>NC_135484.1:147800463-148406535 GCF_052094955.1 Ictidomys tridecemlineatus | reverse complement strand
ACCATAGATTGAACCCAGGGATGCTCAGCCACTGAGCCACATCCCCAGCCCTTTTTTGTATTTATTTAGAGACAGGGTCTTGCTGAGTTGCTTTTAGAGCCTCACTAAATTGATGAGGTTGGCTTTGAACTCACAATCCTCCTGCCTCAACCTCCCGAGCTGCTGGGATGACAGATGTGCACCATCACACCTGATGTATAAATCCTCCTGTATTTCTTAAATGGAGTACAAACAAAAGGAAAGCGATAACAGAAGGAAATTTGAAATATTAGGTAGGAATGAAAGAAGAGGCAAAGAAATGTTAATATACGTAAGTAAATATAGTAGAGTGATCTCTGTAGTTCTTTAAAATCTGTGGGATGATTAAAAGCAAAAATGGCATATGATTGGAATTTCAAAAGATATGTAAAATACATAGCACTATTACAACATTAATGGGAAAGGATAACAAATTCTAGTTGTTGATAAGGTTTTTATATTATCTTGACATGGTAAATATTGATTCTCATTGACTATAAAAAGTTTAGGATGTTCATCACATTCTCTAGAGCAACAACCCAAAAGCACCGTGCAGAGAGATATAAATAACATACAACAGAAAAATTACAATGGAATATATAAAAAGTTCAAATAATCCGAAGGAAGCCATAGAAGGGAAGTAGAGGAATGAAAGCAGGAAGAAAAAACAAAACAAAAAAATAATAAAATGTAGACCTAAAGCCAAACACATTAATAATAATATTAAATGTAAATGGCCTAAACATAGCAATGAAAAGACAGAGATTGTTAGGTTTAGAAAACAACCATGACACAACCATATGCTATCTACAAGAAACCCACTTCGAATGTTAACTACGTATTGTCAGGTTGGAAATAAAAGGATGAGTAAAAATAAAGGCCATGCAAACCCAAATTTTAAAAAAAAAGGTTGAGTAGTTCCATTAATAATAAAAAAAAGACGGATTTGAGAGTAAAGACAATTATTAGAGAGAAAAAAGACATTACATAATGATTCTCCATAAAGAAATAATAATCCTAAATGTGGTGCTCCTTATGAGAGAATTCTAAAATACATGAAAATAAAAACTGATAGAACCAAAGGGAGAAGTAGACACAACCATATTCCTATTGGAGACTTCATCCCATCTCAGGAACTCACAGGATGAGTGGGCAGAAAATCACCCAGGGGTAGTTAGAGAAAAGACAACAGAGTAACATTAAAATTAGGAAATAAAATTAAAAGAGAATCTGGAGTGTTACATGCAATTATAAAAAAGAACATTCAGGGTGAGTGCTTGCCTAGCATGAGCAAGGTACTGGGTCATTCCCAGCAGTAGAGGAAAAGAAAAAAAAATAAAAGAAGAAGAAGAAGAAAAAATCCAAATTTCATAGTGTTTTCACTAGAAAGGAATCTGTCTAAAATCATTCCCATTTATTTTCCTAAAATATGACTGACCTTGGGGAGGAGATGCCTCCTTGGGGAAGTGCTATGTCCTTTGATTTTTCTTTTCCTTCTCTGTAAAATGAGGGTAGGGACTTTCCCCTCTGTCCTCGCTCTTCAGCATGATTTATCTAAGATTTCTTCCAGCTCTGCGATTTTTCCCCATGCCTTTATTTTTTAGCCAATTTTTTTTTAGGCTGGTGTTTTTGAATCATGCTGTATTGGAGCTCAATTATCTTTCCATCTTTCAATTTAACTCGCAAAGAAAATATTAAAGATAAGACGGGTGGGAACCCAATTTGCTGTCACCTAATCAAAAGGCTGTGGTCTGGAAATCTCCTCTCAAGCACGAACATCTTGAAACAAAGGCAGAAACCAATAAGGAAAATACGAATAGAACATGTTCCAACCAAACATCTTGTTTTATTTTCTGCTGAAATCATTTTTTTTTTAAATTCCCTGTCTGGTAGACATAGGCTTAGGCAATATTTAACCAAATATTATTGATGTGTAATGAGAAACATGAGTACTTTGCATTAGGAAAGCTATATGTTATAAACAAAAACCTGGCCAACCACTCAGACTTTGATAATGTGGGAAGAAACAGAATAAATTAAAAGGTAACCACGTTCTTGTCAGTTTCCTGATAGGTTTTGTCCAAACAGCGTGAGTAATTGCAAAATATCATTCAGGTAATTTTCAGCATTTTTCTATTGTCATTTTCATTTTAGAAATGTTTATTGAGTTCATCTATGTTGTTCTAGCTCCAGACCCTTTGGAAGACAGAGATGTGAGACATATTCTCTATTTTCCAGTTATCCAAAGAACTGTATGCATGTAAGAAACAATGAGAATTTTTTTTTAGTTTGGGCAGAATTTCTTTTTCTTTCTTTTAAATATTTATTTTTTTAGTTACAGGTGGTCACTATATCTTTATTTTTGTGGTGCCGAGGCTCGAACTCATGCCTAACGCACGGTAGGCGAGCACTCTGCCTCTGAGCCACAACCCTAGCCCCTGGGGCAGCACTTGAATGTCCACGTGGATTGCTGTGGATCTTGTTAAAACTTGAATGTCCACGTGGATTGCTGTGGATCTTGTTAAAATAGAAATCCTGATTCAGTCAGTGTGGGGCAGGGCCCGAGGTCTGTTTGCCTTTGCACAAACTCTCAGTGAGTGGTCTGCGGACCACATGGGAGTAACGAGAAAAGCCTGAGGTCCCAGCAGAAGCTGCGTCCCAACCTCGCTGGACAAAGTTGCAGGACTGAGGTTGGAGCCCGGATGGCCAGAGTGATAAATGCCCCATCTGAAACTGGGGGTAGCTGTCGAGATTGTCTTCAAGGCACGAAGCCTTAGGTAGAAAGAGGTGAAAAGTGCTTTTCTACGTCTGGCCGCTAGGGAGGTTTTGTTCCTCCCTCTGGGGTTAGTTAAACTTTGGGGCCCTGTTTTTAAACCTCCTGTGCTTTCCATGAATTGATTTGTCTTTATCAAAAAGAAGCACGTTAAGTGGAGTGAGTAAGCCGGGCTCTGAAAGATAAATGCCACACGATCTCACTCCTGTGGAATCTAGAGAAGTTGATCTGGGGAGAAACAGAATAGAAGGGTGTGGACCAGAGGCCAGTTGTGGGAGGGCGATGGAGGATGGGGACAGGTTGGGCAGCAGTTAGGGTTAGATAGGAAGACTCGGTTCTGATGTTCAAGCGCACTGTCTGGGGACTGTGGTTAGTAATAATGTCCTGACTATCTCTATACAGCTAGAAGAGTAGATTTCCAAATGTTCTCACCACAAAGTAATGACAAATGTAAGAGGTGATAGATATGCTAATTCCTCTTAAGTTTATTATTATGCAAGGTACACACGTATGGAAATATCACACTCTGCCTATAAATACGTACAACTAGTATGTGTCAATGAAACACAACAACAGCAGCAAAAGAGCAGCCATGGATGTATCCCTGGGTGGGAGGAAAGGCATTCTGCACCCCTCTGTACGCAAATCTCAGGTCTTTGCCTTCTTTCCCTGGATCTCTGCTCAGGTGGCCCATGAGTGTGTCCAATAGAAGAAGGGGGAGTGTGGGGAAGCAGGAGGCATACTGCTCAGGGAAATCCAGAAAATACTCCTCTCAGCCTGAATCAGAATCTTTTGTCTCCCCGCTGCAGCCTGGCTGGAGTTGGACAGGCCAGTTCAATTTCCATGGTGCCAGGCCCTGAGCCTGGATTTCCATGGTCACTGGATTCGCTGGCTTCTCTTACCCTGACTTGGAAAAAGTATCCTATTGCCCCTCCTGATTAAGCAGCTCTGGGTAATGCAACTTTTTAAGTAACACCTGAGAATCCACTCTGAGCTGTTTGGTCTTCCTTGGAGTGGCCCACATGGACGGGAATGACCGTGTAGGTGGGAGACAGGTGACTGTTAAAATCCTAAATTAAGTCCACATTTTCCTTGTTTGCCTGGAAATCTCCAAGATTTTTCATAGAGCATTCATTTGGGGATTGTTCTAAGGGCACCCACAGGATCTTAATTTTCAGTTTGCAGCAGATCCAGCCCCACCAGAGGATGAGCTGGGGGTCTCGACTCCGGAGAGGAGGTGCCCAGGCAGGAAACATTAGGAATGCTGTGTGCCAGAAGCTCAGGAAGGCCCACCTGGCCTTATTGCTAAAGGCTGGGGTGTTGCAGAGGCTCTCGATCCCAGGACCCCCTTAAGAACCAGGATCTCCTAAGTGAATGCAGATTTCATCTTCATCTTTAAGCCATTTCCTTTGGAGACGCTGACATCTTTCCCCCTTCCTCCCACACTCCACTACCTCCAACTCTTCCATCAAAGGAGAAAAAGCAGAAACAGCAAGTTCGAAGGCAAATAGAATGCACACAGGGAGCGAATGACCATGAGTCTGTGAGGCCATGGCAGTAGCCAGCTGTGTGACCTTTAGCAAGTTGCTTAACTTCTCTTACATTTCCATTTTTGGGTGTTGGATGAGATGATTTCAAAATATGTTTTTCATTCCTAAATAGCTGGGAGTTTATAGCTTGGTTTTCTTTTAGAGCTCATAAACCTATCCATGGGATTCTAACTCATGAGACAAAAATTCATTGAACAAGAGCAGTATCCTATTCTCATTTGACACCAGAATTCACCTTTTAAAAAAAATCACAATTGCCTGGATAATAGAAACATATACTAAATCCACCCGAAGTCGAGAGGAGATGATCATTCAACATGTTATTAATACTAATCTAACCACCCTGGGGGTTTGTGGTTGGCAGTCCACTCCCAAGTCATTTTTCATCCTTGAATTTATTCTTCTTCCTTCATCCTCAAGGTTCATCCAAGACTCCCTTTAGCTGACAGACACTCTGGGGTACCCGCCCCTCCTCTCCCGACCCCAGCTCAGGGGACTCTTACATAAAAACCAAAACCCATCATTCAACAATAAAACAGTGATTCTAACAGGAAGCCGATCTTGCTTTGATTTAATGGAAACAGTCCTAGAACACACGTGGAAAAAATGTGTCATTTGCCCCTTTGCCTGGAGGACAGTGTCAATGCGCTGCCGTGGTTAGAGAGGTGGCATCAACATCAACTCTCTAAATGATCTTTCTCTGCAAGCAGGGGAGGCCCACGGTCTGGTACTCAGAAGAGGAGAAGAAAAAGAAATCTGATCCGTCGTGACGTGGCCTCTTGGTGCATCCAGATCAAAGTGCTGGGAGTCAGGTTTCAGAAAATGGAAGGGGGGAATTTGAAAGTGATTACAGGATTAGATAATGGACGGTGACATCAGAACTAAACTCGGGCCTGCCATGAGGATCGGTCCCTCTTCATTAATAATCATGATGCGGGTGAAAACCGAAATGATGAGTGAGGAGACAGAGCATTGCCTCAGCCCTGCTCCGCCAGCGAGTCTGCGCGTGCGTGCGTGCAGCTTTGCTACTCAGGATCATAGCAGCGCTGGGCACCATGCCCAGAACATTGCTAGCTTTCCTTCTCTCTTCTGTGGTCTACATATTATAATTGTATGACTTTTTTTTTTTCCCCAAGCCATTTTCAACTCAAGCAGTGGAGAGAATATGCCATGCACATGTTGCCCATGTGTGGACCTTGTTCTCTCCGACCACGGCTGCTCTCTCAGCCCCTGGAGCAACAGAGGGTGTGTAAGATTGACCCCCCTGGGTCAGAGAGGAATGGATACCTGCACCGCACCTGGAGTGAAGCCCTTTTATGGGTTTTGATTAGCTAAAGGCTTCTTCCTAAGGCCTGCACCCCAACCCAGGCAATCTCAGCAAGGGTTAGCTATCCACCGACTCAGCTTCTTTTCCCTTCACCCCAAAGTTCTGGAGATCATCTTGTTCTCATCTCCCTTCTTCCATCTCAGAGAAAAATAGTGTGTCTCTTCTCTTCCATGGTGGGTACCATCTGTGTCCGGAATACCCTCTCTTCCTTTCTGGGTCAACAGTGCCAGCCACACACGCACTTGTGAGGGTTTGCCAACGAAGTTCTGGGATTCTCTTACCCCGCTCTCCCCTCCCACTTTCTCTGGGCCCTCAAAAGCCCCCTTTTCGGGTTCTTCAGGGTTATGATCTCAGTTTTAGCAACACGCACCTCAGGTCCACCTTTCCAGCTCTGTACTTACGCTGGACGAAGCTATGGCAAACGGAAGACAAGAGACACTTGGGAAATTCCTTCCCTGCAAGTCACTTCTCCCAGGGGCCACTTTCCTCCACAATCTGCCTGCTTTGACCTAATTCTCAGATTCCTCCCGGCATCACTTTGGTAAAGGAGGCAGGTCCTCCTTCCTATTTAACCTCTCTCAGCCCCTTTCTCTTGGCCTTCAAGCAAGCCCCCGCCGCCTTTAGAAGCATCCTTCTCCCCACCTCATCTCCTTATCAACATACCACCCTGCTTTCTTCTTCTTTTTTCTTTGAAAATGTACTTTTTGCATGAACTCAGACTCCATCTCTGGCCTGGGCCAGCCTGCTGCCTTGGTGCACCGCTCCCACGGATGATAACTGAACATTCTACACAATAAACAGAAGACGCGTTCGTTAGGATTGTGAGAATTAATTCAAAGCAGGCTGATTGAGGAGGGAAGGGGAGCCTTGGAGAGGTGACCTGAGAGGGAATGATTTCCCAATTGTCCTTTTTAATTTTTCTTACAGCTTTGCCCTCAGGGAAGCCTCAAGCACAGAGCTTGGATGAGGTCAGCTGTGCAGGCCACTAAATCTAAAATAATAACCTCAACTCTCTGAACGAAAGAGCTGGGGAAAAGGGTTGATGACGAACAGAAAATGTGGCGGAGAGGAGAAAGCTCTAGAAGGGGGCCCCACAGTTCTGTTTATAAGTGCATGCATGGATCAGACCCAAACCAGCATGGCATAGGCTGCCAGAGCTGAACGGACACTAAGAAACCAGCAGCCCAAATCAGTTAATCCTGGGACTTCCGAAGGCTTTGAAAGCTAAACTGAGATTAGAACCACCACCTACAGAAGGCGAAACAACTTTCTGTGTGAACCCAACTAGATTGGTTGCCTTATACACTAAATTTAAAAATCATCATTTTTCTGGAGATCTGCATGCTATATAATAGACACAATGTGAAAGATATAATATCCAAATTGCTCAACCACACACAGAACTGGGAAAATGTAACCCATTCTCAAAGGATCAGACAAGCAACATCCGTCACCCCAAGGTAGCCCAGATGTTGAAATTCTCAAGCAGATTTAAAAGCCGCTATTATACCTATGATCCATGGGGTGAAGGTCAGAATACTGACAGTGCATGGGAAAGAAAGAATTTCTCTGCAGAGGAATAGAAACCATCAAAGAACTGATTAGCAACTGCAGAACTGAA
The DNA here is from genome assembly GCF_052094955.1 of Ictidomys tridecemlineatus. Taxonomy (NCBI): domain Eukaryota; kingdom Metazoa; phylum Chordata; class Mammalia; order Rodentia; family Sciuridae; genus Ictidomys; species Ictidomys tridecemlineatus. The sequence goes on along the minus strand of NC_135484.1, from coordinate 148,399,246 downwards.
AAGCACCCCACCTGAAATTCAGAAATATCGCTGGATAATCTCATCAACACAATGGGAACTGGGGAGTGGAGAATCTATGAACTTGCAGATGTTAATAAAAAGTGGGATCTCAGGAGCCAATAGACAAATATCAAAAGGCCTAACGTATATGTCCTAGGGAATCCAGAAAGGGGCTAAAAGCAGATTGGGACTCAAACTTTCCACAGTTGGAGAAAGACATGAATTTGTAGGTCATAGCAACTCAGTGAACCCCAAGCAGGTTAAACTCAAAGGAAACCACACCTGACACATGTTAATCAAACCGCTAAAAACCAAAGATCAAACAACAACAACAAAATCCTTGGAAGCTGCTAGGGGGAAATGACACATTACTTACATGAAAACAATGATTTAAAGGGCAATGAATAGCTCATCAGAAGTCTTGGAGGCCAGAGGACAGGATCAATGTCTTCAAAGTGTTGAAATATCATGAATGAGACGCAGGGTTGTGTCTAAGACAGAGGCAGAGTGCAGGCGGGTTACTACACGTGGGTTTGGATCCAGGAGGTGGGAGAGATTACAATGTGGTGGGGCTCAGAGACAAGAAAGAACCAAAACTGACTGGCAACCTGAAGGTCAGATCTGAGAACACACGCCCATGCACACATGTGCATGCACATGCAGACACGTACACACGAGACCTGAGGGCTCTCATGAAGTTGGGCACAGAGGTCACATAGGCCGTGAAACACAACTGGACCTTAGCTCCTTTCTGCACATGTCCGTGACGTCTCACCTTTGTCCTCCAGGTCTCCTCTGCTTCTGTCTTCTGCGCTGCCACCTTGACATAACTAATTCCACTTACCTGGCCTAGTGGTCACATTGCCTCTTTCATTCTGTAGCAAAGATTCCCAGGATACCCACTTTGCACCGGGAGCTGAACTTCTGCATCAAGATTTCCTAGATCCTCCCACTAGAGTCATGTCTCTCTCCTCAGAATCTTCAGATCAAATAATTGAACTCACTTCACATTTTGTATTAGAGTTGAGCTAGTACCTATAGAGTACGCTATTGGAGGATAGAGACTATGAGTTACCAACAGGATCTAGCAAAGGAAATTGGAGGCATTCATTGTTGAGGACTTCTAACCAAAGAAGTAAGCAGATAGCTTTTCCCCTCCTAAATAAATCCAAATACCACCAGTCATTCATAATAATATGAATTTCATATCTATCTATCTATCTATGAAACATATCTATAAAATTCACTCGGCAAAACAATTCTTGGCTATAATTAGCCAATGGTACAAAAATTGGAAGGCAAAAATTAACACTGGTATTTCTCAGAATTAGTTCTCATAATTCTTTGAACTTTTAAATGTGCTCAGAAGAGTCACAGAATATAGATTGGATGGGAAGAGAACTTGGAAACGAAAGATTGGGGCTGAGGCTTTAGCTCAGTGGTGGAGCACTTGCCTGGCATGCATGAGGTCTTGGGTTCAGCCCCCAGCACTGGGGTGGGGAGGAAAAAAAGATCAAGTCCTTGTTTTACAAAGCTGAGAGGTTAGGAGGCTGCTCCGAAGTCCATACTAATTGAACTGGACCAAAATCCAGTGTTTCTGACTTGGCCTCTGAGGTTCATGCTTCTTTTACATTCAGGACTACAAGGTAGAGGCTTGCTAAAAGAACAGAGGACCAGAGTGCCAGTGAGCCAGGAGGCTTGGTCACATCACGAGGGGCAAGGCTGGCCATCTCCTCCCACGAGATGAAGGAGCTATTGTAAGGTTCCCTCCCTGATCCACTGCTCTTTCTGTGTGTCTGGCTGAAGGCGACAGCGTTCCTGCTTCACAGCCTCATTATTCTACTCACTGTTTATGACCCCAGCACTTAAAAGACCAGACAGTTCAGAGGGAGCCAGTTATGAAACAAGGGGAAAAGCAAGAGTTGGAAGAAAAAAAACTCCACGTCTGATCTTGGTTCTATCAAAAGTCAAGTTAAGGACAATGCACCTCTCCTTTTTGCTCCAGGTGCCTCAACATCCCTGCTTGAAAAAATGATGTTGAAAAGAAATCCAGTAACCCTGGAAACAGAAACAGGATATACCCATCAACGGGCTACTGAGTAGAAGAGATTTGGGATGCAAACAGAAATTTAAAACTGGGGAAAGAGGAAGAGTTTTAAGTATAAAAGAAGAAAAAAAAAAAACCCCAAAGACAAATCTTTTTAAGAAGTTGATTTTCTTTTTTTCTTTAGTTGTTCCCAAAGTAAGAGGGCCAGGGTGATATTGCCAATGCTTAACTCCAAAATAGATGAAAGGTTAAAAAAAAAAAAGGAAGCAGAAGACGACGGCAGCTCTGTTGGGGGAAAAAGTCCTGAAATAAACCATCACTGATGTTCAGAAGTCACAAGGTCATCATTCATCTTTATAAAAAGAGACACAGAACAAAGACAAACAAGGTAAAGGGCTCGCTTTTACATAACACCGGGACAGGGTGTTATGACAAAAACTTAAAGCTTCAGACACAGCCTATGCAAGGCTATATTCCTGGTTTCAACAGATGCTTGGAGACATCATGAAAGTCCACTGGGAGATGGACAGAAAGTTCTGTCCATCTCTCTTTTGAAACGCTTATAAACTATATATTTCTTCAAAATCCAGCAGGTCTACTCTGTATGCTGACGTAAGATCAGTCAGGAGCAAGAGCAAGCACACTTTTTGAAATTTACCTGTAATTTTACTACTCTAGACTTTAATATGGATTGACCCCAACACAGGAAGAGCTGGCAGTCACTTGAAAGTAATTGCCTTCGTAGTAATCTGTTAAATCTGCCTGGGCACTCACAGGGACGTGTCTTTTCAAATGAAGAATGGAAGGAAATTTTAATCTGTTCATCCCGTGCAATCTTGATGCAGAATTACCAGTAATTGGAGAAGTAACTGTGTAGGAGACAGGGTCACAGAATAACCTGAGCTAGAATGAAGTGTCTTTACCATCATCTGAAAATGTATGCAAATCTTCATTGTACACCACTGTATGTACAGGAAATAATATTTTCCAGCAAAATTTCCTAGTGAAACAACATCTTCCCACATAGTAAAACAGAAAGAAGATCCACAGTAGTTTTGGTCTAGTCTTCTGGCTATTTTAAGGCAAAATTGTTCTGTTTTGTTTTCTCTTTTGAATTATTCAAACCTCCGTGCTGATTATGCACTGCACTTTGCAGAAGTGTAATAGTGCTAAGAAATCTTATAATTTTTTATTAACTTGTGGATTTTTCTGGGGTGGGAATATCATTTCAATGTTCCCTAAGGAGAAACCAAAAGAAGGGAATGTTCCTCTGAGTGTTCAATTGTAGCTCACAGTGAATGGGAAAATCAGTTCTCACTTAGATCTGCGTGGCTATTTGTGAGAGGAAAATAGTTTTAATTATTCTGCCTATGCAACCAAGATTTTCTGGGACAATCCCAATTTCATTCTTTTCAATAAATGTGAATTTCACTGCACTTGTAGAAAATTGTTCAACACACATCCTCGCATAGGTGATTAAAGTCCATTGTAGGAAACGGTTCGCTGCAGCATTATGGGTAATGGCAAACAACTGGAAACAAGTTAAATGCCCCTCAGTAGGGAAAGAGTTTCGAAAATGGGGATACATCTATAGAATGTAACACCAAGCAGAATCAGGTTGATCTTTATGTACTGGTATGGGAAAATAATCAAGATACATTGTTGAAAATGTCATTTCGGAACAGACAGTTTAGTATATTTCCATTAATGGCACACTTTCAAAAATTCAACCATACATGTTTGTGTTGGGATGGTGGGTCAGGAAGAGATGGGGACTTTCAGACATCACTCATTTTCCCTAATTCCAAGTAGTTCTACGTCACCCCAATAAATGAAACCTTTCCCCTGATTCCCCCAGACCTCACTGCTTTCTATCTTGTTCAAGACCCTCTATTGTCATAACTCATAGAGAACTGGAGCCATAAGACATGAACTTTTATGAGATTGACAGGGTGATTGAGGATGGGGGAAGCAAATGCCATAGGACGTCACTAGCTGTGCCATTTACTGCTGAAGTCTATGGGTAGTGCTGAGACAGATAAGGTATCCAGTCTCCAGCAGACAGTGGTGGGCACAGGAGTTCCAGGAGGAGGTGACACAGCAAGCCAAGCACGTGGGAGCATCTTTATTCTAAGCGGTCCAACTTCATCCTTGGTTTGTGGTGGACAGGACAAGGAGCAGTATCTTCAGTCTCTGTCCCCTCCTTCTTCCTTATAACAGACCCCAGATTCCCCAAATAGTAGAGGTACCTGTGTTCCATAACATTGGCCAATAGACTGAAACCAAAAGTCTTTGGGATGATACTTTCTGATAATTCTTTTTTTTTCTTCCCCTGGATGAAATCAGAATAAAAAAGGACAGTCTTTGCTAGCTTGTACCTCTAGCCCTTCATCTTTCAATCTGTCTAGAAATAGATTTGAGGCATAGGAGTAGAAAAGTCATCTTGTAACCAAAAGGTGAAAAAATCACACAATCACGTGGCAGAACAGGAAATCAAGAGGACCTGGGGCCCAAGATGACCTCTTAGAACCATTGTCAGAAGTCCTAGTTGGTCACTCCCTCGGGAGCCCCTGTTTTATGTGAAAAATTGGCCCTCTGCTTGATTAAGGTGCTGTCACCAGGCTTCCATGGTCAAAGCAATCCTAACTAATTCTGGATCTTTCCAAGATGGGTTGAGATAGAAGAAACAAAGAGCTGTCAAGGTTCTCAAGGGATAAGGGGGGCTCGGGACAAGAGGGCTATCATCCTGAAGAGGGAGGGAGTCCCAGAAAACACAGCAAGGAATTCCAAGAGCAGCCCAGAAGTGACGGAGACAAACAGGTAGGCTGCACGTTGGCGTGTGCTCGGGTGCTGAAGACGCTCCTAGAAGCCATTGGTCTGGCGGTAGCACCGGAGTGGCTTCTAGGGGCTGTTATAAATGGGGTGGGAAGCTAAGTCCTAAGGAGAAATCTGTGCCTCGGCTCTTCAATTTCTCTACCCAGGCTCTATCAGAGCTTCAGGTCCATCTTCATCCAGCTGCCCCTGGGCGTCAGTGGCTGCTTGACATCAAAGCCAACAGCCTGGGATTTGAAGGGAGAGAAAGAAGGGAAGAGCTTCAGCCAGCTGCCTCTGGGGTGACCTGACCTCTCTGCTCACTTCTGTTACTTTCAGTAACTTTTTGGAAAGGTCTCCAGAGCCAAGGAGAGATGAGTTGAAAAGACAAATAAATAAATAAATAAATAAGTGTTAACTGGGAGAATTTCTCTTTTATTTTTTCTCAACTCTCTTGGAGAATGCATTATCTGTTAGTAAGTAGTGTAAGCAATTATCTTTCGCGTGGAACCGGTATATTTTAGGCAACCCCACTGAGATGGCGTAAACAACATTTCCTGTGTCAAGAGCAGAGATCCAAGTCTGTTTTAGAATGGTCCTAATCTCCATCTCTTATAATTTCCACCAATAACGTGTCTTTTTATATATGCTGGCATCTGTGTGAAAGACAGCATCCCACATTGACCAAGTCTCCATCTGGTGACAGACGGGGGAACAGGAACGTAGACTGTCACTTTATGCAGATGGATTTCTATTAATACAAACAAGTGACCCTAAAAGAGAAATTGGCTAGCTCCAGCATAACTTTAAGAAGATTGTTCTGAATTTCCTGAAAACAGGTTATTTCTAAATACATGGTGCCGCCTTTTAAACATAGATCAGGCGCTTTGTCCTTCACAGAGCTGGTTTTACCAAGTGGGCTCGCTGCGCCAGGTTCCTTTCCTTGGAGGAGAATGGAGGGGAGTGGGCGGGAGGAGGTGGGGGGAGGGGTGCAGTGGGAGCCAGCAGGGTCTTTCAGGAAGAGCCCCACGTTTTCCTGGTCACTGTTTGAGGACCCATGGGTTAGAAATCCAGGAAAGGCAGGTTGTGGGGTGAGGAGAGTGGAGGGGAATAAGGCCTCCAGGTTATTTGCTGCCCTCTTCTCTCTCGCCTTAACACAAAAAGATGTGGCTTTAAATATATTCAGTACACCCCCTCAGGTAAATTTCTGTTTCGAAGCTGTACAAATGCTCTCTTGGAGAATCACTAGATTGGCCTGGATGACAATCTTGGCCTGTCCTGGTCAGTAGATCACTCCCTAGGCTGTGGGGAAACTCACCAGGAGAACAATTCCTAATGGTAAACAACCCAGCGGCCCATCACCCATCAGTACTGTTAGATAACTTAAAAATAAATCACATCTTGTGATAGTATTTTCAAAGCTACAGTGATTTCCGTACTACTGCAGGGTTTTTGCCCTACTGATGTTCAGATCTGCTAGTAGGTATTTAATATGGTTTCGTTAATGAAGCCAGTTTTTAAAACACACGTTCCTGCCTTATACTCTTCCTCCGGGATCATGTCAATGCCTTCGTGTGCTTGATGTGCTAACTATTCCATCCAGAAGCTGCTGGCATAAACAGATATTAAAATAAAAAATATTCAATAGGTATTGCTTTACATCCCCAGTGATGCATTTATCAACCTTTAAAAAACTGCTTGGGATTGCATTTGATGCTCCTAGGAAAAAGGCCATTACCCTCACCAAAGCAAACACCTAATGCACTGTTTGATCACTTTTGAGGAAATAATGTGTGTGTGTGTGTGAAAAAGTTATAGATATATGTACCTCAACATGTTAATAGCAGTTGATTCAATGTAATGTGGTCTCAGACTGTTCTATTTCTCTTTCACAAGTGGCACTCTTCGTGGAAAGTGAAGATGAATTCATTTGTTTTTCTAAATAAAACCTTTATTGAAATATAATTCCCACACCAGAAAACTCGTTTTTTAACTATAAAATTGAGTGTTTTTTAGTATAGTCTGAGTTGTGTCAAATTTTCACCACCATTGAAGAAACTGGATAGCTATTATCAAACATTTTCCATTGCCCCTGCACACGGCACCTGCCAATCACTGATCTACTTCCTGTCTCCATGGATTTGCCCATTGTAAACATTTCTCATAAATGGACTCATGCAACACCTGACCTTTTGTGATAGGCTTCTTTGTTTTGCATGACTGAAGGTTCATCCGCTTCGTAGAGAGCATGCCTCAGTACTCCAGTCCTCTTTGCTGAGGAAATATATACCACAACCTAGAAATACTACAGTTGCTTACCCGTTCATCTATTGGGTGACATTTTTGCTGTTCTACTTTTTGGCTATTATGAATAATCCTGCTCTGAGCATTTGTGTTCAAGTTTTTATATGGACATGTGCTTTCACCTTTCTTGGTTGTATACCCAGGGCTGAGGTGCTGAATCACATAATAATTCCATGTTTAAGAGCTGAAATAGTCTCCAAAGTGGTGACACCGTTTTCCAACCCTACCAGCAGTGTCTTCAGATTCTAATTCCCCCACACCCTCTTCAACATCTGACATCGTCAGTCATTTTAATCTTAGCTATCCTAGTGGACATGAGAAGGTACCTGACCTTGTCTTTGATTTACATTTCCCAGATAGCTAACATCTTCTTTTCTTGGTTGTATGTCTTCTTAGGATAAATGTCTATTCAGATCCTTGCCCTGTTTTTCATTTGGGGCATATTTGTCTTTTCATTATCGAGTTGTTAGAGTTTTTATATATTCTGCATTCACATCCCTTACCAGATATATAATTTACAAGTGTTGTCCCCATTCTAGGAGATATCTTTTCATTTTCTTTTTGGTACTCTTTGAAGCACAAAAGTTTTTAATTTTTATTGAGTCTATATTTTTTTGCTTGTGTTTTGAGTATTTTATTAAAAAAAATCCATTGCCATCTCGGTATTACCATGCTAAGTCATCTCACCCATGAGCATAGGATAGCTTCTCATTTAGTCCAATTGCCTTTAATTTCATTCAACAACGTTTTGTAGTTTTCACTACATGAGTCTTCTACTTCTTTCACTGAATATATTCCTTAGAGGTATTTTAGGTGCTAGTATAAATAGATTCAGATTACTTTTTCTTCTTTACCTTTTTCTGAATTTTTAATTATTTACAACAAGACATAGCATTCTTAAAATTAGAAAAAGTTGAAAGATAATCATTTGTCTCATGAAGATTTGCAAATCTTAGACATAGATTTTCTGAGGGTCTTTTTTCTGTCTGAATTTGACTTCTAGTTTGATTCAAGTTATTCATGTAGAGTCTAATGAAACAAGTTGGCCTCATTCTTTTTGAACTGCATATTTAGCATATTTTAAGGATGTGAAGTACAAATTTATCATGTGAGACACAACAGATTTTTAGGGATATTGTTTAAGAAAAGTGAAAGATGTTTTGTTGGACATGTGATCAATAAATGCCCACTTCATTACCTTGAGTTTATAAAGCAAGTCAAAATAAATCATTTCATAAACATATGGAGTAGAGGGAGATGGTTTCAATGAGGAGGGTGAAAATACCTGTTTGATCCAAATTTTGAATGCCGCTCTTTTGACAGAGACATGGGTCACTGTAACTTGTCTTTCTTTGCAGATTTGTCACATTTTAGCTTTAAATCAGATACATCAGCTGAATCACCAGGCCCCTTAGAGATTTCCACTGGAAATCTTAGCCAAGGACTTCAATTTATTGCTTAAACCTGTCCTTTATAGAGTTATTTGTTTTTCTGAGCAATTATTCACTTTAAATCAGTTAGGACTTGCTGATACTAGGGGGGTGGCCCGTTCCTCATAAGCTCTCCATTGTGTTAGTGAGCCAGGCTCTGTTTCTTTGGAGCAGCTCTCTGTAGCTAAGTCTCTCATAACAGATCTCACGGATCCTCCTGGTCATAGAGAGAGAGCTCTCCAGGGAAGGCTAATCCAGATGCATCAAAAATCAGCTCCAGGCAAGAAAAATCGTAGGCCCTCAAAAAGTCCCAGAAGGAGAACAAGAAGCTACCTACAATGGTTGCTCAGATGAGCTCTTAAAATAATATTGCTTGTATAACTTAGGACCATCAGTTCTTACCTGAAGAAAGTACAATTAAAACTCCACATGCTCCAAATATAAACTTACACACACACACACACACACACACACACACTTTTCTGGCATATTTCCAGTATGCTCCTGTCATGGATTGCAAAAGACGTGTATGTATACACGAATTCACAGGCACAAGTGCCCACCAACATTAGCATTCTGTGGATGGACTTTGTTTTAGAACAACCCTGTGGTCCGCAGTGCCAAGGAAACCATAACAGCTCTCAGTGCTGCTGTGACAACAGCTTCTAACAATGTCAGCCTTTAAAACAAGAACCTGAGCAGCCTGAGTTCCTCTGCCCCAGACCTCGGAAGTCTGACATGTGCCTTCGCCTGGCCCCTGCCCTCCCCCAGAAGGCAGCAAGAACTCAGCTAGGAGTTTTCTCAGTCCCCTCAGCATCTTCAAGATGGAGGAAGACGAGACTCCCCGGGACACCCCTCTTTGTAAAGGAACACAACTCCCTCATATCATCAGAACCTGAGCGGAATCCAGAAGCCCTCCCGGCAGTGCAGAATTTGCACACAAATAATGCTGTACTCACCTCCCAAGAAAGAAAAGGGCATCCAGGAGGCCAAGCAAGAAAGAGGTTAAGCCTCACACATGCCCCAACCCCCCGAGGATGAGCAGATGACCATTCCTCAGACTGAAACAGAACCCAAGAGCAGGCCAGGGCCTTCACCAAGAGACCCCTCAGGGGGCTGTCAGGTGGGGGGATCTCAGGCAATAACATTTCCATCAGTAGAAATGCAGAGGCAATTGTTCAGCTGCTCTTCTGTCTCCAGGAAGCTGAACCCTAAGCCTCAGCCAATCTTCTTCTCAGCAGTCGCAGAACAGAGCCCGGCTCTGCAACCGCTTCCACTGCTCTGCCGGCCCGGCCCTCCCCAGAAGGCCTGGTGGGCCCACACCTTCACCCTCACCGCCCTGCCTGGCTCACGCAGCTCGGGCCACAGGGGGGCAACCACGGAGGCATTTAAGGCCATGTCCTCAGAGAGAAATATCACCTTCCTTCCGACACTGAGAAGTGTGCCTGTGTTTCCTGGTGACAACTCATCTTTTCCTTCAATGAGGCAAAGAGAGAATGAAGACAAACATTCTGAGTTTATAAAGTTTCTCAGGCTTGAATCGCACCATTAACTGCATCTCGGTGTTCCAGAAACACCTCCTGGTCTAACTCTTCAGGTCCTCTTTCTATTCTTCTCCAGCTTCAAGGCTGGGGAACTCTAGTGGAGCAGAGGCTCTGGCTGCATTGAATTCCACTGTCCTTAGAGGGTCAGCCTGCAGGGTCTCGGGGGAACAGGACACATTCCAGGCAGACAGCAGGACGGTCGTCCTGCTGATTCCTGCTCAGCTTCCTGTCAGGACGGGCCGCTCCTGTTAGATGAAGCCTACCTACGAATGGGCACACAGTCTCCTTTCATGTGTGAAAACACTCTGACAGTTTTCCGCACATGTTAGCTTGCTGAACACTTGTAGGAGAATTGAATGACAGGCTTGGCAATGGCTCTGCTCAAATTTTATCTACAGAAAATAAGAAGAGTGATGATTTCTCACTATTGGTCACTTTACAAGAAACGTCTGCATCAGTCAAAAAGGATGAAAGGAACCTCCGTGCTGATACCGGAGGGCATCTTGGGTGAGTTCATTATGAACTCTACTTATATCTCTAATGAAAGGGTGACATTTCTGACCATTAAGTCGTCCTCACACATTTTTCTCCGTTCTTGAAATGGATATTTTAAACTGAGTTGAAAGTCAATAATTTACCCCTTAAATATACCCTGACCACACTGGTAGGCAGCTACTAATAATTTTCAATTGTTAATGGAATAAAACATAAAGGGATAAAGCTGTGGGGTAAAAATAAGGAAATCCTCATGGCACCATGCTCAGCAAAAAGGTAGAGTTAAAAATTATAGTTATGATTTAATCATTTCACAATGCAAAACTATCTCAAAGTATCATTGTACCTGTTAAATACATACAGCAACATTTAAAAAGGAAAATAAAATTATAGCTACAATATTGCTGCAAATATATAAAAATTGGATACATAGATGGATAACCTTAAGATATAACTTGAGCAAATGGGAAAAACTGACTTTGTTTGGCAATCACATGAAAGGGAATTTTCATTGTTGTATCTAACACTTTTAGTGCAACAAAAATTCTAATAATGAATGAACCCGATCATACACAAAACTAGACATTCAGGATTCTGAGACAAAAACGTGAATAATATAACAGACAAGACCAACAAAAGATTTGACGCATGTGCTCCCAATATCTAACTCTATCAACCTAACCAAAAATTGTAGCTAGGCTAACCCCTGGCTATATGGTTCTCTTTGGAACCATATTTTAGTTTAATCAAGAACTTTAATAAGTAAAAAGGAAAGAAAAGTACTGGCAAGGTTAAAATTAAAACATCTGTGTTATGTAGACGAGAAGATAAACATGAAGTTTAACTGTCAGGGCCAAAAAGAATGGCCATGTGAAGATGTAGTTCTCTCAGATGTGTGTGTGTGTGTGTGTGTGTGTGTGTTTTCAAAAAAAAAAAAGTAACAGAAATGTCACTAAAGTAAAATAAAAATATTCCACTGTAAAAATAAGTAAGCAAATAACTAAATACAGAAAAATCACTTTACCAAAAATATAATGAAAAAAAGAGTATCAGACTTTCTTGACAATTTCACAAATTCTTTCTCATGACTTTAAATCTACAACAATCTTGTAACATTTTGTGGATCCCAGTTTTGACTCTGGAAAATATATCCATCTTAAGCATCTGCTCCATCATAGAAAGCTGAGAAAGCTCCCAGAAATACAGTCAGAATTGCTTTCATCCCATCTTAGTTGGGTGGTCCCCAATTGGGTGATCTTGACAGTTTTGATGAGTACTGTCACAATTTTCTCTCTGTGTCTTTTTTTTTTTTGCCTTTTTTAAAAAAAATTATTGAGATAATTGTGGGTTTACATGCAGTTGTAAGAAATGATATAGAGAGAGTCTATCTTAGCCCATTTTCTGTTGTTAATAAAATACCAGACTGGTATTTCATTTTATTTAAAAAAAAAAAGAGTTTTGGGCTGGGGTTGTGGCTTGTGATAGAGCAGTTGCATGTGTGAGGCACTGGGTTCAATTCTCAGTACCACATATAAATAAATGAATAAAATAAAGGTCCGTCAACAATTAAAATTTTTTTTTTTTTAAAAAAAGAGTTTTATTTTGGCTCACAGTTCTGATCCACAGTGGAGAGGCTGCCTTTGGTGATGGCCTTCCTGATGGCAGAGTTCCAAGGCAAAACATAGCTCAGGATGGTAAGATCAAGAAGCACCTGAGAAACCTAATCCAACTGACTTTTATAGCAGAATAACTCTCAAGATAACCCCATTAGCCCATTAATCCATTGATCCACTAATTGCATGAATAGATTTATATAGCCGTGAGGAAAGAGCTCTGATCACCTCTTATGCATTCCATGTGGTGCTACCTTTCAATATCCTATAATGGCAACTTAGTTTCAACATGAGTTTTGGAGGGGACAAGCCACATTCAAACCAGAGCAGATTCCTTGTGTACTTTGCCCAGTTTCCCTCGGGGCTAGCACTTTGCAAAACTGTAGTACATTGGCTTCAACATGACCCACTGATCTTACAGACAGTTCCCCCATTTTCCCTTGTACCCATGTGTGAGTGTGTGTGTGTGTGTGTGTGTGTGTGTGCGCGCACAATGTACATAGTGAGTTCTGTGGTGTTGTGTTGGTAGCTTACAATTTTTGTCGAATTATTTGCCCTAATTTTCTTTTCAGGTATAGTTCATTCAGGATACTTAAAAAGTACAATCCACCCCACATTTAACCTGGAACTTTAGGTATCTTTTCCCAAATTAAATGCTCATTGGCTTTCTATTCTTCCTCTCAGTGGACTACACCAGCTTTCTTCTTCACATTACGAAAGACAATTTTCTTGGACTTCTATGAACATGAGTCATCTCTGGGTTAATCAGTTCCATCTGGGTATAGATTCCAGATTTTTTTCATGGTTTATTTGTTCATTCAAAAAATATTTACAGTTGGTTACTGAGTCCTTGAAGTAGCATCCCAGGAATTTAGTGTACAGTTAAAAACACAACTTTGCTTTCAGGAAACTTACCCAAGATGGTACCAACAATAAAACCACCGGGATCAACTTCTGACAGAGTTGCTGAAAAAGTGCTCATGTTCTTAAGAAGTTCAATGCAGTTTCCTCACTTGCCTTGCCAAGTGACTTTTACCAGGCCACTCCAGGAACCCATCACCTGAGGAAATAATAGAATATATTACAAATGGAATTCAAAGAGAAATACTGAAGTGTTATTCAGCTTTGGGCCGTCGAGGGGACCATGCAGCCAAGGATAGACCAAGCACACTATCACCTTGGGAGAAGAGTTTCACGTTCTTTGTCTTGTCCCTTAGTATGTCAATGGTCAAGCTCAAGAGGCCAAGTTCATAGCTCTCTTCTCTGTGGAGAGAAGATACCAATTCTACCCTTTCTGTCTAGGCCAAAAGGTTTACAGTAGGAAGGTGGAACAGATGGAGCCTTGGGGGGGAAGACAGGGGGGAAAAAGAGTTGAATTTATGTCATATATCCAAATTAATAATGTGAGCGAAATTTGCTATCTAGCTATTGTGCATTAATTAAATAAAAACTATAATTACCCTAAGGGCTTTGATGCTTTGGATATGAGGTATCCCCCCCAAAACTCTTGTGCTAATGCAGGGCTGTTCAGAGGTAAAATCATTAGATTATGAGTGCTGTAGCCTAATCAATGGATTAATCCACTTGATGGATTAATAATTTAAAAGAACTATTATATGTATAACTATAATGCACTAGTATAAACATTTAAAAAATAAAAAAGGACTAGTGTGTTGGGATTCGCTCTGGAAATACACGCCCTTAAGTCCTAAACAAGAGATACTGAACAATTCGTGCACCCTGCAATAACTTGGGCTTTACCTCCGCTCTGATAATGAGGCGTGGCTCCAGGAGTAGGTGTCCCGGGTGGAACTGAGTTACACTCACCTGTTCCTTTGTAATCCTACCCCTTTGCCCTTTTTGGGATAGAATGTTTCATGGAACCTCCCCTTGAGTGTCCTCTATATAAGAAAAAGGAATTTCAGTGGCTCTCTCTCTTTCCATGGAAACCTTAAGATCAGAGAGCCATCCCGGATTTTGAAAAGGTAATTCTGTGTGTTGGTTTGCTTTCTTCAACGTTTTCTTAAGTTATTGGAATAGTCAGATTTGTGAACCCAGCATAGGTCACCAGCTAGGATAGATGGTGCTACTGGGCAGCAACTCCAGGCAGGGGGGGCATGGTTAGAAGGGGTGGATCACTTGGGGACATGCCCTTGGTGTCCCCTGGGTCCCTCTCCTTTCTCTTTCTCCCCTCACCCCTGCCCACCCTTCTTGGCTGGCATACCTTGAGCAGTTCTCCTCCTCCATGCCCTCTCCCATGATGCTTTGCTTCACCTTGGCTGAGAGCAATGGAGTTGGCTGACCATGGACTGAACCTCTGAAACTGTGAGCCAAAAATAAACTTTTCCTCCTCTAAGTTGTTTTTGTCAGGTATTTTGGTCACAGCAATGAATAAATGACCAACACAGGCAGTCTGCAAAATTCAAATAAACCTTTGGTCTCAGGTTGACTTACTCAGAATCTTGAAATGTATTTTACCTCTTCCTACTGGAGTACACCTCTCTAAAACTCGTTCTTCTACTCAGATTATGAGGAGGTTATTTTATATCTAAAAATGAGAAATATTTCCAAAACTCCCACCTATTCTTTGGGCAAGATTTTCAACCAAATTCTTGTTTAAGGGCTTGAATTAATTAATTGAGTCAAAATTCCTATTTTTAGTAAAATCTGGCTTTGCACAGATACCCTGTTATTGACTGCTGTGCACAAATAGAAATAGGATAGCCCCCATCTGGGCGAGCATACAAGTCAGGATGCTAAATTTGCACAACAGGATGTCGGCTTTGCCACCTGCACACCTGTTATCGAAAGCATATGGCTCTCTCTTTAATCAACAACACAAAACACAGGCTCCTTAGGCACTCCTCGGGGATTTCAGGCCTGCCTCTGATGCAGACTTTGGCAAAAGCTAACTGGAAACATTTGATATTTGAAGGAGAAACTATAAGACATCCTAACTACACATTTCTTTTCATCTTAAATGTAAATATTTCAAAAACAAGGTATCTGGACGCTTTCTATGAGCATCCCACAGAAGTTCTTGCACTAAGATACTTTACAATGGAGGTCAATACATAGTTGCTTGAAGTCTATCTTGACATAATTTGCAATTCAGTAGCTGATTATCATATTTGAAAATCAAAGATAGAGGTACAGGATGGAGGTGTCCCTCAAAAGTTAATGGAGCCTCTCAAAAGCCCTCTGAGCGAGAAAGGATGGGAGAGGAGGGGAAGAGTAGGAAGGATAGGAAGGGCAGCAGAACAGGATAGACAATATGATTTATGTATGTACATTCCATGTATGTATTATATATCAAAATGCATTCTACTGTCATGTATGACTAAAACATAAATAAATAAATAAATTTTTTACAAAAAGCCCTCTGAGCTTCTTTTCTATGAGAAGTACATTTATACATTTTACTTACAATGGACATTCAAGTTGCTTAGGACAATATGAGAAACAGGATTATGAATGGCATTATACACATATCCTAAGATATAGGTTTCACAATTTTTTCAAGGAGATTGAACCAAGAAGTAATTTGGTCAGAGAGTATCTTCATTTTCGCTAGATATTGCCAAAATACTTTCCAAATGCCTGCACCAAAGTAGGTTAATACTTCTAGATTACTGTCTCCCAATAGTGAAAAAGAATTACAGGCCTGATCTGTATCATTTTTAGTACTTGGTCTATCAGGCTTTTTAATTTTGCCAGTCTCCCCGATGCAAGGAGGAATTGTATTATGAACTGAATTTGCATTTCTCTAATGAGGTTAAACACATTTTCATGGTTTTTGGCTATGTGTTTCCTCTTTTGTGAAGCATACTTTCAAGTATCTTGCCTATTTTTCTACTGAGGTTCATGTCTTCTTCATATTGATTAGATAAGATCTTTATATATTCTAGAGACAAACTATCCATTATAAATAACATTTCGTATTCAGTAGCTCTTCTTTTCCTTATCTTTATTGTGTATTTTAGTGAATAGAAGTTCATTTTAATATATTTATCAAATTTTTCCTTTATTAATTATGTTTTGGACATCTAGTTTACTTTCTAAAACATTTTCCTAATCCTATCCTATCTTATGGTTTAAATAATTTCACCTCTAAATATTCTTACATTTTCCAATCTCTACCATCACCTTAAAAGATAATACTGTTTCCTTTTATTTTTAGATCTACCCTTTTTTCTGGCATTGACATTTGTGTAAAGTGGGAGATACGGGTCCAACTCTGTACAATTAATATCACACTGGAACCATTTTTCAAAGACTCCCCTTCCTCATTGCTCTATCTTGTCTTTCTGACATAAATCAAGTGTCCATATGGGTGTGGCCTATTTACAGGCTGTTTGTTTCATGAGTATTACACCAATAGGATAGTTTCTTGCGTGTAGATATTTAGAAGAGGAAGGACTCGCCCTTTTTCTTCTCTAAGAGTTTCATTATGCTTGGCCCTTGTTGTGGTTATATAAGTCATTTGACTTCTGTGTTAGTCAACTTGGCATTGAGAAGACGACCGACACATGACCTAAGGAGAGCAACTGCAAGTAGGACAAGTTTATTTTGGATCATGGTTTCAGAAGCTTAGTTCATGGTGGCCTGACTTCATTACCTGGGCCCAAGGCGAGGCAGAACATCATGGGAGAGGGGCCTGGTGCAAGGAGGCTGCTCCACTCATGGGGCCCAGGAGGCAGAGAGTGAGGGGGAGCAGTGTGGGGAGGATGAACCCTTCCAGGGCACGCCCCAGTGATCCCCCTCCTCCTTTCACACCTTACCTCCCAGTCCATTCAAACTAGGATGAGTTGATTAGCTTATACCTCTTATAATCCAATAATTTCACCTCTACATACTCTTACGTTAACACAGGAGTTTTTGAGGGATACCACCACATACCCATGGTCTCTCAAAGCTCATGTTCCTCCCACAATGCAAAATGCCTTTAGTTCACCTCTAAGAAACTCCATAATCTAAATAATTTCAGCATTGTCCAAAAGTTGAAGTCCAAAGTCTCATTTGAGACTCAAGGCAAACTCTTGGCTATAAGCCCTTGTAAAAATCAAAACAAGTTACATATGTCCAATACATAATGGTACATTCCAAAAGGGAGGAATGACAGCATAGAAAAAAGGGATAGACCCCAAACAAGACTGCAAACCATCTGGGCATACAGGTTCTACAACTAATGTATGGCATGGTGGTGATCTGTGTCCCTAGAGGGCTGAGGCAGTCCCACCCCTTTAGTCTTGCTGGTTGCACTGTACATGGGCTTTCCTTTACCCTGGCTCTCTCTGCAGCAAGCTTTTCTCAGGAGACAGTCCATGTTACTTGAATCCCTTAATTCCTGGTCTCCATTTCAGCTTAGGCATCACCTTCACAGAATCCCACATCACCCTCTCAAGGGAAGCCTACAGGGATCCCACCAATCCGGCTATCCTTTGCCTGGCTCCCAGGCCTTCCTTTGAAATCTCGGTGCAAGCATTCACGAACCCCTAACTCTAGCTTCCTGCATTTCTGCTGAACCAACTCCAGAAGAATGTTACCAAAGCCAACAACCAGCCTGCACAGTAGCTGAGCCTGGGGATCATGGGTGCAGCTGCCTCTTACTGCCTACATTACTCCGTATGCTGAAACAACTTTGTGTGAGCAGGGTGCCCCTCAATCTCTTCTCCAAGAAATTTTTCCATTCCTTACCATGGAGCCTTCAGTTGGTGTTGTCTTGCAAATTCCTAAGGTGCCCTCAAATCAACTTTCCTAGTGACTCTTTGCAAAGTACTTAACATTTCCTTAATGGCTATAATATCTCCAACAACTTCACCTTCCTTGGCCCCAGGTTTACATGCACTTTTCTGGAAAAATCAAAAGATTTTGAAATCCCACTTGTCTGCTTTCTGCTCCAGATTCCCACAATAAACCTGGTTAAAAGCTGCCAGCAAAACCCTTGCCACTGAGGGCTAGGGTGGTGGCTCAGTGGCAGAGCACTTGCCTAGCACTTAGGAGGCCCTGGGATCAATCCTAAGTACCACATAAAAATAAATAAATAAAATAAAGTTATTGTGTCCAACTACAACTAAAAAACAAATATTTAAAATAAAACCCATGCTACTGATTGAATGCTGTGCTGCCTTGAAATTCCCTCCACCAGATTAATTAGCCCATCACCTTTAAATTTAGCCTGACAAAAAGTCTCAGGACATGCTCAAAATGTAGGCTAATTCTTTGCCAGAATATAATAGGAGTGGCATTCAGTCCAATCCACAAGAGAGTCCTTATTTCTCTCTGAAACCTTATGAGCATGATCTTTACCATTTGCATTTCTATCAACATTCTGGTCCTCTGAAATTTCACCAGAATCACCCATTAAGCTCCACTTACAAAAACTTAAAGTATTTCCATCTCCAAACTTTCCCAAACTTCTCCCACAATCCAGTTCCAAAGTCTTCTGAACCATGTGTCCAGATTAGTCATAATAATGACCCTGCTCCTGGTACTGATTTATTTGTGTGTCGACTTAGCATTGTTTTAGCACAGGAGCTTTTGGGAAACACTTTGTATCCAAACCACAACAATTATTATGTTAGATTTCACACAGAAAAAGATAGTGCCTAAAAATTGTGGGGGAAACATAGTCTTTAGAACTTTAATTGGCATTGTATTGTTTTCTAGATCAAAGAAAACTGATATTTTACAACATACAGTTTCTCACCCAAGAGCATTGTAAATATTTCAATTTTTAAAGTTCTTATTTAAAAAATAATGTTTTAAAATGTTCTCCGTAGAGGTGTTTTGTTAAATGTATTTCTATGTAACAGATTTTCTATTCAACAATATACATTATAAATTTTCTTTAATTTTATTGTCTTTTCCTGTACAGAGAAATACAGTTGCTCTTTCGACGTTGACGTAATATCTTCCAACTTTTTAAAGATCACTTATAATTTCAATAAAAAAGTCAACAAAATAGTACATAAAATAAATATAGTGATATAAAATAAATCACCTTATCATGGGGCATCCACTTTTTTTTTTTTCCTCATGAGTATTTCCTGGAACCCTAGACCTTCCTGGTTAAATCTGAAGTCGGGGCCTCTGGGCCTGCTGTGTAACTTCCACCCTGGCCTTCCCTTCCCTTAGATTCTTTTACTCACACACTTGGGCAGGGCATATCCTCCCTACTCTGTGATGAAAGATATGTTGACTAGGGATTTTTGAGAATGTATTTGTTTCCAAATATCTTTATTTTAAATTCTATTAATTCATGATAGGTTCATAATGCAGAATTTCTAGATTGAACTCAAAATCTCTACTCAGAATGTTTTTAAACATCATTTTCTTGTTTTCTAGCTTTCAAAAAAACCAGCTTCAGGTGATTACAGATCATTAGTCTTTGATCTTCTTTACTTGGGAGTTAAAAGTATACCCGTTTTCTGCTTCTGAAATTTCACAATTGCTTTGTAAATTGTTTTGATGTGAGTTGTTTTCTCTAATTTATTTTAGTCTTCAATGGACCATTTCAACGTGTAAATGAGTAGAGTAGTTTTCAGTACTTGAAATTTTTCTTGTATAATATCCCTCTAGTTTTTCTATTTTTCTCTCTTTTTAGAGCTCTTCTTAATCTATTTATAACTCTTAATTTTTCTGTTCTATTTTCCATATTTTTTTCTTTTCATTTGTTCTTTTTAATTTTTGTCTTTTTAATAATACTTTCTGAGAGCGTTTCTCAAATTTACCTTCCGAGTCTTCCATTGAATATTTTATTCCTATTATTGTACATTGTGTTTCAAAAAAGTCTTATTTATTGAATTTCACAAATATTTATGAAGTATTTATCATTTGTGTATTACTGTATTTGAGGTGGGTTGAGAAACATAAAAATATTGTTATGCTTAAAATATTCCTCAATTCAAAAAGTTTATAATATATACATTCCTAAACAAATACCTAATAAAATAAACTATATTAGTTTAAAATCTGAAAATAGAGAAGGAAGAACTGTCATCTCCATTATTATCATTCCTAAACCAGAAGAGCATTAATGAGAAGATCATCAAGTTAATTAAAAATATCACTAGTGATTGTATTTTTTAAAAAACGGATATATTTTCCATTTAGATTGACAGTACTCAAGACAAAATTTTGATTGACATTATTAGTTCAGTTAATTCTAATATGTCTCAGAGTTCATGATAAAATGGCATGAAGTTAAATTCTTAAAAAATATATATTCCATCCTGTTATAGAATATTTTGAGATCAAATAATAGTGCTCTTAAAAAAAAAAGTATGTGGGATGTTCAGCTACTGGCATACCCTACGTGAAGAAATTGCTCAACTGGTTTTTGTCCTGGTTAAAAAAAGAACCTTCTAACCAAGGTCACATATAGGATTATTCTCAAGTCTTAAATCTAGTAATAGAATGGATAATGGGAAGGCAAGAAGGGATATTTCACAGTTTTGACTCAAAATGCCTGAGCAGCATTTATAACAGAGCAACATGAAAGCATTGCTATTTGACTTGAACAGCAGGAGACTCCATCCACTTTCCCCAGCATTATGGAAGGAACACAGGTTTCTAGAAAAGGAAGTTGGAAGACAGGGCTGTTTTGCTCTGAAAAAGTCCCACTCAAGTAAAGGCAGGCTTTTCAATTTTCAAGGTCCAGAAGGGAAAGCTAGCTGAAATTGTTGGGTGGATGGGAACACTGTTCTGTCTGCAGATGTAAAGATGCTTCCCCACAGGCTGCGCTGGCATTTGACATTGCTAAAGAAAGTCTAAGTGTCCTGTGACTACTCTTCTTACCTGGACTCTTCAATTTCAAGGACTGCTCAATCACCGGCCCCAGGTTCAGGAGTAGTTTTGAGAGAGTGGTATAGCATATAGATTGATGTAAGTTTGTGATCATGATCTGTAGCATTGTGTCGGTGTCACAGAAACCTCAAGTTCTGCCAAGGAATAAATCTGCATTGAGGCTGAGCATCCTTCATAGCAAAAAGAAGGCTGCATCTCAATCCCTAAGCAAATGGGTTGCAGCAACTCGTAATTGGCTCAGCTGTTCAGACCTCTATAAGGCTTCTCAATCAGCTTTGTGGCAGTTGGCTACTTGCAGGCCATCGATACTAAGTAGTTCATGAGCACTTCATGTGTTTAACACCATCTCTGTATCTTGAAAGTCTAACACAGTGTCTGACACATCATAGCTACTCCATAAATGTTTGCTGAATGAATGAGTTCTAAGCCATCTTAAGCAATTTAATTCCATCCTTTCTACCCACAGTTAATCTCTAGGCTGATTCCACTTGACACTTAAAAGATTTTGTTGTTGCTGTTGTTTTTACATTGCATTTTATCCATTCCTATTAGATTATAAAAAGAGGTTGAAATGGTTCTCCAGCACATGTTTATAGAATATCCACCACATTCAAGGCACTATTGAATTCTAAGACAATCTTTGCCCTACGATAGCTTGCAGCATCAAAGAGGAGATTATATATATATATACACAAAAATACAATGCACAAGTACAGATCTCCGACTATTTATGCATTCATATGTTCTTGGTATGCCCAAAATAGTATTTATGGGGTATAAAGTAGGTTTCACTTTTGTTTAATGCTTAATGTTTGTTTAATATTGAGACTAAAATGACTCTGGTCACCCCTCATGCACAACCCCAGCTGTGACAGTTTTTTTCCCCCAGGGTTCCATTTTCTAAGTACTTCCAGAAAAGCTCTGGTGTTGCCTGGTGGGCTGCCTTTATTTGCCCTCACCCCAATATACTTTCCTCTTTTATCTCCCTGTTACAAGCCCAGAAAGTTGATCCCCTTTGGCCCTGTAACTACTTTACTCAGGCCCCGTGGTCCACTAGATTCTTGCTGGGTGGGCTGATGGCAGGGCCAGGGAGTGAGCAGAATGGGATGCTCGCCCCGCTTCTTCCCTACCCAGGAGCTGTCCGGACACCAGCTGTGTCCCTTGCAACGACAGATCCTGTCTTGAGACCCACCACAAGATTCTCTGGTAACTTCGTGTGTCCTTCCCCCTTGCAATGATTAAGTTTATGTCAATTTGACGAGGCCATAGGACGCCTGACATTTGGCCAAATATTATTCTGAATGTGTCTGTGAGGGCGTTTCTGAGTGGGATTATCAGTTGACTCAGTCGACTGGGTAAAGCAGGTTGCCCTCCGCCATGTATGTGGGCCTCATCCATCCGCTGAAGGCCTGTGCAGAACACAGAGGCCAAGGAAGAAAGAGCTCCTCTGGTCTGACTGTTGGGCTGGGACATCAGTGTTCTGCTTTGGAACTCAGTCTTACACCCGTGACTCTCTTGCCTACTGTACATCTTGGGATTTCTCTACCTCCATAATCACATGAACCAACTATTTGTGGTATATATAACATGTACATACGTATCTGTGTGTGTAGGTAGTCCTGCAAAAAGAAGACTTCAGATATGATAAATAGACTTATTCCATAACATAATCCTTTCTGGACAATTGATGGGTAGTGACCTTGGAATAAAGTGTCCTTCAAAAGCTCCTTTGTCAATGCAGGAATGTTCAGAGCCACTACATCACAGCACCATTGATTTATTGTTAATAAGTTATTTATCAAGTCCAGAAATATCAGAGTCACTGAATTAAAGGGAATTCATATCACAAAACCAGATATTAATAGAAGTGCTCATACTACCCCTTAGTGGTCATGGGCTTGGGTTTACCATATGACAGGCATGGGTTTGGTGGGTCACTAAGTATTATCATGGAAGTACAGGCTAACTCATAAACATATAAGCCTGCATCAGTATTATAGCACATTAAGAATTGTTAATAACATTAAGATAGTCATGTAATTAGAGCAGTTAGGGGCTAATTGATAGGAAACCCAATGTTGCTTTTCTGATTAAGTAGGTAAGTAAGTGTCCTCCTATAATGTTAGCTGTTAATTGAATAGCTAAGGCTATTGGTTGGATAAAAAAGACTAATAATTTTTATAATTATTAACATTGGAAGCAGAAGAATAGATGTTGCTTGGGGTAGGAAATGAGCCAATGATGCTTTAGCTTCATAATGGAATCCAGTGATCACTATTCCAGCTATAGTGGAATAGCTATGCCTACAGTTATTGACAATTGAGTTACAGGTATATGTGTTGGTCAGGTTTTCATCCTTGTGACTAAAAATACCTGACAAGAACAACTTAGAGGAGGAAAGTTTCAGAGGTTCAGTCCATGGTTGGCCAACCCCATTGCTCTGGACCTGAGGAGAGGCAGAACATCATGGCAGAAGGACTCACTTCCTCCAGCCAGATCCCACCTGCCTGCGGATACCACCCAGTTAGTCCATTCAGATTACTAATCCCATCATGGATCAATCTGCTGATTAGGTCACAGCTTTCATAACTTAATAATTTTGGCTCTGAACATTCCTGCATTAACATAGGAGCTTTTGAAGGACACTTCATATATGAGAGCAATAGAAGGTTTGTTGATCCAATAAATATAATTAGTAAAATTAATATTAAGGATCAGTTTCACCCTTTTATGTTATGTGTTGGTTATCATTAATTTTAGTATAAGCTTAATTAATCATTGTTGATAAGATATTAGGCAGTTATTAATTAGATAGTTGGGAGCAGGAAATAAAATATTAGGGAGTGAAATAATTAAAATAATAACCAGTAATCCTATTATTGTGGGGTTAATAAAAGAGGCAAATCGATTTTCATTCATTTTTTTTCTCAAAGGGTTTCATATTTTAATATTTCTATACTTTTCGTGATGGGCTGAGTGGCTAGGTATAAGTTAAAATTTTTGATGGAGATAGAATAAATAATGCAAGGACGATAGATATAATAGTAGTAAATCATGTTGATGAATCTAGGTGTGGCATTTTCATTTGGGGAAGATTTGTACCCTCAATCTCTAACTTAAAAGGTTAATGCTAAATAGCTTCATAATGCAGGCTATAATCTAGATGCTGATCAGCTTTTGGAGTGTTTTAGGGGAACTAGTTCAAGGACATTGGCCGTAACACAGGCCGGGTGGTGTGGATGGTAAGGTTGCTTCATCAAGGTACCCTAGCTCTGCATTTTTCTTTAATCCTGATGATGGAACAGCTCATGAATGTAATACCTATTCTGGTTCTCTGGGGACCCCTGACTAATACACGCCTCCAGACCTAGAGATGACAACAGCTGTTGTCACTCTCTGGGTGCCTCAGTGTCCTTGCTGGTTCTTGCAGCTCCATCCACGTGGTCTGTAAATAG
The DNA here is from genome assembly GCF_052094955.1 of Ictidomys tridecemlineatus. NCBI lineage: Eukaryota > Metazoa > Chordata > Mammalia > Rodentia > Sciuridae > Ictidomys > Ictidomys tridecemlineatus. The sequence goes on along the minus strand of NC_135484.1, from coordinate 148,374,739 downwards.
TCCCTTCAATAAAGTTGCTCAAAATCCCAGTTGAAGGTGCCATCTGTTTTCTGTTGGAAGCTGACGGACGCAGTTGCTCGTGACTGTCTTCTCCTTCCCTGAGCCAGCAGGGAGGATGCAGGAGTTCAGATACCTGGGCTTGGTGGCACTGTAGACCCACTTCCAAGGCTGCCCCCAGACACCACTCCACCGGCCCAGGGCCCCACCTCCCTCGCTTGAGTGAAGACTTGGAGCTGCATGGGAAGCAGAGCCTTTGGAGAATCCATTTAATAAAATGGAATTCCCCAGTGTGGAAATACTAAAAGCACCTGATGTGTAAAGGCTTGATGTCCTTAACTGTAGAATGGAAATAGGTGCCTCACGCTCAGGACTGCCCACTCAATCCTTTGTGGAAACAAGAGTAAGATGAAAGACAATAAGATGTGACTGAACTAATCCTTTTTTAAAAACTGTGTTTTAGTTACATTATGAATTAAATAGGCTTTATATTCCAGTCACTTTTCATATATTATTTAATCATATAAAATATATTCTTGGTTCCAAACCACTGACTTTTATATATTTCTTAATGGCATTTCTCAGTCTCACAATTATTTGCTTATCTATCCAGGAGAGTAGACTTGCCCCATAAGCAAGACCTTTCCTTTTTGTCATTTTATTGCCAAAGCTATAACCTTCTTGGTACATAAGGCACCATAAGCATTTATTAAATGGATGGAAATCATGAATAAATGACAGTGAACCTCGCAGCATAACCCATTTATATGCTGAGCAATACCTGGAACTACACTGCCCCTTGGGTGGCACAGGTAGGATTGCCTTTGGATTCTTCTCTCCTTGCAACAAAGGTCTCTTTCCAACCCTCTGCCCCTCGTCTCTTTCCAACCCATTTCCTACCTATTATATGGCAGGCTCCTTTTAAATTGATTACAGCATGTGAAATTACCCAGAAATTCTGTAGCGAGCTATCCTTTCCCTTTCTGAGTTCTGCTAATATAAGTTTTCAGTTTTCAAATCCTCACCTATTCTAACACATGAATCAGAGTATACCTTCTTTATTGTTCAAACTTGCAGATCACAGGGTCATTCACAGTTACTGTATCAAGAAGAAATTATTTTTGTTCATCTTTTGCCTCACTCAGATGATTTATTATATAACAAATGAATGACTTGGTCACAAATTTAGGAATTTTTGAGCCCCTAAGCAAACTTCCACAGAAATCCTCCCTGTCCCTTGCAATGTGAGATCACCACTGTGGTAATTTTTCTGATGAAAGGGGAAACCAGGGGCAACATCTTTCTTGGTCTTTGTGTTTTCTCTAAGCAGAAGTATCAGAGCCCGTTAACCCTCATTGGGCTGAACAAACTATATATTCAGCATTTGCCTCGTCTGTGGCTTATAGAGTCCAGCAGAAGTGGATTTCACGTGTAGCATTAGGTGGAGACAGAGAGTTCTAACAATTCTCTGGATCTGTCCCTTGTTGAAATACTTCCAAGTAGTTATAGCTATTGGCAAACTGTATGGTGGCAGTGGCTTCCCTCAGTAGGAGCTTATTTCTACTCACTTAACAGTCCAATGAGGATTATTTTCCTAGAAGTGGGAAGGTTTTCTCCAGGGGTGATTCAGGGACACAGGCTCCTTTCATATCCTGCCTCTTCCATCTGGTAGGGTGTCAGAGTCCTCGGGAACCAGCAAGTGATGGGAGAAGAGCAGGCAGAGTGTCACAGGAGAGGTTCTAGTTGACCCGGCCTGCTCAGACTTCATCACGGAGAGCGCAGCCACATGGCTGCATCCAAAGCCAAGGAGGCTGGACAACGTGAGTCTTGGTTGGGCAGCCACAATTATACATAGGAAAGAACACAAGCGTTTGTGTGAGCAGGTGACTGACTCGGCCACAGGAAGTGTGGGATGGAGGATGTCATCCCAACTAGGACTCTCCTGTGACCTGGAGTGAGAAGAGGCAGGAATTGAATCCGAGTCTATGAATAGGAGGTAACTTCAGCAACTTGTCCTTCGGTGTGGACCAGGTCTGGGTAGTGTTAACTCTCATTGGAAGGGAAAGCCCACATTTTCCTCCTTTCAAGGTGTAGAAGGCTTATTCTGATGGTCACCAACTTAAAATGGTTCATCTTAATGAATTTTTTGCTTTACTGTGGTGCAAAAGTCATACATATATATGACTTTTTGGGTCTTTTCCTGAGCTAATGATCCTTTGTCTTGATGCTCTGCTGTGGCAGCAAGCTGTAGCTCCCCGTCAGCCACGGGATCATAAAGGGCAAACTCCTGGAACTGGACGGTGTGCTGCCTTGCTAAGTTGTGATGTTCAGTAAGCCAGGTGCATCAGGTGCATTTGTTTTTCACTTAAAATGCTTTAAATTTATAATGTGTTTATTGGGATGTAACCCATCGTAAATCAAGGAGTATCTGCACTGTACACTGTTGGGCTTTTAGAGCCCCATACTTATTTCCTAAAGAGCTGTTGATGTCCCCGATGTGGTATAGTCTGAGGATACAGAGACTTCCAAGTAGTAAGGGACCCCACGTCTTGCTCCTTCCACTCCTGGCCCCTCTTGGATGGAACAGGGTTAACCAATCAGATACTCTCTCACAAGAATCAGGAACTGAGATTCAAAGGTACTTAGTTGGTCTACTTTTAATGCCTAACCTCCTAGGCAAGACAAAGATGGAGATGGCCATTTGTGCTTCAGCCTGTGTTTAGATGCTCAGAAAGTTGATCTGGGAATGAGGGTGGAGACTATCTGGGCATAAAGACTCAGACTCAGAGAGAGTCTGTGTCCTGACCGTCTAACTCTGATCTTCCAAGGGGCTCAGCCGTTTCATGAGCTACTTCATGCCTTTCTGGGAGACATCATTCTGAGCTAGAGCTAGTTTGGGTAAGTTAGTAATTTGTAACCAACTAGTCCCTAAAATGAGTTCCTACTTGGTTGTGGAGTCCTACCTCTCGGAGGAGGGCAGCAATGACAATGATGGAATCTACATATAAAGTGAAGCTCACTTGTGGCACTTATTACTAAAGAAATAGAACCACTTCTTTCTCTTTTTTTTTGTATGTGTAAGCACTTTTATTGTATTTAAATGACTTTCTGAGCAAATCAAGGCTTCCTTTAAGAAAAAGTCATTGAAGTACAATTGATAACATACAATGACATATCAAAAGTGTACAGTCGGACAGATTTTGACACATACCATCACCACAACCAAGATCATGAAATATCTTTCACCTGCAAAAGTGTCATTGTGCCCCTTTGTCATTTCTCTCTCCCCTTTCACCCAGGGCAACCATGAATTTGGTTTCATTATACATTGCCGCAGTCCGGCTGCAGCAAAATAACTGGGGGGTGACAAGCAACTTGTGTACATTGATACAGCAGGAGTGGGAGCCGTTTATTGTAGGACAGGAGGGGTATATATACATTCCACACAGCTTATCTTAATTAACATAAGCTAGATACAGCAGTCAACCAATAAGGAATCTCCACACTTAATGGCTTGCTGGAGTTACTTCACAAACCACTCCCTCTGGCAAAATGCCAGGCACCATCCTGACTTGTTTACAAACCCTAATAATACATTAGACTGCATTTGCTAAAATTTTATATACATAATATATACTCCATTTTCTTTGCCTGGCTCATTTCACTCCAATATAATTATTTTATTTTTATATCTATTTATTTATTAGTTCTAATTACTTATACACAATAGTAGAGAGCTCTTCAATTCATTGTACACAAATGGAGAAGAATTTTTCACTTTTCTGGTTGTGCATGAAGTAGAGTCACACCATTCGTGCAACCATACCTGTACCTAGGTGAATGATGTCCATCTCATTCCACTATTTTTACTTAAAATTAATTTCTTGGGTATAACAGGTAGTTGGGTCTCACTTTGTGTTCTGGTTTGACAACATCTTCCTTTTAATTAGAGTGTTTAAACCATTTAGATTTGATGAAATTTTTGTATTATTGGGTTTAAATCTATTATCTTGCTATGCATTTTCTGTCCCATATGTTTTGGGTTACTTTTTTTCTTTTTCCTGCCTTATTTTGAATCAAATATTTTTCAGGAATCCATCTTATCTCTACCATTGCTACTCTCCTTGTTTTGTTTATAGTGCTTACTCCAAAGTGTACATGTTTTAAACTTATCACACTATATTTTCAAATAATATACCCCTTCATGTATAATTTCAAAGTCCCACAATAGTGTATGTCATTTCATTTCTCCTGTCCATCATACTAAAATAGTCAGACATTGGACTTGTTCACATATATTAATTTTGCTTTAAAAATCATCTTCTAGAGAGACTTTAAAATGATACAATGTTGTCATTTATACTCACCCACACATTTATTATTTCTGGCTTTCTTCATTCCTTCATTTTTTGTATAAGATCCAAATTTCCATCTTATTTTCCTTTTTTCCTAAATTACTTTCTTTAAAAAAATCTTACAGTGAAGTTCTCCTGGCAATGAAATCTCTTATCTTTTGTTTTTCTTCAAAAAATCTTTATTTTGCCCTCATTTCTGAAAGCTATTTTGCAGAGTGCAGAATTCTGAGTTGGCAGTTTTTCTTCACTCCTTTAAAGATGGTGCTCCTCTCTCCCCCACCTTACATTATCATCCACCTTGAATCTGCTGTCATCTTTATTCTTCTCTCTAGATTGGGTCTTTTCTTCTTCTGGCCACTTTTAGTGTTTTCTCTCTATGACTGGTTTGAAACTTCGCTCACCTGGGTGCGGTTTTCTTCATCTTTCCTCTGCTTGAACTTTGGTGATCTGTGAGTTTAACTTTTCATCTAGTTTGGAAAAATTTTGGCTAACATTTCTTAAAATACAGAGAGTCCCCAGTTTATGGTGGTTTGATTTATGATTTTTCAGCTTACAACGGGGCAAAAGCAATAGGCATTTGGTAGAAGCTACACATTTTAAATTTAGACCTTCTTTCAGGCCAGTGATAGGCAATATGAACCCTTATTGTGATGCTGAGCAGCAGGAGCAGGACTCGCAGTCAGCCGTGAGTTCCCAAGGAGAAGCCACTGGTGCTCCGTGTGCTGTGTAGAGAAGCTGTGATGTTCAGGAGGTTGGGTGGATTACATGCATTTTTGACTTAGGATATTTTCATCTTACAATGGTGTTTATTGTGATGTAACCTCACTCTAAATCAAGGACAACCTATATTCTCCTATTCCTTCTTTCTTTTCTCTCTTCTGAGACTTAATTACACATATGCCGAATTTTCAAAATTTCCTACAGGTTATTGATGCTCGGTTTACTTTTTCAGATTTATATTTAAAAACAAAACAACAAACAAACAAAACCTTTGAGGCACTTCCCTTACTGGTGGGTTTCCAAATTTACTGCAATGTCCAATGTGCTATAAATCCTATATATTATATTTTTCAAATGTGTTTTTTTTTCCATTTCTAAACGTTTCATTTAGTTATTTTTAATCCTTCATTTATGTCTCTCCTCATAATGTCCTTAAGCCCCTTGACTTATTTGTAAGATTTATAGTACCTCCTTGAAAGTCTCTTTCTGCTAATTCCAACATCTCTGTCATTCCTTGGTTTATTTCTATTGTGTATTTTTTTTTTCAGTTCATGGGCATGTTTTCCTGCTACGTTTCGTGTTTCTTGATATTCTTATTGGGTGCTGGGCACGGTGAACTTTACATTGTATTGCATTCATTCACTGCAGGGCTTGGTTCTGGCATGCAGTTAAGTAAGTTCAGCTTGGTTCGACCCTTCCAACGCTTTGTTTTTCACCTGTGCCAGGACAAAGCCAGAGAAGCCATTAGCCTAGGACTAATTGAGTCCCACTACTAGTGGAGCCCTTTCTGAGCTCTCTCCCCGATGCTCATTTATTACATCTCTCCCCTTTGACAGGTGAGCATGTGACCTCTTTCCAGTCTTAGGTGAGCTAGACTAGACACTGCCCTTCCTTTCCAGTGGTTCTTTCCCCAACTTTTTCTGCCAAAATGTTGAAAGAACCTTTCTGCACACCTCTCTCTCTCTCTCTCTCTCTCTCTCTCTCTCTCTCTCTCTCTCTCTCTCTCTCTCCAGCATCTGTCCCATAAATCTTAGCTGCCTTATTCTCTGGGAGCTCCAATCTCTGGCTTTCTTGGCTCAACACGATTGCCGGGTTGTGTTTAGGTCTCCCCTGCCTGTGCTGTTGCTAGGAAACTGTGTGCAGGTAATAAGCGTTAGGAGTCACAGGACTCATTTTTTACCTGTTCTAAAGATCACAGTTTTGCACTCCCTGTTGTCCAATGTCTGAAAACTATCGTTTCATGTGTAGTTGGCTCTCCATGACTGCGGGTTCAGTCACCACCGATTCAACCAGTCACAGTTCAAAAATATTTTTAAAACATTACATCGAGTACTTAAAGTATTCAGACTCTTGTCTCAAGCCACATAGAATGTCAACTACTTAAGGAACATTTTCACAGTATTAGGCATTCTAAGTACACTAGAGATTTAAGTGTGTGGGAAGATGTGCATAGGTTCTGTGGAAACACTGTGCCATTTTATAAAAGGGACTTCAGCATCCTTGCCTCTGGGTATCTGAAGGGGGACTTGGAACCAATCCCCTGTGAATTCCAGTGGATGACTGCATCTATGTGGTTTTCTATTTGTCAGAGTGGGAGGACAAATTCTGCACCAGTTACTCTTCATGGGAAGCAGCCGAAGCTCTACTACATTTTGTGTTGTGCTACTTATTTAATTTTGTGATGATGGTTTTTCATTTGCTCGATATCTCTCACTACATTCATGTGTGTAATGAAAGTGGTCTATAATTGCTCTGATCTCCCAGTGCTGAAGAGCCGTGGGAGAAAGGGAGGATCAGAGACTAAATTTTAGCCCAAATTGGATGAATCATTCCAGTGCATTAGTATAAATGTTTCTTAAAGTAGCCCAGTCTCTGCCTGAATGAATAAGTAGTATCTAGTCTTTCAGGGTTCTGCCATCCCCTTAGAGGTAACCAACTGACACTGGTTTGTCAAAAATATCCCAGTTTTCATACTAAAAATCCCGAATCCTGAGAAACCATTCAGTTCCACACTAACTGGGAGAGCTGGTCACTGTGTCCCTTCAATTCCTCTGCAAGATGGTGTCTGAGTTTGGGGCAGTGGTATATCTTTCCTGTCCCTGTGGCTGCAAAGGAAAGATTGAGTATGAATTAAATAACCCATGGATTCTTGCTGGTTACTCACCAGAGCGAGAATGGACTCCAGTATCCTGTTCCTGATTATTCTGCTGGAGCTGAAGTGGTGTGCTGAGGGAGAAAGGCTACTCTTCCTGCTGACTGGGCTTGACCCCAGTTCTCTTGGGCCCAAGGAAACTCTGTGTTGTGACGAGGGCTCCTACTCTTTCTCCACCCTCAGCCATCTCCATCAAATAGAGGCAAGCGCACCAAAGCCTGTGTAGAGAGTGCCCGTGGCTACCCTTGGCATCTCTCCGTAGGCCACGCTGGAAATTCTTCACTCTGTCCATAACCTGGGAACACCTGTGGAGCTACACTAAGACTCTTCATCTGCAACCGAGTTTAATTTCATGTGCCCCCCTTGGCTTGTTTCAGGCACAGTGACTGGTCACCTTTCACAGTCCCAATGGAGAGGTGGACCAAGGTAACCTACTTTATTGTTTTCCCTAACCCCTCTGACATAGCATCCCACACTGAAAGCTGGGCATGGACAGAAGAACACATTTCTGACCTGCTATTTCTCCTACCCCTGGCTGCCTTATTTTCTCACCACTGTGGGGCAGCTGGAGGAGGTGATTTGGGCTTTCACCTCCTCTGTATTGTGGGTTTCTATCACAGGCCCCACACAAGAAGTAAAACTCATCCATCAGGCTTAGTTCTGTTAGGTTTAGGTGTAGAAGGTTTCAAACAAAATCATAACCCTTTTTCCTGTCAACGTAGTCTGCTTTCAAGAGTCACAATTCAGAAAGTTAACATGAACTTCTTCTTGGGTGTCAGGGATGACATTTCCATCCTTCCTGTCTCTATTCCCAGCCAAAGGCCAATTCAAAAGAAAAATTCATTTGTATATGTCAGAGAATTAATGCCTTACACATGATTTCTAAAGCAACTTTTAACCTTTTTTTTTTTTTTGGTTTTAATCATATTTTTGGACAACAGTTTTCTTTCTCAAGTTTTTAAAATCTTCATCTTTTGACATAACTGATCTCCTTGTCTTACTTCTATGATTAATATGAAACTTTCTATGTCTGTGGGGATCCTTATTATAATGAGTTTTTATCGGTTATGATTTGTAAAGTATAGATCAGACTTTTAAACCTGCTGGTAGAGTACTTTCCAGAAATTTATGGGAGGTATTAAGGGTTATTACTCCTAAGAAAGGAATCCCACCATCAAATACATTTGAGCAATTCAGGATAAATTAAAACTAAATGGACTTCTCATTATAGTTCTTTATAATTTTTAACTCGCGAATGAATTTTAGGCTCCAAAAGTAGGAAACACACAACGTGCCAAAATTATGTGAACACAGAATCTCTTTTCCAACAAATCTTTAATGAAAAACTATCCTATAGAAAACCATTGGAAAAAAATGTTGTATTGATATTTAAATTTTTGCACCTATGTTGACGTAGACATGAATACATAAAAGTACCCATTGTGTCTGTGCTAAATATCCTCTTCTCCCTTTTCTAACTTTTTCTGACCTTTTTCTACCTTTCTCTACTGAGCCTGAAGGCCCAGACTGACCTCACTTCCCTTGTCTTTGGAGCCTCAGTAGGAGGCTGAGGAGATGGAGGTAGGAAATGGAGGGTGTGGGGAAGGAAGCCCAGTGAGTCTGCATCCCTGGGTCTCTTCCTGCAGGGCCTCGGGTGGCAGTGTCCTTCTCCTGCAGGGAGAAGCCTCTTTTGCTGCTTTAGGGGTGGCTTCACCTGAGTGTAGGCTCCAGCAACCTCTTCCTTCCCTGACCTCTTCAGCCCTAGGAGTGGTCATAGCCACCTGATGTCACCAACCCCGGCATTCGTGATAACGCAAAACACTGTGCCCAGGTTTTCCCCACAAAACACTGTGCCAAGGTTGCAAGAAACTGTCTTCGTTAAACCAGTTAAAGCCACTGAAGTGAGTTGTCACTTCTCTGATTCACATCCCATCCACCCCTTTTTTGCCCTCCAATCCAAATTTTTATGAGTCTATAAGCAATTTATATGTCATTTTCTAGCTTTGAATTCTTATTAATATCATGAATGTTTCTTAGCAAGCATTTTCTCTTTTAGGAAATGTTAATGACATTTTGCATTCCATTTCTTAAAAAATAACTTACAAATATTATTTAGAATAACTCTCATTTGACTGATTCTTAAGGCTCGCTTTTAGTAATTTTATACCAGCATTTCTAAGTTCTTGACTGCTTTGCTTTGGTTAATCACTCCGTTACCTAGAGTAGTTGTCAAAAAGAATATATGAGTTGTATATTTTCTAAGTCATTGCCTAGCCTAAAATATCTTTCTGTTCCCTTCTCAGAACAATGATTTGGCTTGATATAGAATGCATGAATCACCGTCCTCTCAAAATCCTGTGGAAGTTGCTTCCAATATCTACTATATTTTAAGATTATGAAGAAGCAATCTGGGGCCGACCCAATTTTTCTTCAGGCCCAGTATGGCCATCCCGCTTCTCAGTGCCGTCAGCCAACATTCAGGGAAGAGTTTCTGTGTTTCAGAAAACTTTCCTTCACACACACACACACACACACACACACACACACACACACACTTCAAGACCATAAAATTATGAGATTTAGCATGCTGTATGTGCCTTCCCTGCTTTGATTGTTGCCACGATCCTTACAAAATGACTATTTTCCAATGTTTGCCCGTTGGCCTCTGGCTCTCGACTCTAAGCAAGAGCCCTCTCTTCCTCTTGAATTATTTATGTACATATTTATTGTCAGCGTGGATGCACAATTTCCTGTATCTTTGGTGGTTTACAACTCATGACTGTGCTTAACTGTTTTCGTGTAGATTTTCCCAGGTCTGGCCAGTGGGAGTCCCTCTAACCTGACACACTTCTTTAGAGACTCAGCTGCTCGCTTCCCATTGGAGGAAGATGCAGGGAATCTGACATTTGCGTTTGAGTCACCAGCCTGACCTCTGACCTACACCAGTTTCTCACGATACGTTCTCCAGAGCCATACTGTTATTAGACCTCCACGTGTAGAGTTCTTTCCATGTTTCTTTAAGCCTCTCTTGATGACATATTGCCGTAGGCTTCTGTATACACTTACGTGTATCTAATTAAAACATCTATAGACAAACTTCCAAAAAATTAGGTTACCATAAAGCAAAGCCTGATGTATTCTACATAAGTTCAAATGTGTTTATGCAAAAATCCACCTTAATTTCTGAACTCCATGCCTGCACAGTGTGTCTGTGTGTGTGTCCACTATCACTGGAAAACATCTGGGAAAACAGGCAGTCCTTTACTAAAAACTACAGTGAAGGTGGCATTGGGTGCTGGCTACCAAACCAGACAAAGACAAAGACTTGCAGGTAGTTGGTTCTGAGAGGGAAGGAAGCTGAAGCCCATCCGTGGAAGAAACTTGATGTCTGGTACCAAGTAGAAGATTCTGACCTCCAGTCCAGCAGGAACCGGGGAAGCAGCGACCCAGGGCTCTGGACAGCTCCTGAGTGTACCAACTTCACTAGGCAAACTGAGCCTCAGTACCTTCAGAACGCCATTTTGATTTCTTGCTGCCTGCAACTCTGAGTCTTTCTCTCCCTCATTTCCCCACTCTCCTCTATCCAATCATGGAACCATTTCCATCCTCTTAAAAGCTTTTGCCAAGTTTGCATTGAGTGGGAGGGGTTCTCATAGAGCGTTCGGATCTCTGGAAGGGTCTACCAAGCCCAGGGTAAGGACCCTGGGACAAAACGTCAGACCAGGAGAAAGAAATGAATGCCCGTCCCTCCTTGCCTCTGTGCGTGTGGCCTCTTGGAACGTCGGGGGCTGTGTGTGTCGCACCTGTAGGCCTCGGAGGGCTCTGTGCTGACACACACGTGTTTAGCCCTCTCCTGCCATTCAGTGACACATGCTCGTCAGAGACAGCATCCAGAGCGCCACGGCTCTGCCTTCCCCACAAGGCTGCCACATGTCACCAAGAGCTGCAGTTCTCTCTCGCACATTTTGCATAATCAGTTTCTATTCTGTCGTGTTCTCTCACACATGGCGCTCTGAGACTATTCTGGAAAATAGAGAATATTTTTCAGTTCAGATGAGTAGCATAATTTTACGTTGTGCTCCGCCTGTTTGGTAAATGAAGTCAATTACTCATGTATCTGTCAGAGGAAGAGAAAGACACAGGCAGGCACGTAACCTGTTTTTAGATCCAGAGACCACCCCTTTGCTTCCATCATGATGAGAATAGCAACGATTCACATCACGGCCCTCGGAGCTGATATTTGCATTTAGATTTCTAACTTAAAAAAAAAAATTTTTTAAAAACCACTGCATGGGTTTCTGCAATAGCCTCAAAATGTTCCCCTCCTTTGAAGACATTCTATATTCAACAAGCCACTCCTCAAACTTCTAAAAGCACCACTCTCTGGCTACTTAGTTAGAGACCTAGTTTTATCAATGACTGGCTGCCCAGACTAGCAAAATCACACCCTCTCTGAGCTTCAACTGCCTAAAAAGTAGCGATGGTACAGTAATGGTAATGTCCTGTCTTCCTGAAAGGATTGCCAGGAATCTTTTGGAAAGATTACAAATTCTTTGCAGGTGTTTCTGATTTCTTACAATCTTTCTACGACCTCTCCCTACTTAAACTCTACCCTGGCTTTAAAGAACTGTTAGACCCAAATCCACTCAAACACATTTAGCGGGTCTTTATCTTGCTTTCCTTCTTATTACTCCTCCATGTGGAGTCTTTTCCAGTCACACACGGGAACCTGCCTTTTCCCTGGGGGTGACGGATGGGGAACAATAAAAATCTAGAAAAGGTCAAGACAATGAGGAAATGGGACGGGAAAGTGGAAAAAACTTAGACTTCAAGAAATATTTTAGATGTAGGTCTTTTACCCATCTCAATGGTCAGGTGCATCTGCTCAGCACCAATATCTTGGGAAAAAAACGACCAGGTTTTGATTTTCCAGATATGTGAACTTCCAAGATGACTAATAATGACCTCCTTGTCAAAAAGTTTGATCCTGCCAGGTGCTGTAGGGCATGCCTGTAATCCCAGTGACTAGGGAGGCTGAGGCAGGAGGATGGCAAGTTCAAGGCCAGCATCAGCAACTTGGTGAGGGCCTAAGCAACTGAGGGAGACCCTGCCTCAAAAAAATTTTAAAGTGCTAGGGATGTGGCTGAGTGGTTAAGCGCCCCTGGCTTCAATCCCCAGGGCCCCCCCAAAAAAAAGAAAAAGAAAAAATTTTGAAACTTACCAGACAGTTGGGGGAAATTGATGTGGCAAACTATTTATTGATTTTTTTTTTTCAAAATGTTAAAGCACTGTTTGTCTGAACTAAGCAATGTTAGTTTGCATTATTGGGCCAGGGTGAGGACTAGTGGACTTACACTGCTCAGAGACCCTGCACGCATACATGTCCTGTCCCCAAATTCTTACATGATCAACACGGGAGATGATTCCATTAGTGCCTCAATCGGTCTCTTCTCAAATTGCATATGCAGTGCCGTCCTACGAGTAGACCAGAAGTCAACAATCTAAAAATACTTCCCCATTAATTTTCCCTCACTTTGGAGAAACAGATATTGTTTGTGGAAGCAAAGCATTCAGATGGCTCACACCCCGGGGTGTCTCCAGCCACCTTGCCATCACACAGGGTCTGTTTCCTTGGTCAGGAGCTCCGCTGCCCTTCCCCTTCTCCATCACCCCATGCACCATTAGCACACCACCCTGTGGGAGGATCAGGAAAGAAGACATTGATCAGCTCAGATTGGTCACTGTGGGCACTGAACAATGCAGATCGGCGAGAAGGCAGGCCAAGCGGAACGTGGCTGGCGAGCACCGCATCCCTCACCCACAGCCATTCTTCACAGCCACAAATAACTTACCTGAGAGGGGGACTGTGTTCGACAAGACTCAGCTTTCTTGGCGAAGAGCCACAGAGCGGTTTTGATGTACAGGTTTCTTTTTTTCCTTTTAACAACAGTCCTGCCTTATACCATCTCACCTCCTGTGGTTTCAGTTAACCTTGGTCCAGCATGGCCTGAAATTATTAAATGGAAAATTCCACAAAGAAACAGCTCATCAGTTGTTACAGTATATTTTGTTACAGTAGATGCCCTCGATTGTTTCATTTTCTTCCCATTGTTGTTGATCTCTTACTGTGCCTGACCCACAAACTGAACTTTCCCACGGTACAGGAGAAAACAAGGGGTGCGTAGGGGACAGTGTGTAGGTGGCTTCAGGCATCCCCTAGGGTCTTGGAACATATGCCTGTAGATGGGGGGACTGCTGAGCACCTAATGGTCTCATGCTCATCCCATCAAAATTGCTCTTGGGACCTTGAGGACAGGCAGGCCAGGGAGCTGCACTGCCAAGGGTGCGGCTACTCGGGAGCAGTGGCCTTCCTGCCCAAGACAGCCAGGTCCGGGGAGAAGGGGACCTTGTCCATGGCTTCCTGATGGAGTCGGCCGATCTTCACCTGAGTTGCGTTCAGCAGGCGGATTTCCAGGGCACATCCGCTCCCCTGAAGACAAGCTGCCCAAACATCTGTGGGGGGACAAAGGGAAACATGGGGAAGGAACCCGGAGATGAATATTTCAGCAGGAACGTGGGAAGAGTACACTGCAACTCGCAAACAGCCTTCGGCACGGCATGCCATAAATTAACACAATATAAATTTATACATATTTACACCACATAGTCTCCAACTATATAAATCCTCAATACTCAGACTTGTGGAGTAGGTGTAAGAGAAAAGTCCATATGTTTATTCATTTATTCTATGGTGCTCTAGGGAACTGGGAGCTTTTACACACACACACTCTCCTCTTCTCTCTCTCTCTCTCTCTCTCTCTCTCTCTCTCTCTCTCTCTCTCTCTCTATATATATATATATATATATATATATATATATAAAGTTAAAGTTGATTCTCAATGTTTAAATCAAATTAATGCCTAAAGGCAAACTCTATTTTAGAAAGTGTTGCCATTTTTTTTCTCCAGGATCTTTACAGCCAAAAAGAATTTTAAGTCTGTTAAACTGAGCATTTACCTAGTTGCCTTCTGCATTCCCAAACCTCAGGAGCTATGGATCTATACATAAAGATGGTGTTGAGCAAACTTTTTATCGATGGCAAAGACAATGGAAAGGGCGATTCCCTGGGGTCTCTCGTCCTGTGAAAGAATTAAAACGCCAGCTCCCCCCATTGCAGCTTGGAGGCTTCCTTGCTGGGAGTGGGCATCGGGACTTGCTGGGGTGGACGGCTGAGCTCACAGCAGTCAGATTCTGTTCCTGGATCTGCCGTTTACTTATTCCCGTTATGAAAGTCCCTTGACCTCTGGGAGCATAGGGAGGACAGTAATATCTGCTCCGAGTTCCTAAAACAATGGCAGGAATCAGTGGCGTAGAGTGGATGTGGAAGGCCTTGGCAACTGTAGTGTCTTCCTATGCACTTTCAAATCATTGTTATGGTTTCTTTCATAATCTGCTAAGCAAACAGAATGCATTCAGCCTCTTTTACAGCTTTCTTGGGAGAAAGCTACAGCTGGGTTGCTGCTGACACTCTTTGTTTCCGAAGAATGCCGTCCGCGATGGTCGGAGAAGAGTGTCACAGCAGCACTTGCCAATTCGCCTTGGCACCCATGTGTGTGTGGGCCGCCATCACCAATGGGTCTTGGGCCTTGTCCAGCGCTCAGTGGGCATTTATTAAACATGGAGTAACAATAAGACTTTTAGGGGAATGCTGTCTTCTGCAATCAAGACAGTAGTTTCTCCCCACGTTGCTACTTGAAGCAGCCCAGGGTGTGAAGTTAGCAGCGACTGTCTTTGTAGGCATCCAAGAGTCACAATAAAACAAGGTCGCACTTATTATGGCCAAGATCACAATACTAAGTGATAAGACTCAAAGCTTCACCTCCACTTTATTTTACATTGACAGCCAAGAGAATCTTCTTCATACAATGCCTTGTCTCTCGATCAGTGAGACTTTGTGCATAAGAGGATATTTGTAATAGCTCATTTGAGGGCTAGAGAGGAGACCCTTGTTCTTCTGACCACATTCTGAGAGCCATAGAAAAAGACTATATATCACAGAGACTTCCTTAAACTCTAGGGGTTAAGACACAACTCAGGATCACATGCATGAGTCCATAGGGATGATTCTGTTCACACTACCACCATCACCGGGGCCACCAAGTTCACACAGCAGTGATGGTACAGCCAAATCACCAGCCCCAGGCTCAGTAAAATCACAGGTACCATGGCTCCCTCTTAAGGGCTAGACATGGCATATACAGCAAACAAGAGCAGCACTAAAGGACACAGGAGCGCCATTTTACAGCAACCTCCCCCAGCCTCCTCCTTAGGTTTGGGGGAAGGACCACTTATGAAGGACTATGCGTATTTTAAACACTCTCTTCGAACTTTTTCTTTTACCCCACCTACAGCTTGGGAATGCCCAGTTAAGACCAACAGCTCCATGTTTGAGTCATAGATGACTTTGCTGTTCTCATGAAATCTATGGATTCTTGTCCAGAAAAAAACTGAATATGATACTAATTGTAAATACAATTTTATAAGCCTGGTTTCCACTCTAAACCAATTTAAGAGATTTTTCTCTCAAGAATCTAAGACATCAAGGAGCAAGTATTATGCTTGATCTTTCTATAGGGCTGAAATGGGGAAGGAGTATGTTTGAGTTTCCTATTGCTTCTGCAGCAAGTTATGGCAAATACCTTATAGTTTTGAAAGTCAGAAGCCTAAAATGATTCAGTAGGGCTGTCTTGCTACTGGAAGTTCTAGGGGAGATTGCTTCCTTGTCTTATTCTAGAACCTTCTTAATTTTCTGAAATCGCAGACCCACACTATTCCAACCTCTTCTTTCATCATTATGTTTAATGATAACAGCACAAGAAGGGAAAAAAAAGAGTACAGGAGATGCTTAAGCAAATTGGGGCTGTGTCAAAATAATTGAGACTACTAGTCAAAATAATTTACATCATTCCTCAAGTTTCTGGCTACATCAAAGTCATACATTTTTTTTTAATTTTGAAATTACCTAGATAGTCTCTTCATCTATCCTGCTTAAGAAAATGTCCAAGTTACAATATGAATTTATAGAAAAAGAAATGAACATGTTCAGACTTTACAGTTACCTGGTCAAACTTGGGCAGATTTCATGTAACCTGAAGAGGTGCTATCCTTAACCAAATTCACACTTGGTACGCTCGGTTTCAATATGAACTCAATACTTGAGGAAAAGGAAATTAAATCAGCACTCGAGTTTGTTGTTTTCTTTTTTTGATCTACACCAGACTGGTGTGTCTGGATCCTGCAGTCAAGATAGAATGTTATTATCCTGGTTTTTGTCTGTGACCTGTCAGAGCG
Organism: Ictidomys tridecemlineatus; assembly: GCF_052094955.1. NCBI lineage: Eukaryota > Metazoa > Chordata > Mammalia > Rodentia > Sciuridae > Ictidomys > Ictidomys tridecemlineatus. The sequence continues at coordinate 148,358,164 of NC_135484.1, read as the reverse complement.
GACGATTGGGTTTGAACTGAAAGGCAGCCATATGCTTCTGAGATGCCTAATTGTGGCAACACAGAAACATTGAATCAGCTTCATGTTGCAAATGTTGTCAGTTCTCTTCCTCAGCCCTTCAGTGTTTAAACTGGGCAAAAAAATAGATGGTCGAGCCAAGGCTGTTGTTTCCCCGATGTTCTGAGAAGCCGGTTCTCGTTCTTGGCTTAGCCTTACTGCTGAGTTTGAACTGAAGCTGGTGAGCAGATGAATACCACACATCTCCCACAAAGAAAATCAATTGTAGGCTTCACGTCTTTCTGGAGCATTGCACCAGGGTACTGTTGATCTGCTTTTGCTTTTCTTTTTTCCTTTTCTTTAAATGGAAAACCCTCCAGGGGAGTTTTGTGTACTCTAAACAAGATCTCTGTAGGATCAGATAATAGGGTCTGTGTGAATGTAATACAAAATAGAAAGAGAGAGAGGGGCGAGCATGCTAATGCTGACGAGAAATTATTCAGCTGAGACTTTCATTTACTAAGGCACATAATAAAAAAAAAATGCCACTATCTTGACTGCCATTTTCTTGTGATTTCTCCAAAGATTTGAGGAAGATTATTTTAAAAACAGAAACTGGTTTTATTTGCAAGAAGCCAGGTTTAGGAACAAAGTATGTGTTTTCCACAAACACTCATCTCTACTGTTTATATTTTTAAAACTGATCATGCTTGAAAGTAACACTTGGAATAAAGAACAGTGAACGATTGTCACTGATTTTATTTGGCTATTGAAGGAAAAGTTGACTTGAAAGAGGTTCTTTTTGGAAAGAATAGAAAACACTTAAATATCCCGATTTAATGAGTCAAAGGACAAATGCCGTACACATAGACGATGCATACAGTCACTGTGCTGCTTTGGTGCTGCTGTGTCTTGAAATCCCATTCACGCCAACATTGTTAATTCTGTGGGTTCCTTCCTATAGGGCTCAGGGTTCCCCAGAGAAACAGTGCCATCAGGACATCTTGCTTCTGTTTTGCTGGTAGACACATTTAAAGGAACTTATTATAAGAAATTGACCCAAGCCATTATGGAGGCTGATAGATCCCAAGGTCAACTGTTAGCCAGAGGGACACCAGGGAGAGTGGACCCAAAGGTCTGAGAGGCAGGAGAGCCAGTCTGGAAGCTCCAGTCTGAAGGCTGGAAGGTTCAGGTCCCCAGGAAGGGGTCATGTTTCCATTTGAGTCCAGAATGATGTCTCATGTTGAAAACTATAGGGCCAGAGGAGCACCTCTCACTCACAGGAGGGCCGGGCTTTGTGTTCTGTTGGGGCCCTCACGGAACGAATGACGCCTGGCCACAGTAAGGGGCAGGGTGGGGAGGGTACCAGGCTAGGGAAGAATAGAAGAATAGACAAAGGGGAATGCAGGGAAGGGAGGGGGGTGAAAATAGGAAAGACGGGAGAATGAACTGGGCATTATGCACTATCTTATGTGCATGTATGATGACAGGACCAATGTAATTCTACATCATGTACAACCAGAAGAATGAGAAGTCATACTCCACATATGTATAATATGTCAAATTACATCCTACTGTCATGTACAACTAATTAGAACAAAATTTTTTTAAAAAGAAATAAAAAAGGAAATGTGATTTGGGGAAATAAATATATGCCTTTAAAAGAAAACTGCTGTATGGTCATTTTAATGGGGTTTCAGAAAATAGTGGTAATAAATGTGTGTGTGTTAAATCTGCAAAATAAATAAGCAAACAAATAAGTACATAAAGTCTCCAGAAATGCTTCTAAGGGAATAGAGAAAAGAAAGAAGCATTTAGGAAAAGCTACTAAAACTGAATGAGAACCATAAATCTGTGGTATCAAGACAATATCCACTGGCCCCTTCTCCCATCCAGCCTCAGGGACATGGAAACCATTCCCCAGACAAGTACAGTCAGGAACCCAGGGTGCCCTCCCCTCCCAGCTGACATTGCTCACCACGTCTCCCCCTACCTGTTGTTGAGGCTGACATGGGTTTAGTGCAGCCAAGAGACCCCCACCTCTACTCAGCCCACACTCATGGGATGCAGGCTCTCTGTTAGGTCCAGTGCTGCTTGTTAGACGGGGGCCCTTGTCACTCTTGCTCCAGCCCACACAGTGATAGGTCTACGACAGGAGGGTCAAACCGGGAAGACCTTAGGCTCAGTCCTCTGTTCACAACACGCTCGGCTCTCTTCTAAGAGATCCCTCAGAGAGAAGAACACCATTGTCCCCACTTCCAGACCCAGATCTACATTTCAGATATTCTGGCCAAGTAGAGAAGCAGGCTATAAAGTAGAGAGCTCCAAATATCTGCCTAAAGAACTGACTTCATTAGCGTGAGAGTGAAGTCCAAGCCTAAGGGTATTCATCAAAAAATGAGAACTCACGGTGGAAGACATTTGGGAGGAAGTTGGTGTGTTCGTAAGAAATATAGGCTGAAAGCCAGTTAATTTGTAGGAATCAGGGCCAAGATAACTGGGGGAGCCCTTGAAGTCTACTCGAAATTTAAGGTGTTTAATAGTGGAGTATAGTTAGGGAAAAAGATAGTTAAAGATAGCCCAGCTACTCTGCCAAAACCACAGTCATCTCAGAGTAACTACAGGCCTAGACAAAGCTGTCCTCCATGAAAAACATCACCAGAAGCTTGACTTTAGGGGATAAAACTAGAATTCACTAAAATGACACAGCCATCACCAAACAAATAAGCAATAAAAGGCCTAGGCAGATGGAAGAGCAATATCAAGTCTTTCTACAATATATTATCTAAAATGTCCAGTTTCCCAATGAAAAATCATGACACATTCAAAGAAACAAGAAAATATGAAGCATGCATTGGGGAAAAGAGCAGGTAACAAAAGGCCTTTGAGAACAACAGAATGTTGGATTTAACAAAGACTTTAAAGTAGCCATTATAAAAGAAGTCAGTAAAGCTATAAAAAAGAACCAAACAGAAATTATGGAGCTGGAAAGAATAACACTGAGATAAAAAATTCACTAGAGAGGCTTCACGGTAGATTTGAAGTGTCAGAAGGAGGAATTAATTTCAATCAAAATTGAAAATAGATTGGCAGATCTATAGAAAATAGATTTCAAAAGATTGATGCAATTCAAAGAATCGAGAGGGGAAATGAAGTAAAATGGATAGAACCTTGAAGAAATGAGAGAAATCACAAAGTATACCAACATGGGCATAATGGAAGGTATCTGAATAAATAATGGCCTCAAATTTCCAAAATGTAGTAGGAAACATTTTCATACACACTCAGGAAACTCAATGAACTCTTTGCAAACACAAAGAAGCCCAGATACATTATAGTAAAAATGCAGAAAACCTAAGATGGGGGGAAATCTTGAAAGCTTCAGAGAAAAGTGATTTATCAATTACAAAGAACATCAATCAGTAAGATCAATGACAGACTGAATTTATCATAAACTATAAAAATAGAAAGTGTGAGATAATAGCTTCAAAGAAAAAGATTGTGAACCAAGAATACTACATTCAGGAAAAGAGTTCCCCTTCAAAAATTATGTGAAATAAAGAAATTGCTGGATAAACAAACACTGAGAGAATTGTTTGTTAGAAGACAAGAGATTCAAGGAAGTTTCGAATTTAACACAAAAGAAAAACAATAAAGGAGATTCTTCAAGCTAAAAGCCTGTGACCCCAGATGATAATTTGAATCCATACAAAGAGGAGCACCAGTAAAGTCAATGATGTAATTATAAAAACAGTATAAATGCAAATTTTCTCTCCTCTCTTCTCTGAGCTGATTTTAAAAGCAATTTTATAAAACAGTATGTAGATAATATATTGTTGGTCCTACAACATATAGAAATGTAATATCTTTGCCAATAACAGAAAAATAAGAAAGAGATGTGAGTGGGAGCAAGGCTGCAACTGGGCTAAGGAAATGACTCCAGATGGTAACTTGAATCTACAGAACAAAGGGAGAGAATCAGAAATCAGAAATAAGAAGGCTAATATTTAAAAATGCATAACTACATAATTGTTAACTTTTATTTTCTTCTCTAAAGTGTATAGAATTATGTAAAGCAATTGTTTTAACAATGCGTTATTGAAATTGTAACATTTATAGAGGCAATACATGCAATTATAATACCACAAGGATGGGGAAAGGAAATAGAGCTAAATAGGAGTAATATTTCTATATCCCACTGGAATTTAGTAAGCATGTATCGGAAGCTTAGTTTGTTAAGTGAAGGTGTATATGGTAAGCCTAAAAGCAACCCCAAGGAAATAAATAACTCATGGAGTGAGAAAACCACCAGTGAAGTCAAAATGCTACACTGGAAAATATTCACTTAAGACAAAAGGAAGCAGTAAAGAGGAGTAGAGAAACAAAAATGATATGAGAAGTAAAGAAAGCAAAAAGTTAAAGGGCAGACAATAACAATTAATGTGGGTGAATTAAGGAATACAATTCAAAGGCAGGGATTGTCACACAGGATAGAATTACAGGATCCAACTTCATGCGGTGTACGGAAAATACATTTTAAGTTAAAAAATACAAGTAGATTGAAAGTGAAGGGTAGAAAAAAAATATGCTGTGTAAATAGTAACCAAAAGAGAATTGAGCTGGCTATACTAATATATCAGAAAAAAATAGACTTTAAGTCAAAAATTATTATAAGAGACAAAGAAGGGGGATATATATTGGCAAAGGGTCAATCTATCAACAAGATATAATACTTGCAAACATTTATGTACCTCACAACAGAGCCCCAAACATAGAGCAAAGATTTAGAGAATTTAAGAAAAATACATACAATTCTACAATAACTGGAAATCCCAATAATGGACTTGCAATATGGATATAATAAAAGCAAAAGATCAATAAGCAAATGCAAGATTTGGTCACATTATAAACCACACAGACCTAACACATACACAGAATGTTCCACACCCAAAACAGCAGAATATATATTTTTCTCAAGTGCATGTGGAACAATGTAAAATATAAACCACATATTAGGCCACAAAGCATCAGTTCAATCACAATGAAATGAAATGATAATTCAGTAACAGAAAGAAAACATTCCCAAATATGTGAAAATTAAGAAACACAGTCCTTCATAATAAATAGGTCAAAGAAAAACTCAAAAGGTGAATTAAAATGTGCCTCAAGACAAATGAGAATGAAGCACAAAGTATTAAACTTGAGGTTACAATAATACAACTATAACTATAAATGCTTACAATAATTAGAAACGTATCAATACTCCAACCTCCCACCTTAAGACACTAGAAAAGCCAAAGAGAAAAATTAAGCCTCGAGCAAGCAGAAAGAAGGAAATAATACAGATTAAAGCAGAAACTGATAAAACAGAAAATAGAAAAACTATAGAGAAAATCAATAAAAACAAAAGCACAGTCTTGGAAAGGGAAATAGGATTGAAGAATCTATAATTAGAATAAGAAGAAAGAGAGAAGGCAAATTGCCAGAATCAGAAGTTATCTATCTACACGCACGCATGCACACACACACACACACACACACACACACACACACACACACACAAAACCAATGCTACAGAATGAAAAGGTTATAAAGGATTGCTATGAGCAATTGTATGATGATAAATTATACAACTTCACCAAATGGACAAATTCCTAGAAAGATTATCTAAATTGAATCAAGGAAAAAATAATCTGAAGAGGCTTATAATAAGTAATCTAAATTAGTAATAATAAAAAACTACCCACAAAGAAAAGCCCAGACCCAGATATTTTCACTGATACATTCTATAAAGATTTAAAGAAGAGCTAATACCAATTTAGCATGAATACTTCCAAAAAAATAGAAGAGGGAATAGGTCCCAACTCATTCTATGAGGATAGCATTACCCAAACCAGACAAAGACATCACAAGAAAAGAAAACTGCAGACCAGTATATCTTAGGAGAATAGGCTCAACCAAATACTAGAGAACCAAATCCAACAGCATATGAAAAGAGTTACACACCATAGCTAAGCAAGATTCATCTTAGGAATGCAAGGTTGGTTTTTATATCCAAAAACCAACTAAGGTCGTGCTCCACATTAAGAAACCAAAAACCACATGATTGTCTGGATAGATTGAAAAAAAAAAAAAGAAAAAAAATTTCACAAAATGCAACATCTTTTCATGTTAAAAATCCTCAAAAGAACTGCTTTCTAGTCCAGCACGGAAGTCATCTCTGTGTCCTAAAAACAAGCCAAATGTTCAACAAACTGAAAAATCAGCAATCCCCCCCCCCCAGATCTGACAGAAGGGAGGTCACAGGGAGAGGTACTGGAGAGAGAGACAGGTGGATTCAGAGAATCGAAACATCCTGGGGCAGAAACCTACAAGTAGAAATTCCTCGGGAACCAGTAGTGAGGTAGGAAAAAACTGAACAATCTTCTAGAGGCTCAGTTTTAAAAGAATTTCCTCCAGGGAGCTCAGTTATAAGGAAATCCTCGCATCAGGGTTGTGAATTTTACCTTCAAAAGCTCTACCAGGTTTTTACAGTGCATGTTGGAGAAAATCCTCTTATGCTTCCAGCAGACAGAGGTGAAAATGATCATTTAATCATTTCGGAACTCGACAGAGAATCTGTTCTTCTTAACAAGGTCTACCTTCAAGACCATCCATTTTATCAGAGCCAACTTGTTTGGATTTTATCAGAACCTAACTGAGCTGCAGGGAGAGAAAATTGAACTCCAGCTGTACATCTTAGGGAAAGGAAATACCTAATTCTAATCACCCAGTGTCATCCGAGGGCATGGGGACGGCTGAGTAGCACTTGTGAAGTTGTAGGCTTGGGGCACAGGCTAGTCAAAACTTTGAGACCTGACCCCAGGACTATCATGTGCTTCCCATTCTCTCAGCATCTCACCACACAATTAAAGGCCTACTTACCAGAGTTCCTGTCACCTAGCAGACATGCTTGACTTTCAATAAAAAGTTAAGAGGCTATAGAAAAAGGGAAAAAATAATATAAGAAATGGAAAAAGCATCAGATCCAGATCTTGGTATAGCAGGGATGCTGGATGATCAGTCTAAGAATTAAAAACAACCATGGTTAATATGCTAAAGTCTCCAATGGAAAAACTAAACAACATGCAGGAGCTAAGTGGGTAAGAAGAGAGACGGGTATTCCAAGGAAGGATCAAAAACACTTTAACAGAACTGAAGATGCTATTAGACCTTTCATTATTAGACAGTGCACAGCTGAGGAGAGATTCTCTGAGTTCAAGGATATGTCAATAGAAACTTTCCAAACTGGAAAGCAAAGAGAAAAAAGATGCATGAAAGAACAAAACAGAACATCCAAGAATTGTGGCACAACTACAAAAGGTCCAACCAATGCATAATAGGAATCTAAGAAAGAAAAGGCAGAGAGAGAGGAGAATGGAAAAAAAATACTTGAAGCAATCGTAACTGAGAATTTCTTCCAAATTAATGTCAGACACCAAACTGCAGACCCAGAAAGGTCAGGACAGATGCCAAAAATATGATAGCTAGAAATATCACCATCAGACTGCAAAGAGTCAAAGAGAGAAAAAAATCTTAAATGAAACCAGAAGAGAAAAAAATATCCATAGTGTAGCAAATATGAGAATTAGATCTTATGGGGCCCACGAAACCATGCAAGCAAGAAGAAAGTAAAGTGAAATAAAGTATTGAGAGAAAACTCTTACAAACCTAGAAACATGCATCCTACAAATGATTCTTCAAAAGTGAAGAAATACTTTGACAAACAGATTTGAGGGAGATCTGTCTTGACAGCAATCCTCAAAGATGTTCTCCCTTGGGAGAAGGGAAATTATAGGTCAGAAACTCAGGTCTACACCAAGAAGGAATAATGTTAGAAAAGGAAAAAGAGAGAGTAAAATCAAAACTTTGCTTTTTCTCAATTGGTCCAAGAGATGACAATTTTTTCAAAATAATAATAGCAGTATTGTATTTAAGATTATGGCTTAGGTAAAAATGAAAGGAAAGTCAAGGGATAGGAGGGAGGAAGTATTTTGCTATGACGAGGTACTAGGTCTACCTCTTAGCTGGCACAGTGTTATTCAAAAGCAGACTTGGATTGGTTGTAAATATATTGTGAATTCTAGGTCAAGCATTTCAAATTTTTGAAAAGTATAATTGATAATGAAGAAAAACCAAAAAAGATAAAACAGAACCATATAAAATACTCAACTATAGTCACAAAAAAAAACAGAAAAAGAGTAGAATAGGAAAAGAGAAAAGTACAACAAATAGAAAATTAACACATATGGCAGATATTAATCCAACTAAGTCAATGATCGCTTTAAAAAGAGTCATCTAAACGCACCAATTAAAACACAAAAATGATCAGATTGAATGAAAAAACCCAAATGCAAGAAATCCACTCTAAATATGATACAGTTCAATTAGAAGTAAAGAGATAGAAAAAGATACATAATTCTAACACTAATCATAACAAAGTTAGAGTAGCTCTATCAACTTCAGACAGATAAGACTTCAAAGGAAAGAAAATTAGCAGGGTTAGAGGAGAGGAATTTGCAATAATAAAGAAGTCAATTTTTCAAAAAGACATAAAATTTCTTAATTTATTTTGTTTTTAACAGAGAGTCAAAATATATAAGGCAAAAACTAATAGTATTGTGGGGAAAGTAAGTGAATCCATTATTAGAAGAGAAGACTTCAACACCCATATATCAGAAATGGACAGATCCATTAGTCAGGCCACAACAGCACCAACAACCAACTGGTTAGAATGTAAACATTTATAGATTACTTCATCCAACAAGAGCAGAGGGCACATTCTTCTTAGCTCATGTGGATCTGAATATCTTGGTCTATCACCAAGCTAGAGCAAATTCTGGGTCATAAAACACACTTCAATAAATTTAAAAGAAATCATCCAATGTATATAACAAAGTTGGAAAAATAATAACAAAGTTGGAAAACTCACAGTTCCTGATTTCAAACATACTGCAAAGCAACAGTAATCAAGAGTGTGGTGCTGGTGAAAGACAGAGGAGCTGGTAGCATAGAATTGAGAGTAGAGTCAAATTCTCATGCTTGTGGTCACCTGATTTTCAACAAGGATATCAGGACAATTCAGGGAGGAAAAATATAGTTTTTCAGTAAATACTGCTGGGACAATTGGATATTCACATAAAAAATAAAATAAAAAAGTCAGATTCCCTACTTCACACCATACATAAAAATAAACTAAAAATATAAAAAGATACTTAATGTAAGAACTAAAACTAAAACTCTTAGAAGAATACATGGTGGTAAGTATTGGCATTGGGTTCTTAGATGTGGTACCATCAGCAAAGGAACAAAAGAAAAAAATAGATAAATTGTATTTCAAAAAAAATTCAAAACTTTCACACTTCATAAGACAGTATCAAGAAAGTGAAAAGACAACACACACTGTGGGAGAAAATATTTGCAAATCATGCATCTCATAAAGAACTGTTATATTGAATTTTTAAAAGAACTCTTACAGCTCAATAATAAAAGTCAACTCAACTAAAAGTGGGCAACTTATCTGGATGGATGTTTTCCCACAGAAGATATACAAACAGCTCATGAAAAGATGCTTGATATCATTAGTCATCAGAGAAAGGCAAATCAAGATCAGAAAGAGATGCCCCTCCATTACGATGGCTAGAATCCAAAAGTCAGATGGTAACAAGTGGTAAGAAGAATATGGAGAAACTGGAACACTCTACTACTCCTGATGGTCCAGCCACTTTGGAAAAGAGTCTGATCGTTCTTCAGTAGTCACACGTAGACTTACTGTAAGATCCAGAAACTCCTCTCCTTTGTCTAAACACAACAGAACTGAAAGTGTATGTCAACACAAAAAAACCTATACAAGAATATATATGGCAACATTATATATAACATCCCAAAAGTTAAAACTTTTGAATGGATAAACAGAACATGGTATATCCATACAATGGAACATTATTGAGCAATAAAAAAGAACTATTACAGCTCAATTATTATTGAGCTGTAAGAGTTCTTTTAAAAATTCAATATAACAGTTCTTTATGAGATACATGATTTGCAAATATTTTCTCCCACAGTGTGTGTTGTCTTTTCACTTTTTTGATAGATATTACAAGGTAGATGAATCTTGGAAAATATTGTTAAGTGAAAGACTGTTCACAACATATTTTACTGTGTTGTATGAAATGTTCAGAGCAGGCAAATGTTATAGAGATAGGAAGTAGATTAGAGCTGGAGGGATGGAATTGGAGTAGAAGGAGTATGATAGTTAAAGGGTAAGTAGCTTCTTTGTAAGGTGATGAAAATGGACTAAAATTGACAGTGGTGGGGATTGCTCATATCCATAAATATCTTGGATACTTGCTATGTTAGAAATGGACACAGAATGCTCTGGGAGTTGATGAGGGATTGGGAAAAGCTTTGTAGAAAAGGGGATGCTTGAGCTAGATCTTAAAATATGGGTAGAAATTGGCACATTGCAGAGGAAGAGAAATGATAGGAATGTAAAGGGACAAGAAGGAGAAAGGCTGTCAACACCAGGGAGGACAACATGGGGAATAATTAGGGGGAGAGCAGTAGCAATGGAAGCCTGGTCTTCTGAGTCAGGTGTGAGTCTGAGCCCAAGAGTAGTGAGATTTGAGAGGCCAGGAAGACTGCGATCGGAGCCTCATGTGAATGTGGATTTCACCATAGATTAGCAGCACACTGGGTGCTACGATTTAGATATGAGATGTCTCCCAAAGGCTCATGTGTGAAACAATACAGGAATGCTCAAAGGTGAACTGATGCCATTAGGAGAGTTATAACCTGATCAGCAGACTAATCTCCCTGACTAGATTAACTGGGTGGTAACTGTGGGCAGGGAGGCTGTAACTGGGGGCATGCCATCTATCAGAAATGGACAGATCCATTGTCCCCGAGTCCTCTCTCTATATCTCTATCTGCTTCCTGGCTGCCGTAAGCCCAGAGCGCTCTTGGACCATGCCCTTCCGCCATGATGTGCTGCCTCTCCTTGGGCCCAGAGCAGTGGAGTCACTCAGCTATGGACTGAACCTTTCAAACCGTGAGACAAGTCGCTCTTGTCTCACCTGCTGGTCACTGTGAAGCAAAGCTGACTGACTCACTAGAATGTCACAAACACCGCCACATGCGGGATGCTTATTTAAACTAAAAAATACAGCTTTGGAGGGATGCCTGCTAGAGAAATGCAGAACTGGGCAGGTCATGCAATGGGCTAGAACCTTTACAGAATCAGCTACGATTTTTTTTTAATTACACATTTCCTAAATCATGCAAAACTTTCCCCCAGAATTCTCTAGCAGGTTCTGACCAGACAGAAAACAATCCTTTTCAAGTAAGAATTACAGTGGAGCAACATTCAAAGACAAGTGGAATAACTGGATAAGTTTTTAGATGTTGCAAGACATAATTATTCTGCTGCTGTGGCTGCGTAGCGATGATTGATGGCTGGTTTTAAGTTTTTCAAGTTCTTTAAATGTGCTTCCAAAAAGTAGTATTTTAAATTGAGCTTTGAAAGACATAAAAGCTGGGAATACTGCTTCCGCTTATGGGGTTTATTAGGGTAATTAATGTTAACTGCAGCAACACACAGATCCCCATATCTCAGAGACTGGATGTCATAAAGGCTCTTTGCTTACAAAAAATATGATGCAATTTCCTCTTGAAGCTCCATCATCTGGAGCACAGATCTTCCAGTGAAAGCATGTGGTAGAAGACTCCCCGAGCCCCCAGCAACCTTCTTCCACAAGTTCCACCTCCCACTTTCATTTCTAGACCTTTGCTCAGAACAAGCTGGGTGGCCCCGGTAACACAGGAGGAGCACGTGGAATATACTCCGTCTCACTGTCTCTCTACATGTGTACAGTGAGGGCCACGAGTGTTGGCCACGAATCGAGTTAGTGAGACTCGGCCGAGATGGAAGACCCAGGGCTGATAAAAGGAGGAGGCTAAGCTAAATAAGTTGATAAGTTCACAAATAAACACCAAGACAGATGGTTGACAGTGTCAGCGCTAAATCCCCAACTCAGGAATTACATAAGCCCTTGCATTCCTCCCTTTTCACCTCTAGTCACCTCTTTGAGTCTACCCATGAGTGGGTTTAGTAAAGTAAGGAGGTAAAAATAATGCCAGGGTGGAGAGACATTTTCGGTTTGCCAAAGGCCCCATAGAGGAGATGAAATATCTTACAAAATGAAGGTGGAATCCACTCACCCAGACACCTCCTGGCTCTTGCTGTTGCAAAGAAACTGAAGGAACCAACATCCTATATTCGGCTGCATGTGCCTCCCTTTGCCCAGGTGGCCCACTGGGGTTGTCCAGCTGCTTGTCCTTCAAGGAGAGAATGTCAGCCAGAGAGAGAGGCCTCTATATAGCCTGAGTATAAAGGAGTGTGGGAGACCCACTGTGACATTGAGTGCAGGTTCAAGATGCCTCTATGGAGGAGACCAGAACGTCCCAGCCCCTTAGGGCTCCCGGGTTCTCTTCCCATCTGAGCTCCCTCCTCTCTCCTTCAGAAAGCACAATACATCAAAACTGGCAGTGATCACAGCGCTGCAGAGCCAGGCTGGGAAAGGAGAAGTGAAAGGCTGCATCGCCAACTCTGCCTCCCTTCAGAGCCCAGGCCCCTCGCAAAATCCAGCAGGACCCGAAACGTCCTCAGCCATGCCCTCTGCCCAGCCAGAGGCTGAGGCCTCCTAGCAGCCAACAGCCTGTTTCCTGTGACTTCAAACCTGCGGCACGAGTTTCTCTTCCTGGCCAGAAACCAGTAGATATCGCATTCAGTGGCAATGCCCTCTTCCACCAACTTAACTGAAATTTTAGGGTTTGGGGCTTTTTCTTGTTTTGTTTTGTTTTTTCTTGAAAGCTTTAAAACAATACTTCTGAGATGTGAGATCTTTGCCTAGGATTCACAGCAATTCCCTTCAGGATTAGGTGAGAGTCATCAGGAGCCGCCAGCGGATGCCTGGCCCATGGTGGTTCTTAACCACTGGAGGCTCTTATCCACTGGCACATATTCTACTTCTGGAGCTGTCCCTTCCACAGTCCTGTCTCTGCCACGGGGCTGCGTGTCTCAAGAATGACTCTCGTATTCACTTTGCATCTGCAGCATGTGTCCCTGGTGGCAGCACCGCGGGGCGTGGGGCAGAGCAGACTGCGCTCTGGTCCTGTGCCGTCAGGGACACAGCACATTTTGCTAAACGGATGAATGAATGATGTCGGATCGGAAGGCTAAGACACAGCCCCTGTGCAACAAGAGGTAAAATACTGTCAGTGAAGCAGGATTGCCGTGCAGATAATAAAACCAACAAAGGAGAGTATGATTATGTGCCTCATCATTCATTAAACATTCAAAGATATAAGAGAAATTCAGAACAGGGAGCCATCGCTGTGGGCTGCAGTGATTGGAGAGAGAGGTATAGAAGCCATGAAATTTAACTGGAGCCCGTGAAGCACCTGGCGAAAAAGAAGGGCACACACCATGTGAAGGGATGGAGACATGGAGCCATGGAGAGGGAGTTGGACATTCACAGGAGCGAGGGAGGGAGGGAGGGAGGAAGATTGAGGGAGCCAAGTTGCGTAAAGGCACAGAGGACCTTGGAGTCTGCTACAAGACAGAGGAACCTCTTGAAAGACGGCTGGGCGTGCAGCTCAGTGCTGGATGCCCCACCCAGCATGAGTGCTTGCCCTCAGCACTGAAAAAAAAAGAAAGAAAGAAAGGAAAAGTGAGAGAGAAGAGTAGCAGGAAGAGAGACCATCATGGGAAGGGACGAGAAGGGCCACCTGCAAGGCAAGGAGAGATCCTTGGAAAGACTCCTCCTGTTGATGCTTGGAGAAGAAACCACCCGCCATGCTTTGATCTTTAACTTTCAGCCTTTGATATGAAGCAAATAAACTTCTACGTGTGAAAAAAGAAAAAGGAAAGAGAGGGGGAACTTCCCAAGAGCCTTATAAAATAGGGAAATTATGAAACTGAAAAGTTCTTGAGGAATGAAGGAACAAAGGTTGGCTCCTTCCTTTACCTCTGCACCACTATCAACGACCACCCCAGACTCCACCCTTGCTATCCAGGTTGGTAATTCTCCGCCCACGTGGTGCTGTCTCCCATCTCCATGCCATCACCAAGTTCCCCTCTGCCTCGAAGGTCCTTCTCCACACACGTGAGCACACAGTTCCCCATTTTCCTCTCTACGTATCCGTTAAGACCTTGCTCATTCATCCTATCAACAACTTCTTTCAATCAACAATTGTTTACCGACGGTCTGCAGGGCATGAGATACTCTGTTAGGAACAGGGACGCAGCGTTGAACTAAGTGGGCAAGGCCTCCATCTAAACATCACTGACGTTCCGGTGGAGAAAGCCAATGCAACTAGAGAGGAAGTCAACAGACAAGGTGATGGCAGCTCTGGGACCAGTGTCATGAGAGTAGGAAGAAGCGACGTCGATGAGCAGGGCAGGGTGGGAGGAAGAGCTCACATTCACTAGCAGGTCCTCCAAGGTCCCCTTCCTCTTCTTCCCTAGCCACGTGGCTAGACCACATCTCCCAGTGTCCTTTTACATCCCCGTATGTTCACCCCAGCCACTGGACTGTGAGTGGGAGGGATGGCTTAGGGGTCTTCACACATGGCTGTGGTCCCTCCTTTCTGCTGCTGGGTGTAGGCAGCCGTGAAAGCCAAGGGGTTGGCAAAGCCGTAGATGGGGACTTGAACCCTGATGTCAAGACAGCCACTCACCATACAGGAACAGCCACCCCAGACTGCCCCATGAGTGACAAACAGGCCTCCTTGTACTTAAGCCATCATGCACTGTGGCTTCACGTGCCCTAACAGACAGAGGGTGTGAGCGGGAAAGACTGTCCAGGCAGGCGACTGAGCAGGGTCAGGGTGAGACTAAGCCACGGGAGCCCCAGCAAGGCCCTCCCGGCAGAGGGGACCAGAGCAGGGCTCTGAGCCAGGCAGGAACGCACCATGTGAAAGAGCAAGGAGCCTGAGCCCAGTGACCAAGGCACTAGTGAGAGGAGATGGCCAGGAGTCAGGTCATTCCCAGCCACCCTCTCCTCTGGGAAGCCACATCTCAGCGCACCTGCCGTGATGACCACCAGCTCAGCCTGCAGCCATCTCCGGAGTTCCGCAATAACCCGGGTCTCCCTCTGTCACCACCCTTTCTGTTATCCAGTTGTGCTTGGGTTACCCTCGACCCAACGCACTTTCTGAAAAGAAGAATTCACCCGGAGCCTTTAGCGTCCGTGCCCATGTGTAAATGTCCCTGGTGTAAATGAAGGAGATAAATAGTGGCTTTGCTGCTCTCCATGTGACAGTGACCAGGACTGGCAGGATGACAGTTGTCAGGTAGCAAAGAAGGATTCTAAGAGACAACTCATCTCCATGAACACTGGGATTTTGTTTTTTTGCCAGTGAGACGTGACCTCCTCTCACGTGGTCCCCCCTCCACACCCCACCCACCTTCGGGTTCTTTCTGAGGGTGGCCCGTTTCTGACTGAGACATCTTCCAGACGGCAGGTTGTGGGGAGCCCTCATTAAGGAGGAAAGTCATTTCTTCAATGAAAACGACGGGAAACTGAAAAGACACCGTTTGGCGCTGAAGGCCCCCTGCCAACGCAGTGACCCAGTTAAGGACCAAAACAAAGAACAGATAAATCAGGGGAATCCGAGTCTCCCCATCACCCCCCCCACCTCTGTCTTCTGCTCACTGCAGTGTTTTCTGTGAAGTTTTAAATATGACAAGATAATTCCGCCAACCAGAATCGGAAAATGTCAGCCTCCACCTGAAAGGATCTTCCCAGAGAAACGAACATGTAATTTTATTCCCTCGAATGATGTGCATTCTGATTCTTAGCCTTCGCCATCCTTTCATTGTCTCTTATGTCTCTTTCCTGTTTTTCTTGGGGTCAGAAATTGAAACGACTTAGCAATGACCCTCTCCTTGTTGATTTGGGGGTGAGTGAGGTCTTGGAAGCTACAACGGAGTCGCCAACCAGTCGGGAAAAGGAAATGGCTTTATAAAATATTTCTTCTGAATTATCCTATAATGACAAAGAGGAATGAAATATTACTCCGTGAGTGAGTTTTCTGTTACTAGGACAAAATACCTGAGACGATGATTAGTTTAAAAGGTGTCAAGAATTTTTTTGGCTCGTGGTTTCAGAGATTTCAGTCTTGGTTGCTTGAACCCATTGCCTCGGGCCTGTGGCAGCACACTCCATCATGGTCAAGTGCCTGCAGAAGAGGCCCCATCACCTCATAGCAGCTGAGAAGGAGCAAAGTCCCAATAGCCTCCTCTGTAAAGGCACAGCCTCAATGACCTATCTTCCTTCCACTAGGCTCCCCTCCTAAGGGTTCACCCTCTTCCAATAGAGACACATGCTGGCCACAAAACCCACAGGCCTTTCAACCCATAGGCCTTTGGGGGACATTTAATATCCTAACTCTAGCAAATACCTCTTGAGGTCTGAGGTCAGAGCTTGAGGCAAGCACGAAATTTTTTGAAGTTTCTTAAAAAATGTTGCAAAACTTTTATCACAGACCACACACACACACACACACACACACACACGTACGCATGCACACGCACTCATGCACACACTCTCACGTGTTTTGTGTTTGTATTAGAATAAAAATATTCTGTCTGCCAAACTTTTGAGTACCATTGACAAGAAAAACATCATCAGGTTTATCCTAGGTCTCCAGGTACAATAGCTCCTAAAGACGATGAGCACCCCTATTTCAGAGGTTTGTTCCCTGAAAATTCTAAGCAGGCATGTCTGGGGCCAAGGGTACCTGCCTTGAGTTTGGAGGAGTCAGCAGAAGAGCAGATTCCCAAACACTTGTGTTTCAATGTGACCTTGTCCGAGCATCTTTAGAAGGCTGTCAGAGACCCTGGAGAGGGGTGAGGAAGGAGGCCACCATCATGCCATGGGTATGACCGTCGAGGCTGAAGCAAACATTTGCAGAAATGCTGTGATTGACTTCCTTATGTTCAGTAGGTGGGTAAGAGATGGAGGCAGAGCGTCTGAGGTTGTGCACAGTGGCGCGCACATCACTGAGCTCCAGTTTCCTGGGGCCCCGTTCATTTCTTCCACCCAACTGCCTCACTCCTTCCCTCCTTCTTGCCCTCAGCACTCCTGAGTTGGAGCTGACTAGTCACCCTTACCTCTTTTGAAATTTCTGGGTTTGACAGACCACAAGTAATTGTAGCTTTGTATAATATATATATTTTTTTCATCTAAAACACGGTTTTGTTTTACTTTTGCACTAGCAAATTGTCATTTTATTGCAAAAAAAATATATATATATAACCAATATTCTGCTGTCTTCCCGGTGCATTTAGCAAATGAAAACCTCATGGCACATTAGTATGGACAGCACATTATAGAAAGCAGTGGAGGCAGGCCCATCATTTCTTTCCCCTCCATTTTGGACATATTGAGGCAGAGAAAGGGAGAGGGGCATAATGATAAGAGCAAAGAAAAGGAGATACATTAAGGGGGAGGATGGGAAATCTGAGTCAGGGAGCATGTGCACTGAGAGGGGAGGGTGCTGGAATCGATTGGCATCCATGCTCCATGGGGCATGAAATCCTTCACAGATTACAGAACTGAGGATGGCTGACCTCCATGTGGGAAGAGTGGAATTGACTCGAACCCTCTAAAGACCTTCCTCATTCTCTCTGAATCTCTTTTCCTAGTGGTGAAGTCAGGGGTTGGGATAGTTTCTGTCCTCCATCCGGGGCCTTTACCACCAGTGGACAGTTCTCACGGTGCTTTCCATCTATTAAGACAATATCTCTCCATGGGCAAATTCAGCATTTCATAATTTCCTTTTTTCTTTTGGCTTGGTTTTCCTTCCAGAATTTCTACCTTAAGTTCTGCCAACCTGTCCACTCTCAGTCTTGAGTTCCAGGATCTTTCTTTTCTAGAAAGCACCAGGAAGGGTTCCTCCATTCCACATGGTCACAAGTGCTGAGGATAATGCTCCTGCAGAAGAAATACATTCTTTTGGGTCATTAAAGAACAGCAGAAGTGCTTTTTCTTTCTCAGTAGGATCACGTCAATTTTATGCTGAGATCTCCACTCAACAACTCTCTACTCTGTTCCCACTTTAAATATGGAAAGACGGAAGCTCCCACAGGTTATAGACTTTCGGTGAGCCAAATAACACAATGATCAGGCCAATATCTTATTCACTGGAAAGGTTTCCAAAATGCCTGCAGAACACCAATGTTCCAAAAAAGACTGCTTTATTGTAAAACTTTTTGCTTAGAAACTCCTTAACAATAGTATCCACTTCTGGTTTATCTCTATGTCTTTGTAGCAGAAAGTAGAGTGTGGGAGGCCAACCTTAAGGGTGACTGAGTTACACTCCCCAGCTGGGTGCTGAGGTGCTTAGTCACAGAAATGGGTGTGTCTTGCTACAGCCCCATGGGTGGAGCTATGCTCACCTGTTCCTTTGTAATCTAACCCCTTGCCCTGTTTAGGATAGAATCTTCCTTGGAAGTGCCTTGTGTGTGTCCCCCTCCTCTTACTGTGCCCTTGGGTGTGGCCTACCCAGGTGTCAGTCAACCTGCTGACAGTGGACATCATGAAGATAGACTCAGCCCCCTGAAACCTGACCCCTTGCCTCATTTGAATCGCTTCTCCTCAATAAAAGGGGTCAGCACGTGCTCTCTTTCTCTCTCTTTCTGCGGACCCCTAAGGTCAGAGGAGCCGTCACAGCAACCCCAAAGAAAAGGGTATTTGTGTCTCTGTGTGGTTATTTCATGCAGCCCAGTCAGCCCAGTTCAACTGGAGTGACCCCTGAGCCTTTTAGTCGCGAGAACAGAAACCCGGCAGTAGAGAGTCTAACACACTGTGATCATATAATGTACTTCTGATGAATTAAAAAAAAAAAAAAACATAAGCTTTGTCATTACTGTCACAAAGTGATACTCAATGTCCTCTCTTAATTAAAGAAATTGTGAGAAAAAGATGACTCTCTACTTTTAAACTCAAAGGCTTGGGCTGGTCCTTAAAATGTTCTACAGTTTCTTAGTAACCTAGTGTAATTTTGTCTTCAATGAGTCAAGCTAAGTATTTTAAAACCGTGTTTTGTGTTTGCCTAAAGCAGTTTCTGTCAACTTGGCCGTCCCCGTGCAATCCTGGCCCGGGTCAAGATGGCTTTCCGTCAGGCTGCAGGTCGGGTTTGCCGCTGAGTTATGGCGGATCCTCAGAAGTGATTTCTGCTTTGAGAGAAAGGCTTTACGAAAAATATTTGAAAAAGAGTTTCTCAGTGCACGAGGATCAGAAGAAAAAATAAAGAAAAGGAAGAGGAAGAAGAAAAAGGGCAGAGGAGTGGGGGAGGGGGGAGGGGGGAGGCACCAGGAGCCGCTTACCAGACTCTCCAAACGCAGCTCTCAGAACCCCGTCCTGCGTTCTTCAGAGGACCTAGTTCTTAAAAGTAGCAGGTGACGTCAGCATGGCTACAAAGGCACCCATTAGGGACCTTGCTCTGAGGGAGACGGCCAGCGACTCCGAGGGTGGACAGTGATCTCCAGTGAGCCCGGGATAGGGGATTATGGAAAGCAAGAAGGCAGGCTGAGCTTCTCAAGCATTTTCTTAGCCCTGGGCACTTTCTGGATGTTTTATATACGCTACCAAGTGAGCACAGCCATCCCTCAGTATTCAGGAACACCCTGACCAGCACCAAAATCCCAGGGTGCTCCATTTTTATAAAATGGTGTACTATAGGCATATGGAAGGCATGGACCCTCCTGTAGACTTTCAAGCATCTTTGGATTCCTTATGATACCTAATGCAATGTCAAAGCTAGATAAGCAGTTTGTTTTACTGCATTGTTTAGGAAATAATAACATGAAAATCGTCTGTACATGTTCAGTACAGAAGAAAATTTTTTCGAATATTTTCAATTGATGATTGGATCCACAGATGCAGAATTCACAGATGTGGCCCAAGGAGGGCCAACTGTACTCGCCATGGTATGAGGTGTCCTTCCCAATTTATTGGTATGGAAATTGGAGCTGAAAGAGGAGAAATAATTTGCCCCAAATCATGGAGTGGGTGAAGAATTCAAATATAAATCTGTTTAATTTCAAAGTTTGCGTTCTTCCTCCCACATCTGGCTTTACCCCATGGGCAATCTTTGATGTGGCCAGAAGAGGCAAGAACTATGAGCATCTCTCCATCTGGAAGCTGCCCAGGCCTCCTGGTCAGAACCACTACTCATGGGAGAGTCTCTACACAGTCCTTAGTGACTGTAGAGCCCCTCTGGGAACTGGCTAAGGACACTGTGGCACTCAGAGTCCTCGCAGGGCAATGCATCTTTTGGGGATGCGGGGAGATGAAGCCAGTGTCCACAGTCTCCTTGTCTGTTTATCATCTGCAGAGAAGGCACAAAGCAGACGGGTTAGGAATTTCTCTCCAGAAAGCCCACAGCAAAGGTCTAGAAGCCCTCATTTTAAGCTGACGCCAATCGTAAGTTCACAAAAGTTCCTCAGCCCTCAGATTCTCACGGAGAAAAAAGTTAAGATTCCTTTCTGTTTATCCTGCACTCTCCTATTTTGGGCTTCAAGAGTCGTTTTTAAGGGAAAAAAAAACAAGGCAAACAACTTGTCTGTGTTTACTTCCCCCATGTCTATCACATTTCTCCCTGGACTTCATTGATTCAGACCAAGAAATCCGAACGTCTTAGCCAGGTCCCGAGCACATCCATCAGGACTCGACTACTCAGTCGGCACCGCTCTCTTGACCATCCCTCAGGTGAGCCGTGCTGGTCGAGTAGAGCTAACTCAGATTGGAATCCACGGCAGCGGGATCCGCATCTCCATGTTCTATTGCTGGTGTCAAGGACAATGGCTCTCCCCAGTACGGTTGAGTTGGATGGTTCCTGAGATTGTAGAGCTGGAGAGAACGCACACACAATGTCATTCAAACCCCAGACAGGCCAGGCGGATTTTCCATGGATAGTCAGGTAGTAAGTCGCAGAGCTGGAAACCAAGTGTGGTCCACCCCTCTAGGCCACACTGCCTCGAAACCGCAGTGGGTCCAATATTATTGGACTAAGTCTCCCTTAATGACTTGGTCCTGTGTTTAGAATGGTCTGTGATCAGACGTGATGAGTAGACTGGCTTGCTTATGATGACATGGCCCCCACGGGTTCCACTTCGCAATCGTTAGGGTACTATAGCAGATCAGCTGCTTTTGATTGCAAGTGACAGAGAATCTAAGTCAACTGGCTTAAACAATTGAGAAGTCTATTGCTCACATAAATGGAAGTCTAGGCCTGGGTCAGGTATTACACATAACTTCCTTTAGCTCTGTCTCCTTGTGATCCCCTGGCTCTGTTCTCTTCCCTGTTCTTCATTCTCCAGCTGACAGAGAAATGCCACAATATTACCAGTCCTACCATCTGCACTCCACAAGGTCCACAGAGGGGAAGAATGAGCCCCTGTGCTAAGGGCAAGGGAACTTACTGCATCCTCAACAAGTTCCCCCCCTTTTAACATTTATTCTTTAGTTATAGGTGGACACAATATCTTTATTTTTATGTGCCTCACACATGCACAGGAGAGCGCTGTACCTCTGAGCCACAACCGCAGCCCCAATAAGTTCCTTTTCATGTTATTGGTTGAACTGGACCATGAAACCATTCCTGATCAATGACCCCATTAGGTAAATAGAATGCATTGGTTGACCTAAGTCTGGGTCCACAATCCACACTGGTGATTAGAGTGGATTTACCATGATTAGATTAGATGGATCAGGGTTCAGCCCTGGAGGTGCAGTTCAGTATGCCAAACAGTGGCAGAGGCATCGTATGAATATTGAAGAAACTATCTCAAAAGCCACCGTACATACAGAGGGAGAATATTTACCTTATCAGAAGAGTGGCCCTCAGCATGGCATGAATGTTCATGGAGCAAGAATCCAGTGCGTTCAAACACAGGAGGTCAGAATTGGAAAGAACTTCAGAGATCCAACTCCCACCTAATGTAGGGCGCCCTGTTGCCATCTACCCAGGGTGAATGGCCACCCACGGAGAAGAGAGGCTTTGTTATACCTGAGGAAGTCTAGTGCATGAACAGTTGCCTTGACCTGATCGCTCTGAATTCCTCCTCCTGTCATAGCCCTGTTCTCCACCCTCTTCCACCTCACCCCTAGGCACTGCCCCATCTTCACTCTCCAAGGACAATCACTGGTTGGGCGGAGAGACTTAAATCTTCTGGCTAACAGCCTGGTGTTTAGCATCGCATCACCTCTGCAGTTTGTTTCTGTTTTTATAGCCAGGTTTCTCCCTTGATTCTAGCTCCAACTTATTGTGATGGGGGATTGGCTCCAGGATCTCCACTTCATAGCAAACCCCAAGAATGTTCAAGTCTTATATAAAGAGACATAGTGTTTGCATGTAACCTATGTGCACTTTAGTCATCTCTAGATGACTTGTAATATCTAATGCCATGTAGATTCTATGTGAATGGTTGTTAAACCATACTGTTGAGGAATAATTACAAGAAAAAGGTGTCAGTACCTCTTCTGTACAGATACATTTTTTCCCCAAAGTTTCTTAATCCACAGTTGGTTGAATCCTCAGATTTGGACCTGGTGGATATGAAGGGTCTACTGCATTTGACCCAGAATTATGGCTCTTTGCTTCTTCCTTTCCTTAAGGCAATAGCCATGGCCATGAATCTCATCCCATGGTGAGTCTACAAGCCTATTTATTTTTAATGACCCCTCTTACAGTTTCAATATGAGGTGTTCCCCCAAAGCTGCTGGGTTTCTGCAGAAATTTTCAGAGGTGACATGACAGGATTGTACAAGCTATAACCTAGTCAGTCCATCCTAGTTTGAATGGACTGGAGGGTCACTGTAGGCAGATGGAGTGTGGCCGGGGGACATGGGTCATTTTCAGGGTGTCCCCTGAAAGAGCTGTTCTTCCTGAAGCAGCCCCTTCCCCCTCCTCCCTTTCCTGACACCACCATGAGCAGAGTAGCTTTCCTCCTCAGACCCATCTCCCACGATGTGCTACTTCATCTTGGGCCCAGAGCAATGGAGTCTGCCATCTATGAACTGAGACCTCTGAACCCATGAGCCTCACATAAATGTTTCCTCTTCAAAGTTGTTCTGGTCAGAAATTTTGGTCACCGCCATGAAAAATCTGGTTAAAAGATATTTCCTCCCACATCAACTGCGTCTCCTCTGCTCTATTCATCTGCCTCTCCCGCTCTGAATTCTGCACCCCAAGCTAGCCCACACAGGTGCTTTGCCATCTTGGACTCCTTGCTCCCGAGGACTTCTCACCTTGATGGTAAGCACAGTTCCCAGCCCAACTCCCTGACCTACCTTGGAAAACCAGGACTAGTTCTTCTGAACCTTATTTCTGAAGACACACCCGAGTCAGAAAGAGCAAAAGCACCTTCTTATTGGGACAAGGTGTTTGTAGAATCTCTGAGCTCAGAAAGACCTCACAAGACAGATTACGTAAGACTTCTAAACTTCCATGGTGGTTAGTTTTACCATTCTGTTTTCTGTTTTTGAATACCTCTGTTCTCCTTCTGATAGTCTAGTGACTCCAAAGAGAATTGGGGCTCTAGGTTATGCACCCTCCATCCAGAACACATCTTCAACATATCAATAAATGTTGAACCAAATGAAGCAAATGAATAGCTTCAAGTCCAGGGTCAATTGACATCCAGCTAGTCAAAGACAGGGAAGAAAATGGAATTCTGGTTTTCCTTGAGTTTTCTGCATTATAAAAGAAAAAAATATATATATAACATTTGTCTGAAAATAGTTACTTTATCTCCTACCATACTTCAAGTAGATCAAAAGATTTTGCAAGTGACTTCAACTTTATCATTCACAATTCAGTGGGGAATACAGGCACAGCTGGCCCTCCACATCCACAGGTTCTATGCTCACAGACTCAACAATCACCTGTGGCTGGGAAATATTTGGGGGAAAAAATTTTGAACTAAAATGTACAGACTTGTTTTTCCTTCTTATTATTCCCTAAACAATACAGTAGGGCGACTACTTACATAGTATCTACATTGTATTACATATTATAAGCCATCTGGAGATTTTTTTTAAGGTACAAGGAGGGTGGTCATACACCAATTCCACATCATTTTATAAGACACTGGAACATCCACAGTGAGTCCCGGAATCCGATATTGAAAGATAACTTTTATTGAAGGATGACTGAGATAAAAACAAAATAACAACAACAAAAAAACCTAACAAAGTCACTTCATCCACGGCCACTCTAGTTTCCTACTCCTCTCCTAAGCTTTCCAGACCAGCAGTTATATTTCTCAACTCTCACTCCCAGGCTAAGAAACTGCCGCTAGCTTTGTCAATAGCAAAGAAAACATGGGTAACTACTTTGCAGGCAGTTCATGTGTTCATCTCTCAGCATCTATTATGAATCTATTATGAATCAAGCTATACTTGGCATATCTGTGAAAGAGTGTGTGAAGCTTTCTTGCAGAACAAAAAAACAATAACACCCATATTCATGGATGGTGATATTCTGGGATAACCATATGTGACTAGTGTGTCTTCAAAATATTTTATTCTGTTGATACATAGAAGGTTTGAAAATGTTGTTTTCTCGGCCTCTGATGTTCAAGGAGGCTAAAGAGCTGGCAGTCTAGATTGTTTTTCTTTTCTTATTCATATGCAAAAGTTATATCAGAGACACCCTTCCAACAGAACATGTTAATTGCACCTTCAAGAGCAAAAAAATGTGTGCCCTGATTTTTTTTTTTTAAGGCCACAGAAGGTCTTGTTCTCTAACACAAAGTGGCTGCTAATAAATTATAAACCTAACAGACCTTACTGGTGCCCAGCTAGGGAATGTTTTTAATGGTTCCATGTAATTGATTGGGTTCTTTTGCCTCTGGACAGGGTCCAGCATGCTAACAGAAGGGTGTGGTGCATCCCATAGGGATAGTGTGCAGTTAATTTGTTAATTAATGCCCCACCCTCTTATAGAAAGGATTTAAGGCAGTTTCTGTAGAGACTTACATTGTAAGAAGAAGAAAAGCAAAACAGGCGACGTAAAATAAATGAGAGCAGTATCTAAAGTTTACATGGAACTCAAGATGAAAACAGCATTTCAAGCCAGTGCTAGGATTTTTCTATGAAATATGCATGGGTGTATCATACTGTTGGAGAATCAAACATGCACAAATACGATCTTTTAAGCCAGAGAACTTATTTAAGCTAATACTGACATTTCAGAAGTATTTTTCAGTTTACTAAACAGTTCATCACTACATTCCTTTAAATGGTTGGACTTTTGCGTTTAACATACATTCACATAGACATGCACAAAATTTCAGATTCTCCACCTATGACCCTTTAATTCCTCTGGGCCATCAGACAGGCATAAGTAGATGATTTTCATTGTATAAGATCTGTACCCTGAAGGCAACTAGAAAATGTCAGTGACAGGGTCCTCTCCAATTAGCCCAGGATCCACGCGCCTGATTACCTTCAGAGGTGCAGGCTGGCTCAGCAGGGAGGCAGTCACACCTGTGCGTCCTCATCCCAGCTCCTTCCTCATTATCCTCCTCCTCTAGAACATTCTCCTTCCGACCATCACCTCCCCAATGGTAGGCCCCACTCAGGGGGCAGCACCTCACGCAGCACCTTGAATACAGTGAGCACCCAAGATGTTTCCCAAATTTTGCCTGAGAAAGGAACGAACCAATTCCTTGTTGACTTCAGAATCCACAGTTCATACAGGTGAGAGCAAGATGCAGAGTCTTTCCTACCTTTTAGCCCAGTAATAAGGTTGTGGCAGAGACCTGCCCCTACGCTGCCAGACTGAGACCCTGGGCCATTCAGCAGGGACCTCAGATGACAGAAGTCAAGTTGAGAGGTGGGGAGTTGGGGCAAGCGGAAGAGGGGACACAGAGACACAGAGGGGACACAGCTGGGGATGGGCTCCAGGCAAACAGGAAGTCTGCCCTTTGACCTTTCCAAATGTATCTCTCAAGGTGCAAAAATGTGGGCGTTTTTCCCCTCTTGAAGACTGCCTTGACATTCACTTAATCATAAATGTGGGGGTTGTTGCCCAAGAGTGATTAATCAACCTCTCGCTCTGAGAACACAGGGCATCTCAAACCTTGAACCTTCTAGGGGATCCTGACTGACATTCATCTTTGGCTATTTTTTACCATAGGATTTTTCCAGTTGTTCCTTTGACTGTGTGTGTGTATGTAAGAACCTCTTACTTCAACTAAAAGAAAGCTTCCATTTTGCATTTTTAGAAAACCAAAATAAATTCTGAATTTGAGAGTCATAGCTTTAAAACTGCTCTGGCTAGCCTTCAGAGGTAGTTTTTTTTTTTTTATGATAGATTGAAAATAATGTGATCAGGCTAAAAGGAAAGCACTAAAGTTTTGCTTTAAAAATAACCAGCATGGAATCAATAGGTTTCTTACTTTTCATATAAAATTTTGAGACAGCTAAATCCAAAGGAATCTGTGCCTTTAAATTTTTTTTTTCCTATTTAAAGTTTGTTTTTTTGGTAGTTTATTTTTGCATTTATTGTTGGATAATGATGTACTACGGAAACATATAAAACACAAGCTGTCTCTTATTTTGTTGGGTGATAAATTGCTCAATTAAAAACAGGTTATGTTGCATGCCCTTGGCACCCTAAGCTGATATTGTATTGTTCAGAACAGTACATGTCACCCTAAAAATTTTCACATGCATCTGTTAGATTAGTAGGTGCTAATTAAACATGCACATTGTGAGATGACTTTACATAAGATCATTTTGCAGTTTCCTGGATTATTTATGTAACATTTAGGGATCTCTGGGTCACAAATCCCACTCTAAACTTTTCTTCCTAAAATTATTAATGGAAAGTGAAGGTTCTCTCTAACAGTGTTTTTCCAAATATGCTTAGAAAAATATTCTAGTCCAAATTTAAAGACAAAAGCAAAAATGTATTAGTAATATACACTGTGTCATGCATTTCCCAGAAGATTGATAAAGCAACAGAAGTGCTCATTATTAACGTTCTTGTTTAACTGGTGGACCACACACTCCCACTGAAAATTTACTCAGTCCATGAGCGTGAGTCAATAGGAAGATGGAGGATAGTGCTTCTCTGCAGGCTGGAGGCCTTGGCCTTGCCCAAGAGCTGTGTGTGGCCCAATAGGAGACACATACCAATCCAGCCTGGTCTGTGTTCACCTCCTTCACATGATCCCCATGCCTCATTGTCAGACCTCAAATCTGCAGCATCAATTGCTTTAGGCCACCATGCTTTCCTCTATGTTCTAAGTACTACCATGCCACCATGGTGGTCCATCACTCAGTGAAATAATTCTCTCTTTTAGTCTTGTATTCTTTTCTGGGGGAAAAAAAATTAGCCTTTATCATAACACTGCATCTAGGAAATGAAAAAAGAAAAAAGAAAAAAAGGTTTTAGTGATATAAGCTGATGACTCTCTTGATTCTTAATGCATAGTAGTGTATTAAAGTCCCTAAGAAGTCCAGCTTAACTTGCTGTCCCCCAATTTTTTGATCTCAGAACTTTTCTCCTGGTAATATGTTATTATCTCTTAGAATTAGTGGGGAAATGTTTTGAGAGCTCTACAATAGATAATCTTTAAAAGACCTTTCTCACTCCAATGGACACTGATTCTCTCCTGTTAGTCTTCTCTTCTTACCAAGGTTTGGAACATCTAGGTCTCGGATCAGTTAAATTATTCCATGTAGTCGATAGTTTAAAAAACAAAAACAAAAAAACTCCTTGAAAAAACTCCCGGGTGATTTATCTGCCCACAGGGTACAGAGTTCACGGCATTTAACACACTCACACACCAGAGTACAGTAAGCTGAAGCTTTTAGACAGTGACTAATACTCACTGCGATAGGACAGACGCTTGGGGTTTCAGCCAAATCTTGTAAATTTAGCAAAGAATATCAGAGCAACTCCTTCTGTTACCCTAAATGTCAGGGATTCTTACATTTTCATGAAGAACATGCAGGTCTTGGTTTTTAAAGGTCTTACATGAGCACTTTCATTGACAGTCATAGGTTTGTCTGCATTGAGAAGTGCGAGGGGTAGCCACGTGGGAAAAGCTGACCTGGAAGTCCCAGCAGGCCCTGGGTTCCTAGGAGCGGGCTGGGTCAAGCCCCAGCACTCCAGGGGAGCTCCAGGTGCCATACCTCAGGACCAAGATGACCACTTCTCCCCCAAACCAATTTCCCAAACACAATATTTCATATATTTTCTTGCTATACTCTCTGAAGTTGAGCCAAGCAAACTATGCACTCTACGAGACTCCTATAAGCATGTTGAGCATAAAGTCTAGCCCTAATTTTTGCCTCATGCACTTTACTGTGTTGTAATCTAGTCACAGTTGTCCCTGGATACACGTGGGAAATTGATTCCAGAGCCCTGTCAAAATCCACAGATGCT
This sequence comes from Ictidomys tridecemlineatus, assembly GCF_052094955.1. NCBI lineage: Eukaryota > Metazoa > Chordata > Mammalia > Rodentia > Sciuridae > Ictidomys > Ictidomys tridecemlineatus. The sequence continues at coordinate 148,329,658 of NC_135484.1, read as the reverse complement.
GCAGCCCTAACTACGGCATAGTGTTGGCATCTAACCTAGGCCTACCTTCCTGCATCCTTCCAACCACCCGGAGATTGCTTATAATAACCAACACAAGGTAATGCTGTACAAACAGGCACTATACTGAATTGTTTAGAGAATAAGGACAAGGAAAAAATTCTGTACATGTTCAGTATGGACACAATATTTCTTTCCCAAGCATTTTCAGTCGGTGGTTGGTGGAATCCATGGATGCAGAATCCATAGGCACAGGGGGCCCACTGGGCTTCCTCTCCATGGTGTTAACTCACTCCCAGTCTTGCCCATAAAGTTCCTCCTTGGTTCTAGTCTGGCATGAAGTCCATAAATAAGCTGTGGGAGGTGAATCTGTTTTGATGTGACCCCAGGCCCAGCATGTCATGTCTTTGTGACTGCTGATGTCCTGAGCAAACTACTTCCAGTTTACTTACCAAGTTTTATCTCTTCATCTTTGTTCAGATTTCTGACTTTGTGGTGCTCCTGACAGCTCAATTGTTTCCAGTAAAGCTCCTTGTTAACATTCCCATTAAGGGTCCTACCTTGTCTTGTGTCAACTAGATCTGACTTCGCATTGAGTCCAACTATAATTCTAGCACAATACTATACAAATGCGTCCATTTAGGTCCCCTGAGCACAGATGAGCAACAAAACTATTGAGGACATAAGCATGTGTCTGAGTCACTCTGCAACTGCACTGTCACATTTGGGTACGACTTGTGTACACGCCACTCAGGCATAGTTTCAAGGCCTTGCCTTCTGTGTTAGTCAGTTTTTCATTGCTGCAACAAAATACCTGACATAAACAACTTTAAAAAAGAGGAAATATTATTTTGGCTCCTAGTTTCAGAGGTTCCAGTCCATGGTTACTTGGTTCCATTGTTGTGGCACTGTAGAAAGGCAGAATATCGTGGAAGGGAGTGTGCGGCGGAGCAAGATGCTCACCTCATGGAGGCCAGGAAGGTGGGGGGGGGGGGTGAGGGAGAGAGAAGGAGGAGGAGGAGGAGGAAGGAGATTGGAAGAGGAGGATTATCACCCCTAATAGCCTCATTGAGAGAAGAAAATAAATCCCACTTCCTAAAATTTCCACCACCTTCTAATAATCCATTATGCTATAAATCCATAAATGGATTAATCTATTCAGAAGGCCAGATCCCTTTGGATCTAATCACCTCCCCTATTCTCACCTCTGAACACTGCTGCTTTGGAGACCAATCCTTCAACAATACAGCAGCTTTCAGAAGATACTGTGGTTCCAAAGAGCAACACCTTCTGTATTACTCTAGCCACAACTTGCTCAACCCACTTCTCGTTTTTGAGCAGGCTTTCCTCACTAAGCCTAAAAGTCTCTTTTTCTGGATGTATGTAGCTCCTGGGATCTGCACCAAGTGCCAGACATCTACCACCATCTGGCACTGCATTGTGTGGTTATCCTGTGGCTCCATTTTGACATGACCACCATCTTCTTAACTAGATGACAACCACATCTAATAAATTTTTAAATCTCTCGCGATGCATAGGGTAAAGAAACAAGGAGATACTTTCATAGATTAGATCAACTTGGTATGTTTTGGGACAATTTGGGAACATCTATTTGAGTGAGCTGGGATTTGAGATGGGGCATATCTGTTGAACAAAGATCAATGGGAAGAGAGAAGTTTAGAGGCATAATGAAGAAGATGAACAAGGCAATTCCACCTACTGCTGCAAGAACATAGAATTACCACCCAAGCTACATAATTAGCTACACTCTTACATAGGTGATGAATTAAACAAGAGTCTTCCAAGAATCCCCCACTCCCCACAAAATAATCTCAACAAAGGTCCCAGGAATGAAGACTTGACCCTCTCCTTGTGAGTCTCATTGCCCTCTGGCAGTTCATGACAACGTTCAACTAAGGTGAGAAGAAAACTTGGCAAAAAAAATTTCTGTCCTCACTCTCCTAAATCAACATTAACCCCAACAGTCTTTGTGAGACTGAGACTCATATTACAGAAAGCACAGTGGTCTGTGAACAATGATTTTAAGTTCAAAGACATAGTTTTAACTATCACAAAGAGGATTTTCCTTCAAGTTGTTTACGTGAATATTCAAAGAGTTTTCCTTCTTTGCATATTCACGACGTTTTATTTAACCTATTATATGTGGCTATGTCTTTACTGGTTTAAAAAACAACTTTAAAAGGGTAAGTAGTGGTTTCTTAATAATACTCGATCTACCCCAATAAATGATTCAGCAAATTGTTTGCCTTTAAAGATATAAACATAGTGAGGGGGAGTTTTCTTTCCAAAACAGTAGTGCCCGGGTGACTTGGTAAGCCAGAGCATGCCTAACCATTAGGACCCACCCTCCACTTTGGGCTCTGACTCCAGACAATGGAGAATCCTGTCAGCTTTTTGTAGCTGAGACTTATTAAATACTTGAGAAGAACAGCTTAAAGGAGGACGAGTTCATTCTGGATCGTGGTTTCAGAGGTCTTGTCCATGGCGGGCTGACTCCATTGCTCCGCGCCCAAGGTAGAGCATCATGGAGGAAGGGTATGGTGGAGGGAAGCTGCTCACTCATGGCATAGGAAGTAGAGAGTAAAAGGGAAAGTTCTGTAGAGAAGTTGAACTCTTCCAGGACACACTCCCCAGTACCCACCTTCTCCGGCCACACCCCATCTGCCTTCAGTTACCAGTTAGTCCATTCAAATAAGGGTCGACTAGTTAGGTGACAGCTCTCACAATCTGATCATTGCAACTTTGTATCTTCCTGCATTGACACAGGAATTTGGGGGGGGACACCCCATAACCAAACCATAACAAACTCATCATCTTACTTTTAGACTGACAGCCACGAGTTTTCTAATGAGTAGTTGCAAATGCCCAACCTCTCAGAGCCCTGGATAATATTGTTCAGGGTGTGATTTTAAACAGGGGCAAATGAATGCCCATTTAGTATGGTTTTGCAAGTGAGTTAACAATAATTAGTAATATGGGGCTGGGGTTGTGGCTCAGCGGTAGAGCGCTTGCCTAGCATATGTGAGGCACGGGGTACGATCCTCAGCACACATAAAAAAATAATAAATAAACAAAATAAAGATATTGTGTCCATATATACCTAAACAAATTAAAAAATAATTAGTAATATGATGAATTCGACCTCAAAAACAAAGCAGATAGGTAGTGTTATGGTTTCCATATGAGGTGTGCCCCAAAAGCTCATGGGTGAAACAATGCAAGAAAGTTTAGAGGTGAAGTGATTGGATTATGAAGCCTTAACCTACTCAGTGCATTAACCCACTGCTGGGATCAGTTGGGTGGTAACTATAGGCAGGTAGATATGGCTGGAGGAGTGGGTCATTGGGTACATATTTTGCCTCTGGAGAGTGGAGTCTCTCTCTGCTTCCTGGTGTCGTGTCCTGAGCCACGTTCCTCTACCATGCGCTTACCTCGGACCCTGAGGAATGGAGTCAGCCAACTATGGACTAGGCTCTCTGGAAGAATCAGAACCCCAAATAAACTTTCATCCTTAAAATTGTTCTTGTGAGGTCTTTTGGTCACAGCCATGAGAAAGAGGTCTAAAACAGGTGGCTATATAAGCGAATCAATGGGGAGATCCACGAAGCCTTGCAATTATCTAAATTATAGAAATCAGGGGAAGAAAAAAGGGATTATGGAGTAAGCCAGGGTGGTAAATTGCACTGAGCTATGATACCTATCCATCTGCTATCTGTGTACAATTACACAAGTCTTCTGTCTCCTAACAAAAGAAGGAAAATGTGAATCTCTCTCTGGGTCCCACGTTCCTCTTCTGAAAAACAAGGACATGAGTTCCTTCCTTGTCCAATCAAAGAGTGGGCTTCTGCCCACTCCTTCATTCCACTAGCTGTGTGTCAACCAGCATCCGCCTCAGACTTTGCTTGTGATGAGGTCTGTGGCTGTTCCTCCACCTCCTCGTTCAACAAGATCTTTTCCAGATGACTCTGGAGCCCCTCCCCCCCCCCTTGGCATGGTCTTCATCGGAACGCAGTGCTCAGTTCCTTTTGTGATTCCTACCCAGAAGCCCTGCTCCCCACCAGGTCAGGGTGTGCCCCACTCCTTCTAGGACTGTTTCGGAGACTGAGACACAGCCTCAGGCTTCAGCGTGCTCAGGAGGAATTTAGGGCCAGGATGTGAAGATTCTGTAAACTGTAAAATTCTGTCCTGCTGTTAAGCGCCCACTGCAAGGCCATCTTAGTCAATTACCCATCTGGTCCTGTTAAGCGCCCACTGCAAGGCCATCTTAGTCAATTACCCATCTGGTCCTGACCCTTGATGACTGCGCAGCAATGGGGCATTCTCTGAGCTTCCTAAGGCAACCCATTGCTTCTCTGGAGAGCTACGATGCCTGAGCTGGAATCCAGGTCCCTGTCAGTCCTGCAATCCAGGTCCTTTTCCCAGAGTGGTTCAAGGGCTACTCGTTGCATCCATTCAGAAGTATAATCACCCTTTTCATGGAATGATTATGTACATATTTAAATAAAACTTTTTTTTTCTGGAAAAGAATCTATTTTTATTGTTTCTCATAGATATAGTATCTAATTAATTCTCCATTTCTCAGGTTTTTTTTCTAACATCCCTAGTTAATAACTAATAATAAGGCCTAATAAGTTGTCCACTTCTCTACAAGAGTGGTTTTGTGATATTGTTAATGGAGGTCAAAATATAGATTAAAATATGAGGTCCAGGAGTCTGGTTTATTTTCTTATCTATAAGCTTGGTTACATTGTCAATAAAAGACACCAATGGCATTTGACCTGACTTGTTTTTAGTGAACCACTGCCTTGTATTTTTTTTATTGGTGCATATTAATTACACAGAATGGTGGGTAACCCTGTGGCATTTCATACATGCATGTTATAAAGCACATATCTATGACTTGACTTATTAACATGATATTTCCTAATTTCATCCATTTTCCAGCAAATGGAATGACATAATTTCATGCTTCTTTATGGCTGAATAAAACTCCATTGTGTGCATGTACCACATTTTCTTTATCCATTCATCTCTTGATGGATACCTAGGCTGGTTCCCTAACTTGGCTATTGTGAATTGTGCTGTGATAAACACGGGAATGCATGTCTCTCGAAAGTATGCTGACCTTAATTTTTTCAAATAAATACAGAGGAGTGGTATAGCTGGGTCATACGAAACGTTCAACACCTCTAGCCATCAGGAAAACGCAAATCAAAACTACATTGAGATTCTATTTCTCCCCAGTCAGAATGGAAATCTCAAGAATACAAATAATAGTCAATACTGGCAAGAATAGGGATGGGAAGGATTCTTATGCCCTGTTTTTTGGGAATGTAAATTGGTACATTTTACAATTACACCGTGGAAATCAGTGTGGAGCATCCTCAAAACACTGCCTCTTCTTTTAAATAATCCTTTTTAACATCATGGCCAGAATTCATTTTTATTCCCTTTCAGAAAATCAGAAACACACCTGTTTTTGAAACTTGCTTGTTCTCGAGAACTCTACAGATTAATAACAATGACTCAGCAATCTCCTTAAAAACATTTCTCATTTTTATCTTTTGAGAAGAGATGAAACACTTGGGTCAAAGAACAAATGCATCTCCCTGTGTCTTGGTGTGAAGACTCTTCTGTGTCTAAACCTGCTACTGCCGAGGTCCCAAAGTGCTATTTAGAAGAATGCTGGTGGTGGAGACGACAGCCTGTATCGTCTTGAAAAGCCAGAATCCCCAGCCCTCTTGGGGTCCAAAAGATCCAGAATTGTTTCCTGGTAGAGACCAGCTCTCCAAGCATGTGCAGAAAAGAAAACTCAGAATCTGCACCAGGAGGGACAGACAGATGAATGAGGAAAGAAACCGATGGCCATTGGAACCTGCTTTAATCCTTCGCAGGGTGCATCCACCCTAGGAAAGAGAGAGAGCTCTGTTTACTTACTCCATGTCGCCTGGGCATGATCAGCAGATCTCTCCTCTGAGGGGGACGACAAGTGTCTGCTGGTCTGGATTAAGACACATTAACAGGGAAGCATATGGTCATTTACACAGCGCCTGCTCCCACACTGAGCCAAGGGTAACAGATTAATGAAGAGGAAACGTGCGGCGAAATGTTGAGCCTTATTAAACATGAGATCATCGCCCGCAGCTATCTTTATTTTACAAGAGTCTAAATGAGAGAAATTCAACCCCCCCCTCCCATGTGTACGCGCCGAAAATCATTCTTAGCAATAGCTCATCCCATTTTGGAAGACAAACAGCGGCAGCGGCTCACTGTACGATGATGAGGACAGATTCTGTTCTGGAAGAGTTTTATTGAGATGATATGGGAAGAAACAGCATTATTTATTTAAGGACAGCATTGCATGCTCCTTTGTTCTTTCAACAGGTTAGTAATTACAGGAGTAGTAATTAGCCTTGACAGAGAGTACACAAAACGATAAATGGATACTGTGTGCACGGAAGGGCCTCTGTGATGCCAAGCTTATTATTTGCAGTCGGAGCTAATTATCCTTATTATAGCGTGTGACTCTTTTTTCTTGAATTATGAGTGGAAAAGTGCTGAATAGAATTTTTTTTTTTTTCAAAGTGCCCTGAACCATGGAGGGAAATGAAAATCACAAACAATGAAGAGCTTGCTAGACAATGAGAGCGATCATCTATAAAGGGATTCGGAAGGAACTTCCCTTTTCCTGAGCTATAGAAATGTAAAGTGCTTCTCAGGAAAAAAAAACATGATCTGGGGTTTTGTTTTGGTTTTTTGGGTTTTTTTTTTTTTTTTTTTTTTGCACAGGGATGAGGAGAGCGAGAGAGCTCTTCTGAGCTCAGCCTCCAAGCTGTGTCAAAGCAGCAGGAAGGAAGATGCAAAGTCTGGAAGGTTTGCAGAGAGCCAGTGAAGACAGGAGGCGGGGGTGCAGACTGCATTTGGACCCAGAGCCCAGGAATTCAGTGACTGATCAGATCCCCGCGGGACAGACCCTTCAGCGTGAGGATACTTGGGCTCCTGCCTGGTCCCAATGCCACCTGCAAACTGATCCGGGGGTGACTTCAGTTTGAAATCCAGTTACTACGCAAATCTTTTCCTCCTTTCTCCCTTCCCCGTCGCAACCCCCCCCCCGCCCCTTATAGTGATGCATCTGAGCAAAATCCACAGATGGTACATGCTTTTATGAGCTCAGTCCTGAAATTTGGTTTGAAATTCCCCCAGTGTCCTCCTCTGTGCTTCTCTCTCTCTCTGCAACAGATGCACTTAAATGTTAGCAATGTATTTGTGGCCTATGCTCCAACCAGAGCTGAAGAGGGGAGAGACAGGGCTGTCGCACAAAGAGGGGCCAAGCTACCCCCTCAGCAGGACCACCGATACCAGGGCTGCAGTGGGCAGGCTCTGCGGGCACAGCCAGTCAGCTAAGTATGACTTCACCTTCCCCTCCTGCCCAATCCACTTCCATCATGCTTCCTGTTCCCACAGAGCAGCCTCTGGGTTTAATCATTACCTTTTAGCAGGGTTCTAGATTTCAGAGGGACAGGATGTAGAAGTTCACAGGAGTTCAAGAAGGGGCAGATTCTTTTTAAGGACACGGACACGGGAGCTCTGTAAGGTGACACCATCTAAGAATACAGCATTGGTTCCAGGGTAAGGAGTGAGTCAACCCTTTTATTTAGTATGTCAACAGTTATATTCATTGACTTGGATGGAACTATTCTGGAACACAAAGCTATGAGCTGTCTGTATGGGTTTGGAGATGTCAGCTCAGGTGAGCAGGTAATTAATGACTATGCAATATTAGCTTCCTCTCACCCACCACCAGGCATGAGATGGGGGGGGACGTACACTTTCCAAATGGGGGCGTGCACTAGTAAAATATAATTAAGGCAGGAAGCCCACACTGGAGAAGCAATTACAGTTGCTCAGCTAGGATAAAGTCCCATACGCTTGTGGGATTGTTACATGAGTCACGTACACCTCTAGCCAAATTATCCAGACCCTGCCACCAATCCAACAGTGTTGGAAAATTCATTATTTTACTCTGTGCTTCACACTCGCCCATCCTCGATGGAAGCTCATCTTGTAAGTCTTGTTAGTAGTTGAATTCACCTTTTGCACAAGTTTCTTTTCATTAAGATGAAGCTATTCCATAATCGCAAAGTCTTTTATTATCATTACTCCTCAGTTGAATGTGAAATTCCTTAAACTGCTGTATCACAAAATGGCAGAGACTCATTTGGCTAGGGACTAAACTGACGCACAGTTTCTACATACTCACAAACAGTCCTGCTGGGCCCCCGACATGCCTTCTCTAACGGCCTGGGTGATGAGGACAATGTTTTAGGAAAATAAATCAATCATCCTGGTGAAAATTACTTTCCAACTAATTTGATAGATGTTTTGATGTTTTCATTTGCTTTTTCCCTTTGGAAGGAATGGAGGGTATGCAGCAGAAGGGGAGTCTAAACAGTGGTCACCAGTGCTGTAATTTCAACCCTGCCCTTTCTTCCCTATATGACCTAAGCAATTACTTATTTTTTAGTCCTCAGTTTCCTCATCCATAAAGTGGGGGCAGGAGTAGGGGTTTAATTATATGATTTATAAAAGTTATTTAATTAAAGGTTAAATTTAATTAGGGGTTTAATTAGATCATTTTTAAAAAGCTTAAGATGATTCCTGGCCCCAGTAAACTCACAATAAATGTTAATTTTTATTTTTTTTTGTTGGGGGGGGGATACCAGGGATTGAACTCAGGGGCACTCAACCACTGAGCCACGTCCCCAGCCCTATTTGGTATTTTATTTAGAGACAGGATCTCACTGTGTTGCTTAGTGCCTCACTTTTACTGAGGCTGGCTTTAAACTTGTGATCCTCCGGCCTCAGCCTCCTGAGCCACTGGGATTACAGGCGTGCACCATCACACCCAGCCTCAATGAATGTTATCTTTTTATTTATTATTGTTAATAGTAGTAGCACTGGTTTATATGCATCATGATGATGATATGCTCTTATGCAAAATATTAATATTATACTTTTACATTGTAAAAAGTCAATAACACATCCAGTTACAGTCATCATTTGCAAAAGGGTAGGTAGCATCAACAGGAAATAACCTCTAAGTTGAGAATGATTTAAAAAATGAAAACCAGATGTGATCATATCACCACTCTGCTTAACCTCTTCAATGACGATGCCCATTGCTTTTAGGACGATGCTCAAATCTCACAATGTGACTCTGTAAGGCCTTGGTGGCTGTGCCTGGCTTCCCTGAGTTGCACCAACACTGATCTCTAAGCCTGAGCTTTGCTCTACCTGGAATGTTCTTCTCTCCACCAACTTCACTCCTAACCAACTCTTATACCTCCTGCAGGATCTGACTTCATACATTTCCCCTGGAAGTCTTCCCGGTTTCTGCACACTGGAACCAGGCATCCTTCTGGTCTGATACTACAGTGTCCTGATTTGCTTTTTTTCTGTCAAAGAATGCTTTAGAATCACCTCTTCTTCCTCACTAGTCTGAGCGCTCCTTGAAGACTGGGATGGGAGTCTTCCTTCCTCACAGCTGCGAGCTGCTGGTAGGAATGCACGATTCATTTACATAACAAATTATAACGAGTCTCCTCACAGGCAATGCTCATCCTCTATTCTGCCTGATGTACACTGCACAGTTCAAAAGGATTCAGAATTTAAAATTAGATGGGGACTCATACTAATAACTGGGATATTTCTCGGTCTGGCTTATCCTACTATAATACGTCATTAGGAAATTCTAGGTGGAGGTCAAGTTCTGGGGCATCTGCCAATTACTTTATGCGATCCGTCTTCACTATTCAGCACACCCTGTCTTTGTGGGTAGAGCTGAGGCGAAGCAATCTGGGGGCGATTTCTCCTAAGGCTCCTCCCACAAAGCCACAGCAGTGCATCCCCCCACCCCCCGGTAGCCTAGGCTGCTGCCAGGGTACTCGCAGGGTACTCGTAGCCTCCCAGGTAAGGTGGGGAATCAGCTTCCTGGAAATTCCAGAACACAGGGACAAAGGAATGAGACATCTGTACGTATTTTGCAAAGCAATCCTGGCAGATGGAGCCGTTCCCCAATAAACTTCAACACCTGAAATTCAGATATTTCTGATTAAGGGAATAAGGCTTGGTGGTATTTGCTGACAGTTATGAGCTGTAATCAAGTTTAAATCTCCGGGCAAACTGTATCTGTTATGCCCAAATAATTCTGCTTAGGTTTATAGCCTGTTCCTGACACTATTAGATTTTTAAACAGCTGAAATGCAGTGCTTAGGGATTTATGTCCCAGAAAATTTATAGATTTTGTTAAGTATATTCCTCAACTATAAAAATGAGAGGGACCGATTTTTGTGGATGCTCTTAGTGTATTGTTTGCTTGGCTAAGAGTCAGGTTGCCATCAGCAGAGAGGGTAAAACATGAGTCAATGGCTAAGAAAACTTTAAAAGGCTTAGATACAGCTGCTTTTAGCTTTCTGAATGGCCAGTGCCCAGTTAAAATAACAGATGCATTAATATCTCCCCAGTGTCACACAAATGTTCAGGCAGTAGGAAGCTGACCTTCTGATGCTCCTGAACGGTTTTAGTTCAATCATGACCCTGCTCCGCAAATGCTAAGATCTGCTGGCGGCTTTTTACTATAATTATTTTGCTACCGTGGTCGAAGCTGGCATGAAATCAGAGAATGGGGAAAGCAGGCCTCCTGTGCTGGGACCACAAGGAGCCTGCTCATTTCTCCAATGGGACAGGTTAATTATATTAGGCTGTCAACATGCTAAAAATAAGAGTAAGATGAATGGGAAGGGAGACATTGTATTTGTCCACGGAACTGTAGAATTGTGCCCGAGGAGAAAGAGGGTTGATGTCTGTGCTTTAGAATTCTTCATCTCCCATCTGTCAGCGGCCATGGTCATTGTGCGGCAGTGAAGCTGCTGCTCATCTTCGGACCTAGACAAGCAGAGGAGGCGTGTGTATCCTGGAAAGCCTCCGTCTGGGAGCACCCATGCCGGCGAGGCAGGTCAGGGAGACAGTGTTAAGGTACATGAGCAGGGTGGCAAGGCCCCGCGCTTCTCTAGATCTTTCCTGTCCTTTTTCTTCCTCTTCCTCCAAGTGCCCCATCTGTGCCCCAGCCTGGGGCCGCCACGCAGGACATTAACACGTGGATGGAACACTGGCTCTTTGCAGGTAGTAATACAGAAGCCCTTCCTCTTGCCAACCAGTGCAGACAAAGGTGGGTGAACATCTGCATGCTGGAGAAATATGCCACTCACCTCGGGGACCCGTGTCAGGTGACTCTGGCCCTGAGCACAGGAAAAGCCCCAGAGCTTGCGATACCTTCCTTGGACCTCCTTCTGTACCTCCACAAAGAGCTGCTTCCTATTGGCTCACTTTCTTCTCTTTCTGACATTTTGGTTATTTGTTCTGCTTTTGTCTTCCCTGTGACTCAACAGCAATCTTGAAACCACAGACCGACAGAGAGGGTTACAAGCACGTCGGTTCAGCAGTGCCAGAGGAACTTGAGGGTTTGGGCTTCGCGTGACAGCAGGGGACAGGGATGCTTGCAAGCACACAGGTTGTCCCAGGCCCGTGGCTGCGCCAGGACTGACCTTGGGTTCCATCCCTGGTACCAAGAAAAGAAAAAACACGAGGTTGTCCATGGAATGATGAAAGCCCAGATGCCCACACAAGGCTGAATCTCTAAACTGCCCTGTGTGTTGACCACCCAGGAGCCCAGCGATGGATCTGAGGGGGGGTGGAACCCAAGCTTCTTCCAAGCCCAGCAGAATGCTGGTCCTATTCCTTGGGGACTTCATGATTCATTTGCATATTCTGGGAAAATAAAAGGACTTATTTTTATTTGCTTGTTTTGCTTTGTTTTAATCGAGCAATCGTCTTTTACATGAAGTTCCAGATTTTCATGCAGATTTTGGCATTAAATAAAATAAATCCACATAAGGTTTTGGTGTCGTTAAAAAATTTTAAGTTTACTTTAACCTATACATGAAAACAATAAAAATTGTATATATTAGCAGGGTACCATCCACGTGATATTTCAATACATGGGGACATTGTGTAAGGTTTAAGACAAATTAGGCATAGAGATTTTTGTTTTGTCACATATTTCTCCAGTGAGATATATACATATATAGATAGATAGATAGATATAGATGATAGAGAGATATAGATATAGTTATAGATGTATATTTGTTGTTGTTTTGCCATGGTCAATGGCCTCAGTTATTTTTGACTTTTGGCTCATGTGTATGTGGTATAGCAGGTAGGAGGTTTTTTGACTTTTACTCTTTATGGATCTCACTAAAATCACAATGAATAAACTATAAGTTGAGTGATCAACATTTTAACCCATAATACTCTGAAAGCTAAAAAAATCATTTATAAAAATAAATGGTGCAAAAATCAATTTACCTTTAAAAAGTGTATTTTTTTTTTCTAGAACCTGGGTAAAATGTTGACCACTACAAGACAGAACCCATTGAAGAAATTGATTAAGTAAATGGAATGCTGCTTTTCTTACAATAAGACCAACATAGAACTTAGGCATATTTTAAAGGGCTGAGTAAAATAGTCGCATCGTCTGTGATCTTCAGAGAATCTGTAGAGTCCCTGGGGGGAAGTTCTTGGGATTTCCTTCCCCACTTGGTGCATTCCTGGACATTAGCCTGGAAGGCATCTGGAAAGGGACTTAGCACTAATTAGCACTTTCTGCAAAGGTCTTCATCTGTGGAATTAGTTATAGGACAGTTGGGCATCTCTGAAGAGGGTGCTGTGTATCCTTCAGTGGCTCACAGAGAAACTTCATTTTCAAAGACATTTCATAAAAACGAAAAGAAAAAAAAAACAGTAGGGATATTTACAAAATGTTCTAAGTGGACATTCCAGAAAACTCATTTTGTAAACTTATGAATAACCAGAGACCTTCGCTCTGGTCCTTTCCCCCCAGGAACCCATTGGGACCCCAGTTTAAGCCTCATTTTCTTTTACCTGAAGAATGACATCTTCCTTCCTCATCCGGTGCCTAAAGGATCAGAATTGAAACAAAGCACTTGGAAAAGCTGAAATCACTAAATAAATGCTGCAGAAATAATCCAGATTCTGAAGGGTGTGAGGTCACTGAAAAATAAATATTTGAATATTTATAAAAATAATTTATCTGAAAAGGTCAGGTAATAGGTTCAGTGGCGGTATATGCTCTTTTTAAAATACAGATTTTTCCCTTTATGACCTCTTGAAGAACAGACTTACAAGTAAGAACTTACAAGAAGAACTTGACTTACAACTGCTATACATTTCAGCAGATTAGTGTTTCTGGAGTTAACTTTGGTCAATTCCTAAGCTTTCAGATAATCACATAGGGCTAAAAATTGAAACACACCCTCTTTCAACTTCATGGTACACTTTTCAGTCCTAGAATGGGTTTTTTTTGTCTTTCTTTTTCTTTTTTTCCTCCCTTTGAAATTGCTTAAGCAACATGTGATTATTTTAGAAATTTGAAAAACAGAGGAAAGCAGAGAAAAACAACTACAAAAAAATTACCCGTCATTCATCTCATTCTTTTTTAAAACGTCAAACCAAGGAGTAAAAGACCCTTCTTCGTGCCACTGGTCCTAATTCCCAGAGGCCATCGATGTTTTCCGGGGAACATGTATGTATCCCTTCTGACTTATCCAAACTCTGCCAGCTCAACAGAACACCATATAGGAACGATAATTAAATTCAATTGTTTGATAGTCTTCCAACTTTCAATCACATAAAAACCATAGCTTTACACACATTTTTTTTTCTATTTTATCCTTCTGAAGCTATAGTTTAGTCAACAACTTATTAACTTGACTTACAATGCTATACATTTCAGCAGATGGTAGGTGGCCTGCATTTGTTCTCTGGACCTGGCTCCACTCCATCAGGGGCAGCTCTGGGTCAGGGCCAGGGCACCTGCCCCAGTGTGTGCAGCCCAGAATCTGTCAGCCCGAATTTTATGGCCCACACCAGGCCCTCCCTGGAGATACAGGGGTGGGGTAGGGGCAGGGATGGAAGACTCAAGAAGTAGGAGAGAAAGAGACAGAACAGAACAATTGACCTTGTCCTCATCATTACTACACTGATCACCAAAGCTCTTCCGCTCATCTGCCCCACCCCCACCCCCATCCCCCACCCTCCAGACCAGGCACTTTCAAAGCATTGCCTGGGCCATGGTCCAGGTCCAGAATGGACACCCAACAGATAACTGTGGAAGGGACATGGAGAGCAATCAATCAAATGACGGCCAGAGGAGTGTGCCGTGGCCCTCAACTGCAAATACAGAAATGCTCAAGGATCTCCTAAACTGACCACTTTGAAAGCAGACCTTACCTTTTCCATAATGAATGAGGTGACATGGCCACCTTATTTCAGATGCAGATCTTCCAGTGTATCAAGGAAAATACCAATGTCCTCAGCAGTCAGTCAAGCAACGTTTTCACCCTAAATATGGCCGCCAACATGGACTGCTCTAGTGAACGTCATAACTTACTTTTTAAAAGAAATATACCTTGCATATAGATAAAAAATACTTTTGACACCATGGACACACAGTAATCCCCTCTTACCCATGTGAGATGCTTTCCAAACCCCCAATGGATGTGTGAAATACACAAATAGTACCAATCCCTATATACACTGTGTTTCTTGCCATACATACAAACCCATGATAAAGGATTAACAATAACTAGTAATAAAATAGAACAATTACAATAACTTACTACAATAAAAATTATTTGTACTTAGTCTCTCTTCTGTCTCAAAATATCTTATTGTACTGTATTTGCATATGATCCTTTCCTTTCCTTATTAAGTGAAGAACTCAGTTTTCACATAATGGAAGCACTTTACACCTTCTCTTTGGCATATCCAAATTGCCAATGTCACCACTGTGGGTTTGGGGGCCACCATTAAGTAAAGTAAGGGTTACTTGCATACAAGAACTGCGATCCTGTGACAGTTTATCTTGATAATCAAGAAGACTACTGCTTTTCTACCAAGCAGGCAGTATATACAGGGTAGATACACTGGATGAAGGGTCGTTTCATATACCATGCAGGATGAAGGAGGATGATACGTGGTTTCATCAGGCTACTCAGAACAATGACCATTTAAAACTTACAAATTCGTTATTTCTGGAATTTTCCATTTAATATTTTAGGACTGCAGATGACCAGGAGTAACTGAAACTATAGAAACAAAACCATAAAATAAGAGGGGGATGCTACATTATCAAACTCACTCTTAAGTCTGATCATAGATCAGCACCAAATTGAAATGTTGACCCTGAAGTAATAAAACAGTAAGGAATTGAAAGGCAACAAATTCAAGGCAAGTAAGGTTCTGTTTGTGTATTTCAAAGACAGGTAGATCTAGTTGTATTAGCCACTTTTGAAGTTTGCCAGGGTTGAAAAAAATGGTGGCCCAAATCCAGGAAGACTTTCTGCTTCCAGACCCAGAGAAGTTAATATTTTTATCTCTAGATCAAGGTTCACACAATATAAAAGTTTCCCTAAAACAGAAACACAAGCATCATTGACGTAGACAGATGCATTTCTCATCTTGCCTGCTTTGTAACTTCACTATCTGCCATGCTGCTGGGCTTGGATATCCATACCTCTCCACTGGCAGTTTCATTTCTAGGAACTCGTCCTAGGGAAATAATCAGCAAGATTCACAAATATTTATCTACGAAGATGCTCATCATGCATTTCTTTTTGTATTAGTGAAACCCTGAAAACAATCCTAATGTCCTACTGTCGGAGACTGAATAAATAAAGCGTGGTGTAGCCATAGGACAATACATTATAAAGCCATTAAAAATCACAGCATAGAAGGACATCCAATTGTGTGGGGAAATAATCACAGCATATTTCACAGCATATTGTTAAATGAAAAGGACCGTTTGCAAAACAGTACACAGTTATTCCTGGTAACCACGGGAGACTGATTCCAAGACCCCTGAAGATACAGAAGCCATGGGTGCGCAAGTCCTCTGTGTGAAATGGCATAGTGCACACACAGAGGCCATGCACAAGTCTCCTGTGCTTTAGACTGTCTCTAGATTGCTCTGCCTAACAGAGTATAAAGGCTATGCAAATACTTTTTATACTATATTGTTGAGGGAATAATGACAAGAAAAAAAATCTGAACATGCTCAGTACCAACACAATTTTCCACCCAATTTTTTTTTGTTGTTTGTTTCTTATTTTTTTTTTTTTTTTTTTGGTAGTGCTGGGATTGAACCCAGGGCCTTGTGGCTGTGAGGTAAGTACTCTAACAACTGAGCTATATCCCCAGTCCCTACCCTCATTTTTGATCTGAGGTTACAGATACAGAAAGATGACTGTGAAATGGTGTTCTGCTGTTGATTTTAAATACATAGGGATGCATAGAAAATGTTCTGGAATGATACAGAGCAACATTTTAACAGTGGTGACATTAGGGGTGACTTTTATTTTCATCTCTGAGCCCTTCTCTATTGTATACATTTCCTACAATGAACATGTGATTTTTTTTCCTAAGTATGCTATTCTAAAAGCAGTTACCTGGTATGGGTACTCGGATCTGGAACATGGTGCACATGGTACACACTCTGTTCCCCCTCTGCAGAGAACCCCCCCTCCCCCGCAGTGTCCTCTAATCCCTGCTGGAACATGTGATGTCTGTTTGCTGTGCCCCCTGACACAAACATGCTCCACCAATGGCTGTCTGGGTCTTGTTCATATTCACAGCTCCAACAATAAAAACTCATGAAGCAACCCTAGGCTTTCTCAAAGATCCAGAAAACAGTAACCCAGACAAATCCTGAAGTCTATGCCCACACAAAACACTTCCCTCCCTTCTCTCATCTGGTCTGGTGCACAAAGTAGTCACCCAGGTTCAAACATCATGGCTTACTCAACGTGACGGCTCCAACTACAGCTGTCATAACTGACAGTGCATGTAGTATTTTACTATCCGCCCTACAAGCATGCTGCCCAGACTTAAACGAACAGTCGATTAAACGTGGTAACAGTAATTGTTTCAATAAAGCCCTGTCCATTGTGGATCCATTGTTCAGAACATACTTTGGATCATTACATCATCTCAAAGGGGAAAATCAACTCTTTTCTATCTTCCCCCAGGAAAGCGTTTCTCTTGATTCATGAAGGAACTGTCCTCAACACTGGGATCACTGGAATTCTCGTTCCCTTTCCTGGGGAGCAGGGGAGAAAGGGAGGGGGATGCTGACCTCCACCTGAGCACTTGATAGGCTTGGGATGTGAAGTCGCCATCGACCCACACCTTGGGAGATGCGCGTGATCTAACTGGAGTCCTGGCAACCAGGACCTTCCCTGCAACGCCTGCACATAACCCCCTCTGGCCCGTCACTAGGGACGGTGCAACCTAGTCTCGACTTGGGATTTTTCTGGTTCCAGTGTGTCCAGCCCATCGATACGCATTAATCATTCCACGCTTATTGTTAACATGATTCAGCCTCATGAGTCATTGGCGTCACACATGAGGAAGTCTGTTGTGACTGGAGATGGGCAAAAGAGTGAAAGGAATCAAGAAACGAGCTTCGTGCGAAGGTGCAGAACGTTCCAGCGCTGGGCCCTGAGAACACGGTGGTGAGGCAGAGAACGGACGCCACCTTGCGAGCCGCGGGTGGACGGGCGCCTTCCCCCCATCGTCTGCCTGGCTCGTGTAGTATTCAGCACATGTTGCTTTAAATTGCAATTATTTTTCCTGAATAGACGCCTTATCTTTCCAACTTTGGCATCAACTGCAGAAGGGCAGGGTTGCTTTGGTTTGGGTCTCCAGCACCTGACTCCCAGCGGCAGAGAGTTCGCCAGTCGGGAGGGAGAATGAATGAGTGGGATGATTTATTGTCTTCCTGATGACTGTTTTGGTGCTTCTAGCAACATCTGCCCCGCGGACCAAATCAAGGTAAAACTTTGAGCGGTGCCGTCAAGCTCGACTGCCCAGCGAAACTTCCTTGGCCTGCTCATCCCTGCAAAACAGCCTCTCTCACTCTTACGAGGTTCCCCCTCCTTCCTGTTCTCAGCTAGAAATACCATGAGAACAGACTGTCTCACAGTGTTTTCAGATTTCCACTTCTAGTCCCTGCCAAAAGCAGGAAGTGCAGAAGTGGGCGATGATTCTTTTTTTTTTTTTTCTTTTTAGAACACTTTATTAAAGAGTTTGGGTTGTTACTTGTTTTTTTCCCCCTGAACCTCATTAGAATTAATTTGAGCAATACTTTGAATTTACATAATGATTTTCTTACAAGGCACACAAAGAGCTGTATTTATCAATGCCATTTCCCTGTAAGATAAGGGAGGAAAAGGTACAGAGGTACTGAACCTTAGAGACTGGGGGCCCCCAGGGAGTTTCCACTCTAGCATTTTTTTTTAACTGATAAGAAAATTGCTGCAGGAGCTATCTTACAGGCTATTCCTTGCTCTGCACTAGCACTTTCCCTTAGCCTTGGTGCAACAGAGTCTAGCCCTTGTCCTACACCGAGGTGACCCTTCCCTCCCACCAACACCCCTCCCCGATCTATTCTGCCCTCTCTGCTTTCGGTTCCTCGTCCATAAGGAACCTTTCATTCTGCGAAGATGTAAAGCAGTTAAGCGTCATTAAGAGACCAGGACCCACTGCGTCTGACTGTACCATTGCAACTGGAGGGAGTCAGCAAAACATGAATGAGCAGGAGCAAGAAGCTGAAGGAAGTGAAGCTGTCTTGGGCAGAGCGACTCATTTCCCTGCGATGTACCTGCCACTCAGCACCAGGCAGCTCGGGGCTTTTCTGTGGTTCCACTTCCTTGAGGTGATTATTGTGCCTTCTCTGGCTCTAAAACGATCCCTGTGTGCTCGTCCATTTTCTGTGGTTATAATAAAATACCTGAGATTGGGTAATTTATAAAGAGTAGGAGTTTATTTGCTCCTAGGCCTGGAGGCTGTTAAGTTCAAGAGCAGGGTGCCAGCATCTGCTCAGCATCTGGTGAGGGCCTTCTGGCTGCTTCTTCGCATAAGGGAGGGTGTCATCTGCCGAGACAGAGCAAGTGTGCTTGCCGGGTCTCTCTTTCTCTTATAAAGCCAGGAGAGCCATCCTGGGGTCTCACCCACGGAGACCTCAGCTGATCCTAACCACCTCTCACAGCTCCACCTCCAAATACTGTTAACATAAGAGTCTGAAGATTAAAATTCCAAGACATGAAATTTGGGGAAAACATTCAAACCACAGCACCCTGTATCTTCCAAGAGTGCCTTGAGGAGGTGGGGCCCGGATGCACCGGTGCAGAAGTCAATCCTAGGCCTTCTCGTGTCTGTGAACTGAAGTGTGGTGCCTCCACCCCAAATTCATACACAGAAACCCTGAGCACAGTGAAGCTGCATTTGGAGACAGGGTTGTTAGGAAGCAGTTAAGGTTAAATGAGGTCATAAGGGTAGGTAGGACCCTAATCCAATAGGGCAGGTGGCATTAGAAGAAAAGGAAGAAAGAGATCATGCTCCCCTTATGCACCCAGAAGAAAGATGACAAGCTTCCATAGGCCAGGGGCCCCCCAGACACCGCATGGGTCAGCACCTTGGCCTTGAACTTGCCTGCTTCAGAAACTCTGAGAAATAAATGATGTGCTTTAAGCTACCCAGACTGTGATATTGAGTGACAGCAGGTCCGGCAGACCAAGGCACAGACCTCTGATAAAAGCCAGACCCAGGATCTTCCCTATGGCCTGCTACAGCCTCGTGGCCGTCCATCCCACACTGCCCAGATGCACCTTGTGGATCTAATGGTTTCTTGCATCTGTCAGCCTGCACCTCCAGCAGCAGATCTAAGCTGAATTGTCATAGGACTGAAACTGGGTGGCAGCACAGTTCAAGGTCACAGGGATAGGCAGATTGCCATTCATTAGGATTCACTCAGGATTGTGTTCACTTCCTCTGACAAAGGTAGATTTACTCCAAAGCTTAAGAAGCTTAGGCTTCAGAGAACTACTCATGCAGGGCCCCTTGCTAAGCCCTGCATCTAACTTTGCACTCATTTTGCAGTAAACATTTCAAATAGAGGCCCTGCAGAATTCCTTGTTCCTCTCACCCGTGTGTCGAACAAGTATCTGTTGTTGCACGTCTTATGCCAGCCACTGAGCAGGCGGTGGGGAGATGGGCATCTCAGCACAGGTAAATGAGGGTCAGAGTGAGCAGATGTGCAGAATTTAAGTAAGAAAAACCCAAACATATCGTAGCGGGGGCGAGAGGAGAGGAGTCTGTCATCTCGCAAGGCCTTAGGAGACACGGCATGAGTCCAATTTGCCCCTTCCTGCCCCCAAAGGCTCTGACAACACACACATTTTCAACTGAGGGAACAACTGCTAGATTTCTGGTAAAGTACTCTGCAGTTTGCACGCGCATCTCTTACAGCATCCAGGTGGCAGGAGCATTATCTCCTTTTAATGAGAATACAGAAGCTCAAAGAAGTTCAATAATGGGCTCACGGTGGAGCCATGCTGACACCCAAGACCACCAAGTGCAAAGCCCTGGAAGCTTGCAGTTTGCCAGACCTTCTGCCCATGAGCCCTGGCTGAGCTGGGCTGGGAGTGAGGAAGGAGGGATGGAGTGGGGGTGGGGACAGGGATGCTCAGCCTCCTGAATGATGACAGCTGCAATGGCTTAAATGGCATTCTTGCTTTGCTGCTACCTAGGACTCAATTTCAAAGGTACCACAGTACGTGGTGGCAGAGTGTGTGCAGGGCTGTGGACTCACCCCGCTCTGAGTGCTGTGTCCTCTGGCTCTCAAAAGGCTTTGAGTACCTGAATCCCATCCCCAGCACCCCCAGCTATCGGTTCCTCTTTGGATTTCTAATGCTATGAGGAAAAGAAATCATTCACATTTTGAAAATTTTGGAACTGAGTTAATTATACTCGGCTACCAAATCTTCACCCTGCATAGCCCTTATGTAAGTTCCTCATGAAGCTTTCCTTATTCAGGGAAAGGAGTAGACGTATTTATGTGTGTGTGTGTGTACATATACGTATGTATGTGGGCATATATATGTCACAGCGCTCCCTCTCCTTTGGCTACGAGGGTAACAAGGGGCATAGTATGACATACTGTTTTTTTTTTTCTCCTTTTATCTTCTGAAAAGACCAACCAGAAATCCAATGTTAAAAAAGCTAATGTGATACTAAGTTTGCAAATTTAAACTAGGAGTTCTACAGTCAGACATGCAAAAGTTTCCATAGCAACATTAGCTCTCATCTTTAGGATTTTCAGTCCTATTAAAGCCATTAAAATCGTACTTTTATATATACCAGCGTCTATGCCGTGTGGCTGAATTCTGGGTTGAGGCTTACTTTTCGCATTTTAATAATAAACGGTGCCTATTATGGGTCCGTCCGTGTGTTTCATGAGAGCACCTTTGCTAAGTGGATGGTATTAGGCAGCAGGTTGGTTTCTTTTGTTCTTCCCTCAGTCTTGGCCTCATTTATGTTCCATTTCCTCAGCGCTCTGGATGCTAACGGTCGGGCTGCCATGGACTACACAAGGATCCCACCTTGCTAGGATTATGGTGGGTGCCACCCCCAAGTAGAACACAAACCAGTTTCACCTGAGGGGCAAGATCGGGAGGGCGGGGCAGAGACAAAGCAAAAGTTCTCCCAGGGTCTCCATCCACCAACACATTTACCTGGGGACCACCGCCCCCCACCTCCAGTGGGTATCCTAACACTGTTACAGCTCCAAAGGAAACTACTGGCTTTGACAGTGGCCACAGACAGAGGCAGCTACAGGAAATGTGTGTGTGTGTGTGTGTGTGTGTGTGTGTGTGTGTGTTTCCTTAATGAAGTCCTAGCGGAGGACCTAGTAAAATCCTGGTGTCAGCTGAAAAGGGTAGTTGTACTCAATATTTTTCGAGTCCTCCGTACACCCCCAGTCAGCAATTCATGGGTGGGGGTGCTAATAACTAGATTCTCGCTAGCTATGTGGATGAAGTCTTTTTTTATTTTTTCCAAAAATGGGTGAAGCAGATGGGGACAGCCAGAATGCTGGAAGATTTTGGAGAGTTCCCCCCATGTGCCAAGGTGTTGGACATTTGTGGATATCTGGAGCCAGCCCCAGGGGGAGGGGAGAGAAATATTTCTTGAATGCGCTGCCCGACTGAAATAGCATCTCGGTGCCCTAGACGTGCAGAAACCCTGAATGAAACACACGAGTGGAAGTGGCAGAAGGCTTAAAGTAAAACCAGCCTGCAGTGATCAGAGCTATTTTTAGGTTTCTAATGAAGAAAGCAGCTGTATTCAGAAAGGCTGTCACCCACTGCCTGTGAGACCAATTTGCTCTGCTCCGGGGTTCCAGCGATCATCCGCTGTAAACCTCCCCTGGGATCCTTGCAAAGGGACCCCAAACAGTAATTACCGTGGGTTTGGGGTGATCTATTTAATTTATTTATTTATTTAGGAGTTTAGCGAAGGATCTTAGTTAACAGACCTATTAGAATCAGGAAATAATGTGCTAAACAATAAGCCATCCTGGAACCAGCCTGGTCCCCTACAAAGCAGCTGTGTGATCCTGGAGGAGCTCACGACCAACTCCAGCCTGCTCTTGCTGTGACCTTGGCGGCTGACTCGGGGGGGGGGGGTCTCTTTTATTCTCTTTCAGCCAAACCGCTTCAGCAAGAATATAGAAGCCCGAAGACGACATTCCCCGGGAACAGAAAGGCAAGCACAGAAGTGTGACCCACTTTTAGAAACAAGAGCGAGTGAAAGAGGATGATTCACTGTTGTGTGCAGAGGCACCGAAAAGTCTAGGTGTGTGAGCGAGAAAGCTGTCACCCTCTCCTGGCAAGAGGAGCTCCGGCGGCCCGGCCCCCTCCCGGGGCTCGCCTTCCCTGTCCTCGCATCTCACCACGCCATGACGCTGACACCCCAACCACACTCAGGTTTTGTCACACCCAGCGGGACCCGGACCCGACCTTCCCGAAGCTGCTCGGACGGTTGAGAGGCCCTCCCGTCTCCAAATGTTCACTCGTCGTCGTCCTCCACGTCCCCAGAACTCGTGACAGTGGGAGAGGTCTGCAAATGTGGGTCACCAATCACACCCAGAGCCCTTCGCTGTCTCCGAAAAATGCAAAGGAGGATGGCCAACGGGGAATTGAAGAGACCGCGGCCGGCCAGTGGCAATCGGGGTGGGGGCCTGCGCACCCAGAGGCACCTCATGGTGCCAAGGCACCTGGGTGGGGCCGAGGGGGACCTCGGTGGGGGCTCCCAAGTTCAGCCCACCTGAAAGGAGTTTGGAAATCTCTTCTAGGTTGAAAAAGAAAGGGGGAGGGGGAAGCTTGAGGAAGCCAACAAAGAAGCAACAATATCACCCACCTGTCCCAAGAGGTGGCACCCAAGGCTCGCCCTCCCCTCCTGGGAAACTTGCCTTCCTCTTAAACTTGGACTCCAGAGATTAGGTAAGACCTTCCTAAAGCTGCCATGTTCCTGAGCAAGCACTCTGGCTTGGAACTTCTTCCCCTGGCCCATGGTGGTCCCCAGCCCTGCACACCAGACTCCCCGGGAGCTTTGTGATAACACTGATGGCCAGGTCCAAGCTCAGCCCAATCAGACTGTCTGAGGGGTAAGGCTGCAGCCTGCACTGTTTTTCCTGAGCTGTCTTCAGCAGCCCAACTTGAATTCCTCCTTGTTTCCTCCTCACAGAGGCTCAGAGCAGCCACTTAGGCAGCTCAGCCAAGTTCACATCCCAGGGCTCCGCCTCCCTGCCCTTCACACGGGCTCCCAGCAGTAGGTGACGGCTGAGGCCCAGACATGTGTATGTTCAAATGGAAACGCACAGAAGGCAGAATATGTACACAGGGCACCTAAGATTCAGTGCAGACCTAAATTTTAGAAAAAAAAAAAAAAGGTGAAATAGAGAGCCTACAGAATGGGAGCAAAGTTTTACCACCCAGATAGAGCACTAATCTCTAGGATCTATAAAGAACTCAAAAAGCTTAACACCAAAAAAAAAAAAAAAATGGGCCAAGGAACTGAACAGACACTTCTCAGAAGAGGATATACAATCAATCAAGAAATATATGAAAAAATGCTCATCATCTCTAGCAATTAGAGAAAGGCAAATCAAAACTACTCTAAGATTTCATCTCACTCCAGTCAGAACGGCAGCTATTATGAAGACAAACAACAATAAGTTTTGGCGAGGATGTGGGGAAAAAGGCCACTCATACACTGCTGGTGGGACTGCAAATTGGTGCAGCCAATATGGAAAGCAGGATGGAGATTCCTTGGAAAACTGGGAATAGAACCACCTTTTGACCCAGCTATCCCTCTCCTTGGTCTATACCCAAAGGACTTAAAAACAGCATACTACAGGGACACAGCCACATCAATGTTTATAGCAGCACAATTCATGATAGCTCAACTGTGGAACCAATCAAATGCCCTTCAATAGATGAATAGATAAAGAAACCTTGGTATATGTACACAATGGAATGTTACTCAGCATTAAAAGAGAATAAAATCATGGCATTTTCAGGTAAATGGATGGAGTTGGAGAAGATAATGCTAAGTGAAGTTAGCCAATCCCCCAAAACCAAAGACCAAATGCTTTCTTTGATATGAGGATGCTGACTCATAATGGGGGACATTGGAGGAATGGAGGAACTTTAGATAGGGCAAAGGGAGGGAGCAGAAGGGAGCGGGGGGAAAGAGGTAGCAATGATGGTGGAATGAGTTAGACATCACTACCCCAAGTGCATGTATAAAGACACGAATGTTGTGACTCTATGTTGTATACAACGAGAGATATGAAAAAATTGTGCTCTATGTGTATAATATGAATTGAAATCCATTCTGCTGTCATATATAACAAATTAGAATAAATTTCAAAAAATAGACATGTTGTACTAAATAAGATGCATTATTAAAATTAATTTTACCCGTTTCTTTCTGCTTTGCTCACTGTGGCTTCTAGAAAACTTAAAGTGCGTGCAGTTCACATTTTATTTCTTTAGACAGCTACTGCACCAGACATACTTTAAACCATTATTAATCTTCCCCGACAATCTCTCTCCACCCAGAGGAGTTCCATTTAGTTTAACTTTTTCTCCTCAATTATTTTTCCAAGACTGAGGTCTAGTATTGCTCTTTTCTGAGCCTCTTTCATGGTGTTGCTTAGAGTAGGCAGAACACATTTGGACTTAGAATTTGCTAACCTCATGCTGAAGTTGGGATCCTAAGTGTCTCCTGGAGGTCATATGCCATGTGCTTAGGCCCAGGTGGTAATATTGGGAGGTGGTGGGGCAAAATAGAAGGTCTTTAGATTTTTGAGGGCATTCCCTGGGAAAGGATGTGGGACTCTGGCCCCCTTTCTTTTACTTCCTAGCTATAAAGTGAGTGGTTTTGCTCTACCATGTATTCTCTCTGCTTCGTTACAGGCCCAGAGTCGTAGGACCAGCCAATCATAGACTTCCAAATCTGTGGGGTAAAATATACCTTTTTGCTTCATAAGTGGATTATCTCTGGTAGTTATCATAGTCACAGAAAACTGACTAACACATCTCCTATCCAGTGTGATGTGCTACTAGGTGGGTATTAGAAATACTAGAAAACCTCCTAAGCTCAGAAGTTCCTCTCTAGCTACTTCTCAGGACCTTAGAAACATTCTCTTGGAATAAGGTATTTGCTCCCAAATGCCTTGACTTATGTTCAATGCTTGATCACCGACACCACATGTGCAAAGAGCAGCGGGCTGAGACAGCGGGGTACAGAACAGGAAACATTTTTTTTTTTTTGTCTGTGTGAGTTGTACAGATCACAAAAGGCCTATTGTGAGGAGAGGCAGGGGGGAAGAGACATGGTTGAGAACCCATGGGTAGGTGTTCATCCAGGAGCTCAGAAGGATTGAGCATTCTTTGAGAAAATAAGAGCAAACTGAGACAGTCAAGAAAGATTTTGGATTTTATGCATGAATAATATTGCTGAAAGATTGAACCCACCAAAATTTTACTTAATAACCTCAGCAATACACAGTGAAGGGCCTGGTGCCCCAGAATGGGACTGTGTTGTCAGGACTTCGGAAGGATTGTCTGTGAGTGGCTCCCATCTCTTTGCACAGGTGTGCACGCCTCTGGGAATTCGACTCTGTTTTCAACCACTCAGTGACCCTGGCCCTTGACTCCCAGGAGTGTTTGAGCGGCTGGTTCTCCCCTCCGTCTTGGGTACTTGGAATTCCTTCCAGAGTGATCCCGTAAAGGGCTGGATTTTGTTTCTAACATCCCCTCTAACTGACCAGGCCACTTTTAATGCCAGTGCCCTCTTCTGAGATGCCCAGGGTCACCCTGAGGGTCATCTCAGCTTGGCCAGCCTCGGGGTTCCTGGGGCTCCCTCTGTTTTCTCAATCCAGGGGTCCTCAGAAAATGGGCAGCACCCAAACAGGCCCAAGGGTGGAGCCCCCAGTGGGGATGGGTGCTCTGCGGAGTCACAGCGAACGCAGCCCTCCACTGCTGGGCTCCCTGGCTAGAGAAGCTCGCATGTCACCTGTTGTCCCCTCTCCAGCTCTGTGGATGAGCCTCTTGACCTCGGGGTCCCTCCACTCATCTCACTCACTATCTGAAACCCCGGCACCTACTTGACTCCTGTGTTATTTGAACCCTTTCCAACAAGTGGAGTCCCAGTGCCCCGCCCAGCACCTGCTGGGAGAGAATGACCTTTGCCCTCTTGTATTTCTGATCATCCAATCTGTCAATCAGTGTTGTGTGGCCAGACAGCGATGAACAGAAGAAGCCTGTTCGTCCGAGGCCCAGGGAAACGGGGGCTGGAGGAGCTCAGAGTTGAATCCCACTCCCATCCTGATACCTTTTCCCCACACCTGGTCCCTGATTCTGTTTCTGCATCTGTCTCAGGAAACTGGGATTTTTATTATAAGCCCTGCTACACCTTGAGGGAAGGACCCGGGTGATGTTTATCACTTTATCTTTAAACCTCGGGTAGCGGTAGGTGCATATCAGGTGCTCAGTAGATGTTTGCTGCATGAACGAGGCACATGAGTCGGCTCTGCTCCTTCAATGACATTGGAAAAGACGCCTCTCAGGCCAAATCACAGATCTAGCTGGTGAACCAGAAGGACTGTGGCTCTTGGAAGAGAAATGTTTCTTAGGCTGGTTCCCCCTGGAGACACAGGAGAGGAAGCCAGCGCCTCACACCTGGCCGGCCAATGATTTCAACAATTGGTGCAGGGAAAGCAGCAGCAAGGAAGCCGTGCAGAGGTGGAGACAGGCCTCCGTGCAGACCAGTCACTGGGACCCCAGGGAAGGCAGGCGTCGGCTGGACCTGGGCAGAATGGCACACAGCCCAGGGAAAGGCTCTGAGGATCAGACAGACCCCAGCTGGGGATACTCAGTGACTCAGAGGTCACAGCCTGGCAGAGCCCAAGGTCAAGAGGGGAAGATGAAGGGTGGCCCTAAGACCCAAGGCCAAGAGGAAGAGGCCCAGAAAGACTGAGATCCCCACGTGTCCACTTGTCCCGCACTCCTCCTTCCTCAACTCATGGGAGGACGTGAGGCTCTCAACACTGGCCGCTGGCCACTAACCAGGAATGGTGGCAGCGCTTTGGAGTGGGCCAGGCTCTCTTGTCGGCTCTCCCACCCTTCAGAAAGGTGTCCCCCACCACCTGGGCTCTCATGGTGTGGTCCCCTTCCTATGGGACGCAGACCCTTTGGCGCCACCCAGGCCTGCTGCCTGTGAAACTCTGGGGAGCCCTGAAGTCCGTCTCCCTCACTCCCCCTGGGGACGCCACGTGGACCTGTGGCTGGAGCAAGAGGCCTCCCAGGGTTTGCTCCCATCGCTCTGAAGGGCTGGTCCCCAGATGGTCCCAGTCTGCAGCCGTGACCCAGGCCACTGGCCCAGGATTTCTTCCAGTTTGTGTGACCTGAAGCCGGGTTCTCCCTGTCTGGACTCTCTCGTTCCCTCTTCTGTAAAATGGAGATGAAACCAACCCCCTCCTTCACTCCACGCAAAGAACTGAGTGAGATGTTTTCTCCAGGGCAGCTCAGCTCCAGAGGGAACGATCCCTTGTTGCTTGAAAACAGAGAGGGGGGGGGGACCTAGTGGGAAAAGAGCAAGAGCAGGAGAGGCTGCATGGAAGAGCAGCCAGAGGCCACTCTGCGAGATGGAGTGGTGTCCAGACGTGGCCGGGGCATAGTTTTAGCAAGTACAGGAGACACTGCAGCACTCGGGTCTCTCCCCAGTGACAGGAACACATTTCCCAGGATCCCCTCAGAGGAGGGTAGATCTGCGCCAAAGGACCAATTCAAAACACTTTTGTTTCAAAGAAGACCCCAGCTGCCGGCAGGCTCCAGGAGGAAGCTGGTGAGGAGTCCGGACCAGCGTGGGATGAGGAGGACCAGCTGGGACAGGTTTGGGGGGAGTTAACCTCAGTGCCCCCTCTTCCTGCCCCTTGCCCCCTTCTCTACCTTCCAGGCGTGTGGGGGGGGATTCTAGGCGCTCCTCCCTGTTTCCACACCGACCCGGGAAGAGGGGAGACCCTGGCTTCTGCAGGTGGCCGTGGGGGTGGAAATAAGAGCATAAGCAATAAGCCCCTGGGTGGCCCAGGAAGCAGAGTCACAGCTGGGAACCGGGGCGGCACTGAGTCACCAGACACTACCGGGAGCAGAGCAGGTCGCCATGTTCCAACTTTAGCGGAAGAGCGGGATGGGTGGGTGGGTGGAATTTCAGAACTGGACTGTGACATAGTTGGATATAGAATGGCTACCAAAAGGCCCAGTGGATAGGGAGGGAAGACACAGATAGAAGGTTCAATGCCAGGGAAGAAAATGTCAGTTGTTAGGTCCATAGGCATGCATTATAATAAGAATGGTGCCCTTGGAGTTGTGCAGTGCTCAAACTGAACAACCTCACATGGGAGCCCTGCATACCTGGTATGATACCAGAAGATATAATGGTGGGGTGGCCCAAATATTTCTTCTAGATAATGCTATTTTTCTTTTGGTTGTTCTGGGACTGATTAAAATGCCTAATAACTTAAAAACGCTGCATACAGGACATAGATTAAATTTACCTTCTAATTCTTTTTCCCTCCTCTTCTCTTTTCTCATCTTCCTGTTCCTTTGTGTCTTTTCTTTGCAAAGACTGACAGGATACCTGGGATCAGAAACAGGGCTACACGTTTGCAAAAAGCTGTTTGAGATTTAAAGTAGATAACCCTTTCAAAAATATGTTAACTTTGAATCCATTTGGCACAAATTTAAACTAGAATCTTTTCTACCTGTTAATTCCATTATTTTGAGCCAAAAAAAAAAGAGGAAAAAGGAAAGCAGATGACAAGATTATGATGTTCTGCGAACCGTTGTGCCAAGAGGCTATACATGAGCCCCGAAGTATGTCCCAAATAAATTTCTTGGGGGAAACTGAAATCTATACTTTTAACATGAATGCTACTAATGAGCTCGGAGAGAATAGATTCATTTTATGAAGGAGAGAAACAGGAACAAAAGGGTGGTTTGGAATGTGTGTTGGCATGGGATGGCCAAGATAGGAAGAAAAAGAAAAAATATACCTGGCACCGTCCCTCCCTGGAGCAGAACTTCGTTTTACGGGAGACATAATTATCTCCTAGCTGCTCCAGCGCGGGCTGTCTAGCTAATTCTATAGAGACAGGCTATTTAAATGCTCCCGAATCCACGCGGGGAGCTGCACATGAAGACGGAGGCCTCCCGAGCTCTCGCGGAGCCGTGGGCGCCGCTGTGCAGAACTGTACGGAGTGACTAGCTTGTCAGGCCTGAAGCTGCTCCTGGGCTTCCTGTCACCCGTGTGTGGCTTAGGGACTGTGTGCTCTTAGATGGTTCTGTCAAGGTGACACCAGGAGCATCGGCTGAAAGGAGGAAAAGTTCCTAGGAACCTTGCTGTGGGCATCTGCAGTCCAGGGCCTCGGGTCACGGGGTGGTAGGTGCAGATACCCACGTGTAGAGAGGGCACTAGGAGCTTTGGCAGGGTAGACCCCCAGGACAGGCAAAGGCCCTGTGGGTGCTTCTCGTTTCCAATTGCTCCTGCTCAGAGGAGGCCCGGGAAAGATCCTCAGGCATAAGCAACTCTTCCCAGAGTGTGGTCAGCGAAGGGGACGTTCACTGGAAGATCGAGTGACCTGGACTGTGCCTCTGTGGGGACTGGGAAGAGCGCGGACCTTCTCTGCATGCTTACCCTTCCCTTCTGGGATGCAGGAGCTACCGGGTATGATTCTTCTTGTGGTCCTAGCGTTAGGGTTCAAGAGCCCGCAGGAGGCCTCCACGTTCTTAGAACTCATGGGGTGATGGGGGATGGATATTCGGGGGTGGGAGGGAGGAACTTGGGTGTCAGAAGAGTGCACTGTGGGGGCTGGGGAATCCCCAGTGAAGTCACTCGGGAGTCACTATAAAGAGGGGCATCCACTTCCTCCTTATTTCCTCTTTCTGATGAAATCAATCGATGATTTTTTTTTCCCTCCATTGAGTTTCAAAGCATCTTGTGCTGATTGACATCAGCAGAGCTGTTAGACACTTTCACATCTGAGAAGCACTTTAATGACAGGGAGGCTTGGGGTGAGGGCTGCCTCTCCACCCCCCTCAGTCAGCAGTCTGAGAACGCAGGAGGGAGATTCGTCCTCCAGGACTTTCTCAGGGTTAGATGTAGACGCAGCAGGCACGAGGCCATCTCTGCCTGGCGTGGACTTTCCTCCGGTTTTCTCATCTGCTGGAGCACAGCCCACCCCCTGCCACCTATTCAAATCTAGAGGAGTGGAGAGGAGGATGTGCAGGTGGCCAGGGCTGCTAGCCGGGCACCTGGCTGGGTCCCTTCACCAGGCCTCAGCTGCAGAATAGGGCTAATAGAAGCTGGGGTCAGAGCTCAGTGGTAGGGCATGTGCTTAGCATGTGACAGGCCCTGGGTTCGATCCCCAGCACCCAGAGTAAATGAATTAATTAAATAACGTGGTACAATGGGGTTATTGTCATAATAACACTCACTGCACATGCTATTGTGAGAAGTACCAGAATTAATGCACGGGCAGGGCAGTGGTTGCTAACACTGGGTAAATGTTGTTATTACTTCATTAAAGAACCATCGTGGTTGACCAATTTGGGAATGAATAGGTGTTCTATCTGAAAGAAAGATTTCCACGTTTAAAAAAATCAGTTGGATCCCAGGACAGGGGCTGTCCAACTTTTTCTGTGAAGGGACCAGATATTTTAGACTTTGGAGACCATATGATCCCTAGAGCAATTACCCAGCTCTGTTTCCAGAGGTAATAAGGAAATGGATGAGTGTGGCCGTGTTCCAATTAAACTTTATTGACAAAAGCAGGGAGCAGCTAGATTTGGTCCATGGCTACAGATTGCTATCCCCTGTCCTAGATCCCTGGGGATGTAGCTCCGTGAAAGAGAGACCAAACCCGTCATCTCGCGTAAAGCACCAAGTTGGTCCTCACATTATAATTATTTTTATAATTATTTTTAAATAAACGAAAAAAAAAAAACTCAAGAGGGACAGGTCTCTTAACATTGGCCTTGGCATGCCTGTTCAGACACAGTCTCAAGCCCTGTCAACAAAAGAGGTCCTGGGAATGAGACACCGTGTCCATCCAAGACTCCAGGCAGCCTGGGCAAATACGTGTCACGTCCCAAACAAAACAAAGATTAAAAACTAAAAGCAGTGACAGAGACTCCAAGAGTCCACAGAGATGACATTTGTACAGCTTATCTGATTGCCCGTCATGAACTCAGTTGTGTAAAAAGTGAGAGGGCAGCTGGGCTTGGTGGTGCCCACTTGTGATCCCAGCAACTTGGAAAACTGAGGCAGGAGGATTGCAATCTGGGGACTAGCCTGGACATCTTAGCAAGACCTTCTCTCAAAATTTAAAGGAATTCAAAAGGCTGGGGGTGTAGCTCAGTAGTAGAGCACCCCTAGGTTCCATCCCCAGTACCACAAAAAGGAGAAAGAGAGAGAGACGGGAGAAGGAGGGAAGGAAGACTAGCTGGGGACCTCGAGTACCTGACCGAGGAATGAGACCCTTGGATCTTTGGCCACATTGCTCCGGGCCCTTGGGAGAGAGAATTCATGCACTGGCCGTGAGCTGGGACAGGGCCATGGGCCATGGGAGCTAAGAGAGGGATTTTCCCTCTTTCTGCTTTGTGTTCTTTCTCTACCAGTTGTGCAGAGTGACATCAGGGACCCCAGGGCTGACGTGAGGAGGAGCTGTTGCCCATTTCACAAGCACCCAGCAAGACTTGGCTGCGTTCCTTCCAGACCAGTAGTAGCTCCCATTGAAAGGGTGGTGCTGGGCAGCTGTGGTGAGGCAGTGAAGCAGGATGCCATGCTGTGGGAATGGAAGGTTCCAGAAGGCAGTGCTTCCTGCTTCCTCCCACCTCCATCTCCCTTTCTTCTCTTGTTCCTCTCCTACCTGGTGGATTCCATGTCGGCAGCAGGTGGCAGGTTCTGAATACTTTGGAAGCAGGGCATCTTCTAGAGGCTGGCAATTAAACCCTCTGGGCACACAGGAGCCGGCAGTTACCACCAGGAGGAGAGCGGCCCTGTCAGAATTCCCTTCCCAGCTGACCGCGAGTAGCTGCAGAGGCACAAGCCAACCAGGTCCTCCCTGGGCCCCGCTCTCCTCATTTGAGAGCAGGCAATAATCACATTAGGGCTGTGGAGGGTGTAATTCAAATGAGGGCTCTAGTGCTTGGCAGAAATAAAACATAATTGATGTAGGGTGGCATCGCTTAATAGGTATGATTATACAGATAGCAGAATGACTGGATCTGCCACCAGAGGTCCAAAATAGCTTTAGGAACAGCTCTGCCCAGAGGCAAAATGACCTCAAAACACCTTCTAACTCTCCGATTCTCCACCACTACAGCACAGTCTCATCAATTTCAGAATGATGGCCCCAGAGCCAGGGGCAGGACCCATCTGAATTAGTAAAGAGCCAGACTTTATTACATCAGTCCACCAGATCCAGCCCTTTAAGATGCAAAGAGTAGACCTAAAATGGCCCAATGCTTCTGTGATATGTTGGCTTGGAAACAGATAAAAATGATCTGCAGTTGCATCTACCTGAGTAGGTGTGGCTGGAGTCCCAGGATCCTCGTGAAAACGCCGTGTTCTCCTAATGAACGCACACATCCATCTACAATCTCTGGTTCCCAGTCTTGGGGGTATTGTTTTGTTTTGAGCTGGATACGCAAAGAAGACAGAAATTCCTTTAATTGGCTCGGCAAACCCGATCCTCCCCATAGATACTGCAAATATAAACTTCAGTCCTGTCTAAATCACCACCATGTTTATTTCAGCTTATGCAACCTGCACTGCTAAGGGCTGTGGGACCCTGAACGGCAAAGTTCACGGGCACGCTCTGGGCTGTGGCCCTTGGAGGCACCAGGGTTGGTGAGCACTCAGTGACCTCTCACAGCTACCCTCCACCCTGTCCATGGGGCAGTTGGCATCTCAGCCGTGAGGGAGGACCCGTGGTCTAACTGGCCGGGAGGAAAAACAAATAAAGTTGAATGACCTACTGGCCTGTCTATGGATCCAGCCTCTGGGAACTTCAGTCGAGGTCCAGACCTTTCGTTCCTGGGGCTCCTGGGTCGACAGCCAGTGGGCTGTGAGCATGGGTACATAGCTTGTGGGGTTGATCAGAGTCGCCCTTAGATAACCCGTGTGTTGACATCACTGGAGATTGTAGGGTGCAAGCTCAGGGCAGAGGTTCAACATCCACCCTGCCCAGGGGTGTGCGGTGGAGAGGAAAGGACACAGCTCGATGAGTCAGGCCCCACCAACACCTCACTCACCATCTTCATTCTGTGTCTTTAGTGCCAAACTCAGGACCTGGCACATAGTCGACCCTCATTAAAACGAGTGAATGTCTGAATGAGTATTTGTTTCTGGGTTTCATGAATGGAAGTTTCCAGGCCACCCAAAGGCAGGTGTTGAAAAGTCTGGGGCCAAGGACATTTACAAGGGTACAGCAACTCGGACGTGTGTGTTCTGTCTGAAACGGCTTGTTTAGGAGCCAAGCCCAAGTGCCAGACATCCCAGGGTCTATCCTCTGTTCAAAGGAGAGCCCACCACATTGTGCCTCCCAGGAGTCTGTGACGTCGATTAGGTCACTCATCTTGTAAGTGGAAATAATCTTTTTTTTTTTTTTTTAAGTTAAACTGGGAGCAGCTGAGGTTTGCTGAGAGCTTTCCACTTCACAGGATCAGCCGCATCCCAACGAGCCCGTATCCAGCAGGTGGCACTTGGAGAGCCAAGGCTCCTGGATTCCTGGTGGAGCTTGACGGTGCCTTTCAGTTCATCCAAACTTCTAAAAGAAGCAGCTAGCAGCCAGCTCAGGCGGCACGCGGTGGTGGATGATCAGTATTTGGCTATAAATAACAGCGTCTCTCCCAGGGCCCCCGACTGCAGTCGGAGAGGAGTGAGGGTGTCCCCTTCAGGGAGGGAACCATTTTCCTGTGAAAATCGACGGCACACCAGGGCACCCTGCGTCCTCGAGAGTCCTGGGAGAAATAAGGTCGCAGGGCCTCCCCCAGCACCGGGATGCCTCCTCCCCTGGTTCCTTCCCCTCCTATTAAGCTGCCATCTGGAAGGGAACGTACCATCTGGAAGGACTCTCACTGGGTTCCAGATGGATCTCCCTTTGGTCCAACCGATACGGACAGGAGAACACCAAGAACAAACTCCCTCCCGGATTCCAAATTGGCTGCTAGAACAGGGATATTTCAGAACTCGGGCTCCCACCAAGCACGGCACGAATAGGCTAGGAGCAGCTTTTCCAGAAAGCCCAGACCACGAGGAAGAGAAAGACGCACAGAGAAGGCCCGGCAGACGGGAGGGCGCCCCACGTGCTGTCAACCTGACAGCTGGCCGCCTTGGACCACCGCGGCGTCATCACTTTACCTTTTACTTTGTTTTAACAGAAAAGGTCACAGTCTGCTTTTATTGTCTGGCACGTTGGAGAAGAGTCGGGGAAAAAAAAATAAGTTAAAGATTAGCTCGACTTTTTCACCCCGTGGCTGTGCCAAGCGCCAGGCGCACAGAGCCAGGGGGTAGAGGAGACCGAGGCGGGTGCAGAGGTGTCTGATGTTTCTTCACAGCAGCCTCCGCAGCCCAGGAGCCGAGATCTAGGGCTGGGGTGGGATCCCCAGGCTTCAGGAAGGTAGGAAAGACCTGGAATGGCTGAGCCCGAGCACCATCTTTACATGGGAATAACAGTACAAAATCCGAGGGGGGTTGGATCCACCAGGGATCCCCAACCCATCGATGCTCAAGTCCCTTATGGAAATGGTGTGATATTTCAGGTGATCTATGCACATCCACCTGGATTCCTTAAGTCGTTCCTGGATCATAACACCTAATACTACGCAGGCGCTATGGACACAGCACTGTACTGTTTGGAGATTAATAGCAAGAAAGAGCATCCATCTGGACCTGTTCACTATAGATGCAATATTTTTAAGAATTTTTAACCTGTGATTAGTGGAATCTGCTGCCACAGACATGGACAACCTAGTGTACTAGCAAGTACCGCGAGGAGGCAAGAGTCATCAAAGCCCTTTGTGCAGTGCCTGGCACTTAACGGGTGTTCGATTAAAGTGAGCCTTGTTTGTTTTAGTTTTAGAAGTACTTTTCCTGTCATGGTGCACAGAGTGCCTTTGTAACATGCAGCCTCATGGATTTGAAATAACCCAACATCAGTCATTGGAAAATGAAGGAATCCCTTTGATGCAACTTCGTTTTCTTCTTTTTTTTGGGTTTTTTTTTTTTTTTTTGGTACTGGGGATTGAACCCAAGTGTGCTTAACCACTGCACCTTATCCACAGCCCTTTTAATTTTTTATTTTGATACAGGGTCTCACTAAATTGCTGAGGCTGGCTTTGAACTTGAGATCCTCCTGCCTCAGCCTCCCAAGCTGCTGGGATTAAAGGTGTGAACCACCATGCCCTGTGACACAGCTTTCTGCTTGGAAGGGTCCCTCCTCTGCCAACTGCACATTCTTTTATACAACTTGAGAGCTTTCCCTTCCTTATTTTTTTCCCTTGGATTTTCTGCAATCCTGCATCTTTGTGCCTAGAACAGTGGTAAAATTGGTAATGAAAAAGACTGGTAGTCTTTCCAGGATGCCTCACTTATGAATATAACATATATTTTTATATAAGTTATATGTAATTATTGATTATAAATTATATTATATATAAATTGATTATATATAATGTGTTATATATATAATTACTGAGTATGCCCTTTGGATTATTTGAAGATAAGGTTATCCATGTGCAAACAGAAAGTTTCTACTGAGCTAAAATAGTGATGGTAGAAGAGACATTTAGCCTTGATGTTATTTATATTCGTATTCATCGCTGTGATTCTGTGCTACACATAACATTTAGTGTACCACACATTTGTAAAACTGCATATAAAATAAAAATACTTATAATGCTTAGCATAGATAGATAACGGTGACCTCTAATCCAAACTAGAAGTAACCAAAAAAAATCCCCTAAAGAGCAAAGGGACCCCTTCATTTTCCAATGACTGATGTTGGGTTACATGGTTCTAACTTCACTACAGGCTTCTGGAAATCCACCTCGTTAAGCTATGTTTAGGAAGGTCTAAAAAAAAAAAATTTTTTTTTTTTAAAGTGAACCCTGTTTGGAGGAGAATTTTCTGCAGTCTGACTTTTGGTAGCCATCCTCCTATCAAATGTCACTGTTGGAACAAACCTGAATACTTCATCTCCAGATATTTATTCTGTCTAATAAAAACACTGTGGAATTTGCATGGTATTTTAATACCCATTTATCCATTCATTCATTCACTCACTCATTCATTCATTGACTCTATTTTGGAAAAAAACAACATAAAAGAAAAAAAAAAACACAGAAAATGGCACCGGAGAATCGCGCGTTAAATGGTTTTATCTAGTGGTCTTTAGTCCATGTGCTGAGATTCAAACCTGCCCAGTCTCTCTTGGCATGAGACATACCACAAGCTCTTTTTCAAAGTTGCGAGACTCCCAGATCTGTGTTTCCTGGTAGGAAAAATATGACTTGGCTCCTATAGCTTTTCCTTCCCTGGGAGTAGTGGTTTAATTAATGATGCTGGAAAACTAAGTTTAACACAGATACCACCGCAACAGGGGGAGCAGAAGGGCCCAGCCTGGGGTTTCAGGCCTCTGGCCAATGGGAATTCTGGAGAAAATTGTATCATCTGCCCAGGTCCCTCTGGGAATGCTACGGCCAGGTGACTCACTGTGGGCTGCTTGTGCTCCTCCTTCTCTTGAGAGTTAAAATGGGTGACCTGTGCTTCTCAGCCTGTCACAGCACAGTAGAGGGGACACCCGTACAAGGACTGTGGGAAGCCTGGATGCGGAGATGAAACTGGTTCAAAGCACCCAGTTCTCTCCTGCTCCATTCACAGCTAGGGAGACTTGTGTTCTTGGGACATCTGCAACCCATTCCTAATATGCTAGAAAGCCACTTCAAATTTGGGTCCGTGGAAGGGAAAAGAAGCCGAAGAATGTATAAATGTCTCACTAAAATTCATTAATTAGAAGCAAATCCCTTTATGATCATTGTGAATAATTTCTTTTAACTTGGAGTACTGACCTAGAGCTGAAGTTTAGGAAAAGAGACGCAAAGCTAACTACCGCCTACTCAGTTGGTGGCAGTGTCCTGCAGCCATCAAGACTTTGCAAGGTCTGGTCTTCAACTTTGTAGGTCCAGACATCTGCTTTCTTCCACTGTACTCAGAAGATCTGCTTCACATTAACCAACCTCAAAGGCAACTGACGCTCACGACCATAATGTCAAGTTCATAGCTGGTACTTGGAGCCGTTTCTTTTTTTGTAGCAGAAAACTTAAATTCGTATCATCGATGCACCCCCTTCTTCATATCAGAAAAGCCCTTTTGGAACCAAAAGGTTGTCTGGGAAGCACAGAATCAGAACAGGAAGGCGTAGCTGGATGGCCTTTTGACATCTTTTCTCCTTCAAGAGCCAATCCTGCACTACCGCAAAGTGCAATGTTCTAGTGACCGTGCCATGCATGAATCTCAGATCAAGTGTCCCTGCCCTTGGATAATACAAAGATAGACACAAAAACTCTCAAATTTCCACTTTTAATGACATCCCTTTTGGTATAATACAATCTATCCACTTAGTAAAATTGTGTTCCGGTCACATGCCGGTGACATGATAGCCACGTGACTTTAAATGTTCTTTGTGGTTTTCCCGATTTCCTGAGGTGCTTCTGCGTGAGCGGACTTCAACCCAGCCTCATGCAGTTGGCCTACTGTTGGCCTCATCAATCTGTGTGGCTTCTCATTGCGATGGAGCGGATAGTTCCAAGCTCAGGGAACACCTTCCTCCAACCTCCTGTGTTACCAGAATCCTCTGGATGACCCATGGTAAGACAAGGAGATCCATTTTCATCTGAATATCCGCGGGCCAGAGTACTCTAGCAGAAGTTGCAGAAGTTAGCAACAGCAGCCACAAATTCACGAGGGATAGAGCTCCTGAGTGCAGCTACCTGGGAGAAGGACTGAATGGGCCGACGTTTTAATCACAGCTTTTATTTTCCAAAGCTCGGATTTAATGAAAAGTGTTCTTAATTGGAAGAAGATCTTCATTCTGTTTCCTTCCTCGGCTCTTTTTGGCCAAGACCATTAACCTCTATAGGTCTCAGTTTCCTCATCTGTAAAATGAGAGAACGGAGCCAGCGGCCCCTAGAGGCCCTTCAAACTCCGCATTTACTTTCTTTAATGGGTCTATCTATAGCCTCCCTGGAAAGAATTGCCATTTATAGGCAATCAGAGCACCTTGTGGCAGCTAGATGGCTTCGCCCTGACAAAACACGATTCCCAATCCCCCAAACTGCCAGAAGTATATAATATGATGACAGCAGGAACCACAAACATTAAATTCCAAAATTAGTTCCGCGATCACCTTCAAGAAGACACAGCGTCTCAAACCCGGCTCTTGTTTTCAAAGCACCTGTCGAGTTCACACTCTTCACGTGGGTTTGGAGGAGGATGAAGGGGAGTCAGGAGGAGGAGGGCAGTGTCCCTGGTCCTCGGGGCCCAGACCCTGCAGGAGACACAGACGCAAACTGCTGCTCTGTAACCCGGTGATGATGAGTGGTTACCTGACATGAAGCCCACCAAGAAAGGGAAGAAGATGGTGCCTAGAGTGGACGAGGGGCACTAGGGTTCCCAGGGGAAGTGACGTCAGAACGGGCCTCGGAGGGGGAAGTGGACATGATGGTGGGGCTGGAGATGGGCAGCGTGGTCTGGGAAGGTGGTGCCCCAAGACGAGACTGGAAATGTGAACGGGGAAGGGAATGGGTCTTGGATGATAGTGGGGAGCAAAACTCTAAACAAACCATAACTTGAAATTTGGGCTTCGTCTTTAATCCTGAGACTTCCATAATCAGACTCATATTCCCACGAGGCCAAAGTATTGTGGGGAGAGTTTTGATTAGGGAAATCCTCAAGGCCAGTGGGGACTATCACAAAAGACCAGCAGCAAATGACCATGGCCTGTGTCAGGCAGCAGGAGGGATGGGTTGAGGAAATTTCCCAGAGGCAGAAAAACCCACAGGTTTTGGCAACTAATTCGACGTGGGATCCATGAGAAAAGACTGGGGATGTTTTTAGTGAGAACCAGTAGGACCCAGTGGACGGGAGTCTTCTCTATGTTTCTGACCAATGATGACCAGAAAGCAGTGCTTATGAGTGAGTGGACTTCAACCCAGGCTCCTGCAGTACAGAGGCCCAATAAATAAAAACTACCAACAAAAGGAATTTTAGAATCTATAGACTTTACACAGCAGTGAGAAGTTCATGACATAAGAAAGTAAAAGTCACCCAAAGAAACCATGAACTGTTGAGAAGTGGCTTTAAGAATTTAAATTTATTGCTTATATATTTATATAGAGTTTTGTTTCATTTGTATGTGTGTTTTTGTTTGGGGTTTTGCATTTTTTTTGAATCTGGCTTGATTTTTTTTCATGTTTATTAGTCACATGAGAGTGGAATGATTGAACAGTAGCACAGGGTGAGTTTGATCTCTGGGTTAGCCTCTCAACTGCAAAAGTCTGGGAAGCATATCCCACCCCACTATCCATGTGTCCCAGCAGAAATCAGGAACCCTCAGGCCTCTGACATCTTCTGCTTAGCAAACCTTCCGGACTGAGTTTTTCCAAAGACAGAAGCTATGGCCCAATTACTACTGCAATTAGTGTCGCTATTATCCTTGTATCGTAAAATGAGAAGTAACCAATGCTGACAAGTCCGCTTTGTACACACATTTCATCCCCCTGTCCTCAAGAAAATCACCACAGAACAGATGCACAGCTGCAGACTTCAAGAGTTTGTGATTTTATACCCAAGCACAATGCACAATAATATTTTAAAATTAATTCTGCCAACTTAATGTAATAAGTGCTTGAATAAGTGTTTGCCCTGTGTGCTTCTTAATTTTTAATTTCCTTCGTAATCCTTAAAACAATGAAACATTGAGTGTCCTTAGTGTCCTTATTTAACAGACAAGGAAACTGAGCTATAGAGAAGTTAAAGGAGAAGCCCTAGTTCAGATAGCGGGGTAAGTAAAAGAGCAGGGTTGAGACAGAGGGTCTACTTCCAGACTCCCTGCTTTAATTACTACCTACAATTAAATAAGCTAAATAAATAAATAATTACATGTGCACATGACCAAATATTTTACTCTATTTTCAATTAATGAATGATTATTTTAAGAACTTTTGCTGGCATGGAGAAGTATATGACCCTTTTTGTGGATGAATAAGATAATAAAGATGTATACAACATAGCACAATTCTATTAGATTAAAATGATTTCATACGTAGTGTACATGCATATACATTACAGACTTAGAAAAAAATATGGACCCACAGTTTAACAAGTAGAGGAATGACTGGCGGTTTCTATTTCTCACCTTAATAATTTAATGAATTTTTCAAAGATAAATTTTAAAAGCTATATTTGGACTCCCAATCTCAGTGCAACCTGTGAAGGATTTGAAAGTCTTCATTCCTGTCCTCATGAGAGAAAAACTGAATATGCTAAAAACAACAACAACAAAGAAAAAACACCTCAGGCCTCACATACTATTTAAGGAGTTTCTAGGAAAAAATGATGAAATTGGAGGAGACAAAAACAAGGAAACAGAAGACATCGTAGCCTCTCATGCTGCAGGTGCAGCAAAGAGCAGATGCAGCCTCATCCCAGAAAGATGAACAGAGACCCTTGCACCAAAGGCCTCACTGTCTTGATTCCTTTTATCCATCATGCTTCTCTTTCAGCCAAGACAAGGCAAGCGATAGAACCAGACTCTGATATGACAGAGATTTAAAAGGATCCAACTAGAAGTTGAAAAATGACCCTGATTAATATGCTAAGCGTCCATATGGAAAGAGTAGACCAGGGAAGAAGATCTTGCAAACAGAGAAGTGGAAACTTTAAAAGTGAAGCAAAAGGAAAGGCTAGAAATCAAAAACACCCTAACAGAAATGAAGAGTGCCTTTGACGGACGCACTGGCCAACGGGACATGGCTGTGGGAAGACAGTCAGCTTGAAGATACATCAGTAAATGTCTCCAAAGCTGAAATGCAAAGAGAAGGGGGAAAAATGAAGAAGAACAGAATACTCAAGAACTGCAGAACAAATACGAACGGTATAATATATATATACGTGTGAAGGGAACACTGGAGAGAAGAAAGGCACAAATGAAATACCTGTAGTCAGCAATAATGGCTGAGGATTTGCCAAAATCCATAACAGACAACACACCACAGGCCCAGGAGTTTCAGAGAACACCAAGCAAGACACACACTGACAAATCTACACATGGACACATCCCATTCAAACTTCAGAACACCAAAGACAAAGAGAAGACCTTGAAAGAAGCCAAAGGAAAAGCTATTATCTACAGAGGAACAAGGACAAGGATGACATTGTTCTTTTCGGTTAGAAGCCAGGGAAGCACAGAGTGACATTAACTGCCGAGTAAATGTCCCGCCAGCCCAGAGTGCTTCATGCAGTGAAGTGATCCTTCAAAAATGAGGAGGAAATCAAACTTTCACAGATGAACAAAATTGAGGAAATCTGTCCTAAGTAGACCTGCCTTGAAAGAAATGTTGAAAGAAAATTTTCAGAAAGAAGACAAAATGATAGAGATGAGAAATTCAGATCGACATTAAAACGAAGAAGAAGAAGAGGAGGAGGAGGAGGAGGAGGAGAATAAATGAAGTGAGCCAAGCACACACTCACTCTGAAGATGCGGGAGACCAGGAGCCCAACGTCACCACCCTCACCAGGGCCAGTACTGCAGGCAGAGCTCTGCGGGGGGAGGGCACACTGAGGGACCACAGTTACTGGATCTTCCTGGCTGAGAAAGAACCCAGACGCTTCTGGAAGTGCATCAGAAGCAGGACCAAACATGGCTTCTGCCTTCAATCCCTCCTCAGTCTCCCCCACACAGCCAGAAGCGTTGGCTCTCTCAGCAGCACGGCACCATCCTACCAGACGAAAGCGTCCATGAAGCAGAATTGGCGACAGCCTGCACCTGCCCCAGAGCACTCAGCTATTCCAGTCCAGCTGAAGGGGACATCCCCTGACCTTCTTCCTCAAAGGAACAGTACGAAATCCCACCTGTCACCATCTCACACCTGGGAGGGGGTCATTCGGCTTCATACCCAGCCACAACCCCACCTGGAGCATACGACTGTAATCCCAGTGGCTCAGGAGGCTGAGGCAGGAGGATCTCAAGTTCAAAGCCAGCCTCAGAAACTTAGCAGATCCTAAGCAATGTAGCGAGACCCTATCTTAAAATAAAAATTAAAAAAGTGGGTGGGTGGGTGGTCTGCGGTTGAGGCTCAGAAGGAATTACTTTTTCCTGGGGCTTCTGAGGGAGCATGTCCCCGCCAAGTACTTGGTTTCTGATTCCTTACTCCAGAACTATGCAAGAATCGATTTCTGGTGTTTGAAGCCAAAAGAGAGTTTATCTGTTTTGTTCTTTTTTTTTTCTTGTGAACTAATATTACTATTTTTTTTATTTTTTACATACATGACAATAGTGTAAAATTATTATCCATTTACAGCACAATTTTTGTAACTCTGTATATAAAGTATGTCATGCCAGATTATGCCATTATACATGTGCTCTCTTTTTTTGCATTACAATTCTTACTACACATTTATACCACCATTTATCATATCTCTGTTTGTACACGAGGTATGTTGACACGAAATTCACATCTTCATACATGTATCTTGTCTAATGATGACCGTCCACCATCCTTGCTATTCCCCTTCCCTCTCCCTTTCCCTCCCACCCCTCTTCCAGTCTGTACAGGGGAGCGGCTGGGTTTCTGTCTGCTGAGAAACACAAGGTGCTGCTGAAAGTCAGAAGACATTGTCCATCTTTGACCATCTCCTCCGGCATCTGCAGCAATATCTCAGCTGTACCAATGGTGACATCCCCATGTGACCTCACAGTAGGAGCTGGGATGTGGTAGAGCCACCTAATGTGACAGAACAGGTATCAATTTGTTCTTCAAATATGCTTTTAATTTCCAGCTGAATGCCTAGACATTTGGGTGGAAGTATTCCAGTGGAGTTTGAGATCATTTCATTCTCTTTGTGTTTGTCTAAAAAACTCTTCTCTCCCTTTTGAGCCCATCCAATTCTAATGTGAATCTGCCAGGGTCCCACAACCGACCAAAGGACAGATGACGTTTAAATGGAGAAAACAGACTTC
Source organism: Ictidomys tridecemlineatus (assembly GCF_052094955.1). NCBI lineage: Eukaryota > Metazoa > Chordata > Mammalia > Rodentia > Sciuridae > Ictidomys > Ictidomys tridecemlineatus. Next base: position 148,285,800 of record NC_135484.1, on the reverse strand, counting down.
AGGAAGGTGCATGTGACAGGTGGGAGCCGCGCACAGGGAGAACCCCACCCCTACCTGGACCTCGGAAGCGATGGGGACTCCGAGGGAGGCCCAGTGAGGCCCACACTCAGCCCCTGAAGGAGACAGAGGAGGCACTTGGACTGGGAGGGGCCAAATCCTGCCCAACTTGTCAGGGTTGGGGTCTTTGGAACTCCAAGGAAAACTCCCAGCAGGGTTTTAACGGAATGCCAAGACTCTTAGACAAAGGCTGGTTTTGCTCATTTTCTGATCCTGCGTGGTGCCTTGCACAGAACTGATGACTGACATATTTGTTGTTCTGGACTCTGAGAGAAGTAAGTAGGAGTTGTGTTTAGTAGTGGAAACTGAGGGAGGGGGCGTGGAATTGAACTTGAAATGGATCGAAGGTTGTTTGTCCCTCTGGAAGTCTGTTTTCTCCAATTACCATATGTCAGGGTCACATGAAATAAAAAAGATGCAATTGCTTTCAAACAGCACAGCATCAACATGGAGAACAGATTATTTCTTGTGTGTACTGGTTAAAACCGTGAACTATGAATTCACCTTGTCTAAAATTGGCACCTATTTCTACTTTCTAGCTGTGTGTTCCCGGGCAAGTTCTTTAGCCCCTCTGTGCCTCCCTTTTCTTATCTGTAAAAGGAGAGTACAATAATAACACCTAATTCATCTCTGTGTGGTGAAGATTACATGTGAGTACACGAAAAGCATGTCAAAGACTGCCTGGTACAGAGTTAAATGCTTGGTAAATGTCACCTATTATTTAATTGCGCACCAATTTCATGGTGCATATAAAAAATTTTCCCTAAGTTTAAAATAATTTGCTCTTGAAAGCATTCCCATTCCTGACTCCTAACAGGGGCTGCTGTTTATGTGCTCATAACAATTATGTAATGGCAACATGACTTTTACAGAAATGTTTAATGCATCCGTTTTGGGTTGGGCTTATTACACAAAGCAATCAGAGTCTGCCTGCCTAATATTAAATTGTTTTCTGATACATTCTGGATAATGCACTTTGGAGAACATTTAAAGCTACCAACACATAAGTCCGTGGCATGTAATTTTCCTTGATTTTCAGGTCATTAGAGGCGTGACTAAATGTGTGCTGCTCATACACAGGCTTGGTTTGGTTTTTTTTTCCCTCTTCTTGCCCATTCCTCAGAATTTACAAAGAGCCTGTCTTTTCATAGTTTTCTCCCCCACCCTCCCTCATGTGCCCATTAATGAAAATGACCCTTAGCTCATGAGCATTCCCACCAGTATATCACCGAAGCTCATGGCCGCTCAGAGTCAGGTCTCAGCTCAGGAGGCAAAATATGTATTCTATTTTTTTTTTTTCCCAGCAGCAAAACAAGATCCTGATCTGCTCCTTTCATCCATCATTCTCCAAGTAGCCCATGACACAGACAAAAATCAAAGCACAAGTTAGGACCGAACCCGCTGCAGATTAGAGATCAGTGACAGCAAGGCAGGTCCCACTGTTTCTTCCTATAAAGTGTCCCCCGAACAGGCAGGCAGGCTGCTGTGCAAGGCAGCACTCCCCTGCTTGTTGACAGAATTATTTTTAGAAAGTAATGCTTTCCCATTTATGAAACCCAGAGAGAGGCGGCAGGGTGTGTGGGCGGTAGTTCCCAGGCCTGGCTGCCGATCAAAATCACCTGTGGAGCTTTTAACAATCTGCAGATGCCCTGACCTCACTCGGGACCAATGGCTTGGAGCCTGGGATGCACGTGTGAATTGCCTGGGGTTGGGGGGGGGGGTTTGAAAACTGGAAGCCTGGGAAGCTGGCAGGAGGCAGGGCTGGGTCAGAGGTCTGGCTTCACCGCCTGCAAAGGGGATTCCAACACCCAGCCGGGCCAAGAAGCTGCTCCCGGTCAACCCAATTCATTTATTCATTTAGCGAAATATTTAGGGACAGCTCTACAGGACGGCATTGCTGGCACAACTGCACTGGATGTAATAAGCGCATCCTGATCTCTGGGAGCTTAGAAATCGGAAGCCAAATCTTCAGGGGCAAGGCCCAGCCAGACTTTTGCAAATGTAAAAAGCTGAACAGCCGAGATTGGGAGCCAGGGGTTAGTAGAAAGAGCCGGGATCAGAGAGCCGTTCTTCAATCTTGTTTCCTCTGCTATTGGCTGTTTGGTTTGGGGTGAATTATGTAACTGTTCTAAGCCTCTGTTTCTTTATCTCTAAAATGGTGGAAAGCAAATCTTCCTCTGTAGAGCTGTTATGAGTTTTAAATGAAAAAGGGAAAAATCAATAGAAGGCTTGGTGCAGTAGCTCCTACCTGCTAGGCACTCAATAAAGGTTCATTTTTCTTCCTCCCCCCCTCCCCTTCGTTTCTCCCCATCATCCTTGAAGCAGTAGGTCGGGCTAAGTACTTATGCTGTGCTCTTGAAGTACCAGCTTTCCAGGATTTATGGTGCAATAAACAATTAGAGACTGGCCACATCATACAGAAGCTATTCCTAGGTGTGTGATATCTCGGTTACTTTTATTGCTGCAGGGGTTCTGGCTGGAGAGAGATCATCACTGAGAATCAGGAGCCAGGGAAGGTTTCCTGAAGAGGAAGAATTTAAGAGGAGTCAGCCAAGGTGAGTAGGTTCTGCCAGAAGAGGAGAGAGAGGGCCTCCGAGGCTGTAAAGGAACCGTATCCCAATCGTGACTTCCAAGTGATACCTGAAGGTACTAATGTTGAAAGACAGTCTGTACTTTGCAAGCACTTATGTGACATGTGTCTTTGCATGTCCTTGATCAAGAGAGTGTGGAGTTTCCTTTTTTATTGGAATGTGTGTGAGTCATGTGAGTTTAGGAGATGTGTTTTTAGAGATCCCTGCATTTGTTTCACATGCACATTCCCCACTGTATTATGTGGGACAAATCTGCATGCAGCTCTGTGTTTGGACTTGCCTTCTCCTGGGGAGAGGGTACCAGCGTGGCTTCTTAGAGAAACACCGCACGCCTCATAAATCACAATGAATTTTCTGAACACATAGACCAAAAAGCTGAATAAAGATGACATCATCCCTCTGAGAGGCGAATTTTTTCATTCAGATTATCGTCTGAGTCCTGTGGGAGGCTGGTCCAGGACAGCACGCCCCCCCCCACCACCACCACCAATTGTCAACAGCAGAGGATCCGCTTAGGTGGGTCTGAGGAGGGCAGGGGCAGGTAGCCAGGCAGCCTCTGCCCTAGGGTTCTTCCCCTGCAAGTTCTGGGCGCCTCCCAGGCTCAGTTAACTGGTGCTGACAGCCTATCTGTCCTCTGCTGAGATGACTTAGAATGACCTACTTTGAAAATGGCATGAACGTGGCGGAGTGCCAAGGAGTTGGGGTGCAAACAGGCCCCGCCCAGAGGGCTCCCGGCAGAAGGGAGCAGGCTCTCGCAGGGGTCCCTGCAGAGGCTGTGTGCATGGTCTTGTTTGGGTGTTGGTTGCTCATTTTTTTTTTCTTCACTTCCCCCCACACACACACACACCCAGGGCCCTGCCTCTTACAATTCATCTTTCTGCTCTGGGAGTAGAGGCTATTGATTTGCTGGGCCGGCTGTGAAGTCAGAGGAAGGCAGCCAATCCCGGAGCCCTCGGCCAGCTCTCGGCTGCATCTGGCTGAGGTAGTAATGAACAGAGGTCGCAGGCTGAGTCTCAGCTGCAGGCCAGCAGTGCTCTTTCCAGGGCAGAGAGGAGCCGGAAGACTTTGAGCTGACCCCCAGAGCCGCCTCCTCCTCCTGAGGCCTGTCCCCTGGCTTCCAGTGCCACCTCATCTAAGCCTGGCCTCCACCCGTGCATGGGCTTTAAAAGCCCAAGAGGGAAGAGAGGAGGAGGGGAGGGGCAGAAATGATGGGAATTACATGACCCTGCTCTGTAAGCCATGACCCTAGATGATCTCTTCTTCCTCCTTCCTTCAGGACTGTGCATTTAAAAAGTGTGCCATCTTCAAATGCAGGAACAGTGTCTGAATGTGAAACTGATCTTTTCCCAAACCAGCAGCTCTGAATCTAAAATAAGCAGATTCCCAGCATTTACCATCTTGGTAAGACTCTTCCTAAGGGGAAGAAGGGATTTGTTTGTCCAAGCAGGTAAAGAACAGGAGATGATTTATCAGCTTTTATTTCAGGATATTTGCAGGGCGGTAATTTGCTGATTGGTTTGGGTGATTATCAAGTGGGAAAGGAGAGAGTTTTGAATTCATATTTGAATGTAAAATGGAATATTCGATATTTATTGGAAAGATCCATTTAGATGATAGACATATAACATCTGAGCTGCTGCTCTACGTGCCTCTCTTCTTGTTAATTTGGATTTTTCAAAGCTGTAAGGATATTTTGTTCCCATGCATTTTCCCAACCTGGAGAGCTCTCTCTGTTGCTCGAGGTTCCTGTGCAATCCGCCACTGGCATAACTACCCCAGCCTTCTGGCCTCCCTCGGGCCTTGGCCTGCAGAGTATCACGCATCCACTGAGGGCTAGAGACACTTTCCTGAAAGACCTAGCAAGATGTTAAATCTGGAATCACTGTCCTGAAATGCCATGCATGATTTTTCACATAAATTCAGTTGGTAGCACATCAGTAAACGTCGGCAGAAATGGGCTTTAAGATCCGGGAATACAAGCAAATTTTTTTTCACTTTCTGGGAAGGGTATAGAATCTCCTGGGTGCTGTCCGCAGTGTTGCTGGCTGCCGACCTTCTCCAGCTGCTGGCTTGATGGAAGGATTGCCTGGGGGAAATGAGAAGAGCCCTGGACGCGGTAGAACTAGACCATGAGTTCAACACTCAGCGGTTCCAGGACACTTCACATGGGCCTGCCCGGATCCTGACGTCATCTTTGGCAAACCATCCTCCATTTCTTCAGTCCAGCTCCTTGCAGATGCCTGGCTCACAGATGGAAGAACAGAGGCCGCCAAGGAGCTGGTCATTTGCATCCGCAGATCATTCGCGGGAGCCTCCCCCTGGCAGCAGGTTTTCATTTAAAAAGCTGAATGAAGGCTTTTGTACCCAAGACTTAAAGCCACCAGGCAAAAGAGACCCTGCCTCCTCCGGGGGCCAAGAGATGAGGGAGAAGACCAAGCCCTGGGCTGAGAAGGGGCTTTTGGAGGAAGGAGTAAAGTTCTGAGAAACCAGCTAACTTATTCAAGAGACAAGAGCCCCCCGTGGAGGACAGAGAGGGGCCACAAACAGGGCTCCCCAGGAAGCTGAGCCAGAGAGGACGGAGAAGGTGGTGTGGTTGGGTAGAAGTGCTCATATTCTTTCCTCACAAGAGAAAAGGTGCCTTCTCTTTTAATTTTACAAGCCAATCCCTTGTAGCTGGCTTTAGGAAGTTGTCTCTCATCATTCATGAACTTCCTGAACATCCAGGAGAATGTCATGCTGTGTCGTGTGTCACTCAAAAAGAGTGGGGGATGCTCTTCAACAGACGCATGGACGATGAAAATGTGGTGCATACGCACAGTGGAATATTACTCAGACGTAGAGAAGAATGAAATCATGGCATTTAAGGATACATGGATGGAACTGGAGACCATCATTGCTAAGTGAGATAAGCCAATCCTCAAAAAACCAAAGGTCAAATGTTCTCTCTGATATGTGGATGCTGACTCACAATAAGGGAGGTGGAGAGAAGAAGAGACGTTCATTGGATTAGACAAAGGGGAATGATGGGAAGGGATCAGGGAGGGGAATAAGGAAGACAATGGAATGAATCAGACATAACTTTCCTACGTTCATACGAATGCTCAACCTGTGTAACTCCACCTCACGTACAGCCACAAGAGGGGGAGTTATACTCCACGCAGGCATACTGTGTCAAAATACCTTCTACTGTCATGTAGAACCAAAAAAGAGCAAATCAAGTTTTTAAAACAATAATAAAAAGAGTGGGGCAGCCCTAAAGGAGGACATCAAAGAAAGAGGAAGAAGCCTCTTTCCACCATTCATGGGCGCCATGTCTTCCCTCTCCCTCCCACCCTGAAGCTTGGGTTTCTGTTGAGCAGAGCTGGGCTGAGCTTTCCCTAGCTTAACCACAAGAGGGATGAATGCAAAGAGAAAGGGAAGAAGGGGAGGGGGTAGCTGAGAGTTTGGACCCCTGCACAAGCCAGAGCCTGCGTGAGGGTGTCACAGCATGCACCTGCGCTGTCCCTGATGAAGACGCCACCCGCTGCTGCTGCCAAAACTCCACCTTCCCTGGGTCTGGAAGTTTTTCGAAATGTTGAGCAACAGGCTGGAGGTTTGCAAGGGACCTGCTGCAGCCTTCTGGTGTCCAGGTTGGGTGACACGTTCAGTTACCCCAGGTCCCCAGCCCCCCTCCCTCTCTGTCCTCCACTCTCCCTGTTTAAAGAACCACACTGAATGAGGTGGTAGCAAGAGCAGGAGAATCAAGACAGAGGTGGGGGCTCAGTGGGAGAGCGCTTGCCTAGCACCTGTGAGGCACTGGGTTCCATCCTCAGCACCACATAAAATAAATAAGTAAAATAAAGACAGACATGGAACAAGAAATAATAATGATAATTGCCAACAGAGATTGAAGTGATTGAACAAGAACAGGATCCAGAAAGGAACGTGACATCAACTCTATTGGTATACTTCCATTCAGACAGAAGTCTGTGATCAGGACGGAAAGTGATTCTAATCTAATATCTGGCATGCACATTTCATGAAACCTTCTGAAGAAACAGATCACCCTTGGAACATATTTGGAGACAACGTTGTGCTTGGATTTGGCTTTCTGATCTCCTACACAGGGAAGTTTGTGGGGAAGCAGATCATATAGTTTTATCAACTACTTACAGATGCAAATAAGAATAACATCTCAGAACACCTCACTCCGGAGCATTTGCATCTAATGAAAAACATGTCAACATTTTAGGTCTCATTCACCAAGAGAAGCTGGAAACGGGGCAGAAATATCAATTAATGTGCAGTATGAACTTCATATTTGCTGGGAATACAGCATGATTTTGCAGAGAATCATCTCTTTTTACTTTCATGATTGCTATGTGCTGAGATCTGCGCTGCATCTTTGTGGGCAGGGATCCTCATTTCATGTGGAGAGAATTCAAATCAGCTGGAGCTTGGTCACCAGATAGCGGAGCTGCAGGATGGTGATTTCCTCCTTTAGATTCTGTGCGGGGTTCTGCTGGCGCCCGGCATTAACATGAAATTAACAACACGCTACTCACATGGAACTTTGCATCTAAAAAAAGCCCACATTATGCTTTAAGCCTTTTATTCCAAAATAATAGAAGTCATGAGGTTAAAGTTTGCTCATACACTTTTCTCTGGAGCAGCTGTACAATTTTATATGGGGGATGAAAGTGGATTCCATGTGGATCTTTGTCAATTGAAATGTGGTGAAAGAACCAGGGCCTAAGCCTCACTCCCCCGCCCCACCCCAAGCACGTATTTATGATTTCCTCCTTGCAAGCACTCCAGAAATTTCTTTGGAAATAAGAAATGCGCCTGATGTTCACATTCATTGTCCTTATTATTTGCTGTGTATCAACAGTATGACTCATCTCAGCTTCAAGGAGAATAGAGGAGAATTTATTAAACGTCATTTAATAAATTACCATTGTACATTTACAATGTTTGGCAGGACAAGACCCGAGTTTCTAAAGAGTGTGTGACTCGGTATGCTATGTAAGGCAGAAATGCAAAGAAGTGCAAATCGGGGCCAAGTAGGGTAAGTGTCTTACAAAAGTGGGTAAGAATGTGGTGCAGTGGGTGGATCTCCATTTGAAAAACTCTGCAGAGGTCTCAGGGAGAAGATGGTAAAGGGAACACAGGTGTGGTGTCTGGGCTGTCTCCCCCAATAGGACCCAGGTAAACCTGGCCTGAACTCCTACTCTTGGAAAAGCCAGTGCCCTCCTGCTGTGGTCTGGATACAGTGTGAGTGTCCCCAGAGATGGTGTGTTGGGAGCTCCGTCGGCAGAATGGCTGCGCACAGCGGTAGTGGCACCTTTAAGAGGTGGGGCCTAATGGGAGGAAAATAGGTTATTAGGGAAACTGCTCTTGGAAGAGATTAAAGAGGCCCCTGTGGGTTACCTGAGCACATCTGATGTGCCTGACCCCTGAGTTATCCTTTGGCTTCCTGTTGGCAGATGTGATCTCTCGGTCTCACATGCAGTCCCACCATGATGCCATCTACTGTTAGGCCTTCACCAGAGGCCAAATCAATGGGGCCGCCCAGTCTGAAACTTACGGCCTGCAAAACCATGAGCAAAATAAACCTCTTTTCTTTATAAAGTTAGCCTGTCTCTGATACTTTGCTACAGTAATGAGAAGTTGACAAATACGTCTCCTCTACTCCCTCCCCTGCATCTTTCACTTTTTGATTATTCCTTTCACTGAGACCTCACCTCTTTTCTTAGTTTTCACTAAAAACCACACAGACTGAGATGCAGTTATGAGTGAAGGTGGTGGAGAGAGAGGTTACAGCTAGTGATGTGCACATCCTAAAATTGAATTTGAGCCGTTGCTGTTTTAAAAAATCCTCTGAGCATCCCACCATGTTACTTAGTCGATCTCCTGGGGATTGAATCCAGGGGTGCTTAAGCACTGAGCCACGTCCCCAGCCCTTTTTTTATATCTTATTTAGAGACAGGGTCTCGCTGAGTTGCTTAGGGCCTTGCTAAGTTGCTAAGGCTGGCTTTGAACTCATAATCTCCCTGCCTCAGTCTCCCCAGCTGCTGGGATTACAGGCTGTGCCACCACACCTGGCTTAGATCCCCATTTCTAATGCTGTGCCTCTTCTGCTTCTCTTCTTGGGGAGGGGACCAAAATGAGGGTTGATATCTCATCCTCCTCATTTTCTTAAACACATATATTCCTCTAATTTTTTATTCTGCATTCTTCCTTTATTCTGTAGATCAGAGCCTATTTTTTCCCACCAAAATGATTCAAATATTATTTTCCTAAATGAAGAGTTTTGGCCCCCTCCAGGATGAATTATGATCAATGACCTTTTATTTTTAACTTGCTACAGTTACGGTTTTGCAAGGCCACACTGGAAGATCAGGTCTTTCCATAAGGTCACAAGTTAGAAGACCTGGAAGAAATCCAGATTCTTATGTTATTTGGCAAATAATAAAACTGGGGCTCCACCTGCTCAAGCGTTCGTATCTGAGGTGGTGGGGACGCCCCCTGAGGGTGTCTTCCTTCTGATGGTGGCCCTGCAGGGAGGGCAATTGGGCACCCAGAGATGGACGGCAGCAGGTGTAGTTAGGAGGGGCAGAGACTGTCCACTCCCTTCACCAAGGTGTGCAAAGTGAAGAAAGCTCTTTGTTCTTTGGAAGTGACCTCTCAGTCACCTTTGCCGTCCACTGGGCCAGAGGGACAACCTAGACTTCTCAGCTCATAAGGCTCTTCCTTCCGGTGATGTCCCTGGGTGTCCAACTCCCTGCCCGTGTGGACTGCCTCCGCCTACGGGTGAGCAGCCGGTCATGTGGAGGGTGTAGGGGTCTCATGGCCGAGAGAAAAGGCTCTCAGGACGTGGATGGATCTCTTCTGGTACTGAACCGGTAAAACTGGGCCACTCCAGAATCCACACAAGAGCCACACTATGGAAGCAGAGCAGGCATCATCAACAGATGAACGGATCCGGAAGATGTGGTGCATCCACACACTGGGGTCTCGCTCGGCCTAAGGAAGAAGGAGATTATGGCATTGGCTGGTGAATGGGTGGAGCTAGGACCACCATGCAGAGTGAAAGAAAACTCAGAAAATCAAAGGTCGGATATTTTCTCTCCTGTGGAAGCTAGAGCAAAATAAGGGGGGCTGGGTGGGGGGTGAGGGATCAGATATCCTAGAGATACAGGGATGATCAGTGAAGGAGAAGGAGATGGAGAAAGGGAGGAAGAGCAGGAAAGGGGAGGAAGCGCAGGGTGAATCTAACAAAATCATGCTCTGTGCAGTGAATTCCACCTCTACGTATGTGTGCACAGCATCAATCAAAAATAGATAAACAAGTACAAGGAAGGTCAGTAGAGGAAGGAGGATGGGGTGAGGGAGGAGAGGAGGAAAAGGAGGCTCCAGGGACTGAAATGAAGGAAATCAACCCCATGCAGGTATGATTTTGTCCATGTGTCCACCTACTGTGTGTAAGTCTAATGCTTGAATAACAATGACCGGGCTGCCCTGCACAGCTGTGCTGTGTGATGCTGCAGGGCATCCCATAGGGCCATTTGGGGGTGCTGTGCTTGGGGTATATTCGTCCTGAGTCTGGAAAGCTCTCCCCAGGAGGGCCTCTTCCTCCCACACTTGGGCACATGGAGACATCAGATAGCATAGGGAATACTGAGGACCTTGGGGCTGGAGCCTCTTTTCTGGAGGCAGAGTGTCCAAGGGACTACAGTCTTTAAAAGAACCCGGTCCTTGTGCTCCGTGGTCATCCACTTTGGATAAACCCCAAGTCCTGCAGGCATCGTGGCGTGTGCTGGGCTCATCTACCCACCACCTAAGCTTTGCTTTTAGATTAAACTTTTTTGACTCTGAGAAAATTGTAGATTCACAGGCAAGAGTGAAAAACACCACCAAGAGCCCCATGTGCCCATTTCCCTCAACGGTAATATCTTTCAAAACAATAGTGCATAACTGTCACACCCAGGAGATGGGCCTCGTTACCCTCGGGATAGACAATATCTTCCTCACTGCAAGGATCCCTTGTGGTGGGCTGTGCTGGCCACACCGACTTCCCGCCCACCTCCAACCCCCACTTTCTGTGGCAAACACCAGTCTGTTCTCATTTCTATGGTTTTAAATATGCTTTATGAATGAATCTTATACTGTGTCACCTTTTGAGCGTAGCTTTTTAACTTCAGCGTAGCTCTCCAAACTCCTGTCTGAAGTGCTGCTTCTTCAGGACAAGCATCCCTGTCTGCAATGCCTGGGTCCAGAAGTGTCTCAGATTTTGGATCTGAGGACATTTGCACAAACATAATAAGATATCTTGAGGATGGGACCCAAGTCTAAACATGAAATTCATTTGTGTTTTATGCACAATGTATCCATGTAGACTAAAAGGTAATGCTGGACACTATTTTAAATAATTTTCTTCAAGAAATAAGGTTTCATGGTATGAAGTTTGCCCAATGTGGTGTCATGTCGACACTCGACAAGTTTTGGATTTTTGGAGCATGTCAGATTTTAGTTTTTTTGGAGCAGGAAGGCTCAACCTGTAGGTTTTTTGTTATTACTGCTGATAGTATTCCATGGTAAGAATGTGCCACAGTTCATTTAAATTCATTTTTTGAAAGACAACTAGGCTGTAGGATGCTGATTTTAAGTCCTTTGGGTATAAACTGAGGAGTGGGACAGCTGGGTCAAATGGTGGTTCCATTCCAAGTTTTCTAAGGACTCTCCATACTGCTTTCCATAGTGGTTGAACCAATTTGCAGTCCCACCAGCAATGTATGAGTGTGCCTTTTCCCCACATGCTCGTGAACACGTATTGTTGCTTGTATTCTTGATAATTGCCATTGTGATTGGAGTGAGATGAAATCTTGGAGTAGTTTCAATTTGCATTTCTTTAATTGCTAGAGATGCTGAACATTTTTTCATGTTTGTTGATCAGTTGTGTTTCTTCTTTTTGTGAAGTGTCTGTTCAGTTCTTTAGCCCATTTATTGATTGGGTTATTTTTTTTTTTGGAGGGGGAGCGGTAAGTTTCTTTGAATTCCTTATCTACCCTGGAGATTACTGCTCTATATGAGGAATACATGGTAAAGATCTTTCTCCTATTCTGTAGGCTCTCTCTTTACATTATTGTTTCCTTTGCTGAGAAGAAGCTTTTTTAGTTTGAATCCATCCCATTTATTGATTCTTGATTTTATTTCTTGTGCTTTAGGAGTCTTGTTAAGGAAGTCAGGTCCTAGGCTGACATGATGAAGATTTGGGCCTAAGTTTTTCTTATATTATGTGCAGGGTCTCTGTTCTAGTGCCTAAGTCTTTGACCCACTTTGAGTTGATTTTTTGTGTGCAGGGTGAGACATAGAGGTTTAATTTCATTTTGCTACATATGGATTTCCAGTTTTCCCAGCAGCATTTGTTGAACAGGCTGTCTTTTCTCCAATGTGTATTTTTGGTGCCTTTGTCAAATATGAGATAACCACATTTACATGGATTTGTCTCTTTGTCTTCTATTATGTGCCATTGGTCTACATGTTATAGCAGCTCAACTCACAATAGCTAAACTATAGAACCAACCTAGATGCTCTTCAACACACGAATGGATAAAGAAAATGTGGTACCTATACACAATGGAATATTACTCAGCCCTAAAGAAGAATGAAATTGTGGCATTTGCAGGTAAATGGATGGAGCTGGAGAATATCACGGTAAGCGAAATAAGCCAAATCCCCCAAAACCAAAGGCCAAATATTTTCTCTGATAAGCAGATGCTTATAATAGGTAGGGAAGAATGAAGGAACTTTGGATTGTGCTGAACGGCGTGAGGAGAGGGGATGGGGAGCAGGGATGGGAAGGACAATGAAAAGAGATGAACATTATTACCCTATGTACGCTATGGGTGTGACCCAGCACCAGGTACAGCCAGAGAAAGGAGAATTTGTGTTCTATTTACGTACAATGTGTCAAAATGCATTCTACTGTAACCTATACCTAATGGGAACAAATTAAAAATAACAAAGTAAAAAATATCAGAAAAAGATTTAAAGAGAAGTCAACCAGGTTATTTTCACTTTGGGGATACTACAAAGAAAGTACTATAAACATTCAGGTGCCAATTTTTGTGTGAACACGAATTTCTATTTCTCTGGAACGAATGTTCAAGAATACTGCATCAGGGCAGCCGTGTAATTTTTTTTAAGCGACTACAAACTCTTTTCTAGAGGAGCAGTACCATTTGGGCTTACGTTCTTACCAGCATTTTACGTGATCCAATTTCTCTATATCCTGGGCAGCATTTGGCGTTACCACCGTCCTTACCTGAGTCTGGTCATTTTGGTAGGTATGTGTATTGTGCTGCTTCGTGATTTTAGTTTGCATCCCCCCAGTGGCTAATTATGCTGAACATATACTTTGCCATCTGTGTACTCTCTATGGTAAATTGTCTCCTCGTGCCTTTTGTCCATTTTCTAACTGTGTTCAGTTTGCAGAATTCTTTATATGTTCTAGGTCCTTTGCCAGACAGGCAGTTTGCACATACTTTGTCATGCTCTGTAGTTTGTTTTTACATATTCCCAATAGGATCTTTCACAGGCAGAATTTTACATTTTTGACCAAAGTCCAATTTATCCATTCATCCTCTAATGACTTATGCATTTGGTATCAAGTCCAGGTGTTTTTTTTTTTTTTAAATCTAGCCAGTCTTAGATTCAAAAATCTATTTCTTTCCTAAAAGGCCTAGATTTATATTTAAGTCTGTGATCCATTTTGAGTTCGTGGTTGCAAAAGGTTAAGGGTCAAACTTTCTAGCTGTCCATGTCCTGTTCTCCAGCACTGTTTGGTGAAAAGCTGTCTTTTCCTCCATCATCAGGTCACTTTTGCACTGTTGGCAAAAATCAATCAAGCACATTTAGGTGGTTTCTCTAGGCTCCCTGACCTGTTAACAAGGTGGGGCACATTGATTGCTTTTCAAAAGCCTGAAGTCGGCTTCTTCCATTCCTGGCCCTAACCTCACTGAGTCGGGCTGCACAATTCATTTTATACAGTGCTGAGTTTGATTGAGAGTGTTCTGTTAAATATTCTGCATCTCTATTCACACAGAATATTGGCCTCTGATTTTCTTATTTGATGTTGCCTGGTAGGGAGGATAATGCTAGCTTCATCAAGGAATCGGGAAGTGACTTTTCCTCTTCTGTTTTTGGTAAGAAATTGTGAAAGTTTTCTTAATGCTTCTTTAAATTTTCGGTAGAATATTCCAGTGAAACCATCTGGGCCAGGAGATTTCTTTGTGGGGATTCTTATATTAGAAATTCAATTTCCTTAAAGGTAATAGGGCTAAATTGTATGATGTGATTTGTATTGAGTCAGTTGTGGTAGCTTCTGTTTTGGAGGAACAGATCCATTTCATCTCCATTGTCTAATTTATGTGGATACAATTTTCCATCGTGTTGCCATGCTATCTTTTGACGTCAGCAGGGTATATAGTGACATCTTCTATTTCATGTCTGATATTGGTCATCTGTGACTTCTCTCCTTTTTTCTTTATTAGTAATGCTAAACGTTTGTCGGTTTCATTGATTTTACTGATCCTTTTGAAGAACTACGTTTGCATATTGATTTTTCTCTTTCACTGAAGAGGCTTTTGTTCTTATTTTCATTATTTCCATCTTCCTGTTTGCTCTGGATTTATTTTGCTCTTCCTTGTCTGCTAAATCGAGACGGGCTCTTAGGTGATTGATTGAGAACTTTCTCCTTGTCTCAGTCCATTTTATGTGATGAAACATCTCAGTGGAGTAATTTATGAAGAAATGGAAACTTTTTCTTTCGACTTATGGTTCTAGAGGTTCAAAAGCCCAAGAGCTTGGCACCAGCATCTGCTCAGCATCTGCTCAGCATCTGGCAGGGGACCTCTTGCTGCATCATCTCATGCCATATCCCACCACAAGTCAGAGCCAGATGCTCGCTTGGTTCTCTCTTCTCTTCTCACACAGACAGTAATGCCATCATGAGGATCCTACGCTCATAACCCCATTCACTCCTAATTACCTCTACAGGGCCCCACTCGCAAATACATCATCATCCAAATTTGGGAAATAAGGTTCCAAAACAGGAATTCTGTAGGGATACATTGCAACCATAGCATCACCTTTTCTAATTATGCATTTAGTACTATAAATGTACCTCTGGGTACTGCTTTATCTTCATCCCATCATTTTGCTATGTTGTATTTTTAACTTTCATTCAGTTCAATGTATTAATTTCTTTTGAGGTCTCCTCTCTGATCCCAGAATTACTTAGGACTGTGGTTTTAAGAACTGGGGTTTAAGTCAGTCCATCTTTTTTTGTTTTGCTTTACCCCCCCACCACCACCATTTTCTTTATTTCTTGTTTTCTATTTCCTGCCTTCCTAATGGCCACTGAACACTCTTTTAGAATTCCATTTTTATTCACTGATAGTGGTTTTTAAAATATCACTATGCATAGCCTTTGTAGTGTAGGCTCTAAGTTCTACTGCCTTAACATAACTTATCACAAGCTTTTGGTGCACTGGTTTTACCAGCTCGATTACAATGAATGGTAAATCTCCCTTTATGTCTCCTTAATTTCCCACTTAAAAAAATATCATGGTTATTTCCTCTGTGTATGTTTAGATCCATATCAGACAGTGTTCATTTTTGCTTTTGTGGTGAAATGTAGTCTAGAAAACACAAGAGGAGAAGGAATCTCCTTTAGACTTAAACCCATATTTTTGCTTACCAGGCTCTGTCTTCCCCCTTCTGTTCAGAGAACTCCCTTTAGCTAATTTTTAGGGTTGGTCTGATGGTGAGACGTTCTTTTCATTTCCTCTCTTCTGAGAACATCTTGATTTTTGCCCTCATGCCTGAAAGATATTTCCCTGAGATATAAAATTCTCATCTTTTTTCAACACTTTAACAAATATTGTGCTACAGCGTTTCTTATTAGAAATCCACTGTCATTCAGATTGTTTTTACCCTTATAGGTTAGGTGTCATTTCTGTTTCATTGCCTTCAAGAATTTTTTCCTATCTTGAGTTGTCAACTTTTGACTGTCACACGCCTGGAGTGAATCTCTTTGATTTTATCTGCTTGAGTTTTCTCAGCTTCCTTAGGCTATGGGCTTATATATATATATATATATATATATATTTTTTTTTTTTTTTGCCAAATTTGGGCAGTTTTCAGCCATTAATTTTTCAAGAACTTGTTTTAGCCTTGCCCCCTTTCTCCTCCAGAGACATTCTGACAACATGAATGTTAGATCTTCTGTTACAGCCCCACACGTCCCTCAGACTGTCTTGATTTGTTTTCCTGTGTATTTTCTGTCTATTGTTTAGATTACCCATCTGGCTGATTTCCAGTTTACAGGTTCTTCCCTCTGTACCCTCTACTCTACTCTTTATCTCATCCATTGAGCTTTTTACTTTGGTTATGGAATCTTTATATTTTATTCTCTCTGTATCTTCTTATTCTTTGCTGAGATTTTGTATTTTTCAAGCATTTTTATAAATAAGTTTGAAGTGGTTTTTTTTTTTCATGCTTTAAAATCTTTGCCAAGTAATTCTAACATCTCTGTCATCCACCTACTGCCATTGCTTGATTATCTTCCTTTATTCAGTTGGAGATATTCTTAGATTTTTGATATGATCGTTTACGGGTTGTATAGTGTCACTGAATAATTCAACTGGACACTTGTGCGAACCTTAGCTCCTCAGTTGCCTATTCCCGGGATCAAATAAATCACTGCCTCCTTTATTCTGCTTTCATTGTGTCTTGGTCAGTGTGGACTAGCATAACAAAGTACCGTGTACTAGGTGTCTGAAACAATGAGAATTTATTTTCTCACAATCTGGACAATAGAAGTGCAAGATCAAGATGCCAGAAGGTTGGTTTCTGGTAAGGGCTCTCTTCCTGGCTTGTAGATAGCCGCCTTCTTGCCATGTCCTTGTATGTCAAGAGGGATGAAGAGGTAAGCTCCCTGGTGTTTCTTCTCCCCTCACGAGGGTCATGTCCTTGTGACCTCATCAAAATACAATATATGTTAATATCTTACCAAATGATCTCTTTGCCTATTATCCCTAGCAAAACATGATCCATACTACGGCTAGATGGAGATGAACGAGGTATGAATCAGGTCTTGTTGTTCTCTTGTGAAAGAGACTTCAGCTACTCCTGATTGATTTCAAGTCAATGGCTTATTGCATATCCTGATTGACTACATTAAGTCTACATGCCCCAGGACATCATCAAACTCCCTTCATGTTTGGACCCCTGCTTGTCTCTCTGGCCCAGTCTCTCTTCCCTCCCCTTGGTACACTCAGTGGTACTTCCACAGTTTAGCACTTAGAGTTTGGTGAACAGAAATTGCTTGCTACTTGTTCTTCATTCTCAGGGCTCCACTGAGACAGGGCCTCCTCTGACAAGTCTTCTAGGGCTTTAAGACTGGACCAGGTGTCTTTTCTGAATGTCTCCCCGTTCACATCTATCACATCACTTGGTCCACCCTGTTGTCATTGGTTTTCCTTTGTCTCCCCCACGTAGCCATAAACTCCTCAAAGGCAGCAGCTGGTCCTAGCTCCTCACTCTATTGCACGTCTACGAGGCAGGGCTGAGCACTGGTACACACCTCATGTTTGTGTACTAGGTGAAGGTGATCCGCTGCAGCTTCTCCATTAAGGTGAGAAAACTAACCATGAGAACATGAGCCGTCACTCAATCGCAAGCCATCAACAAGCCTAGAAACCAGACAGGGCCACCAGCAATGAGATGTGCCTCTGTCTCCAGTTCAGTTATTGGCTCTGCTGGGAAAAAATAAAAATAAAAAAGGTGATCTTAATAAAATTATTGAGCTGCTCCGGGTCATCATCTATAAAGTTAAAGGATTGGACTGCATCACCTCCAAAGTTTTCTTGTGATGCTCGGGTTTTATAATTCCATGTAAGGAAAGCATAAATGTCTGTTGGGAATTTCTCAGAAGTCACAAAATCTAGTTAGTTCGTAGTCTAACAGAAAAAGAATCGAGTGTAGTGTAGGTTTATAAACAGCCTAGATAATAAGCATTTCTCTTCACTGCCCATTCATTTGTTTATTTATCAAACATTTATTACCTAATGTATACCAAGCATATGATTCTTTTCATTTTAGCTAGTTCATAAGTGCTGATGGAACAGTGCATTGAAACTATTCTCTGGAAGGACAATTTGACCCACAATTTTCCAAAGTTCAGTGATTTTGTAGATGAAAAATAGAGAGAAGGCACTAAGAAGGGGACTATTCCGCTACATTTAAGAATGGTTACGTAACTCTCCCACTGAATAAGTGTGACTCAGCGGATGCAATCCATCCTAAAGCAATGCTTCAAATGTATTGTATGGACTTAACTCTTGCTCTGCTCTTAAATGAAATGTGCAGCAAATTGCATCCTTCTGGTCACTTCTGGCTAATAAGATCTCCAAACAAAAATGGCAGAAACTGAAATGGCGAGCTTTCTATAACAGTAAAGTTTGGTTTTAAAGCTCCGGCTCCTGCATTGGGAGCAGCCTGTGGGGTCTTCTCTTTCTCCAGCTCTTTCCTTCCACTTTCTGAAGGTCACTTCACACATCCCGGACACTGGGAAATCCAGGATAGGGGAGTTGGACCCTTCTCAGGCCTGGCACTCTGTGAAGATGGAGTGTAACTGGCATTCAAACTGGCCTCTCATCATGTTGTGTGAGTTCTTTGGAGACTCCTGGGGACAGGACATCTTTCGCCTGCATTTCCCTTTGGAGGGACAAATACACCTTCATGTGGCTGATGCTCCTTCCTCAGCCTCCAAGAACCTGGCATCACCTCCAGCTTCTCTCTGTCAAGTTCTGTTCACTCACTTCAGATGGCCCACGTCTGATCCAAAGACACCCCTTACCCTCTCTTTGCTCCAAATACCCTCTAGAAGTGGGTGGAGAAATGCCCAACACTTACTGCCCCATACAGTAACCCTCTCCTCTAATCTCCAGTTTCCATGTTTGAATGTGTTTTTTATTTCTGTAAGGGAGTTAAATAACAACAGCTTCCCTGAGTCTCACCGTCCCTGTCCTCTGCTGCTTTTAATTCTTTCCTCCACCGATCTCCCTTCAGTTTTCATGAAGTCCCCAACCCCTTTCTTTTCTTTTTTTTTTCCTCTCTAGTTTCCATGTATAGAGAAAACATATGACTCTTGACCTTGTGAGCTTGGTTATGTCACTTAACATAATGGTTTCTAGAACCATCCATTTTCCTGCAAATGCCACAATTTCATTTTTCTTTATGACTGAATAAAACTCCATTGTGTGTGTGTGTGTGTGTGTGTGTGTGTGTGTGTGTGTGTATCCCACATTTTTCTTTATCCGTTCATCTGTTGATGGACACCTAGCTTGGTCCCCTATTTTGGCTCTTATGAATTGTGCTGCTGTAACAGGGGCAGACTTGTATCATAGTAGTATGCTGACTTTCATTTTTTAGGCTAAACACCGACGAGTGGTACAGCTGGGTCGTAAGGCAGTTCCCTGACTGGTCTTTTGAGGAACCCCCACATTGACTTCCCTAGTGGTTGTACTAACTTTCTGCCCCAACAACAGTGTAAGAGTGTTTCTTTTTCTCCACACCCTCTCCGGCATTGATTACCGTTTGTGTTCTTGATGGCTGCCATTCTGACTGGAGTGAGATTAAATCTCAGTGTAGTTTTGATTTGCATTTCCCTAATTGTTCATGATGTTGAACAAATTTTTTAGTGTATTTGTTGGCCATTGGTATTTTTTCTTTTGATAAGTGTATGTTTAGTTAATTTGTATGTTTAGTCAATTTTTAAATTGGGGTATTCACTTTTTTGAGTGTTAAGTTTATTGGGTTGTTCATACACTCTAGATCTTCTTCTTCCTTTTTTTAGTTGTAGTTGAACATAGTATCTATTTTTTGTGGTGCTGAGGATTGAACCCAGCACCTCACACGTGCTAGGCCAGCGCTCTACCGCTGAGCCACAGCCTCAGGCCTATATTCTAGATCTTAATCTTTGGTCAGAAGAGTAGCTCTCATTCTGTAGGTTCTCTCTTCACATTCTTATTGCTTCCTTTGCTGTGCAGAAGCCTTTTAAATTGATGCCATCCCATTTATTAACCCTTAGCATTATTTCCTGAGCTTTCAGGGACCCATTGAGAAAGTTGTTGCCTGGGCCTAAAAGCTGGAGAGTTCACCCTCATTTTCTTCTAGGAGTTTGCACAGTTTCTGGTTTAATACCAGAGTCTTTGATATACTTTGAGCTGATTGTTGTGCAGGGTAAGGGTCTTGTTTCATTTTTAAACACGTGGAGAACCAGTTGTCCTAGCACAATTGTTTTCTCCAATGAATGTTTTTGTCACCTTGTCAAGGATCAAAGACTCTAGATCCGTGTGTGTTTGTCCCTGTGTCTTCTGTTCTGTGCCATGTGTCTACATGTCTGTTTTTACGCCAGTACCATGCAGCGTTTGTTACTCTAGATTTGCGGTATAATTTGAAGTCAGGTTTGTGAGGCCTCCAGCATCGCTTCGTTGACTTATAATTGCTTTTGCTCTTTTATTCTTCCAAATGGATTTCAAGACTGTTTCTTTTCGTTCTGTGAAGAAGTCCTTGGTGTTTTGATGGGGATTGCATTGGATCAGTAAATTGCCCTGGTAGTGTGACCATTTCAACAATATCAACTCTGCCTATCCATGAAGTGTTCACTTTTATGGTGTACCTGCCTGGTGGTGCTACAATGACCCACTGCTCATCACAGCTTTGGTATACACTTGCCATGTCACTGTGACAAGTATCTCACAGCTTCTCAAGGTTCATGATCTCAGGAAAAACTAACATGAAGTCTCTATGTAATTTAAAGTACTTCCCCCCCCCAAAAAAATCTGTATGTTGGACAATGTATTAGTTTCCTAGGGCTGCTATAACAAAATACCACAAACTAGAAGGCTGAAGACAACAGATTCATATTCTCTCAAGTTCTGGAGATCAGGGGTCTGAAATCAAGGAGTTGGCAGGGCTACACCCACTCCAGAGCTCTGAGGTGGAATCTGTCCCCAGCTGACATACAAACACTATAGACTGGATGGCTTAAACCACACGTATTTATTTCTTACATTCTGAAGGTTGGGAAGTCTGAGATCAAAGCTCTGGAAAATCCAGCATTTGATGAGGGCCCTCTTTCTGTTTTGCAGATAGCCATTATCTTGTATCCTGACGTGACCAGCTCTCCTGGGTCTCAACTCCTATTCAGAAGAGCTCCACTCTCACAACTAAATCATCTCCAAAGGCCCCTTCTCCTGATGCCATCACTTTGGGGACTGGGCATTAGAATTTCAACATATTAACTTGGGGAGGAGGACACAAACCTTCATCCCACGACAAGAGGCTCTCTCCTAGCTTTTGGCAGCTGCCATCCTTGAATTCCTTGACGTGAAGCTGTATCACTCTGATTTCTGACCCTGTCTTCTCGTGGCCGGCTTCTCCATGTGCCTTTGTCTCTACATGGCCTTGGAGGGATGTGGGACATTGGAGTTAGGTCTCACCCTAATCCAGTATGACCTCATCTCGCCTTGATTACATCATCTACAAAGTCCCTATTTCCAAATAAGGTCATATTCACAGGTTTCAAGTGGGCATGATTTTTTTTGTTGTTGTTGTTGTTGGCAGGGAAAGTCGGAGAGTATTCAATCCTCTACAGGTAACATAATAATTTTGGCAGAAAGGTTCAATATCATTGCAAATATGATCTCGCATGTCCTTCCCCCCAAGAAACAATGTTTTAAAAGACAGAGGGATGATTTTAGTTTTGGAAAGGTCTATGGCAATGGTTGCATCTGGGTTTCATTGGGGAGCACCGATAGCAATAGTCACTTGTGGAGAACTATGACAAAGGAAAGGAACACATGGTGGAATGAGCACAGGAGAGGATCAGAGCCAGCCTGTGAGAGCTGCCCTGGCGATGAGGGAGCCAGTTCTTTTCTCAAAGCTGAGTCCTCAGAGGGACTGTCTCCTCCTTGGTTTTGCCACATGGCTTGTGAAACAAGAGACACCAAAGAGACAGGTGACATAATGTTGAGTGGCTAGACTAGAACTACTGCATACATTAATGTTGTACCAGCCTCCGCAGGACATGAAATCCTATAGAATGATCCGTCTTTAAGCTTCTAAAGTACTTTTGCACATTCCCCTGGGAGACTCTCATGACTCCCCCCCCTGCATTGGGATTATATTTTGTTTGTTTTTCTTCCAAAAGTTGGAGTGGCTGGTGGGAGGCCTGCTCAAATGATGACATAAGAGCAGACATAAAACTGAAAGCAACTTAAGGAGAACCTTCATGATCTCTCTCAAAACTGGGCCTTTCACACAGACTTCTAATGCAGCTTCTTCATAATTTATCAACGGAAGTCAATCTTGAGGAAATTCGGACCTGAGGAAAGATGCACCATAAAAGAAGTGAGGCATGAATAGTTAATGATGAAACATGTTATATTTCCTATCCATTTATTCCTTCTAGTCTTGAGGAACTTCTTCCTGGGAATCTTTGATTTTGCTCACCCACAGAGTACCTTTTGGAAATACACAAATATATATAAACACGATATACATACATGCCCATACTTACACATATATGTGAATAATAAATATGTATTCATCTCTTCTAATCCAATGAGATTATCATGCAATGTTAAATATTAGAGTGATTCCATTAAATAGCACGTATTTCCCATTCAAGTGATTTTACACTTATTTTTGTTATCATCTTTTACCTTCATCTTGCATATGACAGTCCTTCCTCAGTGTCTGCGGGAGATTGATGCCAAGATCGCTACTGATACCCAAATCCAAAGATGCTCAAGTGTCTTAAATAAAAGGATGTACTATATGCATATAACCCATGCACATCCTCCCAAACACCTTAAATCATCTCTGGATTACCTGTAGTACTTAATACAATGTAAATGCTATACAAATAGTTGTTTTACTGTATTGTTTAAGGAATGATGACAAGAAAATATATCTGTGCCTGTTCAGTACAGATGCAATTTTTAAAACAAAATATTTTTAGCTGTAGATAAACACAATACCTTTATTTTGTTCATTTTGTTTTATGCAGTGCTGGGGATCGAACTCGGGGCCTCACACATGCTAGGCAAGCACTCTACCACTGAGCTACAACCCCAGCCCTGACAATTGATTTTTTCCTGAATATTTTCCATCCACAGTTGGTTGCATCCATGAATGTGGATCCCACAGATGCAGAGGCCAGCTGTACTTCTTTTCTGAATGTGGCGGATGCTGCCCTGTGCATACCTTTGTACGTGCAAATTGAGTCAATGGATATATTTATTCCATTCTTTCTAAACGATTTATGCCAGATTTGAATTTTCCTTTGGGTAATTGTTTTCTTCATATCATACTGTGTTACCGCATCTTTATTGCAATTTGCATTGTATGTTCTTTAGTAAGACATTTGGAGTCTTGTGGAAAGTGTTATGTATGTAAATAATGGAAGCAACACCCACACCATTACTTCACCACTGGGGTGCTGCCACACTACTGTTTTCTTTCTCCTCTTCCCACCCCCCAAATCATAACAAAAGTTCTTAGGAATAGAAATGACACAAGTGTCTTAAAGAGTGCTTTATTACTAATTAATGGGGAGTAATAGTCATTTAAAAATTGGCCTCCCTAGCTGACAGCTAACCTGGTTGAACTTCATGACATTTGGTGCTGGCTTAAAACACAGGAGCAGATGTGCCACCCTCCATATAATTTATGAACTACCATAAATGAAGCATGGCAGGAGGTAAAGTACCAACAGTCTAAGTGAAGTGGTGGTATGGTAACCAGAGAAATTATTGAGCTTCTATGCGGAATGGCCTATAATGGCGAAATAAATCAGGCCACAGAAAGTTTTTCTCTTCTTTGGAAAAAGGAACCCAAGAAGTAAGTAGTTATGCAAAACCATTCAGCCTGTTTGTACCATCTAGGATTCTGGACCGTCTTCTTTCTGAAGAGCTCTAAGTTCAGTCTTTGTGATTTCAAGGTCACACAGAAAGAGGCTCTGGAATCCCTGGAGTTGAGAAAGCCGAGGAACAGTGGCCCGCTTTCCCTGGCCTCTGCTGGTCTTGCCCTCTCGTGTAGGAGACATTTGGGGTACAGAGCAGCTGGGACCAGTGCAACTCAGGCTAGTGGGACAGGGGAGGAAGCCAATATGCAACAGGACAGGAGGGACAAACCTGTCTGCAGAAGCTGGCCGTCCCCCTGAGGCAGCCAGGCAGGCCAGTGAGCAGCGGCTGAAAGGCATGACCCACTAGGATCCATCCAGGCGATCGGGATATCTGCATGAGTCCAGTCCACCAGCAGAGCCCAGTCCTGGCAGAAGTCCAGGAAAGCCCTCAAAATCAGGCCTCCTTCCAAGCAGTCAGTCCAGTGGCAGCAGGCCCCTTGCCAGGAGCTGTGAAGGAGGAGGAAATCACATCCTGCCTTCCAAGGGAAGGAGGCAGCTCAAAGAGTTTGACAGAGAATCAGGACCCAAGCCAAGGGAGGTGGGGTCTGGGGCAAGGGTCCAATCCCTGCAGAGAACTGAACTGCTCAGCAGAGAAACTGAGGCAGCCTGGGAATCTCAAGGCTTTGGCTAAAGCATTCAGAGAACACTGAAACCCGGAGTCAATCTGGAGCAATCAGATTTCCAGGTCTCTAGGCAACCAAACCAGTTCTCTCTATTAATAGGGCCAAGGCTGATGACACTGAGCAAGTCTGGCTCCGACTGCTGGGGGGCCCCTCAGAGCCTGGCCTGCTGCAGCACAGCCTGTGAAGCACCTGAGGTCTTGTTCAAATGCAGATTCTGATGGGGAGGACTGAGCTGAGGTCAAGACTCTGAATTCCTCACAGGATCCCTGATGGTGCAGATGCTTCTGGTTTCTGGAGTAGCTGACTCAAAGAAGCACCGCTTGCCATGGTTGGCTTGGCCCACCCCATCCCACCTGTCCAACCACACCATTGTCACATTTGACCATATTCTTTTCTTTTTCTCCTCCTCCAACCCCTTTGTCCTGCTGCACTGATTCTGCAGGACTACCAACAAGAGAAGAGCTTATGTTCAGAGAGTAGATGGGGTAAGAAAGCAAAATCCCAAACATTCCCCCATTGTCAGTTGACTTTGCCTGTTTTCTTTTGCCATCACAGAATACCACAGACAGGGTAACTGACAAAGAAGTGAGGTGTGTTTAGTTCACGGTTCTGGAGGAAGTCCAAAAGCATGGTGCTGCATCTAGGGAGAGCCTCCCACTGCATCAGAACAAGTGTACTGGGTGACATCTTCCTTCTTTTAAAGCCACTGATGCCAACATAGAAACCCTTTTCTCCTGACTTCCCCTAACGCTAATCACTTTCCAAAGATCCCACCTCCAAATACCATGAATGTATGAGTCCGGGAATTAAGTCTTCAAGACATGAATTTTGGGGGGACACATTCAAACCATATCATCAACACACAAGAAAATGCTTTTATGTTTGATAGACACAGTTACTCCTGTGTTTCTATTGCTACCTCATAAAGGATGTTACGAACATGTGACTTTTTATCTATCCTTCTTAGTAGACTCCAGTGGTTCAGAAATATCTACTGAGGATAAGTCAGAATGGACACACACACACACACACACACACACACACACACACATTTGTACCAGAATTTGAACCCAGGGGCACTTAACTACTGAGCCACATACCCAGCCTTTTAAACTGATTTTTTGGTTTGTTTGTTTGTTTGTTTTGAGACAGTCTTGCAAAGTTGCTTAGGGCCTCACTAAGTTGTTGAGGCTGATTTTGAACTTGTAGTCCTCTGCCTTCCCTCTGGAGCCACTGGGATTGCAGGTGTGTGTGGTGGCACATATTTATTTAATATCCCTCGTACCTTAAAAATACGTCTGTGGGTAGTGCTCCCTCTATGCACTTCACTTTCCAGAATCTAAGGGGCCACAACTCCTGGCTAACACTGAAAACTAAGGTAGGATCGGTTACTTAATCTTTCTCGGACAGGTTTGCAATCTACAAAATGACCTGTCCTGGTCCGTTTTGCATTGCCAGGAGAGAATCCTGGAAATGGGGTGATTTTTAAGGAAATGTATTTCTTAAAGTTCTAAAGGCTGAGAAGTCCAAGGTCAAGACACAGCATCTGGTGAAAACCTTCATGAAAGCTGTGTCTTAACATGGGGGAAGGAGACTGTGGGAGCCTGTCGGCTTAGGTCCCTCTTCCTCTTCTTATAGCACCACCAGTACAATGCCGGAGACCCTATCACGATGACCTCATCTAGTCCGAACTATTGCCCAAATATTGCCCCCAGATACCACCAACGAATGAATTTGGGGATTAAGTTCCCAACCTGTGAACCTTGGGAGACATATTCAAGCCATGGTGACAGAAACATCCCATCATTATATCCGATGACTTATTGTTGGGAGATATGTGAAGCTGTTTAATGGAATGTCAACTGCACTATGAATTCAAACTGCTATTATTTTATTTGCTTTATTTTTATAGGGTGCTAAGGATCAAACCCAGTGTCCCACACATGCTCGCCAGGTGCTCTGCCACCAAACTGCTATTATTAGCCAGTGTTGGAAACAGTGCCATTGTGTATTTTTAAATTTTGTACCCAGCCACGTGGGAACATCTGGGCTACCAGGAGCCATTGTGCTCTCCAGATCAAGGGGCTGGGATAATGGTTTCCATCCCCTCCACCAAGCCTCGTCTCACTTTCCAGTCTTCATTCTTCCAACCAACATATGTACTGAGTGGCACGTGCCCCTGTGTCTGGACAGACGGCAGAGACACAGGCCCAGGCCTCACGGATCCAGGCCTCCGTGCCCAGAGCTCACAGAGGAGCAGAGTGTTTGTGAAAAGGACACTAGGTGGCCTCAGAACAGGGTGACCCTGCTGCGCTGGGTGAAGAAGCAGGTGTCCTGAGCTCAGAGAAGGGGACAGGAAGAGGGTTCCGGGCAGAGGGAAGCACCCTGCTGCCAACTCAGAAGCAAGAAAAGAAAAAGTACTGGAATTACTGTGGGGTTTCAAAAAGAATCCCCAGATCAGTGTGAGGATCCGCTTCCTGGTACTGGCTGGGTCCGCTCGGCTTGAGCCTGGTAGGGCACGGGTGCAGTCAGTTTCAGGGGGATCTCCTCCCCGGCCTCAACCCCCGCCCCCCCAACCCGGCCACTCCCTGCTGACCTTTTCCCGTCTGTCTGGCCTTTCCTTGTGAAAATAGAGCACTCTGAAGAGATGAAAAGTGTTTTCTTTCTTTCTCTCGCTCTTTCTCTCTTTTGAAGCAGCCGCATTATTCACAGAGAAGGGAAAGTCTCCCATGAGCTATGGCAAAATCCTGTAGATTGGTTTATGAATCGATGTAGCTTAGACTAAAGCAACCTAATTTCCTGAAAGCCACTCCAAGGCTTTAGGCTTCCAGAGAGGCATAAAGCTTGCATGATATTTACTTTTAGTTAAAATTAAATCAAAATGGAAAGAAAAAAAAAAAACCAAAGAGGGAGTCTTCTGGGAAGATATATCATTAAGAAAAAAATTAAAAACTTAAAGGGGACCACAAAGCAATGTGGACAGAATAAGTAGACGGCATTAAAGAAGGTTGGCAGTTATACACACACCAATGCATTCAAATCACTCTCTCTCGGTAATTGGGTTCCATGTGATTTTTTTTTTTTTATATTCTTTTTGTTGTGAAATATACTTTTGGGAAAGTGCGTGACATAGAAAGTATAAGTTAACACATCTTTATAAAGTGAACATTCACATAAACAAAAGAGGAAATATAGCCTGGCCCAGAACCCACCGACACCCCTTCCCACCCACAGCCACACTCGTCTCACTAGGTCACCACTGGGAACATCTGGGCTAACCTTTCCTTTGTAGTTTTTCCACCCAAGAATGTATTGATCAGTACTTTATTTTTCTTGCTTCCTAAACTTTCATGGGAGCATGTAGTTGTGGGTCCTGCCTCCTAACTGTGACCATAAGGCTTCTGAGATTGGTCCATGTGGCCGAGAGCACTGTGGCCCCTGCGTGCCCAGTGCTGTATGGTGTTCCAAGGCTGGATGCGTGACGCTTTATTTATCTATTCTACTTTTGATGGACATTTTGTTATTTTCAGATCGGGGCTCTTAGGAACAGAGTGCTATTCTTCGGGTGCTCATAACATACATTTCTATCGATATCCCCAGGGGTGGAGATCTGGGCCACTGGATGTGCATATGTATGTTGGACTTGAACAGATAGAGCAGTTAACCATGACCAGCAATGGGAGTGCACAGTCCCTGTCACAAACAGGACAGTGTCTGTGGCCCTGCTAGGGGATCTCATGTCATTTTTTTTTATTTGAGTTTCTTTGAATTTTGCATTTTTTCTGTACAATAAATATCCATTGGCTTTGATAGGGCAAAATGCCATTTTAACCTCTGAAAAAAATCATCTCGCCTATTAGGGGCATTGTTTTTAAACTTCTTAATTGAAGTGAATCATTCCTGCAGAAAAGTTGCCCACCACAAGTAGAAGGCGTCCCGTATTATCACACAGACTAAAGCTGTGTGATCACCACCGAGGTCAAGATAGAACTTTCTAGCACCCTAGAAGCCTTTCAATCACAATCCTCTCTCCCCTCATCGGAGGAAAACCGTTACACTCATCGGCAGCATGATCATTTGGTATGCTTTTGAACTTCGTACCAATGCAATAAGGCAGCATTGTGCTGTGGCTGTCTCCTTTGTGCTACCCAACATGGTGGGATTCATCCAGGCTGTTGTGGATACAGTAATGTGTTCATCTCTTTCTCTTGTTGTCACAAGGAGGAAACACTGACTTCAGGGAAATGAACCACTCCACACTTGTTTAACTCCTGGAGTGCACTGTTCCTCTGTGCAGCCATTTGTATCTTTTCCTCCCTAGCGTGTGGATACTGTGTGCAGAGGTCAGAGCGGCTGTGGAGAGCACATGCATGCAGCATCCCAGGCTGCCCTCTGACTTCCTGTATGGTGGCTCCACTTGGAGTCATCTCCCAGTGATGATGAATTTTCTCTCTCTCTCCTTGTCTACCTAAAATGCCGAACAGTATCACCCTCGGGTGGCACACAGGTATGTAAAACAGAGTCAACATCGCACTTCACTGGGAAGCTGTTTTGTTTCTGAGCTCATGGGAATCCAAGGGTACAACTGGCATCTGGCCACAGGAAGAGCCCTTGGCGAGAAGCAGGAATGGCTTCAACTGTGTTGGCACAGAGTGAAACAGCAGCGCATCATGAGCAAGCATCATGGCAGGTCCTTGTGGGAGAGAAGATCCTAAAACCATCGCCAGTAGGAAAATAAATTCAGTCTTTTGCTTTTTTACTCTTCCAGATAAGCAATGTTCAGCCCTTCTACACAAAACAACTGTGTATATCTCACTTTTGTTTCCATTTCAAACAGACTGTCAACTGAACTTGAACTCTTAGAATGGAATCTTGATATCAATCTACATTTTTTTAAAGCAGCCAAGCAGGCTCTCAGATGGCCACTCTGAAGGACTGGGTGTGACTAGGAGGCAAACATCATTTCTTCCTTTCTTTTTTTTTTTTTTCCCAAGGCCTTGAGCTGTAATTATTAAAGCTTCAATTGTCCCCAGTGATATTAGCTAGATAATCAAATTTGGATCACAGGAGTGAAATAAGCTAAAGTGTGCCTTCATCACTGCTTTGCTGAAAATAACTCACTTAAGATCATTCTCCCCAAATCTGCAGCAAGACCACGGCAATAGCCAATACATTTACCAAGAGCATTCAGAACGATCAAATTGATTCTCAAGACAAAAAATGTCATGCGGAACCACAGAGGTAGACTTTTCCACTGCAGAAGAAAAAGAAAAAATATTGCTGACATCATCTGCAAAAAAATGACACGTCACAATTCACAATGCTTAATAGAATTGCAAAATTTAGCAGACCTTATTGCTAAACTAGCTATCGAGGAGGAGCTTACTGATTAACTTTCTAGAAAACAGGAGAGAAGAACATTTTAAAAATAGCTGGTTGAGAAGAGTTTTATTAATGAGATACATGGGTACCCACTGGGAAAATGGTCTATGAATGTGTAAGTCACTTTGAACAAGAAACATTTCATCTTGTAGAAACTTAAAAATTTTTTTTTTTTTAGTTGTAGATGGACACAATACCTTTAATCACTTCTGGTGAGGCACTGGGTTCTGGTGCTGAGAATAGAACCCGGTGCCTCACGTGTACTAGGCGAGTGCTCTACCACTGAGCCACAACCCCAGCCCTCATCTTGTAGATACTTTAACCTTGTGAAATCAAGATTCCATCCAACAGGGCAGAGCTGAAGTGTTTTTGTTATTCTTTTACTAAAAAGGCACCGTTGCCTTTTCTTCCCACCTACCCTTACTTTCAAAAGAGGCCAGGAGAAGTTTCTAGACCAGGAGACCCTGGGTGGGAAGAAATGATGTCAGGCTCCTGGTTCTCTTCTGTCAGTGCCTTTCCATTCCAAATGACCAGTCTTCAGCTATTTCATGAAATGAGCACCCAACTGTGCCAAATAGTGTAGTACCTATACAAATCCCAGACACAACTCCCAGGAGTTTAGGACACACATTAACAAATACAGTTTATCTTGCAACCTAACCTATAAAGAATGTCAACCAATTTCCCAGACAGCTCCAGGCAGCCAGAGACTCCATCATCTGTGTTATATGAGCCCAGGTACAAGGGCAGCCGAGACCAAGGTTGCCTCCCCTGGAGTTGGGGTATCACAGCAGTGTTCACCACCCATGATGCTGGAGAACAAACACAGAACGAAGAGATGTCCTGGGTTCCAGGAACTGAATTTGCCACTAACTAATTGCTTGATCTTTGCCAATTTCTTGCAACTCTTTAGCCCAGATTCTTGTCTAAGAGAAATTGAAATAGACTTTCTAAGGATGCTTCTGGCTCTAATAATACAGGACGGTTAAAAGTTGTATTTCCAAACTGTGATGAAGCAGCAGGCCTCTGTCACTTCGATATTCTGTATCCCATGAGGATTGTCAGCGCTTTTCCCCCGTTTCTTGATGTAGTGGGAGGTGGCACTGTGAAGGGGAGCCTAACACATTCCTGGTAACAGTCTCTGGTCACCTACCTAATCCAAGAGAGTCAATTAGTGCTGTGTGCCTCCTGCTTCGGAAAGCTCCTTGCCGAGCAGTCTGTGGTCATATTTGCTCCTTTTTCTGCTGTTGGAATTCCTACAATATTCTCCGGGAACATATTTACCCAAACTTAAATCCTGAGGAAGAGTCCATAAGAGTTTTGGGCTGCCACCTGTGTTGGGTGATGATCCCCAGGGGACTAGGGACTCCGAAATAAATGGACATGAATCCCTTTGACCTTTGGAGTTCTCATAGAGATAGTGTCGACATTTAATCATTGTCACTGGAGCTTGGAGGACAATTTCCAAAAGTCTGTTTCAAAACATCACCAGTGACACCTGACACGAGAGAATTTCCCTGCACCCAGAATGCTAGCAGCTGGCACCCAGAGTCGCCACAGCCCGGGAGCAGATCCAGTCCATCCTACTATGAACCCTTCCTGTTTTGTCAGCGAGCATGATTTCCTCAATCTCAAATTGCAGCAGAACTGTTCTGCAATTCCATTGCTAGCTATTTCGGGAGCCTCACACAGCAGGACAAATGTGCCCAAGTCCACACAGTATGACAGAAGAATTAAAAATGTATTTACCATCTGTTGGTAGTTTCCTTGCGGGGCTCTTTTCTTTCCCTCTCCTGCAGCCACAAATAGGGTCTTCTCACTTCCTTCCAACTTCAGAGAGCTCGCTTCTCTTCACATCTCTGGGAATGTAGGGCTTTGCTTTTTTTTTTTTTTCTCTCCCCCACCTACAAATTTCCCAAACTGTTGAACTCTGGAGCTATTTCAGCCCTAGGATCATTTTCCCTTAAATATATGGAGGAGTCTGCGAGAAGCTTCTAGGGTTTTGGACTTTGATGTGGCCAGATGACTCTTTAGGTCCTATATTTGGGTTCTAGTCCCAGAAGACTCAGGAAGTTTGGGGATGAGACAAGAAGAAGAAAGACAGAAGAAGAGCAAAGCCTAATGCAAAGGAATGAAGTCCTTAAATTAGTCTTGGGAATTCACCTTGGCCCTTTATAATCTGCTAGTCCTCATTACAGGGGGACGTTCCAGATGAGAGGCCATTTTTCTACTTGGGAAGAGTCTTAGAAAGCCAGGTGTGGTGATGAGCCTGGATTCCCAGGGACTCAGGAGGCTGCAGCAGGAGGATCACAAGTTCAAGGTCAGCCTTAGCATCTGAAGGAGACCCTCAGCAACTTAAAAGACCCTGTCCTGAAATGAAAATAAAAAGATCCGGGATGTAGCTAGCTCGGCTAAAGATCATAACCTGGATCAGACTTTTGTTATTTGGGAAACCACTTAGGCGGACCTGGAGGAATATTTAATCCTCAGTGAGAACCGCTTTAATTTCTGAGTTCATGTATTATTCACTTGAAAATGGAACCTAAAATACGGAGATTGATAGACTAAAGATGGTTCCTTGGGGTTAGGACCCTCACTGTCCTAGTTCATTCAGGCAATGACTTGTTAAAACTTCCAGGCTGCATAGGTAGAATAGTTCACCTTGAAACAACTGCTGGGTGACTTTGAACCTCGAGCAGGGCTCTTCACTACAAGTCTCGGTTTCATCCACTAAGAAACGGGGATCATGACTGCTACCTCCCTGTACTGTTGGGTCACCCCACTGCAAAGTGGTGAAATGACAGCTGCAAATCTTGTACCACACTGCAGGGCACAGAATCGGGGCTCGGTGAGTGGTAGCTGTTACAAACTATCATTATTAGAAACTAAAGTTGAGCTACTTTCGGTTTTTCTCAAAACTTACTGTGAGCCTCATACAGTGTGTTGGATTCTGGTTTTGAATTTTGCTTTTTAAAAAGGCCCTTATAAATTTGAGCCTTGATGGGGGACCTCACTCATTCTTAGCTTTAGGAGTCATATCCAACATGATTGGGTCAAAGAACAAGTGAACAGGATATGTGTCAAGGCTTAGACAAGGTGGATTTGCTTTGAATCGGCTTCTAGTGAGTTGATCATTGTGTGCAGGCCGATCAGGCTTTGCACACAGTAGGCCCTGGAAAAATATTACTTGATTCTTTCATTGATTCGTTTCATAGTCAATGGCTAGTGAGCGAGTGTCTTATCATGTGCTAAGAACTTTCCTAGATGATTGATGCTGACAAAAATCCTTCCTGACAAGAAACAACCAACCACAAAAAAAAAGGTACATGGCATTGAATATTACAAGGTAATACATTTCTGGAATAAAGGAGCAGGGCAAGGTGGATCAGCAAAGTCAGAGGGTACAATTTGTGGGAGCACCAAAGAGTTCCTAAGGCTGGACGGTGTGCTGGCCGTGGGAGGCCCGGTGGACCAGAGAAGGGCTTTGACTCAACTGCAAGTACAACCCGGGGAAGGTTCTGAGCAGGGCTGTCCATCGCTTGATGCATACAATAGACTGTGGTGTCAGCCGGTGAGGGTGACCACAGAGAGGCAGTTGAAGAGGTCATGGCAACAATCCCCACAGAGGATGGTGGTGAGAAACGCCCAGAACCCAGATGTACTTTAATGACGGAACCGACTGGATTGTTGGGCAGACTGGATGTGGGGTCTGAGGGAGAGGAGTCGTGAGGCCCCAAGGAGTTTTGGCCTGAACGCTTGGAAGGACAGAGTTGCCCTTCATGAGATGTGTGTGGGAAAGCTCTGGGGGGCGCCTCATGGAGACTCCAACAGAAGGGATCCGTGGGGACTCTGGGCTTGCGTGGAAGGCCTCCTTCTGCCCGCTGGGGAGAACCTCTGAGACTAGAGAGCTTGAAGTTGTTTTTTGAAACACAAGAATCAGACAAGACCCTGGTTTTCCTGAGTGCAAAGGTGAAACTCCGCCCTTGGCCAGATTTGGAGAAATCAAAGGGAGGAATGTAGTTTACATTCCTCTATCCTGAATGCACGAGATCTGCTCAAATGAATATATATATATAATTTTATTATATATAATAAATTTATATATATATATGATTTTTTTTTTCTTGGTTGCACTCGCTGGGCGCCAAACAGCCTCTTTCCCTTGACTCCACACACTGCCACAGGGCTTCTGAGGGGGAGAGCTGCTGTGCGTCCTGGCGCCCAGCAGAGGGAGCTGCAGAGGCCCACCGGAGACCTTTGAGCTGAGGCCTGGCCTGCTGCTGGCGCAGAAGCGTACTTGAGCTCTCTCAGACCTCTTCCAGTAGCCTCTGTGTCTGGGGCCGGAGCCAGCCGTCGTTTCTGGAATGATGGGGAGGCAACTCTAGAACTCTCCACATAGCTCTCCTATTCCAGTGGGTCTCTGGTTTCTTGATATTGTCATGGGGGCAAGACCAAATCCACACTCAGAACAGGTGACCTATGCGTATCCAAAGAGCGAAGAGGTAGTGGTCCCTAGGTAAGTAGAGAAGAAAGAAGAATTGCAGCAGATCTACAATCATGGGTCTCATTAGGGGAGTATTTTCATTTTCTAGGGCCACTATAACAAATGTTCCCAAACAGGGTGACTTAAACAAAAAGAAATTTACTCTCGCCCTGTTCTGGAGGTCAGAAGTCTGAAATGGAGGTGTCATTAGGGCCTCTCTCTCTCTGAAGGACCCAGGGAAGAAGTCTTCCTGCCTCTCCCAGCTTCTGGTATCTGTTGGCCGTGTAACTACAGTAGCTTCACGTGGCCCCTTGCCTGTGCCTCCTCTGTTTTGGTGTCTCCTTACAAAGACATACTAGATTTGGGATCCACCTGAAAACAAGAAGATCTCTCTTAATAAAGTGAGATCTACAGAAACCAACACTCCCAAATAAAGTCGCGCTCCCAGGTACTGGGGATAGGACTTCCATGCGCCTCCCTGGCAGACTCAATTCAACTCGCCTGCTGGCATTGTAAGCCAAGGTCGGATGGGTTTGGGAGTAACGGGAAGCGTTCCGATAAGAGACGCTCACTCAGGAGACTCTCTCCATCTGTGCTTATGGCCCTCAGTTTTTTCTTTTTCAGTGAGAGGTTTTAAAAAAATATTGTATAAATAAAAAGAATAAGAAAATAGCACTTCTCTGACTCACACATTGGGCAGAACCACAGACTCTTGTGATCATCAAGAAAGACTTCACAGAAGTGTTGGTGCCTGAGCCGGATCTAAAGTCTGAGGGTAACAATCTCCATGTGAAGACCGGGTGAGGCAGAGAAGAAAAAGACAGGGCTTTCCATGTGTAGAGAAAGAAGGACATGCAAAGCCCGGGGGAGGGGTGGGGGGGCACCCTTTACCTCTTTAAGGAGGGCATCAAGTCTTTAAGGCCCACACTTTGCACTGAAACTGCATGGCTCAGATGTCCTATTAGAAAATGAAGGGGCAAACATGTCTCTGGTTTAATAAGTGCACAAATAAGCGCCCAATCCCTCTAGGAGCGTATATCTGGAGGAGTTAATTATTGGACACATTTGCCAAAGCACAAATATGGAAACCCCACCCTCAGGCCAGTTCTGGAGAAATCAAAGGGCTGAATGTGGTATAAATTCCTCTGCCCTGATTGCCTACGGGGAGATCTGCCAACATTTTTTTTTCTCTGATATATTCCTTTCTGCACAAAGGGCCAAACTGGGTTCTTAAAAACCTGATCATGAACTGAGATATGCAATTCTGAATCATCACCATGATCTAGGAAAATTAACTCCTTGCTGATCTGCCCCGAGAAGCACCCAAAAGCCTGTTGCCTCTGAGCCTGCACCAGGATCTGGCGAGGCTTCTGTCACCGAGCAGCAACTCCCTTTTTTTGGCATAAGAACCTACAGGATGCCAGCAGAGTTCAGGCTGGGTCATCTCAGTCTCTTTAAAGGCATGGTGATTCATGGCTGGGGTGGGGGAGAGGGTGGCGGAGGAGAAAGGAAGTGCTGAGCAGCGGGGCGGAGCCATGCAGTTATGAAATTGACTGCAGGAAAAGCTAGCCCTGGGAGTCATGGGGTCACATGCTCCTACTATTGGTATTTAAGCTCCAGCTTTTAAGCCAGAGCTGGGGTAGGGGTGGGAAACAGATCGCTTGATCTGATTGCCTGTCCGAGTCCACACACCCATGCCTTGTGTATTTATGACAATGACAGTGTACCAATTTCTCTTAATATCTGACCAAGAAGGAAAACTCTCCCGTGATAGTACGGTTAGCAGAATAAAAATTTGGCTGGAGTGGCGTGAGGGAGCGATTTGTCTTCTTCTACTTGATTTCCTGGCATTCTAGCTGACAGGGTCTTCCATTCTGTGCATTCATTTTGTACTTAAAAAGGGGTCGTTTGTCATTTACAGTTTAAGTGTGAGTGCCATTATTCTGCTCTGGCAGAAGGCATCTGTGGCTGTAGCTAGTGTTTCATGTCTGTGCTGCAAACGCAAAGCAAAATCAGTATCTTTGGTCCTCAGCCCTGAGAGCTTCCCAATCCTCCCTGCAGTTAAACTTTGTGGAGACCTGATGGGAAGGTTCTGCAAATACCAGACTGCCTGTGGCTCCGCCCTGGAATCCTAACATGGGCACTTTCCTGGGAACTCTAGTTATTCATGTCAAAAAAGCAAAGTTTACCCAGACATTTTTCTCCAACTCTTCCTCTTTGGGGCAAACTTAGTAAATTCCTCGTAAAATGATGTTCTTAAACTCTGACCTTCATTTGGATCAGCTTCTCCTGGCTAATATTTACTTAAGAAAAATAAAGTAGCAAAGAGAGCTTACAGCCCTCTATTTCCACGTCATGAAGTTAGAACCATGTAGAACGTTGCTTCTCGCCTTGAATGAAGATTTACTGTTTATTTCTGTACTCTGTTGTTGCCCATGATTCTCTCTTGGAGGCGCCCAACGCTTAGTGCATACAACCCATCAACCACCACTACCTTAAGTTCAAACAATGGTGGCTTTTGGCTTCGATTTTAATTTACGAAATGTATTTCTTTTGAGGAAACAAAATGCCAAGTTGTTAATGAAATGCTTTATATAGATTTCCAAATGCTCCCGGCCAGTAGCAAAGTTCAATTCTCCCATTCTAAAGCTTAAAGTGTGGTTGGTTTTTGTGTAGGAAGAACTGTATTCTTTAGATGATTAAGGTCATAAATTATGATATTTTATAGGCCCCGGCCTGATATTCAATCTTGGTTAGAGATGCATGATGAAAATTTATCTAGATCTTGCTTGCAAAATAAATAATGGTAAAAAATCAACTCATTTCCTTTCAAAGAATCCCATTGTACTAAATAAATTATACATTTTTTTTAAAAAAAGGGAAAATAAAATAGATTTCCTTTTAATGGCCTGGATGCATTTTCCAGTAAAGCAGCGAATTATATAATTTTCATTATCAATGTCCAAAGCCGTCTGTCACTAGACGGTATCAGCCCCAAACCATTTAGCCACAAGCAGCCAAGCCAGCTATAATGCTAGAATGCTTGGGCTTCCTAAAACAGATAGTTTTTGCATCTGCCTCCCAGGGGTTCAAAGTACCTGAGCCCTCTCATAAAGACTGAGCCACAGATGAGCTTCACAAATTTTTGTTCTATTTTTATGTGCCCATCCCCCATGCCCCATCCCCCAGTGGATAGATTGTGCATTTACCCACAGTGAACTTTCAGTGATTGTTAGAAGGGGAGATAACCACCACATTACACAGGGTATTGGTGCACAGGAAAGTAGAAAAATAACTAAGTTATCTACGAGATACTGCAGAGAGCCATGATAGGATTCTAAGGTCTTCAACTATGGGTATTTAGAGCTAATTCCTGTGTCTCCTCAGACCCATTATCTATACGAGTGCTGTCCATTAGAATTATACATGAACATACCACAATGAATTCCACTTTTACATATAATTATAAGGCACTGATTAAAAAAATAATAACAGAAGGGAAATCAGTAAAGCAGAAGAATGGGATGAGATTGATCAAATTATGTACATGTATGACTATATCACAATGAATCTCATATTATGCATAATTATAATGCACCAATAAAAACATAAGAAAAGAAATATATACAGGGACTCATGGTATAGCTCAGTGGTAGCGTATTTGCCTAGCATCCATGAGGCAAATATTCTACCAATCTGATCCCCAGCACTTCGAAAAGAAAAAAAAAAAAAAACACAATTATTCCGTATGCATGATGTTAAATTTTATAGGAGCCACATTCATAAAAGTTCAAAGAAACAGGTAAGATGAATTTTAACAATCTGTTTTATTAATTCTAACATATGCTGAATAGTTTCATTTCAACAGTCAATATAAAAATTGAGATATTATGGTGTGTATACGTATGTGTCCGTGTGTCTCTCCTAGTCTTTAAATTTTGAGGCATATTTCATATTTACAGTGCATCTCAATTTGGACTAACCATATTTCAGGTGTTCAAGGGCCACATTGGACGGTGCAGATGTAGATTGAACTACCTGTTTCTGTTTTACATTGCTGACAGGGTGTTGTCTGAAATAGCTGAATGTGTGTACTGTTAAATCATAATAAGCTGTTGGCAGATGTTGGAATGCAAAGACTTTCTTTCCACTCTTGACTATTGGTGATGTCATTTTTATGACCAGGAAGCCCTTCTTCTACAGTTTGGTCGAGGGTCAAGAAAGATGATTCAGAAACATGCATGAGACAGTACTGGGCCTGGATGTGTGTGGAGCCCAGGGACTTGAGCCTGGGTGTGGCCAGCTGAGCTCAGAGTCTATTATGTGAATGGTTTTCACTTTTCTTTTTAGTTTGTTTTACTTCTCTGGTCTCCCTAGGTTTATTTGGAAGTGCAATTCTAAGGAAAGAGTATTTGTTTTGCAAGCACACTATGGTTTGCTCAGGTTTTTAAATGACACACATTAGATTACACCCTCCTTCTAAGAGAAGACTGAAAGTTCTGCCAGTCTTTCCACTAAAAATTCAAACTTTCCGGGATTTATTACACAGCCATAACAAATTGCTCCAGGCAGAAACTTGGCAAATGGATCCCAAAGTGTGGGAGGAAATTCTTTTTAACAATTTTTAAATGATAAAAATAAATAAATGTTTGCCACTGTAATTTATGTGATTTTTTTTGATAGAGGGGGCATTCGATAAAAATGCACATTTTTATCTTTGCATTTTGTTTGTCTTACAAATCTGAAATGTTAGCATTAGCTTGTAAGTCAAATCTTGCTCAAGAGTTAGACCATTGCCTGCTGCCTCCCCAATTTTTGATGATGCTAGTGTTTAATTCTCATATTTGGAACTCTGTTTGATCCGATCCAGAAAAGCAATGGATCAATCAACTGTGATTTTTGTGTTTCACCATGGGAAAAATTAACATTTCTTTAAAAGGTTAGAATTTTTTGTTCTTTGTACTCCTTGAAAATTAAGATATCTTATTGAATGTTGTGATCTCAGGCCTACTTACTGTTGATATGCAACAAGTAACTGATGAAAAAGGAATGATAAATACATAAAAAGCAATTTAAGACATCATTTCTATTCTTAATCTCATTGAAATACTTATTAAATATCCACTATATAGGAACTTTTAAAGCATGTTAGAGACTAAAGATCCCCTAATATGCTTTGTCAATGGTAAAAAGATGAAGCTTGTTAAGGAATCTTTACCCTTTATGATTCCCTCCACTTGCAAACACCTTGGGATTATTGGAACAACTCAGTGACTCCATGTTAGGAAAGCAGAATCTGAACCCATACTTTTTTTGAGGCCTGGATTGTAATATGTGTCTTCTCTACCTCCATGAAGTTTTAAAGATACAATAAGGAAGAGCTGTAAAAAGTGTAAAATGCTACATAAATACAATTGAAACATAAATTCTCACCACTGTAAACTTTAATGCCCTAAAGTTTGTGAAAAGTGCACAAACTTTCACCCCCAAGATTGGCTTCTGTTTAATTTATCTAATGCAGTGTTGGGGGGGGGACTGACTCCATTTCCAGATACACTTTTCTTAGAGTTGCCTTATTTTTTATTTTTGACTAGAGAAAAGCTAAGGTATCTTTTCTAAACATGACTTTTGAGGTCCTTTTAAGAATTCAAGCCTAAAACTCTTAATATCTTTATTTTATTTAACTTACAATCTGGTTCGATTATTCAGTTGTTATAAACTGGTAAGCTATTTGAATTTGCTTGTTTGTTTTATTTTGCTTTGTTTTGAACTACATAACATGCTACCTTCCATGAAAACATACACTACAATTTAAAATCTGTGGCAATTTGAAAAGGGCCTGGTTTCATTGAGAACTCTTGTGCTCCCTCTGCTGCTGTGAAAAAAAAAAGTTCCTATTCAAGACCCCAGCAAGCTACTTGGCAGTTTCTTTTGGCAATGATGATGTGTACATGTGCATGAATCAGGGCCCTTTTGGAATACCGTCCTATTTCTACAAAGCATATATAGTCATCCCTTGGCTGGGAGGATGGGTTCCAGGACCCCTCTTCAATTCCTGAATTCTGGGATGTTCAAGTCTCTTATATAAAACCATACAGTATTTATATGCAACCTTAGCATGTCCTTCTGTGACTACAGATCATCTCTGGATTATTTATAATACTGGACACAATGTCAATGCAATGTAATAATGGTTACACTGTCTTATTCAGGGATTAATGACAAGGAAAAAAATAGTATGAACCTGATCAGTACATTTTTTTTCTTTCATCCCCAGTTGATTGAGAGACTGAGGTTGCAATGATTTGACCAATGTGATTTTTTTTTTAAATAAGAAAACTTAATTTTAAAAATTAATTAATAAAAAAGGGGAAAAATAGAAGAAGTAAGTTATGCATCTGTGGCCAAATTAATCTAGACATAGCCCTGTAGTATAGGCCAATGTTCTTCTGCAGAAGTCTCTTGGGAAGCTGGCTGAAAGGTAGATTCTGATTTCACAGGCCTGGGGGGTGGGGGAACCCTTAATTCTGAAAATCTAAAAAATCTTTCAGATATTGGTGCCCCGGCTGCTAATGTGAGTGCTGCCTATTAAAAAGGAAGTGTGTAACATAAAATAATATATTCTAATACATACTTGTTGGCCCCTTTTAAACCTTCAAAACTCGATATTCACAAAATAGATAAAAGGGATTAAAATTATTTTCCATGCTGTTTAAGCCATCCATAACACAGGTTAGGAGGAAGGCCCCAAAGACCTTATCCCCCAATTTCTTTTCCTTTGAAAGGATGGTTTATCCTAGTATGTACTTAAGGTCAGGTTTCTGAGAAGACTGTCTTACTACATGGTAAGATGATCTTTCTTCTCACAGTAAGAAATAGTTATAGATTTTAATGACAGTTTATGGCTTTAATCTTAATGGCTAAGAAAGCAAATGTCATAATTCTTATTAATTGTTGTTACTGTTTGGGTAATATACATATTTAGCTTCCTTGAGGGAACATTTAAATTAATTGACTAACTCTAATCTGAATTATGTGTTTTAATATGTTTAAGGTTGTTAAAATAACATAAATTAACTGCGTGTGCCAAGGTAATAATTACAATATTAGCTTTTATTCCCCTGAAAATTCTCTAAATGTAAGATGTCTAAAAATAGAGTGGAGGTGGATTGGACAGTTTGCAGATTATGAGTTGGAATAAAAACATCTCAGAGAAGCCAAAAACATGGCAACCAATATTTTCTGTTATAAAAATATTTTAGATGAATTTGGGTTTTTTTTTTAATGAAAGCTGTCTGAAACTCAAACGAATAGCAGAAGCTCTGTTTATTCACAGGCCGGCAATAATAATAATAATAATAATACCTGCCGCACAACCCATACCTCTTCTATGCTGAGTCAACAAGCTTCTATTCCTTTCAGAAGTGGCAAAGCCCAAGCAGGGGGTGGGGTGGTGTATTACCCGGTTTTTGTTCTGAACTATTAACCTTCACCTTGACAAAGCAAGTCAACGAAAACAAAACCAGGCAGAGCCTTTACAGGAAACTGATGTTAACCGTCCACTAGAGGCTGTAATGAGACCAACAATGTCATTTTAGCACAACCCGAGGTTTAAACCTAACAATCAGTGATTTAAAAAAAAAAAATTAAAAAGAAAGTTGTAGGAACGAGGGAGAGCGAGCAGTAGTAGTTCTATTTAAGTAGCCATGTATATGTGCATGGCGTTCCAAAATGTGAGAAGCAACATTTCCGGGGTTCTACACCTTCCTCGTTAGTAGGCTTATTTTTATTTCTGAAGCGCGTTGGCTCATAACACTACAGAGTTGTTTAAAAGCTGACACATTTCTCTTACTGACTCTGTATCCTGCTTCAGTTGGTGACTAACTGTTAGGTCATAAGCAGACTCAGCCAAAAGGTCTCTCCAATACCGCTTACAGTCAATAGTGGCGGCTTCCCGAGAGAAACGGAGGGATCAGGTTTCTAGACACTTGGTTCTAAGCACCTGAAGGAGGTCAAATGCTGCCCTGACACCTACTGGCCTTCCAGAACTATCTGAAGCAAAGAGAATGCCACACTGAGCGACCCTAGTAGGGACGTGTCCTCTTTTCCTCCAGGTGCCACACCTGTTGGCAAGGTGCATTCCAAAGAAGATCGCAGCTCACGCCCAGGCGGTTGGACTGACACAGGGGGCGGGGTGGGGGGGGGGAGTTAAGGACCACATTTAGCAATTGAGGCCAGAGAAGTTCTGCGTGAATTCACGAAAACTGCCATTTAATGCTCGGTTTACTTTCTCTATCTCTTACACCGGTTACCTCACTTCCGATTAAATTAATGATCCCGAATTAGCTGCGAGAGGAGCGCGCGAGTCGTCAAGCCCAGTAGTTCAATGCCCAAAGCAGATTTTCCGACCTGCAGAAAGAAAGAAGGAGAGCCGGGAGGTCACCAGCTTTCACCGGCAGGAGAGGTGAGGATGCCTGTGCACTCGGGGGTGGGGGGACCCTTAAAAGTTTCCCGAGTTGCACTCTAAAGCAATCACCGCGGACCCGAGGTCTGGATTCCCCAAAGCCAAAGCCACGCCGGTTTGAGGGTTAACTTCCAGCTGACGATCAGAGTAAGCCCGCTGAGACGCTTCTGAGAACGCCGGGGAGCGAGGGCGCGTGGGGATTAGAATTAGCCGTCTTCCCCTCCCCCTTGGGTATATTTCACTGGCTCGGAGCTGAAGGCTGACACCCATTGGGGGAGTCCCCCAGTTTGCCTGAGTTGCACCCGGTGCTGTCACTCGGTCCCCTCCAACTAGGTGCAGGGACCTGGGAGGCGCGTGAGCACCGGTCACCGCTCAAATTACCTCATCTCCCCAGCTCCCCGCCCCTTTCTCAAACCTGGAAGGAGCGTCTCCTCGGGTAGGGTCTCCCCTCCCGCTCCCGGCTCCCCAGCGGCTCCGGAACCGGCGCCGGCCTCCCCGGGGTCCGCCTCCCGGGGCCGCGCGCAGCGAAGGGTTAAGGGCGCGGGCCGGCCGCCGCGCCGTGCGCTCGCCGTGCTCTGTGCGGCTCGCCGGGCCGCCTGCCAGAGGGTGCCCCCACCCCCCCATGAAGTCGGATCCTTGAGCTGCGGCGGCGGCAGCCAACTGCTCCATATTTGGCTTCTATTACACATTTACATACTGGAGCGAGCGAGCGAGCGAGCGCGAGAGAGCGCGAGGGAGGGAGGGCGGGCGCAGGGAGGAGGGAGGGGAGGGGAGCGGGAGGAGGGGGAGGAGGAGGAGGAGAGAGCAGAGTATACCGCAGACATCATTTCTACTACAGTGGCGGAGCCGTACAGGACCTGTTTCACTGCAGGGGGATCCAAAACAAGCCCCGTGGAGCAGCCGCCAGAGCGACAGCAGCCGCAAGACATTGTTTCTCTCCCTCTGTCCCCCCTTCCCCACGCAACCCCAGATCTATTTACACTTTACAGTAAGTGGCTATTTTTTTTTCCTCCTCTGATTCTCTCTCTACCCCTCCCCCTCTCCCCTTATTTAGATTAAAATCACCCCCCACCCCGCTCTCCCGAGAGGGGCAAAAGCAACAACCAGCAAACAAACCCCAAATCCCAATCGGCTGCACGGAAAACAGCTGGAAGAGGAGCGAAGGAAACCGACGCGTCGTGGTGTGTGTGTGTGTGTGTGTGTGTGTGTGTGTGTGTGTACATACAACAGTCCCCGGCTCCAGCTTCCCGGGCCGATGCCCCACTCTGGGAGCATGGACGGCCAGCAGGGGGGCTGCCAAGGCCCGGGTGGGCGCCCGTCGGGCGAGGGGGCGCGCCCGGGCGGGGGGCGCGGACAGGAGAGCAGCGGCGGCGCCCCGCTCTGGCGGCTGCCCGTCCGGCCGCGAGCGCGGAGAGCCATGTCCTCCTCCCTCCCGGTGGCGCAGGGGGAGGCGGCGGCGGCGGCCGGGGGTCGCGCTGTCCCCTTCGCGTTCCCCCTCCCCGGTGGGGGCGGTGAGAGCCACTGGGACTCGGGGAGGGCTGGACTTCCCTGCGGGTGGTCACCTGGCCCCGGCGCCCCGGACCGGGGTCTTTGCGCGGAGGCCGGCCTCCCCGGGTTTTCGGCAGCGGAGGGGACTGAGCCGGCAATCCGACCGGGACTTTGCGCTCGGAGATGCCAGGCTTGGGACACAGAGGGGCAGCCGCGCGGGGGAAGGGGTGTGCGGGTGCCCGAGCGCCGCAGGAGGGGCAGTGGCGGCCCTGGCTGCCGCCGCCACCGCCGCCCTGTTGGTGCGGCCGCTTCCTGATCATGTGCAGCCGCCGCCGCCGCCCGGAGCTGGGAGCCCGCGAGCGCCCCAGCCCGGGCCGGCGCCCCCGCCAGCGCCCGAGG
Organism: Ictidomys tridecemlineatus; assembly: GCF_052094955.1. Taxonomy (NCBI): domain Eukaryota; kingdom Metazoa; phylum Chordata; class Mammalia; order Rodentia; family Sciuridae; genus Ictidomys; species Ictidomys tridecemlineatus. The sequence continues at coordinate 148,241,294 of NC_135484.1, read as the reverse complement.
CAGGAGCAGAGGAGCCGCGGCAGGCGCTGCCCTCACCGGGAGTGAACGGCTGCGCGGCGACTGGAAGGGTGAATGAAGCCAGGAGGAGGGGAAGGAGGAGGCGGCGGCGGAGGAGGAGGCGCTGCGGGGATTGGGATGCGCCCTGGAGCCCCGCTGCTCCTTCTCTCCGGGCCAGCCGGAGACTCCGCCACTCCCGCGGCGGCCGCCGCCGCCGCCGCCTCCTACGTGGTTCCAGCCGAGCGCGCAGGCCGGTCCCGCACGGGGCAGGGACCCGGGCCGGACGGGCGGAGCGAGAGGTGAGGCGGTGTCTGAGCGCGGCGTGAGTGTGTGAGTGAGTGCGCGTGTGTGTGTGCGCGCGCGCGCGCGCGCGCGCGTGTGTGTGTGTGTGTGTGTGTGTGTGTGTGTGTGTGTATGCGCGCGCGCCGGGGCGGGGGGCGAGGGCCATCACGACGTGGAGGGGTCCCTCGGTGGCCACTTGGACAGTGCAGCGCCTCGATCTCCTCTGTAGCCCCCCCCCCCCGCCCTCAGGCCGCCTTCTTAAACTCCGTGGCTGGTGCTTTCATTTTATTGCAGACCACGTAGGGGGCTGACTGGAAGCATGAAACAATTCAGGTTTTCTAGGGTGGTTGAGCAAGAACCTTAATGGGGGGTGGCAGGAGGGTGGGGATCAAGACTGCCAGAAAACAACAAAACAAAACAGAAAATCAGTTTCTAAGACCGTGGGGTTCGGTTCGATCCCGTGGCTGCTCTGTTTTGTTTTGCTTTCTCGGTATATAATCCTACAGATAAGAGGGTAATATAAATACTTGGGAAGATTGGGAAATTACTGAAGAGTAGTAAGGGCGGAGGGGGAAAAAAAAAGCCAGTCGGAAGCCGGTTATATAATGCGCGATGTGGCTAACAAGAACGGCAAGCTATTTTTATTTTGTTTACCGTATGTTGTGCAGTAGGGACTCCTCCAAACTGGTTCTGTCCCCGAAGAAATTCTTAGCTTCCCTGAGAGATCCACAGGATACAATTAGCAAAATTAGAAGACCCTATTACACCCACAGAATAAAAACTAATGCCTTAGAGTGGCATTCTCCGTTCACATCCTGTCGTGCATGCATGGGAATGTGTGTATGCAAATAAGTTCTCCCTTGGCAATCTAGTAGTCACATCTCAATGACATTTGTGTTTTATAATGCAGTCTGTTCTTAATATTTAAACATCATCGTTATATATTGCACACAGCAGTGGGTAGTTACTTGCTGGTTATTTTTAGGCAGAATGGGTTACTTTTTCAACAGTGTTAGCTAAGTCACTTGTGTTTGGGTTTCTGAAAGGACTTGAAGTTCTTAGAAGATCCTGTTAAACCCACCCTCTGGTTTATTTGAGGGTAAAGGGAATTTTATACCTAAGTTTTTTTTTTTTTTTTTTTTTTGGAATGAAGCTATGCCTGGGGAAGCCAAGGGAGAGGTGGAAGAGAAAAATCCAACACATGAACTCTTGGAAAGGGATTGCACATTACTGCTAATGCAGTGGCATTTAATCTCCTCTGATTGTCCTCTAACTGTGCATGCATCAGTCAATATTTTAGCAGCTCTGCAAATAATTGGGCTTGAATGCCACCTTCCACATAAAGCAGAGGTTGAAGGGCTCCCCTGAACCTCCTGCCTGCTTTTCTCATCATGCAGGTAGGTGTCAGTGGTGTAGGTTTTCCCTGCACTTACTCCAGCCCTGATCACTCATGTAATTAGATCAGGCTGCCATGGCAACAGACAGTGCTCCTGGTCCATTCAGGTGGGTTTGCCTGAACTACTCCAAGTGTTTTATGCACAGCATTTATACTGCCCAAGCCAGATGAGAGACTTCACCATTTCCATTGCATCTTCTTTCAGTCATTCCGACGGCAGACACTGAATGAGGCTTCTACTCAACTTTTATAAAAGATACCAACAAGCTGTTCTTACTGGGTACAGTATGTAAATGCATCTCCCCAGACAGTGAAAGGAGCTTGACAATCCTGCTGGTGTTTATTGTGAACAGATCAACAAGTATTTGGTACTTGTTAGAAACCTTTCAGAGCTTACTAAAGCAACATTTCTTTTGCAGTCTAGTGCCTTGGGCCTTGCAGGCCCTTAACCCTTTCAAGTGTGAAGAATACCCATCCTTTGGAACCCAGAGGCCTATAGTGCTGGCTGGCTTTCTAAAGGTTTTATTTGGGGGATGTAACTTATTTGGAATAAGTATATCCCTCTTGTTACTGCTTAAAATTTTATAGCCATTATTTAAAAAGTGGTACTGACAGTAAGCAGGCAGGCTGAGTGTATTCATTCTTCCTTTGGATTTGTTGGCTGTGAACCTTAATAGTAATTTAAAAATAATTATTTTCTCAGTTGAGAGAAAGACAATAGAAGCCTACAGCCGGTTGACTGATAATGTGTGGTGCTTTTACACATAAACAACTTGCACTCTATTTTTGGATATAATTTAATGAGCAGAATTCTGGTCTTTGCATTAGGTCACCCCCTTTTAAAGACTGCTAAACCAAGGAAAATAATAATATGGAAAAAAAAAAGAAAAGTGGCATTAGTTGTTGAAGCTCTGTGCTGTTCAGGCAGCCCAAATAAGGAGGGATATTTTAATAACCGTAATATTTGAAAGAAACAATAATTGAGAATAATAGTGTGATGATTTAGTGGTGACCCTGCTAGTCCATTTACAGTTTTATGGCTGCCTAGCTAAAGTGGTAAATCATACCCTCCTGCCCTTCTCCCAGAACTGAGAGCTACTCAACTCTCCTCACAGGGGGTTTATGAGTTTCTACCGGTTAGTGAGTTTACGTGGTTGGTAAATTCACTATGACTCGTGAGATGAAGCTCTGCTGTGGTTAAAATGAGCTATTATTTCTGGGAGGTAAATACGGGAGAAGTGAGGATATAAAATAAGGCACAGTTTAAGTGTTACACAATGCCTTAGAGGTCCTGGATTCTATTTCGCAGCATGCAGAAAATTGCTCTACTTGCCATAAAACGTGTACTTGTCGTTTTTCAGTACACAAACAAATTCATGCTAAAAAATATGAGAAATGTTTGCTTTCGATTGAGAACTGGGTAAGACCGTATTTTTCTCTCTAGATTTCGTTTTAAAGGGGTTTGGTAAACAGAAGTACCAGTTTTTTAGAAATGTTATCACTAGGCTTCAGGCCTCTAAATTGCCTTTTAGAGAAAGATTAAAGAAAATCTCTTTAGCTCGTAGGTTATATGTCAAATGTCTGAGGATAGCCATAAGTTTCAACATACCTTAAGTTGTCTGGGAGTCCTGGGAAAGGCCAGCTTTAAGAGATTATTAAAAAATTAGTAAACATTTCTATGGCTCCTGTTTCTGTTGTCATTATAAAGTTCAAGGACTCACATTCTTTCTGAGTAATGTGGTGCCTTTCTTTCTTTCTTTCTTTTTTTTTTTTTTTCCATTCTGAAATGTCAAGTGGATTTTGCTTCTGCACATACCTTGAATGACAGTTTCTGATGACTAACACATTGTTAACACCCGGCTCACTTTGTTTCCCATTAGAAGTTAGTCAATAACTGTGTTTTACTAAAACCCTGAGACTCATGGAAGTAGGTGAATGCAGGAGTGGTTGTGAATTCCTTAAGCCATAGTTATCTGAAAGAAAATGTAGTTTAGGCTCTGAAAAGCTTAACTGTCTGCTGAGGTAAAGCGACACAGTGCAGCAAGACAGACTATCTTTTTTAGGGAAAGAGAGGTTATTTGATGCGCATTGCTTTACATTTTCAAAGTAATGTAATAGTTTGGCTTCTGTGAAACATTTAGATCAGTGTAGCTAAAATACTTTGAAGTATGACCAGAATGAAGATTTCATTCTGGTCATACTTCCAAGGTAAGTCAGAATCAGTCCCTCCTTATTTTAAAAAATGCATTGAAAACAGTAAGTTGTAGAAATGCCAAGAGAAGTAGTGATTTCTGTTCTGGGGCTTACATGTCACACTTCTTTTGTTTTTAAGATATGACTCTTCGAGTCATCAAGGACCCTGTTCACATTTTAGTTTCATTTAATTTAGTTTAATGGAATAAATTTATTCTTGAATTTTCTTTAAAAAGCTATAATATAATTATGAATATATAGGGTGCTAGTTTTATAATTTTTTAAAATGTTGGCTGAAAGCTGTAATTGGATTGAGGTTTTTAAAAATATCAATGCTTAAAATTTACAGAAGGAAAAGAATATCGTGTAAGGTAAACCATATGTTTTTGTAGAAACTTTTAATTTTTTTTTCCTTCTTTGATAATTCTATTCATATTATATAATTCTATTTGGTCTTTATCAGTTAGCAATATATTTAATAATCCTCATTAATCTGAATCTTTCAGACTGATGTACTGTAAATATTTATACTGCATATTACCACTACCCCACAAGTACTAAAACATGTTTCAAACGATTACAAACAAAAAAGCAACGAGCATTATATTTTATTGGATATATTTGATGTTAACAGAAATGTTTCATTGATTTTTCTATCACTTTTAATGCATCCCATTTGTGAAGTAATAAAAACATCGCTAATTGCCATAATATAAGCAAAAATTGAATCCTACCTAAAAACTCCTCTTCAGAATACTCATTGTAGTGTAATCAGAGTTTGTGACTGCACAGGGCAGGGATCCCCCTGACTGGGTGTAAGCTGAGATGAACTCCTTTGTCAAAGGTGCTGATTATGGAGGGAGTTAGGAAGCAGAAATTTTGAGTGACAATTTCCATAGCCTCTAAACCTCTAAGCTCCTATGCTTCTGACCTTCAAAGAGAATGTGCATTTCTGACACTGTGTAAAACAAAGTTACCTTTATTGTGCCCTTAGCTTGGGCCCTGTCTCCCACATTCTCCCTGGTCTGTATAGCCCACCCTGTCTGTATTATTGGGGCCACCTTTCTTGGTCATCTTCCACTATGAATAGTGTTGTATTTTGTGCTCCACTGTGCTTTTGCAATAGTAAATATTCCACTTTTATTTCATATCATCATATAAAACATCCTCTCGGTTACTGTTTCTTGTATACTGGTTGGTGTGATCTGGCAACAAATTCACCCTGTGTTTATTCCTGTTTCTTCCCTGTGACGGACTATAACAAGTTACATCAGCTCTCTGTGTTACCCCAACTCCTGTAGCAACACAGATCCTTTTGAAATAAGCAGGTGGACCAATGTGCGAGTAAATTAATATTTTACGGCATTTGCATCACATTTGACTGTTCTCTGCATTTCAGCAGAATGGGAGGGGACTGTAATTTGGACTCTATAAAATCTTATCTGCCAGGTGATAGGTAAATAGAATTGTGTGCACACACGTCGATAGATGAGCAAACATTCTCTCCCAACTGTGAGCTCACCCAGCATTCCCCACTCCCTGCAAATCCACGGCACCTACAGCTTGTTGCAAAATGATTACCAAAGTCTTTTGAAGCACGTTTTAGATGTTACCAGGTAAAATCAAGACTTCCCTCTCTGCTTTCAGGAAGCACTAAGATTCAAGAGAGTTTTGTGAACTTCTGTTTGACTTCGCCACTGTTTGTAATTCCACAGGCTTCTTGGTGGAGGGACAGTGGCTTCCAAGGATTTAAAGGACACTAGAGTCGACATCAACTTTTCCTCCTTCTTTATACACAGATTTCACATGGTGAAGCCACAGGCTACAAAAGTTCTTTTGCATGGCAGTCCAAGGCATACAATAGATGCTTAAATAAATGCTTGGTGAATGGATTAGTTAGAAGGAAGAATACCTTGGCTACTATTCATTGCTTTGAAAAGTGTTGGAAAGAAATAGAAGTTATTTTCCTTTCCAGCTGGGCTGTGCTCTTAAAAATAGCGAGTGTGTATGGATGAAAATAATCATGACTACTGAGATGTGTTGCCATGTACCCAAGGATAATTGGCTCACTTACCTGTTTACAGATTATTCACATTAGAGATCAAATTCATAGCTCCAGAATAGTTTCTTTCTGACACCCAGTGTAATTCTGGGCCTTCTCCTTCCTACTGTTCCCTGGCGTGAGCTTAGGAAACCCAAACTAAATTTAAAATCAGCCTAAACAAATGTGCGGATCAGCTCCAGCAATCAAAGACTGTAAATCAGCTCAGGGTTTCCTAGTTTGGGGATTATTTTATCAAGCTGGGCTACCGGTTCTTTGTCTCTAATGTGGATAATTGGGTATAACCAGTGTTTAAAAATATAATTTTAATGGGTAGGGATAAATTTTAAGTTAGTAGATCAAGCCCTCAACTTCTTCCATTCTTACACATAGGTCTTTACTTCCCCAAAACCACTACAGGCACCAAGCTCCCTGAGGGGAAGGTATATGGAGCATCCGTTTCTTCTCTCATCCATACATTCACACCCTTCACTCTTGCATCACACAGTGGGTAATTTTTACCTGACCGTGTGTGAGGCATGTGGCAAAGTGAAAATGACATAGACATACATTCAGTCATTAAGTGATTTGGGGTGGAAAGTCTAGTGAGAACGTGTGCACATGTTAAAATGCTCTTCTGCATCTTCTACTTTTCTGTAACCCACTGGACTCATATGCTACCAGCTAAGTTCTTCCATGATCCTTCCTCAAGTTGCCTGTTGACAGATAATATATGCCACATTAAAATTAGGCTTTGGCTTCATTACTATTTAGTCCATTTTCATTTCCACCTGATAGTCCTCGTGGGTATCAGCATGTGTTTATCAGATGTTTGTCTAGAATCGTTAAAGAAAACAGTGACAGTGGCCGGCTCAACTGGGGAGACCATGCTTCTAATTCGACTGAAGGGGTGACCTTTCTGTGTATTGGCTTCATTCTGAGCCTTGGGGAATGAAACCAGATCTGCTTTTTGAGCCGGCTGGTGTCTGTGTAATGGTCGTAAAACAAATTGCAAAATCTGATGTTCTTAAACTTCATATTTCAGTGCTTAGGCCCCTAAAATGGACTTCTTTTTTTTTTAAAAAAAGCAGTTTATTCTGTTTTTTTTTTTTTTTTCATTTTGGATCTTCTCTCCTGTGCTTCCTGGACCCTTGCAGGAGCATCGTGCACCGAGTCACCAGGGTGGTCCATTCAAGCTGCAGATCCGTTTGTCCTCCTTACACAGCAATCTCGTCCCCCACTGCCACCACAGGGAAGTACATCGCATGTCAGGTGAGAGTTGTTTTCCATCGGAGGGTAGACTGTTGAATGTCATTTTCTTTGCAACCTATACCGTGTGGGAAATTGAGAAATTGCTCTGATTTTTTTTTTTGATATATATATACATTTGGATTAAGGCTTCTGTTTGGTTTAAATTATTTGGTTCCTGAAGAAGTCTGTATTTGACTTTGTGACAATAGATCGCTGCCTTTTGGGACTTGAGCCTGACCATTTTAATTGTCACTTTTCCTGAAGACAATTAAAAATGTTATGCTATCCGATATCTTCGGTGTCAGTTTTCACACTTTAGGTTTTGGTTGTATTAGAATCCGGATGTAGGGGAAACCAGAACTGGTTGCTTGATCATTGGCAACTAGTATTTTTTTGCATCTTGAATTTCTTTGTGATTGTTTGGATTTTACAACTTCCTGATTTCCTCACATACAGTAAATTCTTTTGGCCTGGAGGTTCATGCAGCACAGAGTGTTATGTGAGGGCTGATGACTCATGGTTCTCGTGAAGGAGAAAACTAGAGGGTATGGCCATGAATGAAATCCAGAGCTAGCTGGGACATGGGGTAACAGGAGATGGCCAACAGAGGTGTACGCAACCCAGAGAGATTGTGAAATAGAAAATAGGAGATCAATTTCTATTTGCCTTGGGAGCAGTCCTGTTGGAATCTGTGGAAATAGGCTAGATCAGAGGTTCCCAAGCCTGGGTAGGCAGCAGAATCACCTAGGGAGAAGTTGCGGCTCCACCCTGGAACTCCTGAGTCAAAATGTTCCCTGCTGGTTCCCTGAACTCATTACTCTTCCAGGTGTTGATGCTGCACGGGTTTGGGAACGGTCGGTTTCCTTAGTTGGTGAGAAGCACTGTCTACTTTTACCAAACCTCACATTTGCCCAGAGGTGGGTATTTGCTCTTCGAGAACGTTCATTTTGAGAACGATTCACCCCATTTCTCCTTCTCTACTCTTAAAATCAGTTAAGTTACTTATGAATTCCATGGCCTCTCAGAGCCAAGAACTCTGGAAATAGCCCATCTGGGCTTAAAATTGGGAGGCCTTGCTCTGACCTCGTCCAGCCCTGCATCCTTCCCATACCTCAGTTTCCTTGTGAGTAAGATGCAGACAGCACACAGGGCTGCCAGGAGGATGGAGGAAATGATGGATGTACTGTGGGTGGAGTGGTGCTGGGCCAGTGGCTCGGGACTGTTAACATCAGCCTCCACTGTGAGCAGGTAACTTGTCTCTGGGCAGGGTGCTTATACTGGGCTTGTTTTTTCAGACCATACATGACTAGGAACAGGTAAATATACCTAGACCTTGGTCTTTGGACCAACCCTGTCGACATTTGCAACTCTGCAAAGCCAGTGTGCCTTCTATTTTTTTTTTTTTCTAAATTGTAAATTCTGGATTTCACCACTCCCTTACTGTGGTAGGATGTATATGCATGTTTTTGCTTTTTTTTTAAATTACGATTTTTTTTTTTTGTTGTTGATAAGATGAACTGATGAATTGTGGGCATACACGGTCATTTGTGGTCTGAGTGAAAACAAAGCCCTGAGTAACTATGTCACTAAGCCTCAAAAAGGGGAGCTGGCAGAGTCCTCTGGGGGACAAGATGGAGGAGAGAGGGAGCTGTCACCGACATTGTATTCTTGTGAATTATGGAACTAGGTTTATTACATTTTATGGGCTGTGGATTAGAGAGGTGCTCTTTAAATGGAAAGAGAATAATGTAGAGTAACTGCAGGGATAAGCTTCTTAAGGGCTACAGGTGTCAGCTAATGGGAAGGGTGGGTGCCTTCCTGTTGATTTCCTGCTCAGTGGTGTCCCCATTTAGCAGTTAGATGCCAGGAGGAAAATCCTCACATTGCAGTTTTGGGGGAATCTGGCTCCGTTGCATATAGGGTGAATACATATGCAATGATTTTTTTTAACCTGTGGTATTTATATAAAGAGAGTCGTTGGTCATAAAAAAGTATCTCAAGAATTTTATTGTGAAGAAACCAGCAAGAATTCCTACCTTTGGGTCACGTGCAGCTCTTGGAGAAGAGGCTCACGTGTTTCTAGTCTATTAAGCAAGTCCGTCTTATGAATACTCATATTGTATTGCTGACAAAATAGTGCAAAGTCACCTTGAATTTTTAGCAGCTGACATTTTCTGTGATTGCATTTAAAGGAAGCTTATACGCATTATCTAAACATTTGGCATAAATAATGGCCTCATTACAGTCCTCGTGACAGATGACTAAATGTGGGCAGGGGAACGGTATCATTCATGTTGTACTCAGTTATGTTCATTAAGTTTTTTTCTTTTTTTAAATGAAAGCCTGGATTACAATTATTTCTGGTTCTAGTCATTTTATAAATATGATACAGCTATAGCAAGTTATGACCTAACTAGTTCACAGTTACTATCTATGTAAAGAAATGATTCATTCATTTATTCATATTGTGTGTGTGTGTGTGTTTTAAAAGACTTCACGGTGCTGTAGAAATGGAAATGAGTAAGAGCTGCCGGAAGCAGGTTATCATCTTCATGGCCAGGCAGGGAAAGAGGGAATGTTCTGAAATAACGAACACAAGGCAGAAGTGGGTGGGTTGCACTTTCTGGGGACGTCTAAAAGGGGAGGAATTCAGAAGAGGGACCAGGGAGGGCTGCAGAAGAGGGTCACTGGAGCTGATCTCTGGGGGCTGGATTGCATTGGTGTGGGAGGTGATGGATGGAGCCCAAGGACAGCCAGCAAGTCACCGGCAAGTGCTCAGTATGTTACTGACCAGGCCACCCTGGTGGAAACACAGGTGCTGGCCTATATCTGAGTTTCTGGAGCCAGGCAGACAGTAGGGAGGGTGGGAATAAAATGGTTGCAGTCAATTTGGAGGAGTCATTGGAATAAAAGTGATGATGGAGATTGGGCTTTGAGTTCCTGTGTCTGGCAAAGAGCTGGACCCAGGTGGGAGAGGACTGCATTTCAGGGCTGACAGACGGTGACCTGGGATGCGTGGAGGGAAGGGTGGCTGGGACGCTGGAGGGCACGGCCCACCTGAGCCTCCTCTTCAGGACCTGGGGTAGAGGGTGAGGTGGAGGAGCCCGGATGCTGGGTGGGTGCATCGTGGGGATTCCCTCCCTCCCCCCAAAGCTTGGGCACCTTGGAAACCAAGAGCTGAACTGCCACTCAATGAAATCTCAGCAAGACCTTTATTCCTGTAAGACCTTCAAAAACACAGGAACTGGAAGTGATTTCAGCCGCGTCTAAGAGGCGAGTGTGTGAAGATGTGCGCAGCTTTTGAAATTCAGCACATGCGGGAGTTTTCATTTAAACAAATGATTCTTCTATTTCCCCCTAAACAGTTTCATGAAGAAGATTTTCAGTGGTGCCCTGTACGTAGAGACAACAGTCCCAGGGTTTCCTTTGATCTTCTGCACCGTGGGTTCACTCATCTCCTGTGATGTGCGTAAATGGCATTGTGCTGTAGACAGCTTGACTCCGTAGCAATTGTTCGTTTGTGGCAATTCGTTTACAGTACTTTGATAAATCCCATTAATATGGGTGTGTTTTGGAACGTTAGAGGACTTACCAGAGGCTTTCTGCAGACTTTAAAATATATATATACACACACACATATGTATAAAGAGGGGAGGGAGGAAGAGACACCAAACTTCTAGACATGGCTCTTTGAACAGTTTGGCTTTTAATTTATACTTTGTAGAAGGTAAGGAAATACAGAATGGGTGGGCCTTAGTTCCGGGGAGAAAGCTAGTCTAAGGTTTCATGGCTCCTAGGGGAGGGAAGGCTGGAAGGATCTGGTTCCATGGGTGCTAGGGAGCAGTCTGTGTTCCTGTAGTTAGGGCCAACTTGAGGGTTAGCTAAGATTTTTTTTGGCCTCGGTTATTAAGGTGGGTTTCTGTACTACCTGCTGATGCTTAGAGTCAAGGCAGTGATTTACCTTTCTTCAGAGAGGAGGATTAGGAGAAAGAGAATGCAGAGATGATCAGTTGTTCACGATTATTACTCTGAATAGTCACCCACGGAATCATCACTGCAGCCCTTTCTTATGGGCACTCTGGTAATCCTCATTTCACAGATGAGAAAACTAGCACAGAGAGGGTGAGTCACTTGCCCATGTTGGCCCAGGAGTTAAGTCATTATGGTCATGCTCGGATCCCAGTTTCCCTCTTGATTTTGGCTATCGATTATCTCCCAAGCTCTGAGCCTGTCTATAAGAAGCTTACAGGCAGATACACAAGGCAGGGCATGCCAGGAGTAAGATTTAGAGAAGCGTAACCCAGGTCTAGTGTGCTCTCAGAGGTCAGGTTCGGGGAAGGGTTCCTGGGCCAGGAGCTTCCCACTTCTAGGCCTGCCTGCCTGTCCACCCAGAGTCACCCAGGGGCTTTCGGATACAGGCTGTCATGTAGAGTCTCCTCCATTTCTTTCCCTCTTCCTCATTCCTCCCTGAGATTCCTACGCACTTTCAGTAATTATTAATTGGAGAAAACGATGACACAGGCAATATGCTTATCTGTTTCAGAGGATTGGCTTAAGTTGGCTCCAGATGTTGCTTGGCATCCAGAGTCCCAGGGAGACGATGAACTTTTGACTTTTCAAAGAGCTTCTCTGGGTCACCGCTCAGCGCGCAAGACTTGGCAGACAGGAACTCTTTCTCTCTCCGGTGTGCTGTGCTGTGCTGGGTGGTGGTGTGGCCCTCACTGTGCAGTGGAGGGAGCTCAGGCTGCAGTGGGGTGGCCGTGGGAAGCACAGATCGTCCATCGCCCCTGCCTGCCTCTCCCAGTGCCTCATTTTCTCCCCTTCCCTGGACCAGTGAAGGGATCTTAGCCAGCTCATGTCCAGTCCGGAGGAAGAAAGGTCACGTTCCTCAGCCAGCACAGGGAACCCCGGATTGACTTTCTGATGTCAATTTCGCTGTTGTTGTTGCTTTTCGGGTTTTTTCTTTTTTTTCTTCTTTTTTTTTGTATTTACCTGCAGAGCCTCTCCCTTCACAGACACTGGGAATGGAAGAGGCCTTGAGATTCGCTCCCGTGCGCTTGCCTGGCAGCTCCAGTCGACATCACAGCTGTAATCATATGTGATGAATTTTTATTTACAGATTAGTAGACTCTGACTCTGACATATGACTAGCCGGGAAGCTCCTCCCTACAACAGTTGTGTGTCATCTGCTTCAGAGAACTAATTGCTTGGCAATTCCCCCTTGGTAATTCCCTCTTTATTTTCTGATGAGTTACTTAACAGTGATGGGCTTGTTGAGCCGAGGATGGAGTTTACCGTGGGCTCCTGAAACACCACCGTCGGCCTGGAATTCTGTTGTGCTTTCCTGAAGAAACACTGGGACCATTATGTGGCCTGTTCATATTTCACTCAGTCCTGGGTTCCACACAGAGCCGTGTACAGTCTTCCAAGGGGAATCAAAAGCAGGCCTCTTTCCAGACATGTACCCCCGTGCATTGGAAAATTATTAAAAAGGAATTTAATCTTTCTAGAATGTTCAGTGCTCTTTTAAAAATATGATTCGAAATGGAGTAGCTCTCGACTCTGCTGCCGAGAGAGTGCGCTTGAGAAGAAAGCAGTTGACTGACAGTTTACAGCCCAGGTGACTTGGGCTGCCCACTCTGACCTTGCTGAGCCTCAGTTTCCCATCTGCAGAAAATACGGAGGAGGTTGCAAGAAAGAATCTCTCGGGCTCCTTCTGCCTGTGACATTTTACAGTTCCTTGAATAGATTTTTATTGTGATTTTTCCTCTCCGCTCCCCCAAGACCTTGGCTTCTGTCAAACATCTTTTGCTCTTGTTTGACTTTGTGAGGTTTTGTAGTTAATTAGACTTTATACTTTAGCTCTTATTGTGTCATTATTTAGAGAGTAAGTCGTAAGTGGTGCCTAAAATCATTTATCAGCCCATCTCTATTAGTTTCCTACCTAAATACTTCCTCTGCCTCTTCTTGCTCTTCTCTCTGCCCTGCCCCAAACAACAGCTATTTTTGGAGGTGGAATGCGTCGTAACTGGAAAGAATCTTTCAGCTAATTGTGGAATTATTTTTTTGCAAGAGCAGTGCAGAAGCTCAGCTCTTCCATGCAGTGGTATCAAGGGCCATATTCTGCTTTTAATTTGTAAGTAGAAATCCTTTCGATGTCATTTGGTTTTACCTGCAGGTGCAGGTTTTCGTCTCTGGGTAATACCTTTTCTCTTCTGCATCAACTTTTCCAATTAGTGTGTGCAGTGTTATCTGTCTTTTTGGTTAATTTATAAGCAGCTTTACTGATGCCTCTTGATTCATTGTAATTATTAATCGTTTCTTCAGGCAGCTAGTGCAAACAGAAGAGGTGACATTTGAGAGTTCTTTTGTCTTGTGTTGTTTGGTCGTCTTACTTTGTTTTCATAGGTAGAGAAGGGGCATAGGTGGTATTTAATGGTGAGGAAAAGTGAAGGGCTTGAAGTCAGAGGGGACTGGGGCTTGAAATCCAGCTCTGGCTCCTTAGCTGTGTGGCCTTGGTCATGTTTCTGGAATCTGTGGTCCTCAGTTTCCTCATCTGTTAAAGGAGGGTGATGACACCTGTCTTGCAGGATGGTTGGAATGATGACATGTGTGCTCAGTGTGGGTGTCGCAGAGGGTGGGACCTCTCTAACAATGAAAACAAGTGCACTTACAGGATGGAAGGAGAAGCCACAGCATTTGAGGGCTGGGAGGAAACCCAGCAAAAACAAAGGATGGAGCCCTGTTGGTAGCATGAGAGTAGCTGGTCATGGTGGCAGGGTTTGGATCCCAAATACACCTTTAAGCCTTGGAAAGGATCAGGATATGACAGCCTCTGCAAAGTCCATCTACTTCACAGAAAAGGGTGCTTGCCACCCCGGGATTGAGAGAACTACTAATGTCTAACATTTATTCCCCAAACTTTATAATGACCAAGGGAAGCCAACCAGAACGAAAGTTCCCTTTGAGTCTTCCGATCCATAAGTCTTGCTCACTTTACTTGGTTGTCCTATAGTTCTTGACAATTTGAAACGTATCTTTTTTTTTTCTTTTATCTTTCAGTTTTGCTTTTTTCCCACTTCCCATAAACGTTTTCATTTGCCACCTAAACTAATATGTTTGACATTCAAAGGATCTCTTCAAAGATTCTATCAAGTTGTTCTGTCTTCAGTTCCACATTGTTTTGGCATTTGATTTACTGCTTACTGTTCCAAGGCTGTGGGTGGGTTCGCCCAGGTGTTATGTAGGGTGAGCTGACTGCAGAATGCTGTATTCCTGAGTTAGAGGAGTTTGCTCTGAATTGCTTTCTAAAAGGCCTCTACCAATTTACATTGTTACTAATGATATAGAAACGTGTCTTGCTTCAACCTGATTAATTGTAGGATTTATCTCTTTTTTTTTTTTTTTGGTGGCTAATTTAATATGCTCCTTGGTTTTGAGATTTGCATTCCTTTGATCCCTTTCAGAGATAGAACATTTGCATCTCTGTTTATTTACTAATTGTCCTCTTCACAATTAGCAAATGAGAGTCTTGATGTTTTCTAATCTATGTATATTGAACTCTTTATGTGTTCTAGATATTAATCTTTTTGTAAAGTTGTATTTGCTGCTGCTATTTTTGTGGTCTGTTTTTTTTTTTTTTTCTTTTTTAAGTTTCAATAAAACTTTTTGTTGGATGAAAGTTCAGGTTTTTAGGTGAGGGATCTCTCTTCTCTTGAGATTGTGTGCTGGGCCACCCTGGAAGGAAGGAGTAGAAGGACCATCTCCAGGTTCTTTACCAGGTTGGCTTTGCTGAGAGCAGATCTCCTGTCCTCTATCTTCAAGGGCCCCTTTTCCTTCTCCTCCCACCTGCTCTTCACTCTTTGACCCTTACCCCCGTGAGCCAGCTCCCTGGCTGTCCATCTCCTCTGTCCAGCGCTGGGGTTCTCTGCCCTCCACTGCGGGTCCCTGTATCCCAGGGAGTCCTGCCCAGGGAACGGGGTTTGGCAGCCTCCTGCCCCTGGGAGAAGTCTGCCATGTTGGGCGCGAATTTCAAAGCCTTGGTGTCAGCCTTCACTCCAGGACCCTGGGCGGGAGGCTTCACTTCTTCACACAGTCCCGCTCCCCACAGGGGGGCCCTGCGCAGGGACAAGCTGCTTGGCTTTGGTTTCCACCCATGTTGGGTCACAGAGGGTGCTGCAGGGTGATACAACCCCACTCCTCACCCTGGCGCAGCTCATCCCTGGAGAGCGCTCTTGGGCAGGAGGTTGGGAGCCCTTTCCTGGGCATCAAGTTTAGGGGAAGCCTGGCTTCAAAGTCTCAACCTGGGCTCGTGGCTGAGCCAGGCAGGGTGGCTTGGCATGTGCCGTACCTGCCTCCTCCACGGTCTCTCTGTAGGTACCCCGTCCTGGTTCAACCCAGTCCCCTCTCTGAAGCCAGAATGAACATTTCTGAATATCAGAAATATGTTTCCACCTGGGTCCTCCCTACTTCCTGCCCTGGTGTTTTATGGCCCAGTCCTTAACCTGGCTCCCTGTTTGGGGGGACTTTGCTATTGCTCCGGCCCTGTCATGTGCATTGCCCTATATCCACTCCATCTCTGTCCTTATTTCCTCTGTGAAGTGCCGTATTCTCTTGTGTCCCAGCTTTTAGATGTGCCATGTCCCCTTCCTCTCCCTGCTTCTTAAGTCTCAGCTTAGAGTCCCCTCCTTGGGCTCCATTACTTGCAGCCAGTTCCAGACTCCCATGGTCCCCATTGTCCCCTTCCGTAACTTCTTTATGAAGCCTTTGCCCAGCTCAGTGATAGGAGGGTCTCTTCCCTGTTGCTGCTCTTCTCAGCGTTTGGCATACAGTCACACTGCAATAAATATGGGCATTTCCCTTGCATGCAGAATTTCGGCTTACAGATTCGGTGGGAACCCCTGTAATGACTTATGACTTATGCAGTTGTGGCCTGGGATCCCTGTGGGGTCTAGTGGACCACCATGGAGGAATGAGAAATGACATGCTTGTTGGAGAGGCTTCATGCACCATGACAGTGTGTGATAAAAGTGATGGAAATGTTGAAAAAGCTGTGCTCAGGTAAAGAGAGGCCCAGGGATGAATTTTGTGGAACAAAAGCTCTCTGCAATGGAATGCTGGATCTGCTCGGTTTAGAGCTTTATCATGCTACACACATGACCACAGAGACACTGCTATTGCTGAAGTTCAATGCAGGAAAAAAAATGGCTTTATTTTTGGTCGTCTAAAACTATCTTCGTATTGAAAAAAAAAAAATCCTGTTGAATTTCAATTGTGTGATGATTCTTAGAAGCCCAGCTTACCATGTTGGACAAATGAATGAATTTGAGGTTTTCATTTCTAAAATCTGTTCTCTGACCTTGAGTGGTCTCCTGAAGTTCTCCTGAGATCCTACCCTTCCACTTAGGAGAAAGTTCCTGGGGAGATAACTATCCCACGTTTTTTCTGGAAGAAAGGAAGTGTTCTGAACCAGGCTGCTGAGGTGTGGGTGAAGTACCATGTGGGAAAGGGAACCCTAGGAAAGGGGTAGGGGACCCAAACCTCTGCTCTGCATGACACTGCCCATAAGGAATGGGACTGACCAGCCACCTCTCTGTCTGGTGTGGGTTTGTGTGGGAGTTGCCCATTGGAGGACACCTTGGGCAGGTAAGGGGTGTCCAGTTGTGGTGGCTGGTGTGAGGGACCATATGTCGGACCCTGTTGGAGGTTCAGCAGGTGTGGAAACGGCAGTGGGACATGAAGAAACCGAGGCCCTGTTCCCTCCTTGGCTGCAGCATCCAGGGGGACGTGCCCGACAGTCCTCTTCATCTCCTTGTGCTCTGGAAGGTTCCGAGTGGCAGGAAGAAAGGAGGTGGCGTGAATTTTGTTTGGCTTTCTCTTCCCCTTTCCCAGGCTCCATCTCTGCCTCACCCTTGTAGCCTCCTGGGTCCCTACAACCCCACCCTGGGACTCCTGGGGAGACACCCTTTACCTGGGACATGGGGTGGGACATGGGAACGAGCCTTTTCCCCGTGGATGCTGCCTCCTGGTGCCTGGTCTGATACTCTCCAGGAGACAGCAGTTTAGTTTGGCTTTTTTTTCCTGTTTCTGAATCGTCCTAGGTATATGAAACAAGTTTATCGATGACCGTATTGACACTGGCAAAGAGGTTCTGTTTGTTTATTTAAAATCCTCCTTCCCTAAAACCTGGCTTTCCATGGCATCTGAAGGACATATGGTGATAGCCTCGAAGCCCAAATTTTGGTGTTTTATTTTGTCTTCCCTGTTCTATTTAAGTCTCTCTAACCCTTTGTACCTTTCTCTACTCTTCAGAAAGAACAAGTTGTATTTTTTTCCCATCTCAGCATCATCCACGAACAGTACTATTTTAACAGTCTGAATAAACAGATATAAAAGGAGGAAGATATGGGTTTTTTTTTTCCCCTCCCAGAAACTGTAGATCTATTTCAATCATCCTCGAGATTAGCATAGGCACACAGGAGCAATAAGCAACACTGAAAGGAAGAAAAATAGGTTTCCGCACGTGACCTTGAATGGGGTCTTACCAGTAGTTTCAGGGCCCTCCCCAGACAAGACTCTGGAATTCACACTTCACATGTCTTTGAACCCTGGAGAGAGGGCCATTAATCTATGGAAATGAACAAACACTGGCTGTTTGCTATCCTGCTGGGCAGAGAACATTTGGTGACCTGACTAATCTCAAAGTTTCTTTCTCTAAGTGGTGCACTGAAGTCAACTCTTGGCCCTGAAGTCTCAGGAAATGATTCTGTTTTTTTGTTTTTGTTTTTGGTTTTTTTTTTTTTTTAAAAAAAAAGAAAGAAAAAAAGAAAAGAAAAAAAAAATTTTAACTTTCCCATTTTAAATGTCCAGGGTCTTCAAAGACTCCACTGGGATGAAAGTCCCCTGTTTCCTGTTTCTCTTAGAGGACTAGTCAAAACTACCCTTGTCTCGTGATTGCGTTTTGCAGCCTGAGCCTCTGATTTAGTAACTACAGCCTTAAACTCCACAGTCATCTAGACCATGTGCAGCGACTAGTGTGTCGTGGGCCCACCTCGACTGATAATAGCACCTCTCAGAATTCAAGTGCCTGCCAAATCGTTGCAGTGGATAGTCATAGAGACTCTGTGCGTAGGGCGTAGCCTCCTCGTTTTCTAAGAGAAAATAGAACCTAGGAGTTCTGAGACTGAGTTACTGGGTCCCAGTGGCTAGATCATCAGTACTGTCACCCTGGCTTTCTGACTTGTCATTTATCTCTCTTTCCCATCTCCTGGACAGTCCACATACTCCAGGAATGTCTCCAGCGGTATCTCTGGGTTCATAAAGAGAAAACAAACAAAAACCTTGTCTTTGTTTCTTTTTTTAAACTAGCTCAACAGGGCAATTTCCATCTTGGCCTGGGAAGATGAAGAAATACAGGGGTCCAGCCCCTTGGTGTAAGCCATTCATGGTTACCCTGGACACATTTCATTATAAGTTTGGATGTCAGATGGGTTTGGAGTGCTTACAACTAAATGTGAGGGGTAGGTGGAGAGTGAGTCTCCTTTCGCAGCAGCCACTGTACCTTTAAGGTTGCACTTCTTAGAGCTTTATCTCCTTTAATGCACCCATGTCGGCAAGGTCAGAAATGTCAGGGGACTAAATTGATCTTGTATATGGAATCTTGAAATCAGATGCCATCTGGAGGGTGGGAAGATAGTCAGGTCAGGTCCCTATCTGTCTCGTCCTCCTTGCTTTCCTGCTGGATGCTAGGGAAGTGGTGGGTAGAGGAAGCTGGGAGCCAGCCTTCCAACCGCTGGGCAGCAGGGGACAGCGCAGAGCATTCACATCTGCAGAGAACATGAATGGCGGCCCTGATAGTCAAGTGTCTACTGCTCTTCCACACTGAGTGGCTCATCTTGGGAAAACACTGTTCAGCCCTTGACACCAGAGTCTAGAGCTGTTGAGAAGCCTCCTCCTTCTTTGCAGAAGTAACAGCTGCCTGGTGACCATGCTGTTAGTTGCAGAAAGAGTTGGCCTCTGATTCACTTTTGGTGTTGACCGAAGAAGCTAGGCTTACCCGATATCCTCAGGAGCAATGTTGCAAAGGAGACCAAGGCGATCTCTCTGTCTCCCTCTCTCTCTCTCTCTTAGGCATCCCCTCTCCATCTCTTTTCAGCTTGCTCCCAGCCATCAAGGACAGTCCGCCCAGCGGGGAGTTTTGTTTGGCCATGGAGTAGCTAAGGATGTTTCTCTCTGACAGGTCCCAGACCGAAAGTGCTGGTGGACATCTCTTCTTGCCCCAAGATCTTCGTTGGAAGCCCTTCGGATTTGGTGTCTTTGCTGTTCCAAGTCTTAATGAACTTTCCAGGAGGCAAACTGTATCACCATTTATTCTGGGCTACCCTAGTGGATGACACCCAGCTTCCGAGACCTCCTTTTGGACCTCGTCCCTGAGAGCCAGTGTTTTAGCTGTCTCCTGGTCAGAAGCCTGTTTTGGACCGGTTCTGAGCTGGTGCAGGCTTAGTCACTAATGGCCAGGAAGCTGCTGTTAAATGTGCTGCTTGATCAGCTTACAGCCACCCTGCGCTTGCCACGGGCAGAGCATGCTTCCTTCTTGAGCTCTTGGGGAGTCTCTGCACCAGTCCACTAGAAACAAGGCATCCATCCATTCTTTCCATCTTGGCGGTTACCCAGGGCCATATCCTGAGGTGACCTGCAGTAGAGGGAGTGGAGGATAAATTCACCTTGCACAGGCTTGTTCCTGCTAGTTCCAGCCTGTCTCTCCCCACAGATCAAGCTTTTAAATATGCCAGTGATTGGTTTTGTGTAGGAATGTGTGGATTGTTGGATTGGAAGCATTCTCTCCCCGGATTTCTCGTGTTTACATAAGCAGACATTTTTTTTTTTAAAATGTTCTATTGCTGATTTAAATAGCAGGGCTTATTTTAAAAAGTTATGGGTGCTTAAAGGTGGTACAGAATAAAAAATGCAAAGTTTTGTTTTTCTTCATTGCAAGTTGTAAGACAACCAAAAGGTGTATATGTTCATGTTTTGTCAGGAAAGGGTCAAAAACAGAAAATTTGCAACAGAGACAAACTAGAATAGAACAAGTAGAAACAGAAGCTGACAAATCTATGCCCCTTGTTGGGAGTGCAGCCGTGGAATGTTATGTAGGACCAAAAGGAATGGAGGAGATATTTCAGTAACATTTTGTTCTCTGTCAAAAACCTTCTGAAATATAAATCTGCTGTGTATTGGAGAAAGGAGGCAGCAATTGATTCAAGTTGAATGGCTTTCATTTAACTAGAGGAGTCCACAGAAAGCAACCCTTGTTCTGACAACCATATTTTTGAATTTTGGGACTTAAAGAAAATTGAATTCCTGTTTACATATCTTCTAGGATTGTTTTATTGACAAAGACACAGGTCAGATCCCATTACAGTGGCAAGTGTTACAGCAAATAGAAACATTTCTAAATGAAATATAAACATTTCTAGGCCATGGCCAGAGCCTGCAGTAATACCAGGTGGGGAATATGAAGCCATTTGCAGCTATAAATACTGGGAGTTGTAGATGTGCTTTTTAAAAAACGAGTTCTTTAAAAAAATATTCTAGTCTTTTGCCAACACACACCCATACACATAATTCACCTATTTGCATAATAGAAGAGGAAAAAATTATATATCCATATATATATATCCATATATATATGATATATATTCAACTTTATTTTGGTCTCTCTGGAACAGATTATCTTTTTTCTTCTTCTCACGAGGGCTTCTAGAATTGCTTCCAATTACTGAAATTTCTTAATTATCCACAAATATGAATGTCCTTCTAAGGGTCTTGCCATGTCAACCAACTCAGCCAAGAGTCAGTGGCCAGCGTTCATGGTTTAAGGAGCTGAACTTCAGAATTAAGGCCCCCTGCAAGGGATATTGTGATTTGGTTCTCCATTCTGAACCTCTGGAAGAAAAAGTAGGGTTTTTTTTTTGTTTTTTTTTTTTTTGTGTGTGTGTGTGTGTGCGTGTTTCAAATCTCCCAAATCATCCTGGCACTGAACCTGGACTCACAGCAAGTGTCATTTTTAGCACTGACTATTACTCCTGAAATTTTGGCTCTCAGTGGCCTGTGGTTCTGTAGACTCTGAATTTCCCCAAATGCCATTAAGGACTCAAATGCAGAATATCTTAACATTCTACGGTTGCCAATCAAGAGAAAGCTTCTCTGGGAATAAAGGTCTGCTAGGTTGTATCCCCGTTCTGTCTTCAAGCTTCAGCCCCGTGTGCCTGTGTTTCATTTCCTTTCTTGTTTATAATAATTCACGACTTGAGTTTATTGTTTTCTTACTTGGAAACTACTTTAAAAAAAAGGATTCCCAGCTCATAAAAATGTAGGAAGGTTCCATTCTGTTCATTCTTCTTACCTCTCATCGCTGGGCCATCGTTTCTCTCTCTGTCCTCCTTCTGGGATTTCATCTTGCTCAGCAATTCCAGCGTGTGACTCTGAAGCTATGGTTTGAGTTTCCTGACCAACTTCTCCTTGCATCCGAGTCCATTTCCTGTGCTGAAGCTGCTGGCATCCATTCACTGCTCCTGCTCAAAACTGAAACTCCTGGTGCTGGGACCAGTCTTGACCACACTATTGATTTCTTCCTCCATCTCTCGTTCCGTTGTTATTTCCCGAGGAGGAAAATCTAGTTGTCATGAAGAACTTCATTTCGACCTCGCAGTAATCACTAAACCTCTGTTGGGTTTTTCTGTTCTCCTGCTCCACTGTACAACTTCCAACTGTAACAGCGACCAATGGGTCTTTGACAAATGAGTTGTCCCTACACATGCTTTATTACACTAGCTGTTTAAAAATAATTAAGCTTCTCTCTGTGTTCTTTGCTCTGGGTCAGGAACCTTGCTTGCTTAGCCCTCCAACACAGAAGTTAATCACAAACGGGTCCTCTGAACCAAATAATTAAAAATAGAGGGAATTTTCTGAACCCGGCGGTTGGCAGAGAAGTCCGTACATCCATCTGTGCCTGGTTAGGAAAATATCTCATGATGTTTAAATAGCATCAGGCTTGCTCTCTTGTGTGAGGGGGTCTGTGTGTCTGCGTGTAATTCATGGCTCTGAAGATTTGACTGTTAGCTACTTTTATTTTTAAATAGTCTCTGGCCAGGAAACAGGAAGGCATCTCCAGGTGTTTTGTGTATTCTTTATTTGCCAGTTTCTGTAAGGAGCAACGATTTTGCTCTTGCTGTTGTCATGAGCTGGAAGTTTTCCTCTTGGCCTGGGTTTCATTAGAAAATGAAAGAGACATGATGTGATGTTGAAGTCTTTCTGTCTTTTGATTCTCCACTTACAACTTACCTTTGCTAATGGCTTTCAGGAGCTGTTCTTAATAGACACGGAATACTGACGAATCTTTCCAACTTGGAATGTGGCAGGTTTGGAGTTTCTGCTCCCTGGAGAGGGGATTTATGCCTAGAATATACATCAGATTCAGATTGTGAGTGACTGTTTGGAGAGGAATCCTATTCTTCAACTTGGACTTTTTTTTTTTTTTCTTAGCAGTGATCAGTGTCTCATAAAATCTATTCACTTTGGCCAGTTTTACAGTTGGGATATGACTTTAAAATATGTTTTTGTTTTATAATATTCAAATTGTTATGTGATAGAAAGATTATGCCTTCTGGTATTTTCTCTGTTGCAGTGATCTCTTCTTATCCTTAGAAAATGCTTATTTTAGGTTGGTTTCTCTCTCCCAGGAGAACTGTTCTATTAAATAATAACTAATGCCCAATAAATACCCTGAAGGGAGATTAGGAATTATTAATGGGGGTGGGTGGGGGGAGGCAGGGAAGGAAAAAGAAATGTCTTACTTTGATTCTTCTGGCTCCGAAAGGTATCTGTTTCTCCGGGTTGTCAGTTTCTTTATGTTTCCTGAGATTTAGAGGGTAGGCCTATTCTTAATGCTCTAATAATAGAATTAAGCACTGAAATCAAGAGCTGTGGATTGACCATGCTCACATTCATGGAAATTAAGGAAGGAGGAATGGCTTCAATCAATTTCATTGTTAATGTCTCAGTGAATTCCTGAGTGTAGCTATTGCCGTTAGCTTGGTTAGCTAGGCGGTTTGTCATTCATGAAATTTAAAATCAGGAGGGCCCCAAACATCTCTCGGTCCAACTTCCTCCTCTTACACGCAGCCCTATTCATTTCTTGTAAGCCTGCCATGTGGGAGGAGGCTAGTGTGCTAGAGGGAACCAGAGAGTTGAATAACTTGTGGCTCATGGCTTCAAACAAACTCATCTGCCACTTCCTTTCCTGTGTTATTTGAAGGACACATTTTAACAAGAGATAAGTGCTCATTGTTGCTCTCTGTCAGTGGATGATGTTAGGAGTTAATGTATATTCTGTGAGCTCTGGATCACATAAGAGTAGATGATACATGTTTTTGTTTAGGTTACTGCTGGATGGTGCTTGCCATCCATCCCAAGACAGAATTCTGCTCTTAGACAAATTCAGTCTTTTCCAAGACAAGCTGACATCATCTGTATCAACGTGATTCCCCAGAAAGGGCACTTGAAGGCGCAAGTTCTTCACATTTTCCCTTGGAACTGTTAGATTTCCCATGCAACATAGTTCCCATGGAACTCTTCTGTCCATTGGAGCATCTTCTGGACATTGACTTCTGATGTTTCCCTTAAAAAAAAAAAAATGCAGAATTTAATGGTTGATGTTTTTGTGAATAGATCATTGCCAACAAATATTTATTTACCCGATTTGTGGTTGAAAACACAAGGTATACAGCATACATGCTTAAGAAAGGTCATAGTGCCTAGAACTGTACTTTTAGTAATGATAGTGGCTGGCTTGCTGAGGATTTAAGATGTGTGGGTCATTGTACTAATCACTTAATCCTCACAGTAAGCCGAGATCGCTGGTCATTATCTCCACTTCACAGATAAGGTAACTGGGTTAGCAGTTTGCCCAAGGTCACGGAGCCAGGAAGGGCTGGGCCTGTGGCTCAACTCTTGACATTTTAACCTCAGCCCCCAGGCTCTTTATGAACTGACCGCCTGGTGTCATTGTAAGACTTACCCTATTGTTTTCAAAAACTGTTTTTACTAAATATTGAGTTTAAAAAAAAATTGAGTATGTACAAAAGCAGACTCACAAGATAAATGTGAGTTATGGAGAATAAAGATTCAGTGAACATTTCCTTAGTTCTCCACCCAGAGTTTTGAATGACCACAAACCGAATGTCCCTGTGTAGCCTTCCCTTGATCTGTCAGTCTTCTTTTCACCTTAGAACCCCAGGGCCACAGGAGGAGGCTGAGGCGGAAGATCACAGGTTCTAGGCCAGCCTGGGCAGCTTATCGGCCTTGTCTCAAAATAAAATCATGTAGCTTAATGGTAAAGCACCCCTGGGTTCAATTCCCAATACCACGTACATGGGCGTACGTGCGCATAACCACTAGAAAAATTATATTTAAGAACATCTTTCAGGCTGGGGATGTGGCTCAAGCGGTAGACGCTCGCCTGGCATGCGTGCGGCCCGGGTTCGATCCTCAGCACCACATACAAACAAAGATGTTGTGTCCGCTGAAAACTAAAAAATAAATATAAAAAAATTCTCTCTCTCTCTTTAAAAAAAAAAAAAAGAACCTCTTTAACAAAAGTGCATGCTAATCAGATCAATATATACATTCCCTTTCTTTTTCTCCTCTCTTCTCCTATTTTGTCATCTTTCAGGCCTCTTCCCTGTTTTTTTGTCACCAAGGGTTTGGGGTGGGGGGAGGTGGAGGAGATACAAAGAAGAAATGCTTTCAAAAGATGCTGGGTGTGGTGGCACAGGCCTGTAATCCCAGCAGCTTGGGAGGCTGAGGCAGGAGGATTGCAAGTTCACAGCCAGCCTCAGCAACTTAGCAAGGCCCTAAACAACTTAGTGAGACCCTGTCTCTAAATATAAAATAATAAAAAGGGCTGGGGATGTGGCTTGGTGGTTAAGGTGCTGTAAGGCTGCTAGTGCAGGGAGTTCTTGGTGAGGCCACAGGGATTTTGCCTCATTCAAGGGGACAGACACATCCTGTTTCAAATAAAATGTGATTTTCTGTTATGGTGCTGATAGACCTCTCACAAGCTTGGAAGGTCATGATCCACCAGAATTAGTTCTATAGACACAGTTTTAAGTAGTGTGACTTAAGGACACAGTGTATTCTCATAACCAATGCGACAGCATTGGGTAACACAATCGAACGGCACTGAATGGAACCTGTTAAGATGATATAACCTTGTTGTCCTTAATATTTTAATGCAGTCTTTCAGCAAGTAGTAATACCTGGCGGAGTGTGTGAAAATCAAAAAGCATTCTGGCCTGGCAGGAATAATAGCATTCTTTCATCGGTTGGAAAATATATTCAAATAATTCACTGCTTTTTAAATTTTCTAATAAGAGTTTTTTTGTTTTGTTTTGTTTTGGTTGCAAATTGTACTGTTGTATGAAAGTCTTTCCAAGGACCACATTAGTCTGTAGTAGGAGGAGGCAATTTAATAGTCTAAGCTATTTGGAAGTTAGGACTATTTTATATTAATTCCACATAATTATGAAAATATACATGGATTTTAAAAGATGGAGGAGAACCGGATCTATTTAAACATAAAAGCACTTAAAGTCTTATGTGTATGAATGTATGTGGAGTCATTTAAACATCCACATTCACACATGTGTGCCTTGGTTGCTAGTATTTTTCTAGTGCTGTGTGCATTCCTATGTGCAAATATAGCCCGTGCCCTTCCTAGAGCCGGAGTTGGGGGACCCTTTGGTGAGCTGGCTCTGTGATCTGGAGTTTATCAAATGCAGTGATGTTTTTGTGATTTGGGCCTGTAATAGTAAGTAGTATCACAGAGAGGTTGAAGTGTGAGTATGTGTCTATTTTTATCTTCTGCCTCATGTCTTTCTGCTTAGAGAGGAATCGATGTTGAAGCAGTGTGCCTATTAAGCTTCCAGAAGGGAATAAAAAGAGCTGCATATGACACTTTGTTGCGGTTTGTCCGTTGTCTGAAAAACATGCCATAAAAATATGGAAACTAGGAAAACCTTGGCAAATGTAGCCCCAAGAGTGTTGCTGATTTAAAACCTGCATTTGAGAATTCTGAGTGCTGTTCTGTGACAGCTATTGCTATAGGAATTGGCGCCAGCTAAGAAAATTTACAGTTTAATACTTTAGAGCAAATAATTGCTTAGGATGCTTTAAATAGCACAGGAAATGTGTAGAGTGTTTACTTGACATTTGGTATATTGAACACTAATACCGAAACAGAGTCTTTGACCACAGAGAATATGCCAGTGTAGGTGGGGTGGAGGGTAGATGGGAGACAGAGGCAGAGAAGAAAACAGCCAACACGATTTCATGATATGGAGATACCAGAAAAATAAATGTCCCTTGGTTTAATCAGGTAGTCTTTGAGTGTGGGACAGAAAGAAAAGCACAGAGGACGCTGGGATTAGGTTTCTCCTGCTGTCTTTGCCAGGCCCTCAAAGCTTTGCAGCTCTTGGCTGTTCTGGGTGGTTTTTCAAGGTCCTCCTGAAAGCAAGAGGAATGACCTCTGTTTTTATAAGAAAGAAAGAAAAAAAAATCCCTCTTGTTATCTGTCTAATCTGCACATGCTTGTGAATTTTTTTTTTTTTTTTTTTTTTTTTAACAATTCTGGTGCCCTCATTTCTCAGCGGAGCTCAGCACTTCTGGTGTTCTTTACCCCGAATGCGTCTTGAACTGGTCCTCTTTTCACCTCCTCTGACACTGTCCATGTGGGTCTTAGAATGGGGTCTAGGGCAGTTCCGTGCAGCTGGGCCACGCAGAATGTTTCTTTCGGCACAAACTGCTTACTATGCATTGTGATTCAGTTGCATTTAATAGGAAAAAAATAAGGTCTAGTGTGGGCTACTGAACCCCTTTCCATTCATAGGTGCCTGAGTCAGGCATCCAGTTGCCTTTGAGGGAACTTCAAATGCATATGTTAAAAACGAATTGGCACCCGTGCTACGTCCAGGAATGTGAAATTGTGCAATGTTAATAAAATTTGTTAAAAACGTCCTCCCTCTATCTTGTCCACATGAGCTGTTTTTAAATACCCCAGGAAAATTTTGAAGACAACAATCAAAAGTCAACACTTGGCCCTGCAGGTTGGCCCGGCATCCAGAACACTGAGTGGAGGCACGGCTGTGTTTATGGCTTTTCCAGTGCCTTCAGATTTGACCTTGAATAAATCGTGTTTAACTTCTCTATGCTTCAATTAGCTTTTGAAAGATATGTGCGGTTGTGTACAGCCGGTGGGAAGGCAGTGACTGAAGTTCGCAACAAAGGGAGAACTTGAAGGAAAGTTTTATTAGGAAGGAACTGTGGCTGAGAATGCCTTTCTCATGTGCTCATGGGAGGAGCTGATGGTGACGGGTCCTGGCTCCCGCGGCTCCTAAGGCAGCGTGATCTCACTGCAGTTTGTAGAGTTTACATATATATAAGTATTCATATGTACATAAATATTATATTACGTTTATATAATATAAAAATTTATATTATGCTTATAGTATAAATGTTTATATCTTTTCTATATATTCACTGATTTACTTTTTAACTTTGGACAATGTGTGTTCATACATTTTCTAGAAACTCTACCTGTGAAGGGATTTTTATTTATAATTTCACAATTTAAATTATAATCAAGCACTAACAAATTACATTCCATAGGCAGACACTGAATTTCATTTTGCAAAAGGAAGTCTGAGTTACTCATTGAAAAATTATCTTTTTAGCCTTGTTCAGTCTTTGAGATGATCCAAGGGGTTTTTCACTCATTGGGGAGAAAGGGAGGAAGTTCAACAATATTTATGCCATTGCTACCGTGTGCCAGATATATACCCTGTGTGATTTATGTTCACAGCTCTTTTTCCTTCTCTAATATGTCAGGGCTCAGTTGGGAGGGCCAGAATCCATAGGAGAAGATGAAATGTGCCCATTGCTTCTGATAGTTGAAAGGAGGAACTTTTTGGTTAGTGGTAGTCAAACTCCACACCAACAGTGTGGGGCTGTGAGGTCTTGATAAACCAGGTGCTGGTAGGTGCCCCCACTCTGAGACCTCCCTGAGGGTTAGCTAGGTTGCAACATGGGGCTAAACCACTTCTCTCTGGTTAAGTCATTTCACTTATTGCCTCATTTCAATTGCATTGTTGTCAAAAGGACCTTCATAGGTACTGCACATTGATTGCAGTGCTTAAAATTTGAGCAAAAGAATACAGGCTTTGAATGGTATTTGGAGCTTGGCTCCAGAGTCCCAGCTGCAGTAAATACAAAGCCAACAACTCTGAGTTTAGATTAGAAAACATTTCAAAGAAAGCCAGAGAAAGCTTATATATTTAACGCAATATCTATGACTCACTTTCTCTTTGCTTTCTCAATCCAGCCGTTATTCATTCACTGCTAGCCCCATAGGAGGCTCCTTTGGAAGTTTCCATTTGGCTGCTTTGCAAGACACATAAATATATACCTTGGGAGAATAGGGCACACGAGAGAAAAGACAGAGGTCACAATTTTGAATCCTGGTGCTGCTGATAACAAACTATGTGACCAGATACTTTGTACAGAAAGGAGGATGTTTTCAAAATCCATTCTTAGCTGCCAGAGAGGCTGTTATCACACTGTGGCTGGGTTTGTCCCAGGATTTCTCAGCAGTCCCTGGTATTGGGATCACCCGGTTCTCAAAGAACCCTCCTTGTGGGTCAGCGCTTTTGGAAGCTGCCCTGGGGTTGGGACAGCACCTTAAGAATCCTCAGCAGTTATATGATGAGAAAAGACCTCTGTATTCCGTAAATATGTAAAATAACCATGTCAATTAAAAATTTTAAAAAACAAGATTTAAAAAGGATCCCTAACAGCCTTTAGGATTACATAGTCAAAAGAACTCAAAATTGTCAAAACGGGGTAGTGGGAAAGAGGGTGCCATGCTGTTCTGAAGGTGCTGCTGGTGTCTGGGGTTTGCACTGTGTCTGCCCTGGCAGAGTGTACCGGGGCTGTGGTTCAAGGCCCAGCCCCACCACCTGCTGCTTGGCCAAGTCCCCTTGTACCAGGGCTGTGGTTCAAGACCCAGCCCCACCACTTATGCATGCCAGTTTCTTCCTCCCGGAGGAGATGGTAACCAACATAAGGACTAAATAGGTCAACCTCTATAAGACTCTTAGAAGGGTGCAGACATACAGTAAGTGCTTTTGACACTCTACCTACTATTATTGTGGTGTTAATCTCCACTGGCATTTTCCAATGTATTTGTGAAGTATTTAGGGCAAGATTCCAGGCATATGGGTGCTGACAATTGTGGATGGGTAAGAAGGAAGATCTAGGATTGGGGAAGTTATCTCTGTTTGTGGGACTGGGGTGTGGCTCCATAGGAGAGTGTGTGCTTAACATGTAAAATGCCCCGGGATTGATGCCTTGCATGCATTATATTATGTATAACATTGATATAGAATTATCTAATATATAACTATATAAGCTCTCCTAGTCTATCCATTAAGTAATTTATTGATCATTTTCAAAATGTTCCATAAGTAATTAAGAGATTTAAAACTCAATTTATTAAAATGTGATTTATAATCACTTCTTATATTAGATTTCTTGTTTGAACCCTGTTTACTGAGTGTGTGTGTGTGTTTGTGTGTGTGTGTGTGTGTGTGTGTGTAAAATATTAAGAAAATTGAAAGAGATAGTGGATGGTATTTTGAGCATGAAATGCCAATTTGGAATTATTTTGTGTTTTATTCCTTTCCCCTAATAACTATATATAAATCCCCCAATAATTGCTCTTTTATCACATTTAATGCATCTCATTGTATTGTATTTACTTATAGTTGAAAAAATTTTTTTAAATTACGAAAGGTTTTGAATTTACTGATTTAATTTACTTAATTACCTTAATTTCTTGGGGGACAGAAAATAGATCTGGCCACTTATTTAGGTTTACACCATTTTTGAACATACTATACCCCCAGAGCCAAGAATTCATTGAGAAGGATTTTTTTGGTAATAGTCACTATTTTTTTTTTTCAGTTATTACTTTCTAGAAAAAAAAATTTGCTTTTGTAATACTTGTCTAGTTCAAGGAGGGAGCATGTTCGGTGTCTAATTTCGCTGTATGTGGCTTGAACTCATGGGAGACCCACCTGCGGTAGGACCTGTTAAGAAGTTATTCTGTGTCATACATAATCAGGTTCAGGAGGTCTCACTAATTTGCATTTAAAGATGATAATTGGCTTCATCCTCACGGAGGGCTTGGACCTAAGTGTTTTAGCTTACCAGTCCACTAAGGTTTGCATTAGAATCGCCTCACCTTAGTGGGCAGAGCTGGGAACCCCCTATTTAACATTCCCAGATGAAGGAAGCTCTTTCGCAGGGTTTCATCTTAATATGGTGATCGAATTCTGTTTTATTTGAAGGAAAATGTATGTGGCTTACTATAGGAAAGGGAACTTCAGCTGCTTCTGTTTAGCAAGTGTTTATCTCTCATTCCTGTACATGCAGGTGCTTCTTGTGTCCTTGACTCTGAACCAGTTAAAAAGATCTGTACTTACCGAGAGTCTTCTTTTATAAATGGTTAGACTTACCGGATGCCTCCCCCGTTTTTAAATGATGCAGGAAATGTTGGAATACATGGAGTCACCCTGTTTGGGGCTGATTCCCTTATCCGAGCATAAATACCATCTGAGGAGAGAACGGAGAAGTAGGTACTGGCCAGATAAGCACATGGGTACCAGTGATGCTTGACCTTGCAGGTTCCAGAAAGGGAGAGTTACAAACTATTTCAAAGAAGATGATTTTCAAAATTTGGTTTCTGATGTGAAAACTGGATCGACTGTTTATTTATTTATTTATTTATTTTTTCCTTTCCTCTGAACACATTCACCCTAACTTGAATGGGAGAATGTTCCTTAAGCCTCCATCTCTTCAGCAGTGAGTCATTTCCATGTTGTGGAGGCATTTTCTAGCCTTTATTGCTGTGTGTAGTTCAGGCTTCTCCCTGGATGTTTTGACTCCTTAGGAAACTCGCAATAACAAATTAACAATCACACTCCCTGGAATGAAAACATGCAGGAGTGGGGTAGTAAATAGCAGCTTGGCAGCCTGAATAAACAGAAAACTCAGCTCTCATACTTAGGAAGGCTCTAGAGGAGTCCTGTGTCCAGCAGATCTAAGGGAGCCATGGCATGGTTGTCCTGTCAGAATTTGCAGATTGTATATAGTCGACACCCTCTTCGTGGGCTGCTTGCTCTGTTGGTGTATTTAGATCCTGGGGTGGATGGTGTAGTGCATCTCCCAGGGACAAACACTGGAATGAATTCCTTCCTTGCTGAACATGCTAGAAAAGAACCCGACCTCTGAAACCTTGGCTTTGGAATTCCTACTGATCGAAAAGACATCCAGAGTACTGTCTCTGAGATTTCACGAATTTTCTCTGGGTTCCTATTGAGGAATTGGGGCTGGGAGTTTCTTCCTCCTCCTCGCCTGTTTTAGTTTCTCATGGGGTTTGTCCATGTTTGACAGACTGCCCCCACTGCAGGCGAAGGCCGTGTGCTCTGCCTGGGACAGTGGAGGACTCACCTCACCTGGCTGGCAGACCTGATGGGGCAGAACTTCAGTCTGGGGCTTGTGAGTCAGACAGAGGCAAAGATTTAAGTGTTATTAACATGAGAAAGATCTTTTGAACATGAAGTCATGATGCTTGAGGTTACTTTGAACTTTCCTCCCAGGCTCTTTTATGATCTGAACTAGAATCAACATGCTTTAAGCTTTCTGCTGAAACACAGTGGAGTAACAAATGGACCCGAACGTGAAATTGCAGCAGAGCCGGAAACTTTCAGAATGCAGCAATGTTATACTGTGATAAATATTTAGTGAAGCTACTTGGCTCATGGGTTATATTTCTTTTCCATGGGCTATTTTTTAATGGCTTTGGGGTTCAGGAATTTTGAAAAGTCAAATTCTTTGTAATTTGAATTTCCTTCTAAGCAAGGAAGTACACTGTGTTATTAATTTTAAAAATATATATACTTAGAAGTTCAAATTGTGTAATTATCTTAATGCTCCAGAGCCTCTTCTGTGACTAAACATTGGAACTTACTCTGTTGAATGTAGGGAATTTGTCCAGAAAAGCTTAAAGAAATTTAGCCTACGCAGGAAGATTTGCTAGATTCATAAATAAAAGGTTTAACTAAAGGGGTGATGCATAGCATGATTTTTTATTTTATCTGTGGAAGATTGTACTTGAGTTTTATCTCTTTGTCCTCTTTTTAGGATTACATTCTAATTATAGCTTATTTTTTGTAGTTGATTTATAGTAAGTTCCATGCAAACTGATGATGGGTAATTGTATTTATTTCAATTGTACAAGGATAGGTTATTTTTAAGAGATCACAAAAATTATTTTTCAAATAAGATATAAATGTCCCCAGAAGTGGTATTCCCAGCCTCTTAAAGATAACATAGTATGGCACTGTATCTTGGGAGGAACAACTTCCCCCACTGAAAAATAGAAGAATTCAAACTTTAGAATTTTTAGTTGAAATAATTTGTAAATTGTGATAGTGGCTTTTAATCCTTAGCAGAATGCTCTCTTTTTTCTTTCCTTTCATTTTTAATTCTCTCTTCTTTCTAAGAAGTCTGCATAAATGTTTATAAGAACATAGCCTTAAGTATTTTCAGTGTAGCATACCAACAGAAAAGACTGTTTTATGTAGAATAAGAAAGTTGTTAGGTAAAAATGCCTTGTACATTTTGGGGGATAAAATTCCTATATAGTGTGTGTGTGTGTGTGTGTGTGTGTGTGTGTGTGTGTATGAGAGTCAGATGCATGTCTGCCTGCCTGCCTGTCTTAAAATAACATATTTTGGACCACAGTTGCTAACGCTGTGTGTTCAGGGTGAGAAGAGCAGCCGTTCATGTTTCACCTCTACCAAGTTAGATGCATAAACTTACTCAAGAACTGAGTAATAAAAACCTGAGTTTTTATCACAGGAAATATGAGTAGCGTTTGGTAAAGCTGATGGAGAGTCAGGTTTGGTTGCTGTCATGACTCGGGTTTTATAGATTGACATATTTTCTTTCTGTGCTTTCAAATTCTTCCCATCATTTTAGAGTTTTTAAATTATTTACTATGGGTTCAGCACTCCCATACACATAGCCAACAAAAGCAATGGTTAGGTGGTTTCACGTACAGAATCCATTTTATTGAACAAAAAGAGAAAAATTCCTCCTTTGTAATTAGACTATTACCAGTAAGCCCTTTTCATTGGCTCTCATCTATTTAAATATATTTTTTTCTTTGTAGCAACACACACACCAAGCATACCAATGCATTTTGAATTTCAGACAACAGGACATTTTAGTAAAACTATAAACATTTCATTTTCTTGTACAATTTGGAATCATTCCCATTTGCTGAAATTTGGGCTCTTCCTCAGAGTTGGGAGTCAGGCTAATAAACATACCTCCTATTGCCCCTGCGAGACAGGGTGGGAGGGGGAAGGCCCAGGGTGCTGCCCAGTGAGTGAGGAAGCCCAGTGCCCCTCCTCTCCGTGTCGGATGGGGGAGGAGCCTATGGGGAGTGGGCTCTTGGGCCAATGCTCTTAGAAGGTGGTGGAGAATTCCTTTTGGGTCACTGAACTTTTCCAGAATGTCCCAAGGCTCCCTAGCATGATATTCTATGCATAGACATTTCTTCTGTGGAGAAGGCTGTTGACTAATGTCAGAACCTCAAAGAATTCTGTGTCTCTCAAGCAGTCGAAGAACCACTAACTTAGCATCTAGAGATGGGGACATCTGAGAAAACCCAATCAGAGATAAAAATTAATGAGAGCTGAGTTACAGAAAATGAGCCATTAGCTCCCTCTCTTAATCGATTAAAATGACCACACTGTGGCCACATTATCAATGATGTTAAGTGGACATTGCAGACATACCTGGTGCATGTTTAAAACACCGTTCCTGCTGGGTGCAGTGGCACATACCTGTAATCCCAGCAGCTCCGGAGGCTGAGACAGGAGAACCAAGAGTTCAAAGCCTCAGCAACTCAGCGAGGCCCTGAGCAACTTGGCAAGACCTCCTGTCTAAATAAAATACAATAAAAAGGTTTGGGGATATGGCTCAGTGGTTCAGCACCCCTGGGTTCAATTCTCAGTACAAAAACAAAACAAAACAATAGAACCCCAACACAGTTGTTTATTTTGGAATAATGAAAAAAAATAATGTCTGAAGGCTTGTAGCATCCACGTTTTGAGATAAGTAGATGCTGTTGGGTAACAGCTCCTGAGTTTTATCTGTATTAGAAATTACCCAGCAGGAGAGCAGCAAGGAGCATTTGGGAAAATGTGAATGATTGAGTGAAGGAAGGCTAATGGCTTCTTCAGAGAGGTGAGTTCCAGTTTGCATTTAAATGAAGAGACTTGCAGAGCAGGGGTGGTGTAGAAGTGAGGAGGTGTTGATCCTCAAATCTCCCAACCTTCTACACCTGCACAACATTCACAGTTTGCAAAATGTGTTTGAGCAGGACATCTTGACTGGGCTCTCTATCCTTGTGCTCGCTATATCTCTGAGAAGAACTATTTTGTAGGAAAAGTTGCTAACTACCATTTGCATGTATGGAGCTTTGGATCAATGGATGCATGAACTTGAGTGTTGTCAATCTATGATGGTTACAAAGTCACAGGACTGGACACCCTCTTCTACGGGAGAGGGAGAGTGGCCAGAGGATAGTTCTGAGGTTTCCATGGGGTGAAGACCATGATCAGTCCTCCATTAGGAAGAAGCACCCTCAGAGGATGTCCACTAGTTTGAATTTCACTCCTATGTCGTGACATTGACGTCAGGCCCTGAAAAAAGAGAGGACTGGTGGAATGCAGGCCACCAGGAGTGCCTAACTCAGCAATCAGGGGCTGTCATGAGGGCCATTGTGTGGTTCGTTTTTATTTCATTATCATTATTGGCTTCTTTTTAATCTTTCATTCTAAACCCGACAGGCCTGATTGGCAGATTCACTGTCTGATTTTTCTAGTTTTAGATTATATGCCTTTTTATTCAAGCCGTTTTCATTTATTAACCTACATTCATTTTTAATTTTTATGCACCAATCAATAATTATTTCACTTGACAGTTTTTGACAGTCTGCTGCCACATTTAGCTGTTTAGCATGAGTTTCAAAGGTGATCTATCAATTTGTACAAATGAAGTAAAGTTGCTCTTTTTTTTCCCCATGCTTTGAGAGGATAGAAAAACGTGTGTTGCCAAGCGTGGCAATACATACCTGTGATCCTAGCTACTTGGAAAACCAAGGCAGGAAGATTGCAAGATTGAGGCCAGCCTGGGTAACTTAGACCCTGTCTCAAAATAAGATAAAAAAAGGCTCGGGATATAGCTCAGTGGTAGAGCAACCCCGGGTTCAAACAAAACAAAACAAAAAAGAGGTGCACATACTCTGGAGAATTTTTGGTGTAGAAATAGTTTTCTTTCTATACCAGAAGATAGAGACCTATAGAGGATTAAACTTTGTTATATAGTATTTTGCCTGTTATAAATCACTTGCAAGGCCTGATTTCTTTTAATGGGGATTGATACCGTGAAGATCAGTTATTTGACAAACGTTTATTGAAATGTTTATTGTGTGCACAGTGTTGTGCTAATATTATGAGAAACCAATACAGAGTCCCACCAAAAGTCTAGTAGAGAAACAAAGCCACCCCAAAATTATGGTGGGTAAAAAACACTTGAAAATGACAATTTCATCATGCTATATATTTTCACTTAGTGATAATTCTGTGTAGGAAGAATGTGATCCTCTTTGCTCACACCTGTGAGCGTATCACAGTCAAGGATGAACCTAGCTGAGGACTTCGCAGCAGGGAAAGATGTTCTCACTAAAATCACAGTGTTAGCATTCTTGGCAGTTCGATGGTCTCCGCTGGAGCTGCTGGTTTACATTTTGATCATTTACCAAAGAGCATATCATATTGAATATCTAGCTGGATTGTGCAACTGAACACAGTATTTCCAGTGAAATGCATTTTTGCCATCGTGAAAGCAGGCCTTCTCTC
Source organism: Ictidomys tridecemlineatus (assembly GCF_052094955.1). NCBI lineage: Eukaryota > Metazoa > Chordata > Mammalia > Rodentia > Sciuridae > Ictidomys > Ictidomys tridecemlineatus. The sequence continues at coordinate 148,205,026 of NC_135484.1, read as the reverse complement.
TGGGAACCAGTGGCCCAGTGGCTCATTACTCGCCCAGTTCTTCGGTGGGTCTGAGCATGACCCGTAGGCTAGAAGTTCTGGAAACCAGGGAGAGAAACACATCAGGTCACTGTTAATGGGAAAAGAGGTGCTTCGTGTTCTTGTTCCTTTGTGGTCAGTCTTGTTTTCCTTTCTTGGTCTGGGGGTATTTGGTCTTGCAAATCCTGGCATGGCTTAGAGAAGCAGGCACTGACCTTCGGATGCACTCTTATTTCACCCCAAGCATGTTATTAATAGGCACCATTCATTGCCCTGTTTTTGTGGCTAAAAGTTTTCTGACTTCTATACTGAGCCTTTGTGTTTCAGTTCAATAGTGCAAAAGAGCTGGCATTTTTTGGCGGGGGAGGCAAGGGGGGACACCTTTGACCCTTCACTATGATTCAGTTTTTTTTTTTGAATATCAAAACCATTTACTGCAGTTTGTGGTGGCAACTCTACCAGTCCCTAATTGGTACTATGGGTATTGGCTCTTATTTACTTTGCTCTGGTTTGGGGATTACTCAATTAAATCTGGTGCCAGTTTCCCTCCCATACGTGCACAAGGAGGCAAACAAACATTGTCCTGAAGCCTCAAGCTCCTGGCTTCAATGTCCGAAGGCAATGTGGAAGTCAGCTGAAAGTGCCCAGGCTAGAAGAGGTAGGTCATGCCATCAGGGAGGGTTGGCTGCATGCATACACGTCTGTCACCCGCAGCCCTTGCTTTGGAGACCCGAGATGGCTTCAGGTTTGTGCTCAGGGCTGGCCATGCTGACTCAGAGAGCTGTGTGAGACAGTTGACACGATCATGCCTGCCTGTTAATTCACAGTGGAAAACATCGCTAACAGAGCCTCAGGTCCACGTGATGAGCACATACGTGCTCCCTCTGCGCTAAGCTACATGGGAACGGAAATCTTAATGGGAAGCTACTTGATTGATTTGCTTTGAGTAATTGCAGCTCTTTGGCTGAAGGTTTTAATAATAGTGGCAGGGCCCGTGTTCTGTGAACATACCTATGTGGAGTCAGGTGGTCGCTTGGTGAGTAAAGAATCAGACTCGGGGAGGGAGAGAATCGACTGCTCGGTAGCACCACGCTGACGTGGGCTGCGGCTCTGCGGTCAGGAGAGGGAGGGTTTTTCCAGCAGGAAGAGGAATAACTATTTCAGTCATTGGTCATAACCCCCTGCAGTCATCTCACGGGAGTAGTCTTTCCAGATAAGCCACCCTCTTGCTCTCAGTAGCCTGGTTTCAGTGTCTCTCTTGTGTAGGTCCCTGGCTGAGCCATCCCAGGCTTCCTTGTGAGGATAAAGTCCTTTCTTAAATATAGGAATGTATTTCATCTGCTGCTGTAAATAAAGGTTATTTTGTTGTTGTTGTTCTTGTTGTTTTTCGGGGGGTAGTACTCGGGATTGAACTCAAGGGCACTTGACCACTGAGCCACATCCCCAGCCCTATTTCGCATTTTATTTAGAGACAGGGTCTCACTGAATTGCTTAGCGCCTTCCCGTTGCTGAGGCTGACTTTGAACTCGTGATCCTTCTGCCTCAGGCTCTGGAGCCGCTGGCTTTACAGGTGTGTGCACCACCGTGCCCAGGTGTAAATAAAGTTTTATTGGAACATAGCCACACCCATCTGTCCAGTGTCCATAGTTGCTCTCACACCACAGTGGTGGAATTGATTTGAATAGTTGTGAAACAGTCCATAGGCCAACAAAGCCCAGGTTGTTTACCGTGTGGTCCTTTGTCAGCCTCATCTTAACCTTTGCAAGCCGTGGGATTGCAGCAGGGAGCCATCAGAAGTCAGAGCTCTACCTGCCCTGACTGAGTCAACAAATGTGACTTGCCCAAAGTCGCAGGGCTAGTGAGTGGCACAGCTAGGATCTAAGCTCAGATCTTGCAATTCCTTAAGTATCCGTCTCCTACTCTTGGCTGAGGAATGTGTGGGTTCTCTGGATCACAGATGAGCAGCCGTGATACCATACTGAAGCAAAGCTTCTTACAGCGGCAGGAGCTGTTTTCCAAACCGACTTTCCCAGGTCAGATCACTAGCCAGCTTGGCATTGACACGCATTTATTAATCTCACAGACGGCACGTACTGCGTATTGGGAACGGGGATAAAGGTCAGGGATGTGACGAACAAGCTCTGCCCTTGCTCTCAGGAAATGAGGATGAGAGGAGTCTGCAATATCTGCACATTCTCTTACTGGCAACATGTTTGATGTCCTCCTAGGGCCACATGCAAAGGGCTATGATCACGTGAAAGAAGGGGGTGTGGGGAAGAATGGCCCCCCCAGAGTTGGAGATGTTGAGCTCTGTCTTTGGGGTAGTTTTTCAGAAAGAGCGAGCAGGCAGCAGAGGTGGCTGAGGCCCTCTAGTTGTGAGTGGGCATGGTGCCTCATCGTTTGGGAATATTTGTCTACCACAACTAGCAGTAGGGCACAGGGTATGCGGTGAGGGGATGACAGGAAGTACAGTTGGAGAAGTGGTTTGGAGCCAGATTATGAAGTGCATGCTATTTCCTGTGAAGAAGTATCGACCTTAGCTTACATTCTGTAGATTCCACAGTTAGTTCTTATGAGAGAGGACCCAAATGTGCACACTGGGCTTTGTCTCCAGATCTAGTCATCAATTCCAATAACAACAATAGGATTTTTCCTATTCAAATGCATTTTTCATTCAAATGCACGTATCTGGCCAGATACATATATTTGATGTCATCCATCAACCCCAAATCCATTTAAAGCATTACAAAATTAACAGCATCCTTTTGATCATTGTCTGTCTTCCTGATCAACAAATATGAAGGATAAAACATTGAAAGTCTACAACATTTTTCATTTCAAATAAAAATGTTAGGAACTGTTGCTGTGGATGGCAGTAGTCATGAGATCCCCCCCCCCAGTTAACAAATGGTATAGGTCCCAGAGTCAAGCTGCTTCCAAATTCTACTAGCTGTGTGAATTTGAGCAAGTTATTTAAGGTCTCTAAGCATAAGAGTCTTTATCTCTAATAGTAAAAGAATTGCATTTTCCTCTTAAGATTGTTGCAAAAAGACAACAGTTTATGACGAACATGTAGCACGGGTGCTTAGGGTCTCAGTAACACAAGCCAATTTTACCGCGTTTTCTGGGAGTGGTATATGCAGACGCAGCTTTGAGCTGGCCCAGTGAGGGAAATGAATTCAAAAGGGAGAGCTGTGCAGCTTGTTGTTGTCCAGATAATGGTGATGGGGTCTGGATGAGGGTGGAGAGAAAGAGAGGGGATTTTAGGTAATGATCTTGTAAACGACAGAATCCACCTTCTGCTCCTGCTGAAAGTATCAGACAAGGCAGCATGTAGGGTTTAGTGGAACCTGCTTCTGTGACTTTCTGGCACTGAGTTCATGAATTATCTAGCAAATTCCATGGTTTGTAATTCCTCAAATTAATCTAGATAAAATGCACCCAGGGTACATTTTTAAAAAATTAATATAACGAATTAATAATCCCTCTGAAATGGGTGAAGATGAGTTACCACCTAAATATGATATAATTCTTTCATTATGGTATAGCATAGCTCTGAGGTTTAGCTCCCACCCGTAATAGAGCTTTCAGAGAATTATATACAAGACAATGTGACATATCCCAAATTTTTAAAAATTATGTAATATGTGCATGTTATTAAATATTCATGTATCTGTGAGTTGAAAAAGACAGGATAAATGGTAAGTGGAAGCTAGGATATTTCCATTTCCTTTTTTATTATTTCTGTATTTTTAAAAATGAATACACACACACACACACACACACACACATATATATATATATGTATTATATATATATGTACATATATACATATATTGCAGTCCTGGGGATCAAACCCAGGACCTTGCACTTGCCAGGCAAGCAGTCTACCACTGAGCTACACCCTCAGCTCCTGTCTATTTTTAAACAGTGTTAACACTAAGGAAAACAACCGCAGAAGGGAGTGGGTTGGAAAAGCTTCAGGGGATTCTCCCTCCTCACCTGTTAGGGGAGCTGCTGTGCAAACACTGGTGGTAACGTTGCTCCCCAGCCCTGTTTTCTTCTGGTCAGCAGGTGCCCTTCTGAATCTGGTGACAGGGGCCTTGGTCACCAGGGTGGGTGGAGTGAGGAACGAGAGTAGCCCTCCTTCATGCTGATGGGGGCTGGTCAAGAGCCATTGCATATTATTGAATTTTTAAATGTTAAATTAGAGTCTGGGCTAAAGCTGTGACATATCCCTCCACTGATTTTCACCCAGGTGGGTGTGCTCCTGGGCAGATGCTGCAGAAGTGACGGGCTCTCACCTGGAGGCAGCAAGCACATCCTTCCTGAAATCAGGATGTGGGGGTCTGCTCTCAGGCTCATTCCTGGGTTTGTAGTTGACGCGATGCAGTTCCTTTGGAAATCCATCCTGGAGGGATTATACAACATGGTCCTGGCACAGCTGTTTTTAAGGCTGTCTCCACTCCTGTGCTTATGGTCAAGTGGTACAAGCTCTCTGGACCCCAATTCTGGGAAACTCAGGCAACTGAATGGTAATTCTTTGTCCACCCCATGCACCTGAGACATACGGTATTCTGAAACATCCTGAGCATGTGGTAGAGTCACTTGGAGGACTTGTCCTAGGCATCTGTGACTTAGTAGGTCTGGGTGGGGCCTGAGAATATCCATTTCTAGCAGATTCCTGCAGGATACTAATGTTGCCTGGGCAGGGGACCACCCTGGAAGGATGGGTAGCAGGCAGGTGGAAGAACTCCGAGGATGAACAAGCATGCAGTTGAACTTGACACACACACACACACACACACACACACACACACACACACACACACCACTGAACTAGATGTTTCCTGACATCCTTTCCCTCTCCTGCGTGTTTGGTTCCCTCTTCACACCTCGGCCAGGAGGAACAAGATGTGACTCTCGATTGAGCAGCTCACACAGAAGCAGCCTTCGGATGCTGAAGAGCGGTTATCACACAGCATCAGCGTGTGCACACGCATCTGTGCACCAGAGACCAGTGGTGCTCCTCTTTGCCTCTGTTCTCCTTTTTAAAAATGCAGTGAGTAAGCTCATTTTATAGGAATGTCTTGGAGAGCTATTCCTGTAAACCCGACGTTTGTAAATTGAAATAGGGAAGCAGCGCTGATGAGTGCAATCCGACCGAAACTCACGGAGGAGCAGTCGCTCTCCAGGCTCGGTTTGGACAGGAACCCTCCTCTTCCCTCGCTGCTCCATTGTGTGGTCAAGTTTAATTTGCTCGAGTGGTATCTGTTCCTCCTAGCTGGGGTTAATGCTGCTGTGTGATTTTCTTTCACTGGAGGGGATGATTAAGGGAGGGAGGGTTGGCATTAATTGCTTTATCACTGTACGTGTGAGTCATCTTCTGCCTGTCTCAGTAATTCAGCTGGAGGGAGGAGAGAGTTCTCTGGCTCCTGAGGCCAGATTGGGTTTCAGTGAACTAGGATGCTCTCTCACAGTGACTTGTGATCAGAGACTTCCCTTCACTTACTAAGGGAATGAATAACTGTGCATTCTCCTGGCATGTGTGTATATAAACATATAAATGGCAAATTGCAATTTCTTTCTGATGTTTATTGGTGATGTTTATTGCCACAGGCGGGACATTAGTTCCAGAAGGGTGCTGGATTGAAGGTGGTTGATTAAAAGCACAAAATCTAAGGGATGTGTTTGGCATCACACCATCACTGAATTCCCCTCTCCTTGTTGACAATTTGATTAACAGGGGTGTTGAGGCAAAGGACATTTTCCAAATAAAACTGCCTTTGAATCTTTTAGGGGTGAAACATGCTAGATTATTTGCAAACATGAATTTAGGTCTGTTGTTTTCTATTTCTTAACACTCATGTCTTCCTGCATGTCTTGTACCTTTCTGACTCAGTCTTCTCTATTTCTCTTCTTGCTGTTCCAGGTTACCATTCTCCTCTACCTAGGGCTTTTCTCTCATGCCTTCTCCCTTACCTAGCCTTTTTTTTCATTCAAGTGTGGTTAACTGTTGCTTTGCACAGAGTAGAATTTATTTTCATCAGAACCTACAGGTTTCTGTCCATGAATACATTCATTTCTCTCCAGGGAGAAATTGCATACTGTGAATGTATGTAAGGGTTCCATTCAGTGAGTTTTGATAAGTACATACCTAGTGTACAGCCAGCACCTCATCCAGATGTAGTGCATGTCCATCACCCCAAAGGGAATCTTTGGGTCTGATTCCTGTACAGTTCCAGCCTCCCCACAATTAACCATGGCCCCGATTTCTTTCACCATAGATAAGCTTTGTCTTCAAAGATGAATTCTTGAATTTCATGCAAATGGAATTATTTGTTAGGTACTTTTATTTATTTATTTATTTTTGTACTGGGATGCTTTATCACTAAGCTACATCCCCAGCCTGCCTGTCCGCCCTCCCTCCCTCCCTTTCTTTCCTTTTTAATGTTGAGTCAGGGTCTCCATAAGTTGCTGAGGCTGACCTCAAACTTGGGATCCTGGAATGATAGGTGCACGCCACTGTACCCAGCATGTTGTGTAAGTGTTTGTACCTGCTTCTTTGGCTTAACACATTTTCAAGATTCAGCCCCATTGTTTCATGATCCACAGTTCATTGCTTTTTAAGAAGTATGCTAGCCAGCATTCCATGGGGTGTATATATACTCTAGTTGTTTGCAGGCACTTGGGTTGTTTTCCATGTTTTGACTGTTGTGAAGAAAGCAGCTATATGCTCTTGTGTTTTGGGTGGACATTTATTTTTATTTTTCCTTTGGATTGGAACTTCTGGGGCACAGGATAAGTATGTATCTTTGTAAGAAATTGCCAGTTTCTAAAGTGTAGCATTTTATGTTCTCACCATGTATGTATGCAAGTTTCAGTTATTCCATATCCTTACCCATGTTTGTTGTTGTTCTTTTTTTCTTTTGTACCAGGGATTGAATTCAGGGGTGCTAAACCACTGAGTCATATCCTTAGTCTTTTTTATCTATCTATCTATCTGGAGGGACAGGGGATTGAACTCAGGGCACTCGACCACTGAACCACCTCCCCAGCCCTATTTTGTATTTTATTTAGAGACAGGGTCTCACTGAGTTGCTTAACACCTTGCTTTTGCTGAGGCTGGCTTTGAACTTTTGATTTTCCTGCCTCAACCTCCCCAGCTGCTGGGATTACAGGCAGGTGTCACCATGCCTGGCTTTAAATAATTTTATGGCACCTCTTGATATCAGATAAAGTGAGTGAGAGTGAGTGAGTTTTCTAACTTCTTTTTTTTTTCCCCTAAGATTGTTTATGTGTACTAGTTTCTTTGGAATTCCATATAAACTTTAGAATTGATTTGGATTTTTTTTTAAAGCCTATTAGAAGTTTGTTGGGATTGCATTGAATTATAAGAAAAGTTGGTGAATTAATGATATTGAGATTTCCAATCCAAAATATGCACTCTCTCTCTTTCTTAGTTTCTCTCTTTTAATGCAGAGGACTTACATATCTTTTTAAAAATTTGGTTGTTTTTGTGTTTTTAATACTGTAATAAATATTTTCTTTTAAGACTCTTATTTTTAGCTTATTTAATGTTTGTATAAAGAAATACAATCGCTTTTATGTATTTACCTGGTATCTTGTAGGCTGATACATTCACATATCAGCTTGGGTATTTTTGATTGATTCCTTATAGTTTTTAAAATAAGTAATCGTGTTGTCTGCAACAGTTTTACTTATTCCAGTTCAAACTTTATGCTATTTTGTTTTCTTTCCTTACCGCACCTTCTAGAACCTTCAGTAAAATGTTGAAGAGAAGTTTTGGGTTTGCTTTCATCAGAAGTGGGTGTAAAATTTTGTGTAGTCTTTTTTACTATGTGATGTCGTATGATTTTTCTCCTTCATGGGGTGAGTTACAGTGATTGATTTTAAATATTAAAACAATCTTGAGTTTCTAGGGTAACCTCACACTGATTAGGATGGCTATTGTTAGAAACCAGAACAGAACAGAACAAGTGTTAGCAAAGATGCAGAGAAACTGGAATACTCAAGCACTCTTGGTAGGAATGTAAGTGGTACAGCCGCTGTGGAAATCAGTATGGCAGTTCCTCAAAACCTTAAAACAACATGACCCTGTGAGTCAGAAATTCTGCTTCTGAGAATATTCCCTAAAGAAGTGAAAGCAAGGTCTTAAAGAAATATTCCTACACTTGTGTTCCGACAGTGTTGTTTGTAGTAACTAAAACATGCAACAACACAATTGTCCATCACGGGATGGAAAAACAAGCAGATGTGATAGGCACATACAATGGAATTTTAGTCATCTCTAAAAAGGAATGATATTCTAATAGGTGGTAGCATGGACGGACCTTGAGGATGTCATTGCTGAGACAAATGCTTTATGATTCCACTTCTATGAGGCAGTGAAAATCCCAGATACAGAAGGTAGAATTGGTATTTGCCTCAGGTTGGGGTGAGTGGGGATGGGGAGTTGTGATTTAATGGGGGTACAGAGTTTCAGTTTTGCTCTGGAGATGGATGGTGGTGATGGCGGCAGAACATTATGAACATATTTAATCCCACTGAACTGCACCCTAAAAATGGTTACGGTGGTAAATTTTGTTGTGTCCATTTTACCATAGTAGAAATCATGAATTAAAAAAAAAAAGAACAGATTATTGATATCTTTTTTAACCTATTGATGACCTTGATTTGCTCACATTTTGTTAAATATTTTCATGACTGTGTCCACTGAGAATATTTGATGAAGTTTTCTTGAATAGTATCTTTTAGGTTTTGGTGTTGGTGTTATACTGGTTTTATAAAATCTGTGGATGGAGTATTTCTGTTTTCACTATTTCCTGAATAAATTTGTGCAAAATTGGTCTCATTTTTCTTTTAAAAATAATTAGGGATGGGGATGTAGTTCTCTAGTAGAGTGCATGTATACTGTGCCCAAGGAACAGAGTTTAATCCCCAGCAGTGCCAAGAAAGAAAAAGAGGGCGGGAGGAAAGAAGGAAGAAAGGAAAGAAATCCAGCAGTGAAGCCATTTGGGCCTAGAGTTTTCTTTGTGCGAAGATTCTAAGAGTATTTCCCGTTTAATTTTCTAGAACTTGTCACATGGTACAATATCCTTCTGGTGTACAGGTCTGGGTTTAACCCATATACAGAATTGCATAACTGCCACTATAATCAAGATACAAACCATTGTGTCACCCCCGGGCCAAGGATTTAGATAATGAATTCAATTACTTAACAGATAGCAAATTATCTACACCTTCTGTTTATTCTGAGTTGTGTTTTAGTCAGTTATGATGTTTTCCATGTTTTTTTTTAAAAAGTTTTATTTCGTGTACATTGTTGAATTTATTGTCATAAGAGTGTGTATAATATTTCCTTAGTATCTATCGAGTGTCTGTAGGGTCTCTAGTGATGACCCCTTCGCATCTCTGAGGTTGGTAATTTATTCCATGTCTGACATTTCTGTTTGATCTTGCTAGGTGTGAACCCATTTTCTTGAGATTTTCAGTAGATTGACTGTTGGTTTCTGTTTCATTGATTTCTATTCTTATCTTTATTATTTCCTTCCTTGCTCTTACTTGAAGCTTAGTCTGTTCTCCTTTTTCTAGATTATTGATTTGAAAATTTTCTTCTTTTCTGTTATTAAGTCTATACACATTTAAGACTGAGGTATCTTCCTGATGCACGCACCCTTTAATGCTTATGAAATGGTCCTTAACCTCTCTTTGTCTGCAAGTTCCCTGGTTCAAAGTTTAGCCATGGTCTTGCAGCAAACCTTCATGCTTTAGAAGCATGGCACAGATTTTGATATATAACACTTGTATTGTTTCTTAACTCAGCATTTTGTAATTCTCATTTCATTTCCTTGAGGAGTTGTTTCGTAGTCAATGTTTTAATTCCCAGACATATGGAGAATTTTTTAAGCTTCCCTTTTTTTTTCTTGATTGCTAATTACATTTTTGATTTATCTGATTTTTCTCTGCAATTGCTGCTTTAAATGTTTTTAGGCCATTTTGTTAGGTGCATATATTCATGATTATAAAATCTTCTTTCCTGATTGCTGCTTTTGCCAGTGTGGAATGTCCCTCCCTTATGGTCATTTATAATACTTTTAATTTCACATTTCTTTTTTTCCCTCTTAATTTTCACTTTGCTATCCTGTCTCTTGTTTTTTTTTTTATTATTTTCATGTATGTCTTCCTTCTTCCATCTCTTATCTTAAATGTCATTGAATATTTTTTCTACTACATATTGCTTATAGCTGTTTTTTTTTTTTTGAGGGGGGTAACAGGGATTGAACTCAGGGGCACTCAACCACTGAGCCACATCCCCAGCCCTATTTTGTATTTTATTTAGAGACAGGGTCTCACTGAGTTGCTCAGTGCCTCAGTTTTGCTGAGGCTGGCTTTGAACTCACGATCCTCGTGCCTCAGCCTCTTGAGTTGCTGAGATTATAGGCATGTGCCACCATGCCTGGCTATATAAAGTTTTAATTTATGACTAGTTTGTTATTTAGTCAGTAACTTTATACCCACTTATACTGTTAAAATTATTTTTATTAAAACATTACAGCCTTATTAATATTTTCTATTTGCCACTTCTCTTTGCTGTTTTTAATCCTTTCCTTCCTTCCTTTGCATAGATTACATTTTCCTTGGCTGGCCTTAAAAACACTCTTAATTTTTTTCCATGGTTTTGCCATCATCATAACATAAACTTAGATATGAGCCGGGCTTCCTCTTCTGTGTCTAGGACTTATCCATAAGTCTGTGGTTCTCCACCCTCTCCTGCCCAGTCTCTTCTCCCCCTACAGCAGCTTAACCTCCTTCTTCCCTTGGAGCTCCTTCCCAGGAGGCCTGTGGGAGTTTGGGCTTTGCTGAGCTGCGGCGACCTCCAGCAATGACTCTTTCCCGCCTTGTTTGGGAATTGGATGCGACTTGTACTTTTATAAAGTTCATTCTTCAGGCAACGTGGAAGCCAGGCTTGGTTGGGGTGACACTGGAGACAGAGAGACCATCTAGGGATCTGTTGCAATAGTGCAGGTGACTTTAGGAAGGTCCAAGTAGAAACAGTGGCCGTAGGAGCCGAGGGACTGGTGGGATGATGAGCCAGCTTCGGCGTTTGTATTTGAAGAGTCTGAGAGAAGGACATCGACGGCACGAAGCATGAACAGCAGATATATAACGTAGAGATTTCCTTTTTTTTTTTTTTTTTTTTTTTACTTTCTTTTTTAACCTATTCTCTTTCTGTCCAAATCCCAGGGTTTTGTGGGCAAGACTAAATAAAATAAAACATGGAAAACACATAGCATAGAACCAGTAATTTTGAGAAGTTGGATACTAACTTCCACATTTCTGTTTCAGGTGACCGATTGGGGGTGGGGATGCTACCTATAGGGGGCCTGGGAGAAAGAATCCCGTGTGTGTGACTGGATGGGGTGGGGGTAGGGGGTGGAGCAGAGAAGACGTAATTATTTCACTTCTTGTCATCTTGAGTTACAGTCACGAGCAGAACATCTGGATGGATGTAGGAGCCTGGGGCTGGAAGGGGAGGGAGACTGGAGAGGTTAGTGAGGCCCTAGGCACTCTGCCAGCAGAAGCAGTCAGCTGAGAGGAAAGAGGACCTGGAGAGCCATTTACAACCTGGACTAGAGGAAGAGGACCCATTGGAGGAACTTAGGCGGTCTCAGGTCTTGCCTCAGTTCTGGTACTAACAGGCTTATTCAATCTTGAGTACAACTCATAATCCTTTTGATCCATTTTCTTTGTTCTTCATTAGTTCAACAAATATCTCTTGACTATCTAGTGTATGCCAAATTCTGCTCTCGGACTGAGGATGAAGTGCTAGGCGGGATCTGGTCATCTCTAGCAGTAGGAACAGCAACTGATTCAACTGGTTTCTCTCTTAGGACACAACCATGTTATGGAACCGCAGGGATGGGGCATCTCCATCCGACTGACCGTGGAGATGTGTGTCCTTCCAACTAAGCTTTGCAGAAAGAGGAGGAGTTCAGACAAGCATATGCAAAGTCATCCAGACGGTGTGCAAAAATGACATTAAAAAGTACAGGGTGGCACATGAATGGATTGAGGGACCAAGTCTGGTCAGGTACCACTGCAGTGGGGCAGATCCTACGGGCCCTCCTGTGACAAACCAAGTGACTGGATTTTATCTGACATTCAGTGCGGACCCACGGAAGGATTTTAAACAGACGTGTGAAAATTGAGGTGTGTGTTTCTGAAATCTCATTTTTCTAGTGCTTTGCATTTGGTGGGACAAGGGACCAGGTGTTGGACAGGAGACCAGAGAGGAAGTGGCTCTAGAAATCCAGGTGACAGAGGATTGTGTATTCAGCAGCCGCGGAGCACCTGCTGCATGCCAGCCTCGTGCTTCAGTGCTGGCAGGGCCCTTGCTCTCAGAGCTTGCAGTGGCACTGGGAGTGACAGAATCAAAAAGACTGGAGAGGTGCCAGCAGGAAGGATCTAGAGGACTCCATAGTAATCACACAGTGGAAGTGAAGGAGAGGGAAGGGTTTCTGCCTTGGTCAACTGATTGGACAGCTGGCACTAGCCACTATGGTGGGGATCCCAGAGAGCACCCGCAGGCCTCCAGGGGCAGGTGACAGTGTGCACCTCTACTGAGCCATCTCAGGAGAGGCCACTGCAGCTTTCTTGTCCAGTGGAAGGATTAGGCCAGCTGTTTAGGTGACTCGATTTTACTGCTCTGTGGCTCAGTTTTGGTCTATGCCTATTGAGTTAGCTCACTGAGGACTGGGCCTCCTTAAATATCTTTCTTTAGAGGCTAGTGTGGGAAACCAGGAGGGCTATTATTAATTGCCATAGGTAGATCAGAACCCAGCACTACTAATTTTAATACTCGACCTCGGGGACCTGCCTCCCCTTGACTCCCTGGTCTCAGCGTGGCTCACTGTCTCTGTTTGGGCTGCATCATGGCTTACAGAGTCTCACCGTGGTCTATCACAGAACCAAGAATGAGCCAGTAGAAGGGACCTTAGGACGGCTGTGCCTGGTCTCTATATGTCCAGATGACAGAGGTGAGGCCCGGGAGTTTAGATGGCTTACAAATTGCCAATAGGGCTGAGATGCACTCCCTTGATTTTCTGCACGGTCTGCCTCCCCCTCACCGAGTTCACTGGAGTGCTTCGATTGCAGGGCGGAGAAGTTCTTAGGTATATATTTGTGCAGCAGTTTGGATATGACTAAGCCTGTGTATGTATGTGTGTGTGTGTGTGTGTGTGTGTGTGTAGCTTTGAGATTTCTTGTAAAGATTGTCAAGAAAAATTTGATTACCTTGGCCGTGATGCGGGGAGACAGTACCCTTGGGTGTAGCCTCACATTCAGGCAGCCCCTGACTGGGGCGTCCTCTGAAGCGTTGCTGTAAGGAATCATTTCACCCCAGGTGTGGAATCGCATTGCATTGCGACTTCAAAGGAAAAGTAAAAAGTGCAGAAATTGCCTCACAGAGTGTGGGAAGTACCTCTTGTGGGTAAGAGTTTCAAGTGCTAGAGAGGAGACGTGTTGAAAGGACATTTCCTTTCATCAGCTTAGAGCATCTCCTTTTTATTCTTTAAAAAGAAGCAACACCTCAAATTACTGCAGTCCCTAGGCAGGTAAGCATTTGTGATTTTGATCTGTACCGATTCATAGAGGGAGCACCGCACCGCAGCTCTTAGGAGGGATTTGTAGCACTTGCCTGGCTCTGGAGAATGACAGCCAGTTTTTGTGGGGAAGGGAAGAGAGAGGTAAGGGCTGGTTCAGGAACTGTGGGGTGAAACAGCACGTGGCCACTCCTCCTGGGCCCGGGCGACGTGGAAACTCTAATCAGTGGACTCTGGAGACCAAATTAAAGTAGATCGGAAATGAAAAGTAAATTCCGTGTTTTTTATTTTTAACTCAGTGCCCACCTCCAGAACATTCGTACAGCGTGTTCTCCGTGACAGTTTTTTTCCCCTCTTTTATATAGATTTTTTTCTTTTTTTTTTTTTATGGTGGTAAATTGCCATTCGTAACCGTTTTTGAGAGTGCATTTCAGTGACGTTGAAAAGGCATTCACAACATTGAACAGCTGCCATTTCCACCCCACAGGTAGACTGGTCATCCTAGGTACAGTTTCCCAAACTGAATAAGAAAAGGGAGTATTACCTTTGACCCCACAGCCCAGCATGGCCACTGTTACAATTAAGATCTTAGTTTCTTTGTCTTTTATCCTGTTTATATGATTTTGTTCAGACCTAGTTAAATACTCTTCAAAGAGTCATGCGGGCAGTTTTAGAGTTGAAGGGGAATTTATAGATGGGTCATTCCACCCTAACCCCCCTCTCCTTTAAATGAAGGAACCAATGTCCAAAAGGACTGGGGCGTGCTTGGCTGGACAGTGGCCAATGTCCAGGCGCTCCATCTCCTGAGCCCCACTCCCTGGGCCCCTGTGCAGTGAGTTTCAAAATGCATTATAAAAGATTCATCCGTGGTTTATTTTTAGGATAATCTTTTTTTCTTTCTCTTTTTTTCTTTGTGTGGTTTCTGTGTCTGGAATTTTTTTTTTTTTTTTTTTTTTTTTTTTTTTGTGTGTGTGTGTGTGTGGCCTCTTCAAATAGGAATTTGTTTTCAACAAGAAAATCACAACACACGTGGCCTTCCTGGAGCGCATCCCTTGTGACCCTGAGGCTGAGGTGCCCTCCAAGCCTGGCCTCTGTTTGGCCATCCCCATAGCCATAGCCGGGGTGTTGCTGTTTCTGTCCCTCCCCACCCCACCCCATTGGCTTGGCTGATGGTAGTGAGACCAAAGTTGAAAGGTGGTAGTCGCTTTCCCAAGCTGAGGTTCTGGCCAGTTTCTTTCCCTCCTTAAGATGGTTTTCCACTTGGAAATGAGGTGAAAATTCCCAACCTCAAAAACAGCTTGTCCTCTGCGCTGCCTCCTGGGGCTGATCTGCTGCTCAGCCCCCCTCCCGTCCTCTGCCAGCTCCTGAATTCCCATCAGAGAGCCTTTCCCACTCCTCCTGACCAGTGGAGGTCTGTGGGGGCTCGTAAGCTAGGGCCTGCGGGGGGCTGGGGTGTGTTGTTTGTGTTAGAGGAGGACTAGGTGGGGGCTGCTCTAGAGGAGGCCAGAATTTAGCTGTGGCCCCAGGACTTCTGTGACCTCCTGGTCAGGTTATTAAACTCAGTCCTTCCCTCAGTCCTGCTGCTGACACCCACAAGTAGGAATGGACAAGGGGAGGGGGCCAGAGCCCAGCCACAGGTGCCCTCAGGGGGAACAGGACAAGCTTTCGGGACAAGGGGTGCATTCTTGTCTCCCCTGCACCCTGGACCCAGAAAGCCACCCCAGTCTCTGCCAGCAGCTTCTTCAAGGGTTTGAGCGTCGTGCCCCAAAGAACCCCCAAAGTGCCAGTGTGACCAGCCAGGAGCCATGGGGGGGGGCAAACCCTGGAAGACCCCAGAATTTGGTGTGAGGGAAGCATTATTTGAGGTTTTTTTTTTCCTTTTTTCTTTCTGCTTTTGAAAAGCATGAACTGCCTACCACATGTGCTTCATAAAAATGTCATTGAAAAGGAGAGTGAGAATACAGAGGAAGCTTCTGTGGCTTAATAATAGTTTATTTTGTGACTCGGAATAGCTTTGCTTTTCATTCAGCAGATCATTCGAGGTGTCATTCCGGTTATTTTAAGTAGCGTGTTTCATCCTGAGCGGATTAAGAATTTTTATTTTTTTTTAAAACTCTGTACCGTGTTGTTTCCTACTGGGAAATGCATATATTTTTTGGGGGGTGAGGGGGTGAAATCTCTATGGTTCAGGACAATGGCCCATCACTAGCACTGAATTTTGAATGTTTTTCTTCTAAGGGACAAAGTGATTCTTATTCCACATCATGAGTCTTGACATTTCATTTGGGGAAGTCTGAGGAAGCCGGGACGTCTTCTTTTTCTTCTTATCCCCCTCCTGTATCTGCCCTCCTGTCTCTGCCCTGCTGTCTCCTGCCCTGGGGTCTGGCTTCCTTCTCTCTGGGAGTCGCATTGTGCTGCTGAGCTCTTTTACTATGACCCACAAACCGTGTTCAGGCCTCCCTGATGAGTCAAAGGTGAAACCAGGAAGGAGCACGCGGGGTACAGCAGCTCCTGACTTTAGTTGTCCCTGAAACTGGCTGGGGATCTGCCTCTGACTGGACACAGCAGTGTGCTTCCTCCTTCCCCACGGCGCCTGCGCTCCCCCTGGGCCCTGCTCCTCTTCTGTTTTTATTTTGGTCATTTCAATAGTAAACGATGGGAAGAGAGTTACTCGATGTGTACAACGCGGCGTGGATGCGGTCACAGATGCTGGGACGCGACCGAAGTTTGCAACTGTTTCAGAGGAGGACAGCGAGGTTCTGTTGGCTTCTTCCTGAGCTGTTATTTGTTGGTTTTCAAAATGAGGTTTAATCGTAACAGAGGAGCTCATTTCTACCGTGGAGTGGCTGAACCCCAGAGCCCGACACATCAGCAAGAACACATGAACTTCTCCGAGCACAGAAGTTCTCTTGTCTAGTGGCAAGTTGAACATCGAACAACAAAAAACAAAAAAGCAGGACTTTTTCTGGAAGTGAAAGAGCAGCTGTTAACTTTGGGACAAAGTTTGTGATCTACATGTTAAATATTAAAAATTCTTTTCCGAGTATAAAAATTTAAAATGTGCTTTCTTGTTATATTATTTTCTTTTTTAAAAATCATCTTGGCTGAAAAAGCAGGCAGTATTGCACACAATTTATTTATTTATTTTAATTAGAAGGACGGTCAGGAATTTTATAGCTTAGAGGGCCTTAATCGATCCTAATGTTCTAATTTAACAGATGAGAAATCTGGGGCACAGGGAGGCCTAGTGACCAACCCTACAACACACAGCTTGTTTGATGGCTGATGTTAAGAAGCAGCTTTCCAGACTCCTAATTTAATGCTTTTTCTTCATTGGATACATTTTTATTTTTTTTTAGTTTCAATTATCAACCTTCTCAGTGTTGAGATTATTTTAAAAATCAGTTTGCCTTGTCAGTTTAGTATTTCAATTTATTCATTCTCATGCCTCAAGAACAAAAAACTTCCTAAATTTTACCATAGAATGTGGAAAGTGTCTCTTTAGCTATGTGTCCACCCACACATGCATATGTGTCCACCCACACACGTAAACACATACCTGTGTTGAAGAGTGTTTATTGATTGTGGCGCTCCCATAGCTATCTGGGTGCTTTTTTGTTTTTGTTTTATACCAGGGATTGAACCCAGGGACACTTTACCACTGAACCACATACCCAGGCCTTTTTATTTATTTATTTATTTTTAATTTTGAAACAGGGTCTCACTGAGTTGCTTAGAGCCTTGCTAAATTGCTGAGGCTGGCTTTGAACTTGCCATCCTCCCGCCTCAGCCTCCTGAGTCGCTGGGATTACGGGCGTGTACCACGGCACCCAACTATTTGGGTATTTTCATCCACTTGGCAAAAAGCCTTATTTGTTGAAGAAAAGTCCACCGTCCTGTTCAGGGTAAGCTTGGAACCAGGAAGAAGGACCTGGCAGGTAGTGGGAGTAAGAGCAGAGGGTTGGGGGTGGCTGGTGTGGGCAGCTCAAGGAGAATCCCCTCCAGCCTGGCCTCTTGCTGACAAGGTCATGGCAGTGGAGTCCTTCAGCAGCAGTCACCAGTGACAGAGCGATGTGTTTAGACTCCAGGGGGCTTCGCTTAGGCCCTGCTCCAATCCTTAGGCAGCACTGCTGATGTGCAATGCAGATGAAAAGTCAGCCACCGAGTGGTGGAACTAGTTGCTACGCTTTTTCTTTCTTTTCTGTCCTGTTTTCTCAGGGATGTAGACTCTTGCTGGGCCTCTGGAAGGGGTGAGTGGAGTGGGCCCATAGTGGCTCCTGGTGCTCCCAGCCCTGGAGAAGCATCGTGAGCGACGGATGTGGAGGGCATCTCAGTGCAGCCCCAGGAAGGGGCCTGACTCTGCTCCTGGGTTGAGGCTTCCCTGTGCTTGAGGCAGGCGTTGTGGGGGGTGGGGGGATGGGGGGTGGGGTCTCTTCCCAGGAAGGGACAGAGGGTGCTGTGGCTATTTATGGGTGAGAACAGTATCCATATACAAATGGGTCACCCAGACTTGGTTATTTATTTGTATTTAGATGTTGCAAAGAGACTCATTTAACGTTGCTTAATCTGTGTTTGGCTTTGTTGGAAGAAGTGTTTATGCTGTTTGGAAGAAAGAAAATGCTTGGTCCTTTTGAGAAGCCGGGTTGGGTTGGCCCTTTAGCTAGAGAGAACAGCATCAAGTGAGAAGATGTTTGAGGGCGAACCCAGAGAGTGTTTTCCCTTTTCTGTGAGATTTGGGGGGAGGGAATAAACCATGGGGACCATAAACACAGAAAAAAGGAATTTCAGTGAAAGGGAAAAGAAAAATCAGCCTTAGCCCGAAATAGAAATTAAGTAGAAAGATGCTAAGAAAAACTCTGAAGAACTTTTTAGACAAAAACAAACAAACAAAAAAGGAATGCAAGAGGGCTGTTTTGAGATGCGTTCTGAGTGACAGCCCCATGACCAGGATCTGAAGGGAGGGAAGGCCCCCAGGAGCTTAGACAAGTCCAAGGGCAAAAAGGTGAACAGATATTTAAAAAAGTGCAGGCTGATGAGGATGCACTTCCTTGTACTGAGAATTTTTGAGTCCTTAATGCTTGATAGTCTGCTCTGTAAGAATGTTAATCGTGTGTGCTCAGGAATGTCACCCATTCACAGCCCACAGAAGACATAAGTGATGCCTGGGGTGTCACTGAAAGCCACCAAGCATGCACCGGTGGGTGTCTGGTCCCACCAACACTACAACACCATGCTGCCTGCTCCACTGTGGCGCCTCCGTCTCAGTGTGATGGTGCTGGGGCTGCTCTAGGGGCAGTGTGGTGTTTGAGAGAGTGGGAGAGTGGGCAGGTCTTAGCAGAACTTCCTGAAAACTCTTACCATTCTTCGGGTGCCTGTAGCCAGAGGAGAGAGAGAGAGAGAGAGAGAGAGAGAGAGAGAGAGAGAGAGAGAGAGAGAGAGAAACACTGTATGAAACACACCCCAGTCTTCTCTTAGCTTCTAGGGTCAGAAGCGCCTTTCACTCCTCATTCTTGGAAAGGAATCCTCTCAGTCCCCCACCCCCAAAGTTGGGGTCTCTATGACAGCAGGACCCCTGCCCAATGGGTCAGAGAGTCAGGAATGTCTTGCTTTCATCTGTTCCTCTCCACAAGAGGGAATGGGACACCACGGTGCTTGAGAGTTCCTCATCGCCCACCGGTTCACATTTGGTCTCACTTCCATATTTCTCTAGTAAAGATTTCAGTATGTAATTTCGAATGCTCTTGGGGTCAGCTGCTTTCAGGTAGCGTCTTTTCTTATATTGAAATGCATCAAGAGCTGACCTGGTTAACAGGAAAAAAAAATCGCTGAACGTTTTTGGGGCAGAAACCATTGTACAAAGTGGTATAAAGTTTCCACCTCCCTAATGGAGCCAGCGGAGTGACCTGCTGTCACCAGGAAGTAGTGACTCTGACGTGGCCGAGTCACGGTGCTTCAGAAGCCTGTGATTCTGGGCCTCCTTGTGCCCACTCTTCCTTGGTTGCGCATCTTGTAGCCCTTTTTACATTCGCCGGTCTCTGTAAACCGAAGGGGAGCTCCATCATCAAGTAGATGCAGTGGGGAGGCAGAGTTCTGTCCATCGGTTCCAGTCCCTGCTCTCCTTACCTGCCCACTTGGCCTGAGGCATCATGGCCCTGTTGTGGGTGGTGGGGGCTGAGGGACTCTGGGAGGATGGGAATAGAGAGGGTGAGGGCTGTCAGTATGCACGACATGTTTACATTTAGCAGCCCAAATGGGCATTGTTAGGATAATGAAAATAAATACAATCACTTTTCTGATTAAACCATGCACAACAATCAGACGTTTTAAGGGAATTCAGTGTTTCCCACAGCTAGGAGGGAAGGTCTCCACTTGTTAGGTGGAGACCAGGTGAGAAGCCATCTCAGTCCCGGGCTGGGCCCAGGGCTCTGGAGTTGATCCCCGGGCCTCGCAGGCTTATGTGGTACCTAAGTGGTGCCCGGGAGATGGAGGCCTGCAACCTAGAGAAATGGTGGCATTTCTCCTCTGCTCCTGTTATTCCAGGAAGCAGAGGAGAGGTGGTCGTCTGGACAGCCTGGGTTTGCTCCACCCTGCCACCTTTGCTTCCTTCCTTGGAGGGAGAAGGAGCTGGGGAATTATCATGCACTCACCCAAACACTTGCCTGGCTTGTAAGTCTGAGAAAAAGACAGTGACAAATTCTACCTTAATTTTTATGAAAAAATACTTTCCCCCAAAAGTAGAGACAGTGGTTTATAATAGGCCTGACCTTTGAAACTCAGAATATATTTCTCACAGAAAGAAGATATATTATAGTAGGTCCCAAGAAAGCCTAGTTTCTGTCATCGTCTCCACCACGGCCCTGGGACCATGACCACTATAGTCTTCATACAGCCATCAGCCCCGCCTTGGGCTGGTGGGAGGTGGTCATGAAGATCAGTGGTCCTGTTTTCTAGAAGAACAGTGAAAACTCTGGGTAGAAGCAGGTTGTAATTTAATAAGGTGAGTGTGACCAGCCCAGAGCTTAATGGGATGTGAAATCCCTTACTGATGTGGGGTCCAGAGAGCCCCACGCAGAGCCAAGAGCAGGCGGGAGGCTCACAGGAAGACTTCGCTTGGGGAAGAATGTTCTAGCAATCAGGACCAACTGAAATCAGAAAAGCTGATGGATTTGCTGATGGAACTTTCATCACTCAAGATGGTCAAGTGGGGGGCCGAGGACCTCTTGCTGGGAATTCTCTAGAGGGAGGCTGGGAATTGAAGAGAAGATTCTAGTTGATGATAGAGATCCTTTTTCTCCTAAATCTGGGACTCAATTTTTTTTTTCTGATTTTTAATTGGAAAAAAGATTATTCAAGAGCACTGAAATAATTTAAACAAGGATAAATAGCTGTACTTTGGCAACGCTAACACAGGATAGCCTTTTATTTTATATAATATGTTCCTCTCTACCATGTACAAACTTTCTCTAAAATAAGGAGCAGAAATTACCTAATAAACAAAGCCTAACTTTTTCACTCTGAAGGACATAATATGAACTTACTCCCTCTGTTTTTATACTTTTAAAGTGTTGATAATAAGAGAGTGTGTGGTGTGTTTATGTTCATCAAATTTTTAAATTCATTATCAGCAAAAGTGTATTTGAACCGTATATGATCTCACACAGTTTAAATTTTTCAATGTTTCTGACTTTCAGCTTCCTCAATATTTCTGCTTATTAGTGGTCTTTAAAGATTATACTGAGCAGAGTTCTATGACTTGTATAATTTGCGAGTTGGAGTCCTGGATCTCCTACCCCAGGGTGGGTTATATGTTTTACCGTTGACTAACAAAGGTCACCAAGGATGGGACAATATAGAAAGACTACAGGCTACCAAACAGCCTGTCACTCAGTCCCTGCTTTTCCTAGGTCACACTTTTTCAAAGACTGAGTGTAATTAAATACTTTTCACCATAAACTAGACTGAACATGATTTAATCTTCCCCTGAAGGCACTGGAGAGTCTTGGAGTGCCGGAGGGTCATGATGAGCATCCATTACCTGCTCACCGCGGGTGTGCAGGAGGAGGTGGTTAATGGAGTTCCATTTGGTAGAGTCCTGGGTGACCAGACACTGGTTCTGTTATTACAGGGAGTTCAGTGAGGGCTCTGGGACCGATGCCTAAGGTTAAAGTCTTAGGAGCGAGAGAGTGAGCCAAGGTCACCTCTGTAGTGTGGAGAGGCTGGGGGGTGGGTGATGGTAATTCACACGTTCATGGTGGTACTTGGCACTTTTTAGTCTGGGAAGTACCCCCACCTACCTAGTCTCTTGTTATTTGTTTCTTAGGATGGTCCTGGGGAGGGGGAAGGCAGTGGGTGTCCTATTTGTGCAAATGAAGAAAACAAAACTCTGGAAGCTTGGGTCACTTGTCTGGAATCATGGTGTATAAATGGCAAAGCCACTGGGCTGTGATTTCAGTGTTCTTACAGTGTCCTGAAGGATGCTCAGCGTCGACTCATGTCTACTGCGTTCTCTGGGCCTTATCCATAACGGATTTGTTTAATCCTTGCAGTGGCCCTGTGAATGGGCAGCCACTCGTTCTGTGGGTACTATCACAATTTTATCTTTAGACCTGAGAACACGGAAGGGAGGAGAGGTGAGTGATGGGGTGTGGCTTTAAGCCCAGGTGCTCAGGATGCAAAGCCAGTGCTCCCCTCCACGAGGCTCCAGGGCTTCAGGGCCACTTAGCGTACACACTGTGGAAGCTGTGCTGATAGACGTGGGCTTTCTGGGAAGCCCTCTGCCTGTCCGAGAGGCCCACAGTCATGCTGACTGAGGTTTCAAGCCCATATCTGCCATGTTGAGGTGTCAGGGTCATTTCTTATCCCCTGAACTTCAGTGTCCTGGTCTCTAAAATGAAAATAGAGAACATCTAATGTTCTTTTCCATAACCTTCAGCCTTTAAAGTAGCTTCTATTATTATTATTATTATTATTATTGTTGTTGTTGTTGTTGCTATTCTTACTATGCATTTACAATGGCCAAAACCATAATAAAAATTTTTTTCAACAGTTAGGCATTTGTACCTATTGTATGAGTGTACCTGTATTAATTAGATGTAATTATGTTTCTTGAATCTTTAAAATAGGAAATTCTCATAATTACATTTGTTAATATTATTATCCCTACCTGTACTCAACTTATAAATTTATTTCATTAGGCAGCTAGTGAATTATCTAAGAACCCAAAGCAGTCATCCAAAGTATTAGCCATAAAATTAATTTGTGACTGTTACGTAGGTGCTAAAATAGAGGTTTGAATTTAAAAGTGCAAGGAGGAATGCTGATTTCAGTGGATATAAACAGACCAGTCATAAACCACAGTCATAAACTACATAGAGCTCATTGGAGGCTATACAGTCTCAGTCCGTTAAGCTGCTGGGTAGCTTTAAAAATGCAATTGACTTCTCCCCGTTCTGTTCTGTAGGCTGGCAGTCTAAGATCAAGGCACTGGCTCATCTGGTGTCTGGTGAGGACTCACTCTGCGGTTCATTGATAGTACCTTCTCACTGTGTCCTTACATGGTGGGGGGCTTCTCACTGTGTCCTTACATGCGGGGGGGGGGGGCGGAAGCCGTGCTCCAGGGAAACTTAGATGGGCACTAATTGCATTTATGAGAGCTTCACCCTTGTGGTCTAATTACCTTCCTAAAACTCTACCTTTTGAGTTAGGATCATTATTATTATTTTTTCATTTTTGCCTTATAGAAAAATCATAACACTGCAAATTTACTTGTAAACTATACACATTGCTTCTTCATTCCTTGTAGGAGTTTTTATTTATTTTATTTTTTTGTATACTTATTTTTATTATTATTAGTTGTTCAAAACATTACAAAGCTCTTGACATATCATATTTCATACATTTGATTCAAGCGGATTATGAACTCCCATTTTTACCCCATATACATATTGCAGATTCACATCGGTTACACATCCACTTTTTTACCTACTGCCCTACTAGTGTCTGTTGTATTCTGCTGCCTTTCCTATCCTCTACTCTCCCCCCTCCCCTCCCCTCCCCTCCCCTCCCAAGGAGTTTTTATTTATTCTTTCAGTAAAATCTATTTAGTCCAGGCGTGGTGGTGCACACCTGTAATCTCAGTGGCACGGGAAGCTGAGGCAGGAGGATCACAAGAGTTCAGAGCCAGCCTCAGCAACAGTGAGGTGCTAATCAAGTCAGTGAGACCCTGTCTCTAAATAAAATACAAAATAGGGCTGGGGATGTGGCTCGGTGGTTGAGTGCCCCTGAGTTCAATTTCCAGTACCCCCTCCCTAAAAAACAAAAGAAGAAAAAACAACTTAGTTCGTTCCATGTATTCTTTTAGATTTGGGGAACATAGTGGTGAGTAAAACAAAGTTCTTGACCTCAGGGAGTTTTGCTACTGGCTGCTGAGTGATAGATGGATAAAGGAATAGGCAGTGACCTGGGTCCTGGTCTCAAAGGGACTTTTCTGTGACACCACCATGAAATCTGAACAGAAAACCATCCTGTTCATACAGACTGCGTGTGCCACTGTTATTCCACTGCACTTTGAAGTGCCATGCAGAGGTCTGGGGTGGAGCTCGGTGATGCAGCTTTTGCCTGGCACGTGCGGGGTCTGGGTTCCAGACCCAGCACCACAAAATAAACCCACAGATAAATAGAAGGAGACTCCCACGCATGCGCCCAGGCCCTGCAAGATGTGGCTGTTGATGCCCTTCTGACCTCGCTCTCTTCTCCCCGTTTCCCTTGTCTCATTCACAGTTTTCAGAACTTAGTCACATGTCTCAGGCCTTTCCTGAAAGTGCTCAGGTGGTCCAGGGACGGAGGCGCAGTTGGGTTTGATGGGCACCAGCCCCTTCTGAAGGGTCTGCCCGAGAGCGTCCCCTGCTGGGTGGTCAGGGCATGTCCCCGGGCGGCACTGGCTGGGTTTGTGCGGTCAGGAGCCCCCTGGCCATCGCTCTCCCCGCTACCTGCATGTTCTCATTATTAGTAGAAGTTGAAATCGTGTGACTTTCTAAGGTCCCTGCCAACACGACAGCTCTGTGATTCATATGTTCCTGAAAACCTGAGTGTATTTTCACAATAAATGGAAATGATTTTTCCAGTGAGCCTGGGAATAGATTTTCCACTTACCTTTCGCCTTGGTTTGCTACATCAGTGTGTTGGGGTCTGCTGTTGCTCTAAGCCCACCAAGAGGTCAGTCACCTGCCAGGAAGGAGGAC
Organism: Ictidomys tridecemlineatus; assembly: GCF_052094955.1. Lineage (NCBI taxonomy): Eukaryota > Metazoa > Chordata > Mammalia > Rodentia > Sciuridae > Ictidomys > Ictidomys tridecemlineatus. The sequence continues at coordinate 148,180,143 of NC_135484.1, read as the reverse complement.
CTACACCAGGGGAGCAGTACAGCCTTCCGGAGACCCTTGAGGTCAGTCCCTTGGTCATGGGAATACAGAGCCCACGTGAGCTCAGTTTCTAAGTGGAGAAAGAAGAACCTTGGTCCGGAGAGAAAGAGGAAGTCTGGATGCTGCTGAATGAGTGCTGAAGGGCCTCTCCGGCTCCTGTCACCCCTCCTGCCTGCTGACGTCACCCAGAGCACAACAGCACCCAAAGATGCAAACACTGGATTCCTCAGTGTTCCCTTAGGAATGCTGAGAAGTTCCATTTTTTTGTTTGTTTCTTTATTTTATCTGCTTCTCCTATGGTGGATAAAAGCTCCCAATAAAGAAACAAATGAGGAATTTATCAAAAAATATTCATTGTCTGGCTAGGCCTGTTGGCACACGTCTGTAATCACAGCTCAGGAGTCTGAGGCAGGAGGATCTCAAGTTCAAAGCCAGCCTCAGCAAAAGCGAGGCGCGAAGCAACTCAGTGAGACCCTGTCTCTAAATAAAATACAAAATAGGGCTGGGGATGTGGCTCAGTGGCCAAGTGCCCCTGAGTTCAATCCCTGCTACACCCTCCCCCCCCCAAAAAAAAGTTGCCAACAAAAGCCATTTTCAACTGTGTTCAAAAGGAACACAGTTACAGTTATAGGAGTAAGTTTTCAAGATCTATTGCATAGTGTGATTAGCATTCTTTATTATTAACCATGGTTTATAAAAATGTACTTATGTTTCAAAATTACTAAGAAAATAACCTTTAAATGTTCTCACTATAAAAAATAAGTATGTAGGTGATGGATAAGTTAATTAGCTGGTATAATCATTTCATGGTATATACATACATATATCAAGATGTCACATGATAGCCCATAAATACATACAGCTGAATCACCAGCTCTGTCCTAAAGAGTAAGTATTGTCTTGCTGTGTGACATGCCAGATAGGAAATTCCAGCTATGTGTAGGAAAGGTGGTACATTGGAGTATACACACACACACAACACACACACACACATGCACACACAGTGCACACGTGGACACATTCAGTGTACATACAAACACATGCATAACACACACACATAATGCACATACATATATACAATACGCACCTGCATACACACACAAAATACGCAGTACACACATGCATACACTTACAGACACACACTTCTCTCCAAGCACATCTGTCTCCCTTCTTCCTTCCTACGGAACCACCTGGACAAAGGAGAGGGATGTCTAACAGCTCTCAGTGGTTGGCAGGGATATCAGACGTGGGAATCTCAAGATATTAAACTTGATTTTGTAAAAGAGTATATTGGTGATTTTTGAATGGCAATGCTTTGTAGATAGACACACTTAAAAAAAAATAAAGACAGGAAGAAAATAGACTGGATGTCATAGCCTGTTCTGTGGTGAGTGGGACACGTGAAGGGTCCCCTCTATTGGCTGTTACCCTTGTACTCTGGGTTTGCCGTGCTCCTCTGCGCCAGGCTGCCCACAGTCCACCCACAGGATGTTACAACTCATGCGAGATTCTGCAGCCTGCGGAGCCAGCAGGCACCAGCTTAGCCATTTCTGAATGTCATCGGTGCTCTGTGCAGAGGGCCGAGGTGGGGAGTCGGGCGCCATGGGGACGGAGACCCTCAGCCAGGGAGCCTTGCGCTGTTTCATCCAGCTGGGATTGTGGTACCAGCTGGGTTCTGGAGTTGAGCTTTAGACCCCCTCTCTCTATTTTTTTCTTTCTGTGACCTCAGAGCTATTTCAAGAATTCTCTCTTTCTTTACTTTGTATGTTTTCTCAAATCAGAAGGAGAAATGGACCCCAGACAGACATTGCACTAACCCTTTTCTGTGTGATTAGCTGGAGGTTTCAAGGAAAGCTGGCAGAGGCCAGGGCTAGCAGTCCCGGAGAGCCACCAACGTTGTGGTCATTTCTGCCTGCTGTCTGCTTCGTTTTCACTTCAGGTGACCACTATGACACGGTACACCCCAATCCCTGCAGCTTGAAAATAAACTACAGAGCTCGCGTCAGTAGTCACTTCTCAACTCTTGGCTACAGAGGAACTCAGTGGCGAGGTCTTCGCGAGGTCTCCTGCAGAACTCAAGTTTTCCTGGGTTTGCCCCAGACCTTTGAGTGCTGCAGAGACTTGCTGGTGTTGAGGGGCCCTGGGGAAGCACGGTTCCTCCAGGCCTGATAGTTCATTTGGTGAGGATTTATGGTGGGGAGACACACACACACACACACACACAGGAAGAGGGAGAGAGAGTGAGTGTGTGTGTGTGTGTGTGTTTGATCTTGGTTGCTAGGGCAACAGTTATGCTCTTACAGAGCTCTGGGGACCTCTGTAAGTACCAAATGAAGTTAAGTATGATAAAGGCATGATAAGACTTTGGAAGCCATGTGTGGTCTAAAGACAATTATATAGATTCAATTTGTATCACATTTTTGTCTTCATTCCTTGTGGTATTTGTGGTGTGTGTGTGTGTGTGTGTGTGTGTTGCTTCTTTTATTTCAGGCTGCTTGTAGAAAAACGCTGATTCATAGTGTCATTGTCTTTTGTTTTCCCAGGGAAATTCTGAGGCTGTTTCAGAGTTCATTTTTCTATAACAACCTTGAATTTAATCTCTCTAGATAAATCTTTATTTTTTTTCCCTCTTATACACACAAGCAAACTTGCTTTGTTTCATGCTATAAATGTCAGCCTAGCCCTAAAGAATTAGAAGAAATGCCAGTAATTTCACAGGGCTCTTGAGCATGGTTTTTTTTATCCTAATTTTGAATATATTGTACTTTCAGAGTTAAGTTTTAGATGCATGTAGGTGGTATTTGAAGATCTCAAACCTTTACTGGCAGCATACAACTAATCACCTGATCAATATACCAATGAGATAGATCCTTTTGGACATTTCCTCAATCATAAAAGTAGAGAGATTTTGGAGAGGAGGAGCTTTTTCAGGTATATAAAGCAAATTTGCCATGATAAGTTGAGATGGGGCATTTTGACGGACCATTTCTCATCTGCTAGCTGGTAGACAGCTGGGCTTCCTGGTTGTAATTACATGCCAGTTGCTTGGTGCTTATTATTCTAGAGGTTAAGTTCATCTTGGAGTCTCCCAGCACGGGGAGTAGTGAGTTCTGATTGTTCACATGAAGACTGTAATTCCACCCAAGGTGTGTAGTGTCATCGTAGAAACTGGATGGAATTACAGCCCCATGTCCATTTTTGAAAGACATTATTTATTGAAATACTTTACAAAGTTAAATAATTTTGTAAATATGCTGAAAGTTCGTGGGACTTGGAGACATAATCTGGGTCAGATAGGAGGTTTCTCATTTACCTGACTGACTTCAATTATGTCTTTAAATATTGTGTTTTCAAAAAAGATCTGGGCAGGTTGTATTTAAGTTTGGGAGGACTTAACAACGAACACCTTGCCTTGAGTTGCTCTCATGATTTCCTGTTTACTATGGGTGGAAAAATTGGCTTCTCATAGGCATATATTATTTAATCTTTTCTGATTCTAGCCTGGAGACTAATATGGAGTGGCTGTAGCAGCCATAGACTTTTATTTCAGGGAAGTCCATGTGTCCTGAGTAATTCTTTCTGTATAGATATCTTTTTTCCCTGTTAATCCCGGCAACTCGGGAGGATAAGGCAGGGGGATTGCAAGTTTGGGGCCAGCCTCAGCGACTTAGCCAGACCATGTCTCAAAAGAAATAATAATAATAATAATTATGATGATGATGATGATGATGATGATGATGGTGGAGCTGGTAATGTAACTCGATGATATAGAACCCCTGAATTTAATCCTATTCAATCAATATCTCTTAAAGCCGTAATCCTTGTGAAGTCTGTATATTGCTTGTCTTACCCCACAAGGTAAATAATTACACAACCAGAAATTTTGGTTTTGGGTTGGAATATCACATGGATGCCTTTTTATTGGTCTTAATTAGGAGATCTACTGCTAGGAGAATTCACTAAATCAGTGCATGACCAGATTTGAAATGGCTATCTTTTCAAACCCTGCAGATGTGACCTCAGTATCTTTCTCAATTGGAGTTGAAAGCTCAGAGAGATACATTGTATATCCCAGAGTCTGATGGTTTCTAAGTTTTAAACTGTACTGTATGGTTTAGGATGATTACATATAATCAGTGTAACAAAGTATCATTGAAAATGGTGTTGCTGTGCCATCCTGCCCTGTAAGATACAGTATCAAAAACTAGAAATCAATGTCAATTGAGTAGTTGTTTTTCTTAATTTGTATATTTGTGAATTTACATCCATGTATGGAGGAGTGTTTTCAAAAGTTCATAAATTTCAGTGGAGGAAATTCTGAAGTAAGACATTCTTTTAATTATCAGGAATATGTTTTTAAAATGTATACAGTCACATTAATCGCATATTAAAATATTTGGTCCCTGGAAATAGTCCAGTTTTAAGTGTTGGTTTGTACAACAGAGATTTAAAAATAAATATTCTGGTAGAGCTAAAGTCAATACTTTCTGCTTTTTAAAGAATTTATCAAAATATAAAATATCTTTACTTTTTGAAATTGTATTTTAAGAACTTGGAAATACTGAGGAGACTGTTTCAGCTTCTACAGTTTAAAGATTTGAGTAAGGACTGGTTCCTCTATTCCCTGTTTACAGTGTAGATTTTTACCTTATTTTTATTATTACCTGTAAACATTTTATGTTAGCTGTATAAATTAGATTTAATCTACTAGTGCTCCCTGATATGCCATGTTGGTTAGAAAAAATAGTAGATAGTATTCTGTTCAGATTCTAACAGGGAATCTTGCTGGATTTTTATATAAGAAGCACATTGTGTGTGGTTGTGTGTGTATGTGTGTGTGTGAGAGAGAGAGAGAGAGAGAGAGAGAGAGAGAGAGAGAGCGGGCGCGTGATGGGTGCTATAGCAATATTGTGTGTTCTTTCAAAATGTGCAAGGTGCCTCCTGTTTTGTGGGCGGGGGAACCCCCTAAGGTGCCCTCACTAGTTAGTCATTCCCTTGTTCCTCACCAGAAAGGGAAAACCCATTGTCCCACCTCCCACTCATTCTGAACAACGGGGGCGGGGGTGGGGGTGGGAGTGGGGTGGAGAGTCAGGGTAATTTTGTTTAGCAAACTGCAGTTTCCTTACTTTACTATCAGTCTGCATTATAAGCTACTATATATGCTGCATATATATGCATATATAATATATATGCATTATAAGCTAATTAATATACGAGGCACTAGTGATCAAATGGGGTGCAATTCTTGGAAAAACTTTAGAGTACAGATTTGCATAGCATAACAACTAGATGTTTAGGGGTATTTGTGTGTGCATGTGCACCTATGTGTGTGCATGTGCACTAGTTGTAGAAATTAACAAATTTGTTCTATCATTGACCATTTCCTTGGATTTTTGAAGGAAAATGTCATTCAGTGAGCTTCTAACTTGAGTCCCATTATGTCTCTTTCACTTTTAGACTCTTAAGGTGAATTAATAAAGAATCACTGATTCTTAAAAAAAAAAAAAAAACACTCCTAATTTAAGAAAGGAGGCACTTAACTTGCTAATAAGATCCTAAAAATTTACAGGTTATATAATACATTCAAGGAAATTAAGTTATATATTCATTAAGAATATATTACCACTATTAGCAGAGGCTAAATGATTAGGGTTTTACCAAATGCTAGATGGTCTAGGTAATGAGTGTCCCTGGTTTGACACACTGAGAACTGTTGAAGTTTCAGGCTTGCCATTAACTGTTAGATAGCCTTTGGTAAACAGCCTAACTTCTTTGGGTCTTAGGAAAATGAGGAAGTTGGGTTCTCTTGGTGGTTTTCGAATGTGACTTCAGAAACCCCTGGAGGCTCTTGGTCTCCCAACAGGCTTCTACTGTGTTAGCCGGGGTGGAGACAAGACCTGGCCTCTGCACAGCTTGAGCATCCCTAAAATCAGAAATCTGAAATGCACCAGAATCTGAAACTTCAGCAGCATTGACATGACACCACTCCACACATGAGTGCACTAAAAATATTATATAAAATGATCTTAGGGTCTTGTGCATAAGGTGTATGTGAAACATAAATGAATTGTGTGTTTAGATTTGGGTCCCCCACACAAGGTATCTCCTTATGTATGTGCAAATATATCAAAACCAAAAAAAAAAAAAAATGGAAATCTAAACCACTTCTTCATGTCAAGCATTTTGGATAAAGGATACTCATCCTGCATTATGACTGTTTGGTAGTTTCATTTCACAGGCCCACTGAATCAGACAGTCTTGAAGATCACTTTTGGCTCTCAAGTTTCAAGAAATCTCTAGAAAATGTAGTCCCTCACCAGCAAGAAGCAATCCAGAGAGAAATGGGTTATCCCATAAGATGAGGAAAAGATTAAAACGAGAGCAGACTTTTGGGTTTGATCATCTCCTAGGGCTGCTGCTTGCTCCGGGTCAGACAAGTCTAAGATCTTTCCCGAGGAATAGGCATGAGAATCGCCAAATGTCATTCCTCTCTCCTAGGTCCCCTTTGAAGAAGCCAGGGAGGTAAGCATGGCAGTCCCTGCGGTGTGGGGGATGACAGAGGTTCCTGCACCTTCACGCTGTGGTCCTTGGCTGGATCGGTCAGTCCTGGGGCCTGTCTCTGAACACCAGGGAAATGATGAAAAAGTGGCCATTTTCTGTCATCCTGCCAGACCAGAGGAGGGGCTGGGAGGAGAACCCTGAGCCCTGTGCCATGCCACCGTGGAGGTGCTGACAGTTCCCTGGCACTCACAGGCACAGCCTCCGTCCCTGCAGCTCGGGCACAGATAGCACCTGGGGAAAGGAGACAGGAGCAGAAGAGGACAGGAAAGTCTCAGGGATCCTGAAGTGGTAATATCCATGGTGGCAGCTGAGCTGTTTGCCAAGAAGAAAACTCTGGTCAGCCCTCTGGCTCCAGTTGCCAAGCATGTTTGCACTAGAATGGGGTTCAGAAATTCAGACAGAACACTGCCTGTCTTTAAGGACTCAGGTGAAAGGTGTGTTTGTGCCCAGCCTAAATCCAAGCATCTGTCAAAAACACCCTCAGATACCTTCAGACCCCTTGAATGTAATCTACACAATGTAGAAGACAAAGGACCCAGGTCTTCAGCTCTCTGATGAGAAACAAGAAACTTTTCTTCTGAACACCTCCGCCTTAGCATGATGAAGGAGGATTCGTGCCAAAGGTTCCCGCAGCATAGTTAACAGAGGTGGGAAGTTGAGATTACCTGACAGGCACCAGATCTGAGAAGCTGCCCTCCTTATCCATCCGCACAGCCACAATTAGTTTTGGAAGACTGTCAGTGGAGAAGCTGAGGGCTGTTCATTTAGAAAGCAGATGTGTGGGATGGCTCTGTGTGCCGGTCCACCGGGCACCATCTCTCTCTTCCAAACCTTGTCCCAGTCCCAGGGGAGCAAAGCTGCATCTTGCTTTAAGCCAGCCTGACACGCGGACCACTCGGTTTGCACTCTGAATACATGAAGGAAGTGGTTGGTTGTATTACAAAAGAAGTCCTCTTTGGCAAAGGATCCTTTCTTTTTTTTTTTTCTTTTTTTTTTTTTCTCGAAATGGCCAGATGGAAGAAAGCAAAAGCTCCCTTTTCATGAGTACTTGGAAACCTGGATCTCATCAACTTTCTGGTTGGTTTTGGCTGTCAAGGCTTTTTGTGCCAGAGCAACTGTGAGCCAGGTTTCTGAGGTTCCTCTGACCATGTTGGCAGCCTCTTAAAAATAACTGTCATTTCAAGTTCAGCTAAAATATATAACTCCACAAATAAATACATATCAAGCATATGAATAGGAGTAAGGAAGTGAGGATTAACAGACCGAAAAGCGACACTCCTGCCATGAAAAATACTATAAAGCACTTGTAAGGAGGTTTTTGCTTATGTTATTGCTTGGACAGTAACTGTGGAGACTTTGATCCCTTCCTCGTGGTCCCTCGTTTCTCATTTCCCTGCCGGGAGGTTTTGAGAAGCTGACTCCTTGCAAAGTTTCTTGGAAAAACCTCTGCTTGGCTGTCATTGGTTTGTCACGGACAGTGTGTGTGAATGGGTCTCCGGGTCTCAGGGTCTCGAAGAAGGAAACCATGCCACGTTCACACCTTCCTTTCTTTTTTCCTCTATTGATGCTTTTTACTATTTTGGATAGGAAATCCTCAAATTGTATGGTTTTTCTGGTCTGGGGAGATGAAAAATGAGAAGAACAGAAAGGAGAAGGGAAATTATTCATGTCAGACTGTGCTCAGATGCAGATGTGGACAGGAATGGGGGCGTTCTGGAAGAGAACAGCTGCTAACCAAGACTGAGTGAGACTTCAGTTCTGACTCTTTACCTTTGATTGCTGCCTCATATCAAGGCTCTTGCAGAAATTACAGTGAAGGCAAGAGGCGGCATCTGGAGCATGGGGCGTTATTTGTTGCACAGGGTAACTTTCCTTTACAGGGGCTGTCCTCTATCTGGAGGAGTAGATGCTGGTACTTTCATCGTGCATCTTCCCCCACCCACGTCTGTGTCTGCATATATTTCCCTTGGCATTTAAATGCACGGGTTCTTAAAAATGCTGACAAATAATCTCCATTGCACATTTTGCTGGCACCATGGCCTCACCGTAAATGCTCTCTGTATGTTCTTGGGACGTTGCGTAATTGCAGCTACTCTAGTTTACTGTGCAGTGTGCTCGGTGACTAATGGTCTAATCAGGACTTGAGAAATACATAAACAGTTCAACAGAAGCGATTGATTCACTGAGCTCTTTTCATCCAGACAAGGGTGAGCTAATGGGAATAAAAAAGACGGAGGTGTGCAGCAGCGTCTTTGATGTGTCAAAGCTAGTGTTCCCACAAATCCCGGGCGCTCTTGCTCATTGATGGCGAATCCCTTTTTCATATGCATGAGGCAGGAGAGCCAAGCTGTCGTCCTAATTGGCCCCTCCCCGGTATTCCCTAATGTGCATGTTACCACTTGTTACCACTTTTTTCCTTTCCTCTAAATATGGACTGTGACCGTTTTGGAGAGGTGGCCCTCACGTGACGCTGTGGCGTCACCCTATACTGCAGGCTTCATCGAGGCTGTGGTCCTGCGTCCTGGTTTCTTGGGGATAGGATTTCAGTGGAGACCGAGGCCGACAGCCTGGCTGACTTCAGAGGTATTGTTGATTGACACAGATTCTTGTTTTATCCTCGGTGGCACCAGTCCTTCCACAGTGTCCACCTGAGAGGCACAGAGGCCGAATGTGATGAGAGATGAAGCGTAACAGAAAAGGACCCGTGTGTCTGGGGCACACTGTCCAGTGAGGAGAAACTGGGTCCCCACTGTCATGTCTCCTTGCCTTGGGAATTTGTTAGCTCGCTCCTGAATTCTCCAGCCCTCCCACACAGACTTTGCTTTGACACAATTGTCCATCTCTCAGCTCAGCCATAATTTAATTTTTTTGATGAAACCGCCCAATCTCTGGAAGCTAGCTTCTCACTCGTGTAATAACTCCAACCATTCCTAAAAATAAGATGAATGATGGAATGTTGTGCTTTCTAAACTAACGACATGGATTGTTTCTTTAGGCACACGCTGGTTCAGTGGTAAAGCGGGGGAAGTCCTTGGGCACATTCCATGTCCCACATTCATGGTAATACTTAGGCTTCTGTCTGGCTATTTAAGAATTGCCTGGCCAAAAGGCTTCCTTATAAATAATGGTGAATGGCCTCCATCCATTTCAGCCATTTCACTTTAAGTTTTAAACCACTGGAGTGCTGGATGGTCATCAGCTTTCTAAGTGTTTTGGAACTTGTCCCTCATTCCCTGTCTCTGGTGACACCTCCCTTCTCCCCTCCAGCCCAGCCCCAGAGCTGCCCTAGGTCCTACTTTCCTCGAAGGATCTGATGAATGAACTGCTCATGGTCGAGTCTGTGCTCCTTAGTTTCTTATTCCTCCAAGAGGCTTGCAGGATTCAGCAGAAGAAGCTGAACAAACAATGGATAAAAATTTATTTTGGAACCCAGAACTTCGTGGATTAGGGAGGGTAACCAACAAAAGGCAGGAGCAGAAGGACATGTTCAGGGCCAGATGTTTTGGGGGCCCCTGGAAGCATTAGGTGCCTCGGTAATCAGCTAGCTCATCCCAGGCTGCCTGCAGCTCTGCACTCTGACCCTCCCCTGGTTTGGTTCTGGTCCGCGCTCACTGGAAAGGCCAGGGTCCAGAGCCACGAGCAGGGCGGTGGCCTCCTCATACTTCCTTAAACTTTACAAATTCGGATATTTATTGTCCAAATTGGATGTGGGAGACAAGGGGCAAAGTACTCCAAACCTAGGATAACTAAGAAAAGGGTGGCCTTGGAAATTTTTTGATGTTTATTTGTTGTACTTTTTTTTTTTTAAAGACAGATAATACAGCAACTAGATTAAATGTTTCTTTTTAAATGTTTTCTTTTTCAAAGGAAATATTTTAAAAGTTACTCTTAGTTACTACAACATTATAATTCAAGACGGGTGCTATAATCCTTGAATTATATTATTTGGTAAATTAATGTTTTAAAGAAGCTTTAATGTTGGGGTGGGGGTTACAGCTTGAGAATAGAGCACTTGTCTGGCATGCATGAGGCCCCAGGTTCAAGCCCTAGCACTTAAAAAGAGAGAGAAGCTGAGCGTTCGTTACCATGGAACTGCAACAAACAACAAAAACCCTTGCCAGATGCACTTTGCCATTCTTTATGGAATCCTCCTGTTTCCCTCTGGGGTTCCGGGGCTTCACTTAATGGAGAAATGCTACATTTACATGTGGGCTCCCATTGAGTCCTTCCCAGTAGTCTAGCTTAGTGGTTCTCAGACTTCACTCTACCTGAGGGTTGCTGTAAAGAGCTCTGTACACAGAATCATGCTACAGCATTTTATGAGCAAGCCAAAGGAATTTTCCAAGTTAATTTGGACAGTATTTGACTTTTGTCAAGCTTCTGAACTTAAGCTCCCACATAATAACTGACTCTTCAGGGTTTCCCTCTCTCTCTCCTCCTTTCTTTTCCTGATTTCCATCCATCCATCCATCCATCCATCTTCCTTCCCTTCCTTTTCTTTCCTCTTCTCCTTTTCTCTTGGTAGCATAACATCCTCATTTTTGTGTGTGTGTGTGAAATTAAAGCAGTGGTGTCTACCTATATTCAAATCAGAAAATGACTAGTGTGTTAAAATTCAGATCTCTTAGAAAAATTAATTCATAAGAAGTGTTCAAAGTGTTCTAGAAAAATCTATCTGAATTTCCCACCCCAGGCTTCCACTCAATTTTCTGTCTTTGGTTTCCCATTTTTAGCTGGGAAAGTGCACCGGCCAGAGCAGCCAGGTTCCCCCGTAAGCACGGCGCATCCAGCCGTCTGTAAAGAAGAAAGTAGCATTTTGGCTTCAAAAACCAACAAAAGATAGAATGAAAATGAAAACGAAAATGATTGGCATAGTAGAGTGTATGGCATTATAGTCAGAATTTGAAATAAGATTCACCTAAATAACCAGAGATATTCAGTATTGGGTTAAGACTTCAATATTGATAGAGACACGTATGTTTTCTTGAAATCAAAGGAAATTAAACTAGATGCCCAAGAGATTATGAACAAATGAGAATGTTAGCAAAAATCCTGAAAGTAATTTAAATGTTGGCATTGTGCCCATTTTGTTTGTGTCTCTGGCATAGTACTGTAAACCAACTTGCTTTGGACCCCATGGTATGGATCCATCAATTTGACTTCTCCCACTCCTGATTGGCAAAATTAAAATGATGCGGTTCAATATAAAAAAAATTGTTTCCTGTTAACATTAAGTGATCAAAGAGCTGCATCTGAAATGATCACACCTGAATGTAGGAAAAGCTCTTTGGCTGGAGCAGCAGGTCTGCGTAGGCAGCCAGCCACTGAAAAAGTTGTAAGGAAACAATCTCATTCAAGTGCACCCTGCACTTTTCAGACAACCTCATCATTTTTAAAAATTGCACAGGCAATTTAAAGTGCACCGTCAATACAAAAATAGGGTGTGGTGACCAACAAAAGCGGAATGAATTAAGAGCAGTCACAGAAAGTTGTGAACAATTGTATCTGAATCTGATCAACTGTCTTTTGCTTACATTCAGAATTAGTCACCTAGTGAAAAACAAATGCAGGTGAACGTTTAGCCGCCTTGAAAGGAGATAGTTTCTTGAAAGGACCAATCTTCATATGTGACTCACAAAAGAAGAGTGGCCTTTGGCAGACTCTAACACAAATGGATCAGCCCTTCACGGCTGTGAGCGAAGCGAGGCCCAAGTGGAATGGGTAAAATACATAGGATTTGCAAACAACTCTTCGCGCACACAGGTTTTATATTCCTGTTCTTTGTGGGAGAAGCTACTAAAAATCAACCCAGACCTAAGGATAAACACAGAAAATAATCAGGGTGGAAAAAATAAACTCTCATCCGTGTATTAAAAATATAACAGTGGCATGTTTGGCTTTAAAGAATAAGGTGGCCATCATTTTATTCTCTTTTAATGCTTAGTAGTATTCCATTGTGTATATATACCACAGTTTCTTCATCCATTCATCTACTGAAAGGCATCTGGGTTGCTTTCACAGTTTAGCTATTGCAAATGGAGCTGCTGTGTACATTGATGTGGCTGCGTTACTACGGTATGCTGATTTTTCAGTCATTTGGATATAGACCGAGGAGTAGGATAGCTGGGTAAAATGGTGGTTCCACGCCAAGATTCTTGCAGGTAAATCGATGGAATTAGAGAATATCATGCTAAGCAAAGTAAATCAGTCCCCCCAAACCAAAGGCCAAATGTTCTCTCTGATAAGTAGATGCTGATCCATAAAGGAGGGGGGGAAGGCATAGGAAAAATGGAGGAATTTTGATGGGGCAAAGGGGAGGGAGGGGAGGGAGGGTGCATGGGGGCAGGAAAGACGGTGGAATGAGATGGATATCATTATGCACATGTATGACTGCACATAGGGTGTGACACTATATCGTGTACAACCAGAGAAATGTAAATTTGTGTTGCAATTGTGTACAATGAATCAAAAGGCATTCTGCTGTCATATTTACGTAATTAAAATTAATTAATTTAAAAAAAAAGAGTAAAGTGGCTGAGCTTTAGGTGCCTCCCGTGTGCTGATCGAGGTGGGATTTTCAGTAACTCTCATTCTGCGGCGGGGAATGTAAAAATAGAAGACGCCCCTCCTGCAGCACACATAATTGAGGCCTGTGTGCAGCTCCCAGCGCTCCGCCTGCTGGGTCTCCTGGCTTGTCAGACTCAGCCCTCCCCTATATTCCCTTGGATTCACACCATGTTGTTTACACGTTTTTCTCCCTGATAAGGTTGGAAAGATCCTTGAAGGGCAAGGACAACCTCTTGTTCCTTTTTTACATCTCCTGTGGTCCTTTGCTGACTGTGGCCACTCAGACCTTATTCATTGTTACATTTTTTTTTTCAATGTTAACTAGGAAGTGAAAATGAAATAGCAAACTGAGATAAACACTCAGATCTAAAAGGATACAAAGTATTGTGGAGGATGCAGAGAATGTGGGAGAAAATGAGCCTGAAGATATGTCCAATCCGTGGGACAGGAGGAAATCGGTGATTGCTGTTGGCGTTGACCTTCCTCTCCGAGCTGAACATTCCAGAGAGGAGACCAGTTTTGTAGTTGGTAGAGAGACGTTTCCAGCCAGAAACAATCATACCGAGATTGACTCACCACGACCACAAATATACTTTTTGAGTTTGGAAACGAGATTTGAAACCCAATCGTATGTTCTTTTTATAGAAAAAAAAAATCTCTTTTCTGCTTCTCCTATGGTTTCCCTCTTTTATGGCCTAGGCATGCGCCTATCTATCTATTCTACCTACCTCTAGATGCAGAGTGCAGGAACCATATTTTATTCACATGCAATCCTCTGGGCCTAGCATAAAATAGGTACCTGGCAAACACAAATGAAGAAATAGAATGTTTTAATTTCTCCGTCAGCTACAAGGGCTTACAAAATTAGTGTGAAAAGCAGCAAGAGCTGGTTTTCAAATGCTGGCAGTGATGGATTTTGAAGTAAGGTGCTACTTAGTACATGATTTGAATACATGGTTTTATGTGTATTCTATAGGTATGTTGTATACCTGAGCTAACTGTCCAGGTCAAATGTTGTAGCTAAAAGATATTCAAAGCCACATCCTCAGCCCTTTTAAACCTCTCGTCAGTGCATTTAAGGGCATTCCATGACTGTTTGCAACTGGTTGTATAAAGGGGGCAATGAAAGTTAGTAAAACATCTCTTAGAAATTCTCACCAAAGTGCAGACTCACCCGCACTTTCTTGTAGAATGCCAGGATCTCACTCTGGTGAGGAACGAGGCCAGGTTGGAGGCACAGGCTTCAAGGGGTCACCGCTTTGACACTGTCATTCAGAATGTAACACTTGAGTTTGCAGATGTTTTGGCAGGTAGGAGACACGTAATGATGCCCCTGTTTCTTTCTCTCCGCCCTCTCCCTTACCATCTTCTCCCTGGCAATGCCTCAGGTGCCAGTTTTAAATACATAAAGGATTCATCCCTACCTCTCCCTGAAAAAGTTTCTTTCTTTCTTTTTTTTTTTTTAAATTTTTGGTACCACAGATTGAACCCAGGGGCACTTTACCACTGAGTCACATCCTTGGACCTTTTTATTTTTATTTTGAGACAGGGGGTCTCATGAAGTTGCTTTAGAGCCCCACTAAATTGCTGAAGCTGGCCTCAGCCTCATGATCCTCCTGCCTCAGCCTCCTCCTCAGTACTGTATGTTGACTGCCATAAGGTCAATATCACTCCATAAAAGCTCCATCTTCTCTCACTGTCATTGTAGAATGTCGGAAGGAAGGAAAGGGAGAAGTCCTGATGAGCTTGTTGGGTTGGGGACCTTGGCCCTTAGTGCTTCAGAGACATGTGATATTCTTTTCAGATTTTATGAAATTAGGGTGCAATTGGAGAAGGGCCTTTGAGAGAAAATGCACTTGGAGTCTCAGCACTGATTAATATGGCTGTGGTTGCCCGAGGGTTAATCTCGAAAGGTCACAGTGAAGTTCTGTTAGAAAGCCATTGGTTTCCAGAGTTGCCTGGATGTCTATGCTAACATTCCTGGAAGCACATTCTGCAAAGTCGCCAGTCTGTTCCTCACCCAGCACCTCCGTCCAGAGACAGCAGAGCACCTGGGGACTGGAGCCTTCCGCTGGACCCACTGCGAGCTGAGCCTCCCACCTTGGAAACTGTCATTGGTTGAAGACTTCAGTACAAACAGGAGGCAACATTTCCATATGACTGCTTTCCTGCTTTGTCATTTTGAAATTGAAATTGAAAGTCTGAGCAGAATTCAGAACTGCCCCAAAACAGGATCTTTTAACATCTTTAAGTCATTTTCTTGGAGAGAACTGGTGGAGGAAATTATCTGTTTCTTCAGCCACGCTGATTTCCAGGACAGTGGCCGTTTCTCAGGATCTGATTCCAAAACATCTGTTCTGTCACCAGAGCCAGGCTTCCAGGCAGTCATCTGGCTGCTTGATCTGCACTGCACTGAACCTCCCGACAGAAGGATTTTTATTAACCACATCCAGGTAATGGAACTGCAGCGAGCTGAAGAGGGCTCTGGATAACAGTCACATGGCAGGCACTGGCCTCTGGGCTCCTTGGCAGGGTGGTCCCAAGGGCCCCTGTGGAGCAGTCATGGTCGCCTGTGGCTGGGAATAAGTGTAGTGGGCCAGTGAAAAATGGCTGTGTCTGCCTCTGACTTAGAGCCAGTTTGAAATGCCAAACAGACGAATTCTTGGGAAACTCATTTGCATGAGACCAGCTGCAACTTGAGATAGATAGATAGATAGAGAGAGAGAGAGAGAGAGGGAGGGAGGGAGAGAGAGAGAGAGAGAGAGAGAGAGAGAGAGAGAGAGAGAATGTGTGTGTGTATTTTTTTTTTTTTTTTTTGTGTGTGTGTGTGTGTATATATATATATTTTTTTTTTTTTTGAGCATCTCTCATCCAAATATCTGTAACGCTCCCAAGTAGGACACTTTTGGAGCACCAACATGCCTCCACAGGTGAAGAGCTTCCACACCACAAAACTTTGTTTCATGAAGAAAAGTGTTAAAACTGTTGGGCAAAACAAACTTCAGGTGATGACCTGCGTGAAAGGTGTGAATGAAACCTACTTGAGTTTTGTCTTTAGATTTGGGTTTCACCCCCCTACACGCACAATATTCTTGTTATTTATGCACAGATATTGAAAAACTTAGATGTCTGAAACTCTTGTGGTCCCGAGCACTCCAGGTAAGGGGTACTCAGCCTTCTGTGGGAGGGGACTGGTGGAGAGACTGTCCAGTGAACTGGGAGATGCCTTATACCAGTGGATCTCAGCCAGAGCCATTTTGCCTGTGGTCCACCCCCGACCCCCAGGACATTTTGCAAACCCAGGGGAATTTTTTGGTGGAGATAACTCAGAGGCCTCTAGCGAGCAGAGGTCAGAACTGTGGCAAAAACCCCTTCAGTGCCCAGGACAGTCCTCCAAAACCAAGAATGGTCTGCCTCCAAGTGTCAGTAGTGCTGAGGTGGAGAAACCCGTCCGTCAGCCCGCCCCTTTTTCTCATTTCCGAGATGATAAACCAGAGTGCCTTGATGGGAGGTGAGAAGACAAGCTGTAGGACGCCATGGGGAGAACAGGACAGAAAAGAGATGCAGAAGAGGTGGCGGAGTGGCTTGAAAACCAACTGTTTGGGCCATGTCCTGTTTGTAGTGTGTGGGTTGCTGGGTCATGGCCTTTGGGTTCCAGGTGACCTGAGTAGCTTATTTTCTTCAAAGCACCTGCATCAATCCATCACAGACTCGGTGGCTTAAAGCAGGACCACGCGCGTCTCTTGGTTCTGCAGGTCAGGAAGCCAACAGAAATCTCAGCACCTGAAGGCAAGGTCCCAGCAGAGCTCCGGGGCTCTGGAGAAGGGCCCCTGTCCTTGCCTTCACAGGTTCCTGAAGGCCACTTGTACTCGTTAGCTCCTGGCCCTTCCTCCAGCTTCCAAGCCAGCAATGTCCTCTTCCTCTGTGCCTGTCCTCCATTGTCAGCCTCCTGCGGACACTTTTCAACACCTTTGTGGTTACAGAATATTCCAGAATAACCTCTCCATTGCAGGATCTTTAATGCAGTCACGTCTGTGAAATCCCTCCTGCCGCGGGAAGCCATTTGTAGGTTCTGGGGATTCAGATGTGGACCTTTTAGGGGCACCTGAGTCTGCCCACCACAGACCCCCAGGCCCTCAGAGCCCCCTTGTGCTGTCTTGAGCGAGATGTAGAAAAGGGGGGAGGCTGTAAACATGGATGGGAAACCAGCTTCCTTCCTTCCCGTGGAATCTCTTCAGTGTTTGAGACGCAGCATGTTTTTTTTTTTTTTTTTTTTCTAGTTAACGTAGCGTGACGCAGAAAACATTTGGAGGATGTTGAAATGTAATTGTTCAAGTTGGCAAAGACCCATTTCGGAAAGAGAGAATCCAGAGGGAAGCAAGTAGAGAGAAACACTAGACCCGGGGCTTTAAAACTTGTGCCGCTGAGTCCTTCTCTGGGGGTGAACGGGCTGCGGGTTGAACATCCAGATTTCTGGGCCCTAAGAGTCTGAGTACGCAGCTTGGGGTGGGGCTGGGGCCCGGTCCCAGGCCTTCAGGCTTTGCCCCTGTTAAACCCCTGCTCTACCGCTGAGCCGCACCCCCAGCCTCTGGGAGCTCATTCTTCATGAGCACCCTCCTGCCATGCAGCTAACACAGAAGGTTCCTGAGGCACATTTGAGCGTGTTGCTGTAGAAAGGCGAATAATTATTTTAAAACAAAGCTGCATCTTAGTAGTTTGGTTTTAAAATGAAATTACATTGTGTAATACTGATGTCAGAGGTCAAATGAATATATACTCAAGTTCTTGACCTTCTTGTTTTAGTTGCATTGTAATATATATATATATATATATATCTCAATATATCAATCAATCAATATATATATATGTATATATATATATCAATCACTTATATTCATCCATATTCATATCCAAGTATATAATGATGTTGACCCTTGTGTATTCTTATTAAGAGTGCCATCTTCTCTGTGTGATTAACTCTTACGTTGATATAAACAGGATTTGGGCTTACTGATGTTCAGCAGGAATTAATGACTCTAGGGAATGTTAATATATGCTCTGGTTTCCTTTTTAATCAGTTATAACCAGGCTATCATTACAGGTTTGTTTGGAAGCTTAGTGATACCATTTATGATTTTTACAATAGAGTAGTTACTCAATAAATGTTAATTCTAGAAACAAATGGATTGGTTTCACTTTAGGAGTAGAAACTCAAGAGTTCAGAACTCCCATCCACCTAGTCCCTAGGGCCTCCTTTCTGTATAGAACTTTCTAGATACGCTTTCCTTCGGAACATGATTTCCTCTTCTGAAGTTCCACAGCTTTGGAAGTACCTCTCTTATACTGCATTACCAGGAAATTGTGCCATTTGTGTACAAACTCTCTTCCTGGATGCAGTGTAAACTTCTTGAGGGCATGATCCATACTGGATTCTTCTTACTGCTGACAAATGCCTAGATTTACAAAGCCTGTATTCCCAAGTGAGTTGGTGACCTGACATGCAGACCACTGTGTCATCAGAAAGGTATAACTTAGCAGCGAATTTTATGGAAGCCAATTTGAAAATAGTTATTTACTAAGTTTTTTTTTCATCTTAATGATGTCATGCTATCAAAAATTAGCCAGAGTAAATTTACTTTAATGAGGATGGTTTGTGATCTAGATTACATGTTCCACATGTATCTTCAAAATGAAATACAAAATTGAGTTGTTGGCATGTGGTTGTGACGAGCAGAAGCAGTTATTACACATTACTCCATGAAATTCATATTCATATCTTGTCAGTTTACAGTGAGGCAGAGCTTAAAAATAACATTTGTTTCTGTTTTTGTAACTGCCTCAGAGATATCCCAAATCATTTTATTTTCTTTAGTTTGACTTTTAGTAGTGTTTTAAATATGTGGCCTTTCAAGAAGTAATGAAATATATCAATACCACTTGGCAGCACCTAGCAGGCCATGCTTCTAAGATCATTTGTAATGATTAAAAGTCAAAATGAGTTTTTTAAAAAACGGACCCAAGATGGGTGTGGTGGCACATGCCTGTAATCCCAGCAGCTTGGGAGCCCGAGGCAGGAGTATCGCAAGTTCAAGGCCGGCCTCAGCAATTTATCGAGGCCCTCAGCAACTTAGTGAGACCCTGTCTCAAAATAAAAAATAAAAAGTGCTGGGGATGTGGTTCAATCTCAGGTGCCAAAAATAAAAAAAAAATAAAAAATAAAAAACTGACCCCAAAAGAAATCTGAATGGCATGTTGGCTCTGGTCCTTTCTTCCTATATTCTCGTCTGTTTTATCCAGAGATCTTATTTCTTGTCCATTGGCAACAGGAAGGGAGGGGGTAGAGAGATCAAAAACTAGTTGATGAACAGACTTTACACGTAATCCCTTCCTGTGGCAGTTTAAATAGCCTGCCGTTGCTACCTGTGGTTTTCAGTTTGGGGAATGCAGCAGGCCCCCTTATCTGCAGGAGATGCTGAGGTCCCCAGGGGATGCCTGGAATTGTGGGTAATACCAAATCCCTATAGCCTATGCTTTTTTCCATCTGCATCAATCCCTGTGATAGAGTTTAATTTAAAAATCAAGCACAATAAGATATTACCAGCAATAACTACCAGTAAAATAGAATAACTATAACAATATGTTATCATCAAAGTTCTGCAGGCCTGGTCTCTGAGGATCGTCTCCCTGTACTGTAGACCTTAGCAAGCTCGGGGTAGGATCTCTTTTCTTTCCTTGCTGGAGTTGAGAACTTCCACACTCTTGCTGCTTCCAGGTTCCTCCCTGGCATTTCCCGATTGCCAAGCGCCTCTGCTCTTGCTCTTTGCACGGAGTGCGACAGCACGAGATCTCATCCCACTGCTCAGAACGGCATGCCATTCAAACCTTAGGAATTGTTGGTTTCTGGAATTTTCCGCACAATGTTTTAGGATCCCAGATGAGTGTGAGTAACTGAAACCAGAGAGGAGGGGAAACAGTTCAGGAGGGATTGTGTCTGTGTCTTCCAGCACCCACTCTGGGGCATTCTGGAGAGCTGATTGGCAGACCATGTGAGCAGCTGGACTTCTGGGTGGGAGGCATGGGGGAGGGCAAGCCAAGCCAGGAGTGCCAGCAGGCAGACAGAGGCAGGCTCTGGGTGGTGGAGCTGGGAAGTAGAACTAACTGATGGGTTTAGGTACCAGCTCACCTGGCAGAATAAAGAGAAGGTTGATCCTGGTGTTGCCAGAGTTGGATAGCTGGCGATGTCCCGATACCAAGAGCAGACCTAGTGGACTGAGACGCCATGGGACCCAGGAACCCAACTCACCCCCGCCATTGCTTCACTAATTTCAGCTGACCCCTTCTTGGTTAAGGATCATAAAAAGTGGCACCCTAGGTTTGGCTGGTCTGGTCTGGGGTGTCAGGTGCTCAGAAATAAGCATGGGGTGGGGACATATTGCATTGCTGTAGACATGAAGGGAGGCAAAGGGACAGTGTTATGGTTCAGACAAAAGGTGTCTCCCCCTAGTTCCCGTGTTAATGCAGAAAGGTTCAGAAGGGAAATGACTGGCTTGGGAGAGTCACAGGTAACCAGTCCTTCCTAGTTTGAATGGACTGGAGGGTGACGATGGGCAGGTGGGGCTTGCTGGAGGAGGCGGGTGACTGGGGACATCTCCCCGTCTCTCCCCCGTTCTCTGCTTCCTGACACTGCCGTGAGCAGAGCAACCCTCCTCTCTGGTCCTTTCCCCATGATGTTCTGCCTCACCTCGGGCCCCAAGCAATGGAGTCAGCCCTCTGTGGGCCAAGACCTCTGAACCATGAGCCTCAAATAAACCTGACCTCCTCTAGGTTATTCTTGGTGGATATTTTGGTCACATTGGTGCCAGGCTGACCAAAACAGTGCAAGCCTCGAGCCGAAGCAAGTGTGTAATGTGGAAGGCAATTTAGTTAAGTTTTGCTGACTTAAGATGGCTCCCTTTGGATTTCCAGAGCAATGGGAAGAGTTTGGTGTTTCACCAAATAAGTACAACAGCCCTCCGCAGATCAGTGACGGTGATTCAGAAAACTCTCTGTGGTACAGCACACGGAGGGGTCTACGGAGATGGAAAAAGAGAAGAGTGTTTCACAAACTATAATTACTTAAATGTTGCCATAAGTAAATATTTTAAATACACTAAAATGGCAACTTCAGGAAATATGACTAAGAAGTCAAAAGGATGCCACGCCCTTTCCCCCCACCTTTGTGGTGGTTGAAAATTTCCACCAAGAATGATGTATGCAAAAAAAAAAAAAAAAAAAAAAAGGCAGGGGGTAAGTTCAGGATGTTAGGTTTTAAAAGAAGGCAGAAATTAGGCATGAGGGTGTCAATCCAGGGAGGGAGCTTCCACATGGAATCCACCATTCCAGTTAGAGCTGGTGATGGTCACTGGATCGTGAGCCTTTAGAGTGGTCTCCTTAACCCGCACAGAGGTGTGATAAAAGCAGATGGATGGGCCTACCCCCCAGTCTGTCCTAAGCTGTCCCACTCTCTTCTCACATCAGTTCACATTAGGACAGAATTAAGTCCCTTCCCTGAGGATGTCAGAAACAGCCCTGCGTGCAACTTCTCCGCAGACGCCTTTGGCTGAGCTATGGAGACTGCGGTTCTCTTTAGTAATATCTGAAGCTTCTGGATGAGTTACACTGCTAATCGTGCTTAATTAGGGCTGAAGGGAAAGATGTATAAAAATAAAGTCGACATAAAAAAACATGCATATGTTCCTCTCCTCCTCCTCCTCCTCCTCCTCCACCTCCTCTTCCTCCTCCTCCTCTTCCTTCCCTGGGGTGGAACCCAGGGCCTTGTGCATGGTAAGCGTGTGCTCCACCCCGAGCCACACTCACCCACGCTTATGTTCTGTTGTCCTCAACCAATTAGAGGAAGACGGGAGCCTGCGTGACATTTTGTGTTCATCGCTGTGTGAAGTGCTGTGAGGGATCTTCTGGAACGTCTTAAGAACCGTCTCGAGACACAGGACTCTCACCAAGGAGGCAACACAACACCCAGGCAGAGGGTGTGCAGGAGAGCCTGTGTGGATAGGGTGAGGGAGGGAGGGAGGGAGGGGAGAGACGGAGTAGTCTGGGAAGGACCCATGTCTGGAGCCTGGCACTGAACAATGATGAAGAATAACCTAGAAAGTACTTGGTATGTCTTATTGGCTCTGGGCTAGCAGAAGGAAAGCTGTCTGAGATGAGAGAAATGATGGGCAAGGCATGGAGGAGCGAAAGGTTAGAAAGCACTGTTTTAGTCAGCCTGGCATCAAAGGGGCTGGGAGTATAACTCGGTGGAAACACTAGGTGCTGTGACTCATGCCTGTAATCCCAGCGGCTGGGGAGGCTGAGACAGGAGGATCATGAGTTCAAAGCCAGCCTCAGCAACAGAGAGGTGGTTAGCAACTCACGGAGACCCCGTTTCTAAATAAAATACAAAATAGGGCTGCGGATGAGGCTCAGTGGTGGAGTGCCCCTGAGTTCAATCCCTGGTACCAAAAAAACAAAAGCACTTGGAAAGGGTAATGCCACCTCCTGCCTTCCCGTAGTGCCTTAGGGGTGCCTGGCATTTTTGTTGGGCTTGTTTCATAAATATGCCTTCCTGGGAGCAATGGGAACACAGGCTGAGGGTGCCTTGAGTTGTGCTTACCGAGCGTCGTTATCAGTGTTCTAGCCCAGTGACCTGTTAAGAAGCAAAAGGTCGAACCTCGCAGCATCAGGCGCACGAGGCTTTTGAAGGAGGTTGCTCTTCCCATGGATAACCAGTCTGCTCAGAGGAGGTGAGGGAACTTTCTGCTCTCTGCATATCTGAGGATGGGCTCTGGGCCAATTCATGAAGCCGCTCCTCCTTTTGAATCAAGAAAATGAAGAGGATAGTTCAGGATCTTGGACTAACGGCCAGAGGAAGATTCCAGATGACTGAGGTTTAGGAACTATTAATTGAGAAGGAGGTAACAGTGAGGCCTGAGAGAATGCTTGGTGGCATGTCCTTGATCTGTCACATTTTTATCTAGCTCATTGACTTTGCATTGTTTAGTGCCTTCATTTCTTAATTTATCAAAAAGTGGGAATAAGGGCTGGGGATGTGGCTCAAGTGGTAGCGCGCTCGCCTGGCATGCATGCGGCCCGGGTTCGATCCTCAGCACCACATACAAACAAAGATGTTGTGTCCGCCGAAAACTAAAAAATAAATATTAAAATTCTCTCTCTCTGTCTCTCTGTCTCTCTCTCTCTTAAAAAAAAAAAGTGGGAATAAAATGCCCACCACTAGGATAGTTGGTAAGTCTAAAAGGATGTAATATTCTTTGAGGATGTCACGCTCGAGGCCTGGTGATGACTATTATTACATGTGTACATGACACCCCAAAATACTCAGTTTTGTTGAGTAGTTCTCTGGGTAACTTGTTAATAAATAGACAGTGGCTTCTAATTACGATGTTACTTCAGGGGTGGATCTGTTGGAAAAGTTCTTTCTGAGTCTCTTGCAGAGGACTTAAGAAGTTGACTGTTTTCGAATACAACAAATCCTTGCTGGATTGTTAAGGTCTAGGTTGGGATAAAGCGTTTGTTAGAGAAAAGATGAGCATGTCTCATAGATTATCACCTGGTGGGCTCCTATCATGGATGGTGCTTTCCTCCTGCCCACTCTTGCAAGACCCCAACTAGTTTTATAATAATACTAAGACAGACATTATTTATCTGCTTCATTGTCGTGAAGCTGAGTTTTTTCAGAGGCTGTATGAGGTGTGATGACATCATATAATGAAATGTTTTAATTTTGGGAAGACCCATGTAATTTATTTCCAAATGACTAGTGAATTATGTTGCAAAATCATGCATGATCATAGATCCATTCAAAGTACAAGATAGACCAAGGAGTTTTCATATAAAACACTTCAAAGAATTTATTGGTGTGTTTCAGTTTCCAGGTTATCAATTCCACCTTGAGTCTGATACACAAGAAGAGTGTCCACAATTCATGAAAATGGAGGCCAGGTTTTCTTTGCATTCTTCAACCAAACAACATACCACAGTAAAGTGAATTCAGAGGCACACATGAGAATTTAACCATTTTCTGTTAAGGCCAATGTTAAAGATATTTGCCAAAACTTCATCCAGTGTCACTGTTCTCACTGATTTTTTTTGTTCTGAAAATAGTTTATTTTTCCATAAAGACATCATTTTATGTAACGTTCAATGGACGTGTTAATTTTTGTGTTAAATGTATTATCAGGGGCTGGGAGTAGAACTCGATGGTAGAGTATGTGCTTAGCATGCCTGAGAGACTTGGACTTGGACTTGATACCCAGCACGCACACCCACAAACAAAAAATTTACAAATGTTTTTAAATTCTCAGTTTTAATGACTCATGCAATAAATATTGTTAAATTTAATCTAGCTAATTTGAAGCTCTTTGGGGTGCGCAATAAGTTTTAGGAGAATAAGGAGGACTTGAGATAAAAGTTTGAGGCCCCCTGGTTAAGGCATTCCCTATTAAGGTTTTTTTCTGGTCAACAACTATCGATGGCCTTCTGGAAAAAGTGTCCTGTGGTCAAACATATTTTGGGCCAAGATGCCTGCTTTCTCTGCTCTTAGAGAATTACAGTATATATGAATGTATTAAAGTCCCTCAAAGAATGTTCCTCAAATTTATTCCCATCCTGAAACCCTCCTTTTATTTTCTATGTAGCATAATGTTTCACAGTGGAATATGACATCCCACCGAGCGCTCTGGCTAGTTTACAGACATAGGCTTTCTCCACATTTTTAAAAAATAAAGCAAGATTTATCAGGTACTTTCCTGGGTAAGTCCGTACTTTCTTTAGAGGATGGCCCGTGGAAGTTTGCCAGTTGATTTATTTGATTGCCTGTGCTAAAAAAAAAGCAGCCCCGGTGCACCATCGTATTATACTGTTTTGCTTATACTCTTTGAAGCTGTTTCTACTTGTGTTTTCAAACTCATATGTTTTTAAAACTCTGTTTTAGACATTTTTGTGTGTTAATTAGTAGCATCTGCTCCTTATGTCATAAGACAAAGTAATTTCATCCTTACACGAATTGTCCAAATTGTAGGTTAAGTGGTGGCAGTCCGCTTGTTGAGCTGCTACTACTGTTTGGTGTTTTAAAATGAGCAGAAGTACATTTGGTGATGCCTCACGTGCTTCTGTAAAACAGTTGCTTTTGGCAACTAAGGTTATAAATGGCTGTAGGTTTTGTTATTTTTTTTTTTTCATGATTCTTTTTTTCCCCCCAGTTTCCTAGTTTCCACCAACTGTGGATACGATGCTAACAGTTAAAACATGAGAGAAATCCATTCTTTCCTCAGTATCTGTGGGGGATTGGTTCCAGGACCCCCGAGGACATTAAAATCTTAGATGCTTCAGTCCGTTTTATACAATGGTGCTACTCAGATACCTAAGACAACGTAAAGCCTTGGTGCTTAGTTGTTACACTGTGTTGTTTAGGAAGCAAAGACAGGGGGAAAAAAAGTCTGTACATGTTCAATACAGGTGCAGTTTTTTCCATGAATATTTTTGATCTTTGGTGGTTGAATCCCAGGTGTAAGGACCCATGGACGCCCAAGTTGAGTTCCACCAGTGTGGATCAAAAGCACGTTCCCAGCTATTGCACGTGGACATAACCGTGCGAAGAATAAGAATAATAATATAATAAGAATAATACTGTCGTTAACCAGTGCCAGTTTCCTTGTGACAAATGCCATTCTAAATGTGTGTTGAGGCAGAAGTGCAGAGATAATGTCTTTTAGTCTCTGCATTTCATGTCTGTGTCAGAAAAAAAAAAAACAGAAACATGTTAACTTGTTGTAATAATTAAATGGACAAGAGTCACTGTGTTTTGCATGATTCACAGGCTTTGGCTTTTATTTGTTTTTCTGTGTTTTTGTCATTTTGGTCTTGCCAGTTCCTACGGAAACACTGAATATTATCTGCCGTCTTAGCCACTTTCTGTCACCAGCCCTCAGTTGATTTCCCCTCGTTATTCTGAAAAATCCACATGGGAATTACGGTGACCATCTTATTAAGTGTCTTCTTCTTTTCCTCACCATGGAGCACGGTAGTCCCTGTGTCTCCACGACTTTGCTTCCCACAGTTTTAGTTACTCGGTCAACAAGAATTCCAAAAATAAATAATTCACAAACTTAAATAACTTCTATTCTAGACTACTGTTGTAATTGTTCTACTTTAGTATTTTTTAGATATACACCTATGTAAGTTATATGTGCATATAAGTTAAACTTTACCATAGGTATATATGTACAAGAAGAAGTGAGGTATACATATGGCTCCAAGACTATGCACAGTTTGGGGCAAACACTGTAGTTCTTGAAATGTATCCCCTGCAGATAAGGGGAGAGTACTACAGTGTTGTTGTTGTTGTTGTTTATACAGTGGCTTGCTAAGTTGCTGAGACTGGCCTCAAACGTGCAATCCCCCTGCCTCAGCCTCTGGAGTCACTGGGATTATAGGTGTGCGCCACCATGTCTGGCTATAATACTGTGGTTTAAGGAAGAACTTTTGCATGCAAAGAAGGACATTTAATCTGTAGAGCATGTTCCGACTGTGTTGGACATTTTCTAATAGTTAAATCAACCGGATTAAACAGACTGAGTAAGGCTACCCTAACTAAAGCAAGAGGCTGCCTTTCTGTCTCCTTTGGCAATTAAGTCTGAATGACGGTGGGTTTGGATGTCCGAGGTAGAAGAGCTGTGTTGATATGTGAACTATTGATATGAAGGAGCAGATGGTCCACTGCAAGGTGAACTGTGATGTCAGCTCTCTGCAGGGGAGAGACAGGCTCTGGTGTACACATCCTAGGTGGAGGGACATTCCCCAGGGGAGTATTGGTCTCTCGTGACTGAGAGCCAAGGCTCTGGAGTTGGGTGGCTCAGTCTGATCCCCACCTCCCTGCAAGTGTGTGGTGCTGGGCAGGTGGTTTAACTTGCTTGTGACTCAGTTCTCCAACCACAAATGCTGCCTGAGAGTGGCCTTCCCCTCGCAACTCTACTAGTTATCTGCTGACATGTAACAAGTTACTCCAGAACTTAGTGGCTTAAAACAGCAAACATTTATTCTCCCCCAGCTTCTAAGAGTGGGAGCCGGCCACACACCTCAGCTGGCTGTCTCTGGCTGCCGGCCTTATGTGACATAGTAGTAAGCTGTGAGCCTGCAGCCTGGGGCGGAGCTGCTTCCAGGCTCAGTCACACAGGTGTCACAGGCTGCAGCTGCAGGTCACAGGGGCCCCTCCACAGGTCTCCCACGCAACCTAGTGGTTGGCTTCCCTGGGTAAGCGATTCAGGAGAGAAGCACCAAGGTGGAACCCTCAGGCCTCTTGCCACCGGGTCCTGGAAGTGGCGCTCCATTAGTCTCACCACACTCTTCCCTGGAAGTGCGTCTGAGTTCAGTCCACTGTCGATGGGAGAGGGCTTCACAAAGACGTAACACCAAGGTGGGACGGTTGGGGACCCTCTGGAGGCTCTCTGTGATGGAAACTTGGGCTGTAATTATATCCTCTACCTATTTGTAGCCACAAGTTCCAAGTTTATCCATTCGCCTGTCTCTTGGACACCTGCTTCTCCAGCCCTTTCCATCTTTCTGAGTGGCAGCTCTGTTCTGAGACGTGGTGGAGTCAGAGCCTGGGGGGTTCCTTGGCTCCGTTCTTCCTCTTGGGCAGCTTGTCGACTTGGTCTTCAAGTTTCCTTTAGGTTCTCACCAGTTCCCACCATTTAATTTTTTTAAAAAATTTATTTACTTCCATGCAGTGCTGAGACTCGAACCCAATGCCTCTCACATGCTAGGTGAGTGCTCTCCCACTGAGCTACCACCCCAGTCCCCAGTTCCAAAAATGACTTGACCTCCAGGGTCACCATATTTGCCTGTGGGCAGGGTCTCTCGCTTGGATTTCTGCAGTACGTCACCTGGCTCTGTTTGTGACTTTGCCCCCTGATGGTCTATTCTTCACACCACAGACCAAATGATCCTTAAAATATAAGTCAGGTCATGATTACCACGTCATTCAAAATAATTCTCTGTGTCTTCCTGCTTTAAAGTAACCGTCAACATCTTGAAAAAAGCCTGCCTACAAGGCCTTTTTATGCTTATCAAATTTATTTTATGGTGTACAATATACCTGTGTAATAAATACAAGTGAATTATATTGTATATATGTATAATAAGTAAGTGTATATAAATGTATATTATAATGTATGTATATAGATATACTTCTATTTTTTAGTTATAGATCTAGAATATATTTTCTAAATGGTGTAAAGTAGGGATCTAGTTTTAAAGGAAGAGCTGATTTTTCCAGCAGCATTTACTGTGAATGCCCTTTCCCGAAGAGGGGAGATTTTACCATGAACTGTTTGTTTTTTTCCTATGAAATCTGTATCAAATTGTTGGATTTAGCATAAAGAGCAAATAAAAAAAAATGTTTGCGTTTGTAGAGGTCTGATTTGGCTTTTAAATATCTGATATGTGTAAAAACAACTTGAAATATAAATTGGGAATTAATTATAAAAATATTTCCTTAAGTCCATTTATTTGATAAATTAGGAATGAATTCTACTTAGGGAGGCTGTGACCTAAGTTGAAAAATTCAGTTATCTGCCAAAGTAAGAGTGAAAAGTAGTCTTGCGGCTCCTGAGGCTACTGTTTTTTGGCTTATTTGGGTGTATTTTGATTTGCTGCTTATAAGTGTCTAGGAAATTAGCACCTCAATGCTTATCGAATCTGAAACCACTGTCAGGATACCCTCCAGAATGAAATCCTTGTTTATATGGCCAACTTTCCTATGTGCTCTCCTCTCTCTGGGTGTTCAAGACCCCGGTCTTTCTTTTTCTCTTTTCTGGATTTCTGGTCTCATCTCTGTCATCAGCTGGAATAGGTGAATGGGGAGGCGACGAGTACACACTCCCTTTAGTCAGTTGTGCCGGTCAGCAGCAGCATTGGTAGAGTTTTCTGAAGGGAAGATGCATATGGCAGTCCTTTTCTTGTAGGTCTGGCGTGCGGCTCAGCGGCGGAGGGCTTGCCAAGCACGTGCAAGGCTCTGGGTCTAATTCCCAGCACCGAAGAGAAAAATCTTATTCCTGGGGTGGGGGTTGCTGGGGTTTGAACCCGAGCTTCAAGCATGCTGTCAGCACCCACTCTATCCCTGGGCTACACTCCTAGGGCTGCCATATTGGAATTCTTGCTTAAAAGGAGGGGGTGTAGAATTCCCAGTGGTTTTCTCTGGATATAAGTCATCTCCTACTTGTGCTATGTGTAATGGAGGGTCTGCTGTAAGTCGCAAAATGAATCACTTCTGATGCTGTATCTAGAGAGAGAAGTAAAAATGTAAATTATTGTCACTTGGAAGAGTCCTTCTTTTTCTTCTCTATGAACAGTAGAAGCCCTGCACTGGCTATTAAAGCCTGGAGGTCACAATGGAACAGTTCTGTCCCTCCCAGATAGAGTTTACTCCAAGACAGGTGACGAGAATATAATCCAGAATTGAATTTCTTTCTTGAGGGCAGAAACAAAACAGAAAAAGAGACTACCATAAAGAAGCATTTGGCTACTGGTGAACTTTCTGTTTTAAAGCCATATTATATCGTGTTAGATGGTTTCGTGGCTACTAAGTCAAAGTGAGCCTGAATGATTGACCCGGAGCCTCGTCAAAGTACTTTTTTACTTTTAAGAGCTAGACAGCCAGCAGATTCATTTGCAAAGGTTTAATTAGATGGCAAAGACCCCTCCCAAGATGGAAAGTTGGTGACACCTATGGAAACGCAACAAGCTATTTTTAGTTAAAAAAACTAAAAAAGATTGATACCAGCCAATAACTTGCAGTGAGCTTATTACTAAAATCCTCCTCTTCCTTCCAAATTCTGTTTTTACCGAGCCGGTAAGCTAAAGACAGTTTGTCATACTTTGAACTTCCTGGCTTATGTTGATCTGAATCAATATGTTACTGTTACACATTTGAGTGGGAGCTGCCTTACACTTCATGAAAACTGCTCAGAAAACTAATAAAATCCTCACAACCCCACTTTCGGCGAGTATTGATAGCATCGAGAAAATAAAAAAAGACTTTGCCATTCCCAGGCAGTTGCTCTTTCTGCTAGACTGAAAATTCTGTGACATTGAACTTAATCCCCTTGTTTAAACATTAACCAAGAGGCAGACGCAGTCTTCTCCAAAGATTTAAGTGTCCACGTCAATTTAACCAGAGGTACGTGACTACCCCAGAGCCCTTGGAAGAATCACTCACTCTTCCCTAAAGTAAGAGCTTCAGAAGGCTCTGGAAAAGTCCGCTGTCCACACAGCAGCCTCGTGAGACAGGCCGGCACAGCCTCCCTCGTAAAGTGGGTCACTTGATGTGATCTATGGTGATGGCCCCAGGACCTTCGGAGCGTTTTACAGAGTTCCGAGTTACAAGTATAATGTGGCCACCAGATCCTGGTCGCTGGGTGACAGCCCTCCACTGGGCCTTTTAAAAGAAAATGGGGGAAGAGCTTATGAAAGGCTAAGAAGGGATACAGGCATCTTTGGAAGGCTGTCTCCAGCCTCTCAAATGGCCATTGTCAAAGAACAAACAGTAGGGTGGATTTGACTGAGCACTGGAAGACACTGGAACCACAGACTGTGACCAGTGAGCCTTGAAAGCTGCCAAAGCAGAAAGGACCTTTTCAGAGTGACCCTGTCGCCCGCGGACCTGATGTGTAGGCCTCCTCAGCTGCATGAGTGGGGCGGGAGGCATGCATATCTTACCCTTCATTTCACGCTCAGTGTGCCAGGGAGCAACCATTTCCCGCCTGGAGAAGGTCTTCCCCAAGTTCATCAGAAGCCCATCTGTGACCTCTTTGTAGTGCAAAATGGAAATGTCCTCTGTCTCGTACTCTCGTTGGTTGGATCCTGGCAGCCCTTTTATTTTTTAAAAAAAATATTTGCTCAGCCCGTCTGAGTCTCTGATGAGCAGAATCAGATGAATTTTCATCTCAAACAAAACTTTCTCTGCTCTTGAAACCTACACACCAGCGCCTTGAATCATTGAAACGTTATGAATCCTTTATTTCCTTCCTTCAGTCTGAAGATCTGCAGTTTGGCAACCCTTTCCCGCTGGTGGGGCTCCTCGTTTGAGGAGGCACCATCTCCTGCAGCGTGGGGCTGTGCTTTCCTTCCTTCTTCCTCCCTGACCCCCCACCTCCAGTATTTTAGGGCAGCGTATGTAGATAAGATGTGCGAAAGCTTCGTTCTGGTCATTAGCATGCTGTTTGAGGTCAGGAGATAGACATTTGAGAAAGGCCAGGGATTTCCCCTGACTATCCACTAACTGCTTGAAGTGGCATTTTCACTCTGACTCCGTGTTTTGTTTTGTTTCTCTGCAGCGTCCTGGGGCATAAGGAAAGAAATTGTCTGGAAGACCCAAAAGTAGTGCTGCTGCGGACCACGGGCAAGACAGAGCGGGCTTCAGTCTGCAAGAAGAATCTGGAAACACGCATGGTTTTCGGTGAGTCGTCAGAAGGGCTTGATGTTTATTAGCTTTAAATTTCACCTGGCAGAGTCTTTTGGGGGTGCAAGACATCTTCTTCAAGGGCCTATCTGTCTCTGTAGCACCCCAGTAATGAGCCATTTGAGATGATGCTGTTCTAGTCACTGAAAGTCAAGAGCAACCAAATAAATCTAGTGTGCTTATTTCTGAAATCCACTTGATGTATGAACTGAGGAGAATGCATTTGTGTTAAAAAAAGAAAAAAAAATTAAAAATTAAAAAAAAAATCCAAACAGCAACAACAGACCAGCTACATCTTACATGTATTCTATTGGAGTTGAAAGCATAAGGGATTGACT
This sequence comes from Ictidomys tridecemlineatus, assembly GCF_052094955.1. Taxonomy (NCBI): domain Eukaryota; kingdom Metazoa; phylum Chordata; class Mammalia; order Rodentia; family Sciuridae; genus Ictidomys; species Ictidomys tridecemlineatus. The sequence goes on along the minus strand of NC_135484.1, from coordinate 148,148,145 downwards.
AATCTTTCACCAAAGAGGAAATAGATTCCATCTGATGATGGAATCAAGTTAGCCTGTAATCAAGTTTTGGGATGGGCAAGGTGGGAGTCGTTGGGAGTTTCCAGGTCTTGTTCAACAAATGCTTATTGAGTAATGCGTTTTTAATGGGCTGCAGAGTGATAATTCAATACTTGTATATACGTGTAATGATCAAATCAGGTAATTAGCATTTCCATCTGCTTAACCATTTATCATTTCTTTGTCTTCTCTAGTTCTTTATAAGATATATAATAAATTGTTGCCAACCGTAGCCCTGCTGCTGTGCTGTAGAACACCCGGGCCCATTCCTACTGTCTGTTTATCTAGGAACTTGTTGCTAAATGTGATCCCCTGAATGATAATATTGGTCTGGGTTTGAAGCTCAAATACTCCAAACTATAAGTAAATGATTGAAAGAATTCCCAACTCTCCACCCAAATAATGTGGACTTCCAAGGATCTTGTATCAGCCTCATCCACGAAGTTTCTTGGCATCTGAGTCCTCTAGTGGAAGTCCACTTTATCCCCACCTCACCTGGAGACCCAGGAGAGCTCACTCTTGGCCTCGGAATGAATGACTCACCTATAAAAGTGCTAGTTTGTGTCTCATTGGGCTCCAAAATCTTGCAAGTTTAAAATTCAGTGCCCTCTAGTGTAATCAATTAAATAATTATCTCCTTTGATTCTTGCCCAACTGTATTTCCCGAGGGCCTGTGGCAAGTCAGCATCTGCAGGAGGCACGCAGTACCAGCCAGCGTGGCAGCTGGGGGGGTGTCCCTTCTCCCCCACTGGCACCCATTTTGAGAGTCCTTCTTTTGGTGAAGCAGGACTTTGCAGAACGTGTGGTTAATGATGTATTCCCTTGCAGCCTTAAAGAAAATGTGACACCATCTTTCACGACTGTAACTCCATGCAAATACCCATCTGTGTCTGGGCGCCTTTCGAATGAGTGTCTCTTCTTTTTGCACAGAGGACCTCACCTCCTCCTCCTCTGAGCTTGCCGCCACGGGTCACTGATTCTTATCTGCCAGTGCTTTCGCCCCGGGAGCCCCAAATATTTTTCACATGGAACGGAATTTAGTATTTTTCTTGCTTACCAAGAAGCAGAGCTGTGAATACCACTTTCAGTGATGTTCAGCTGTCACTCTTGTTAGCAGCTGGCTGTCTGCCTCAGAGGGGTGCATTATTTGGGTTTCGTAACAGCGTTTTGTTTTTTTTTTCCCCCTCTCTCTTACAAATGTTAAATGATGAAGTGCAAGAAACCACATGAATGCAGTAGAGTGAAAATGCAAACGCAGTGTTATCTGGAAACGCCAGGTTTAAGAGCCTCCTGGTGAGAGCACCCTTCCGGTCATGGTCACACGAAGCCCCTGTTGCACCTGTTGGCTGGTGGTCCCCCAGCCAGGTCTTTGCCTCTAGTGATACCGCACACTGTGGCCACCTTCTCACGGTGATTCAGGAGGTTGGGTTAGCACAATTGCTCAGGCTCCCTGTATCCACATCCTGCCACCAGGAAACCAGCTCTCCTGCCCAGGTCTCCCCCAATCCTCAGCACTTCACTAACTGGCTCCTCTTTGGGCACATCCATAACATTTAGAAGCTGCATTGTACAAAAAGCTTTGTCACACCTTGGCTTTGGGGGGGGAGGGTTGCCATCTCCTTGTCTGGGCTGCACATGTCTCCAGAACAGGAACCCGGTCACAAACCAGTGTCTCTCAAGGGTTGGCGGGTCTCGGGTCAGGATCTCCTGTACCTGAAGCAGCTGGATGTGGTCATGAAAGCTGCAGACTCAGCGACACCAGATTTGGTGAATCACACTTCTGGGGGATGGAGAACCCAGAAACTCAGCCCCTGTAACTCTTGCAAGCTGAGGTTTGAGACAACTGAGACTCATTCTGCATCTTCTTCTTGGCCCTCCTCACCCACAGCCAAGGGTCCAGGGCTGGGCACATGGTAGATGCCCAGGAAATATCTGCTTGCTGATCTAAGGAGCATCAAACCAACAGGGTGGCATTTACTCTTTGGTTCCCTAACCTTTTAGGGGTGGGAAGTCATCATGTTCTCTGAACTTTTAGAAACCTGGTTTTGTCAACATGTGTGAAGCATTGTCCACTGGGTCAGAGGCTCTTTGAGAAACTTGGCATTTGTGTCTCTTTCTCCTCAACCACTGACTCTGTTCCTGATCATGACAGTAGCATGTGACCAGATCTGGTATAGGTGGACAATCACTCTAGGGAGCTGGACGGGAGCCACGGGATGGCAGAAAGATCTGAGGAAGGGAACAGCACTCGGGTAAACCAGAAGCTTCTTGCTTGGCTCCAGAGCCACACCTGCCGCCCTTGGCCGCTTGTTCTGAACGGCATTTCTTTCAGCTGTTAGGACTCGCAGGTTGTCAGTTCTGGAGGCAGGAGAGCAATCCTGTTGTTGAGGGGATGAGATTAAGCGGCAGTGGACGCACCTCAAAGCGCCCACAGAGGCGTGATGGGTTCAGGATTTGCATTCAATGTTAAGAGGCCGCGCTGGTGACTGGAGCCCCTCGTCCCTCCTCCTTCTGTCTCTGCAAGGACAAGCCTGGCCTTGGATGACCCAGAAGAGATTTGCAGGGTGGGGCGGCTTCTGGCGCAACTCCTAAATGCCCTTGCTGCTGGTTCATCCCAGGGGGATCTGACAGCAAGTTCAAGAGGAAAACCAAACAGAATGATCTTCAGAGGCCTCTCCAGCCTTTGAAGGAACAAATGAGGTCATCAGGATACGTATCGCCCTCTACAGTAACCGACTGAGTCCATCTAGGAAAAAACCAAACTCAGCTGCTGCTGCTATCTCACAACACAGAACACTTCTGTAAGCACATGTTTGGGAATTCTCCCCTTCCAACACACACACGTGCACACACACACACACACACACACACACACACACGCGTGCGCGCACATACACGCACACACACGCACACACACACACACCCCAAGCAAAGCAAACCATTCTCCTCTGGACACCAGGTGTGCATCCTCTGATTCCATCCAGTTATGGCACTGTCCACCTGGGGATCATGTCAGGTACCCCAGGTACAGGGCTCAGTCCTGTAACCCTGCCCTCCACTTCCAATGCCAGTTGCAAGCCTAAGCTTGTTGGCTTGTGATTCTGACTGACTACTTACCTATTGGCATTCCTACAGCCTCCTCCCTTGCTCTGAGTTAATTTGAGAGCGGCTCATGGAATTCAGGGAAACACTTCACCTGTTTGCTGATGCATTATGAAGAATATTACAAAGAATATATAAAGGACACAGATAAACAGACGAAGAGATGTGTAGGGTGAGGGAGAAGGGCAGGGAATGGGGTTCTGCACCTTCTCCAGGAGGGTCACCCTTTGGGACGCTTTTCTTGTTCAGCTCTCCGAAAGTTCTCCCAGCCACTCTTTTGGGTATTTATGGAGGCTCCATTAGGTAGGCATAAACGATGAAATCTTTTGTCACTGTTGACCACATCAATCTTCAGCCCCTCCACCTCCCAGGAGGCTGTGGGGGATGGAATAACGCCCCTCACCTTCTAATCCTGCTGCCTTTGTCTCTCCAGGGACCACCCTCCTTTCTTGAAGTTATGGAGGGAACAGCCAGCTGTCAACTGACAGTCAACCAGCGTTCAAAACTCACTTTGGAGATTCCAAGGGTTTTAAGAGTTGTGTGCCAGGAAATGGTGATAGAGACCAAATTCATATTTCATAATATCACAGCTGACAAAGGCATTAACATTTTTTTACAACCTTCTTTGTTTTTTTTCTTTGAGTATTACTTAGTTACAGTTTTACTCAGAGAAATTGTGTTGGTCCTGGATTTAGTTTGTGTGAAAAGGCATGTTCAAGCACAGTGTCAAAGTTTCTTGTCCCAGATCTCTATTGAGTTTCTTTTTTCTTTTGGTGGTGGGGATGAACCCAGGGCTTTGCACGTTTTACACAAGCGTTCTACCCCTGAGCTACACCCCCCAGGTCCTCCATTCAGTTTTGACTTGAGGAGTTTGGGAAGTGGAAAGGTAAAACTGGGTGGATTCTTCTCATATTCTTATTTAAATAAAGAGTAAAACCAGCATGTGTTCCCAAACCAGTGCTAAGTACTGGGGCCTTTTAGTATCAGCTTCACAGAGACCCTCACAGGATGTTCTTTCTGTATAGCTTCTTTTTCCCAGTGGGTGGGGTTGGGAATTGTTTTTGTGATGCAGAAGGGAATCACACAGGCGGTCAGTTACAGAAGACAAATGTACAGTTGTCTGCAGAAGTGTCTTGGAGCCTTTGTTAAAGCCTCAGTTGGAGGAATAATCAAGGTTAAAATTAAAGAAATATAATGTACAGGATTTTAGCTAAATGCCAGATGTTGGCATTTCTGATTTGGAGGTCTATAGCGATGCATGGGATTTTTTTTTTTTTTAATAAGAAACTGTATTTCCTTGTGGGTGGGAAAAGAGAAAAAATTGGTTCTACAAGAACATTTGTCTGGTTAGAAATGATGCATCATTTACCAGGAGGTAGCCTTGAGATCTGCAGGATTTCCAAACTGTCACCTAAGTCCAGGGCACTGCTGTAAGAGGGCCGAGGCAAGCAGGAAAGGAGCCAGGCCACTCTCACAAGCTGCACGGCAGACCCTGTCTAGAAGGCTCCTGCCGTCCTCTGGCTTAGTTTGGTTCCCCGTGTACCTAAGCCAATGTTCTGTACAGCAGTACCCAGAATGCCTTCTGTTCAATGTGTTAGAACTCGCTCTTCTCGCTGATGCTATCACAGGCTAATGATCTGAGTCCTTCAGAGAAGCCGTGCGGTTTGATGGAGCTGAGTCAAACCACACCCGTTCAGGAAATGCCATGGATTTCTGACAGCAGGCACCATGGGAACCAAGGCTGATTGACTTGGTAGGTCCTCTTCCTTAGTGACTGTCTGAGGGCTTTGAAGGGAGGTCTTTCCTGGGCAGCAAAAGAAACGAGGATTGAACTGCCCCATTTGCATACAGGGGACCACAGGGGAAGCCGTGTCCCGGGGCTGTTACTGCGCAGGCTCCTCCTGGAGGCCTCCTGACCAGGAGTGGTCCTGGTCCCGGCTCTCCACGGACCCTGCCCTCCTGACCAACTGCGTCTGCACAGTCCAAACCCGGTTACTTCCAGCTTCCTCCCGGATGGCTCCGATGGGGAGTGGGAATCCAAACCCTGAACTTGAAATGACCTTGTTTCCCTTTACGGGCTCCTTGTTTACCGAATGGGGATCACCAACCCGCGCGGTCCTGGAGGCTGGACACTGTCCTCTTGGCGGGCTTCAACCCTTGAGTGGGCCCGAGCTTTTCCTCTTGGGCCCTCGCAGGCAGCCTGCCCTTCTGTGCTCTCGCCCTCGTGCATGTGGGGCCTCAGCATCACCAACCCGGACCATGGCGGCAGCTTCCCAGGGGATATTCTTGACCTCGGTCTTTCCTTCCAACAGTCCACTTCTTCTCTATTGAGAATGATCTTTTCAAAGAAAGCGTCTGATTCTGTCTCTCACACTTAGAAACCTTCCTGGCTTCAGTGGTGAATTGCCCCAAGGTTAAGTCCCCAGTACTAAAATCCATCCATCCATCCATCCACACGTACATTGAAAAAAATCCCTTGGTAGCACACGGAAGCAGGGAAAAATGTTTGTCATAGAATGTTAAATATGATAAAGCTTATGCCCATCCACAAAGACTAGAAATAAGTAAAACAGAAATGAAGGTACAGTATGACTATCCCTTGTACTTTTCCAAAAAATACTTCTTTGGTATTTCCCGTAGTGATGAAGCCCTATGATGAGGTGAAAGGAAAAATTAAAAGGATTTTGTTAGCTTTCTATCCCCCTATAAGTTAAACCTGGACTTCAAACATACTGTATCATTGAAGGACCATCCATTTCTCCACGTTTTTATTTCAATACCCTGGGAACTCCTACTCATCCACTGAGGCCTCATTGAATCCCCCCGTTTTGGTATTATCAGTATGCTACTGCAGTGCTTTTTTTAAATGTAGCTATCTCTGTGGATTGTTTACCAGGACAGAGATTGGGTTTATTTTAGACCTTGTATTTCACGTATCAAGTCCATTCCCACACATACTCTGGCTTAATAAATATTTACAGAAAGTAAGAAGAAATCTGCAAATTTCTTAATACCTTTCAAGGTAAAGTACTCATTTTTTTTCCAGGAAACTTCAGTACTAATTACTGTTTCAGAGAAACAGTGTTTATGAAGGAAGTTAGACACAGCATCATCTCATGAAAAACTAAACTATCCAAGTAAATCTTGGGCAGTAGAAAATTTTAACATCAAAAGGAGATACTTCGGCCTCTTTGCAACCCTATTTGTGAAGTTGCTAGAAATTGCTTTTTCAGCTGTTTTGTGTCTTGTGCAATCATGTACGTCAAATCAGAAATACAAATTAATGACACACGCAGGGCTGGCGATGTTATGTGAATATGTGTTTTTTTCTTTCCTTTCTTTTTTTTTTAAGGGAAATTTAAAAAGTCAAGACTGGATAACATTAAAGGATTGATGTAACATTTTCAATTCTGAAAGGCTATTCTGCTCTAGGAATATGCTTGTTACTATTTTTTCATTTCTAAGAATTCTATTTGGCTAAAATACCAAAAAAGAAAGAAAAAAACTTGGCTTAAATAAATGAAAAATCCTCTCCAAAACTGATTTTGGTTCTTCAAAAGTTCCTTTTCAAAAGGAAGAATAGGACGTTTTCTAATATCACATGTCAAAAATGCCTTTAAAAAAATTATCCTCACACTTGTAAATAAGAATGGATAATATTTTGGTATTAGGGGCAGGTTGTTTAATGGCATATATTATTTGTAGTATACAATGTAAACATGTGTACATATATAACATACTTTTTTTTCTATTCATTCTTTAATTTGCATCAGTAAGTTGAAATAGAGAATTTTAGTTTGAGATTTGCTGCTTTTTTTTTTTGCATGATACCATTACCCAACCTTGAGTTTTGTTTTTTTGTTTTGTTTTGTTTTTTGCATATAAACTCATGACAAAAGTTGAACAATCATTGGATAATTTAAGACATTAGTCAACAACATGTATTGATTGTGACTTAGAAAGACTTGAAAAACACATCACTCTATAAGTTGACCCTTGCCTGTTTTGCACAGTGAAGAACCTTAATGGAATTTCCTGCTTTCCTGTCCTGAACCTTGGGTTCCATTAAAAGTCCACCCCTCCAGCTGGTAGATGAGTGGGGAAACTCACAGTGGCTGAGGCTGAGGTGAAAGTGCAGACTCCAGTTTACCTGTAGTTTTCCCTGGTGCCTGCTCCATGGGCTGCAAGCTGGTCCAGCTACCACTGCTGATCATCGCCAGGAGGCCCTACCTGTCGTCTTACATTCCTGAGAGATGGTACTCGGAAGCATCCTAAATGCCTAGTGACAGAACCTCAGGAAGGAAACAGATACTGCAGTTTTCACTACAGCTTCAGTGTTTCCCAGTATAGAAGGTGCTTATCTTGAAGTGCCCTCTGCAGACTGTCTGCACAGTTGGTGTGGTGATGCTGTGGCTGGAGCCTATCTGAGAGTGTTTGTTGGTTAGAACAGGCAGAAGTGTCTGTGAGCAGCAGTTGTAGCCCGTGCCCATTATGTGCAAGGCCCTGGGTTCCACCTCAGCACCCAAGTAATAATAACAACAATAAAATAAAGGGATTCATGAGCAAGAGTAGCTTCGATTAGGAAAACGAGTAGGCTGCTTTTTTCCAATTGCAATTGCCTATGTACAGAACACAGTACCATAATAGATCCCAGACTTAAATTTTTCAGTTTTATTGAGGTATAATGGACAAATAAAATTGTGTACACTTAAAGTGTACAAGGTGGCGTGCATGCACACATGCATATTTGTGTTGTGAAATGTTTACTGCAATCAATTAACACATTTATCACCTCACAGTTAGCTTTCTGTGTTGTTGGTGGTGAAAACAATTAAGATCGTCTGGTAGTAACTCAAGTGTGTAATACATTATTATTAACTTAGTTATCATGTGTGTATTCAATCCCCAAAGTTTTAAAATACAGTCCTGATTATAACCAGTGCAGATTTTTTTTTTTAAAAGCACATGAAAGATTGCCATTATGCCGTTGGGCAGCAATTTAATGTCAAGTTTAAAAGCATGGGTTCTTTTGCGCGGGAGTTGGGGTTGGGGATACTGGGAATTGAACCTGACAACTGAACCACATCCCCAGACCTATTTTGTATTTATTTAGCGACAGGGTTTCAGTGAGTTGCTTAGCGCCTCGCTTTTGCTGAGGCTGGCTTTGAACCCCAGATCCTCCTGCCTCAGCCTCCTGAGCTGCTGGGATGACAGGAATAAGCATAGGTTCCTGAGGCTAACTTCCTGAGTTTGAATAGAAATCTACCACCAAACAGCTGTGTAATGCCGACCAAATTGTTGGAAAATCTTAGTTCACATAAGATTTTCCAACAAGGAGAGCCATTATCCTCAACACCATTCTCAGGGTGTTCAGTTCATTACTTGGGAGAAATTTTCCAGTATTTGTTTTATTCCTAGGGCCTTCCTTAAACTCAGCTGATGAATTCATACTCAGTCAGGGAAGGTGACACGTGTCAGTGAGCTCAGTGAGAAAGACCAGAAGAGCCCTAGGAACACGAGGAGAGGGCTCTGTGATCTGGGGAAGGAGGACCCAGGTCTTGTTGTAGCACAGCTGCACCCTGCCAGGGGTCCACCTGGATAGAGAAGCAAGGCCTTCTAAATAGGAGGCTGTGACTCGTGGAGAGGGGAGAGGGTAGGGTGTGTTTGAAGAAAGCTGTGGATCAGTTTGGGGCCTGTGCAATGTGGAGGTGGAATAATGAGAAATGTGGAGGAAAGATAGGTCGATTCAATATTGCAGTTGTCTGGGTGACTTGGTTCCTGAAACACGAGTTCCCCCTGGACCCCAAAATCTGCTGGTGCATCCTGTTTGCATTTAATCTATGCATCCTCCTGTATACCTTAAGTGTCTCTAGGTTACTTATAATACCTAACAACAATGCAAAGAGTTGATATACTGTATTTTTTTAAAGAGTATGGTGACAAGAAAATATGGTGTTCATGTTCAGAACAGATAAGTTTCTCTGTCTATACACCACACACACACACACACATACACACACACACATGCACACACACACACACACACACATACACACACATTTTTGTACCAGGAATTGAACCCAGAGGCATTTAACCATGAGCCACATCCTTAGTCCTTTTTATTTTTATTCTGAGATAGGGTCTCGCTAAGTTGCTTGGGACCTTGCTGGCTAAGGCTGGCTTTGAACTTGTGGTCTTCTTGCCTCAGCTTACTGAGTTTCTGGGATTATTGGTGTGCACCACCACACCTGACTGTCTACCAACAGGTTTTGATTCATGATTGAGGGAAACTTAGACACTAGAACCCACAGATATGCAGGGCCTACTGTAACGCGAATGATTAATGCAAGCCATTAATTGGGTGACTTCTATGCACCAGATTCTGTAGCTGGTACCTTATATAAATTTTCTCATCACAGTCCTCTGTAATATAGCTGTCCCTGTGTTGCAGAAAAGCAATTGAGTTAATCCTGTAGCAAGGGTTGGGATTTTTTTTAGATGGTAGAAAGCCTGCACAGGTTTTGGTATGGGAAAAGGTTATGATCAGGAAGGATGATTGATTTCCCTGCTTGCTGTAAGTTCCCTGGAGTTAGAGATACATCCTGCTCTCCTCTGGGTTCTCCTGAGACCATCCCCTGGACCATGGGCATGGTGGATACTTCATAAATCCCGGTGGAGTCAGTTTTCGAAGCTTCTTCAACATAACTTTGGAAACGCTCTTGTACATTTTCCTTTTTAAAAGGGAAATTAACCAATTAATTTATTAAGTAACTCTTTTTAGCTTCTACCTGTTTCATCTCCTTTGTCCTCACAAGGCATCTTAAAGTGTAACCTTTACCTTTAAATTTTGTTATGATAATGGAATAGATGATTGGGATTGATGAATATGACCTAGCGAGGATTCCATCTCCGACCTCTGGGTTGGGGCCATGGCTTGGTGGTAGAGTTATTTTATAAGGTCATGGGTTCCATCCTCAACACTGAAGAAGAGGAGGAAGAGGAAGACGAGGAGGAGGAGGAGGAGGAGGAGGAGGAGGAGGAGGAGGAGGAGGAGGAGGAGGAGGAGGAACATGAACATCTGGCCCCTAGCCTGCACTCTGCCTCCCCACACCTCTACTGAAGCACTGCTGTTTCCCAGTCTCCACGGGTTGTTCCTTCCGCTGACTCAAGTCCACTTTGCTAAGCAAGCACCCTGTTGCTTTCAAGGAAACGAAAGCCCCACAAGGACCTAATCTACTTTGCAGAGGTTGATGGGAAAGAAATCATTTTCAGCTGTCCCCAGGACCAGCATTCTGCTAAATGACTCTGCTGGCAGGTGGCCATTTGGAGAAGCCCATCACACCAGCCACTCCTTGGAGCCCAGCATCCTGAGGTGGGCGGGCCTGCAAAGTGAACTTGCCCTTCACAGTAAATAGAATTGGAGAGTGAGTCCATAAGCAGGAGCCCTAGGTATTTAAGGCAAGCACTTTGCTTCTGGTTGAGCCCAAGTTTATTATGGTACTAAAAGGCACCTAGCAACAGGCAAACAGTGTTTGCTTCCTAGGGCTGCCTGGAATTTGGAATGACATTTCATGAAAGGGGAAGTTCAATTCCAGCTATCAAAGGTCGTGGCCAGTGAGGCCACTGACATGCATTATGTAAATTCTTCCCAAATCTGTATTTATTAACTTGACAAATTTTGGAGTAGTTAATCTGCCCTGTGACATTGATCTGCTGTAAGATTCTCTAAACTATCACATCCACTTACTGCAGGTGAGTCAGGAGTGGGAAATATTTGGCACCCCTTGTTGGTGTCAATTTTCAGAGGCTTCGCTCACCTGCCGCTGTGCCCAGCTCTGCAGGTCTGGACATGGGGAAGGGCCACATTAGTGTCATCCCTGGCCTTTCCTGGTATTGCTTTCATCCTTTTGGGAGGGTCAGTGAACCAAAAGCACTCAGTCTCAGGGACCCAGCAGTCAGACACCTCGTTTGGAAAATGTCCTTAATACAGACCTTCAAAATATATATTTATGAGTCAAACTGGGGTAAATATATATTTATCCCTTGGTATCTGTGGGACATTGGTTCCAGGACCCCTCCAAGGAAATCGTAATTCCTTCAATCTCAAGTCCCTTACATAAAATGGTGTGCGATTTATGTCACCTCTAGCTCAGGGCTAGTGTCTAATACAATGCCAACCCTGCATAAATAGTTGTTATCCATATTGTTTAGGGAATACTGGTAAAAAAAAAAAACTTGGTACATGTGCACATTTCTTTTTTAGTACAGGTGCACATTTTTCTCCCATATGTTCTATCTGCTGTTGGTGGACGGTGTAGATGTAGAACCTATGGATGCGGAGGGCCGACTGTATGCCTGTGTGTGTATACATTTCATGATAGATGTATGAGCAATTCAGTGGCATTATTTACATTCCTATAGTTGTGCATCCATTACCTACTATCCACTTCTAGAATTTTCTCATCATCCCCAAGAGAAGCTCAGTACCCATTGGATATTAACCCCTTATTCCTCCCTCTCAGCCCTTTCTCTCTGAGTTTGTCTATTTTACATACTGCTCAGAGTCATAGAATATTTGTCCTTTTGTGCTTGGTTCTTAGTTTTTGATACAGCATTTCAAATGTGTAATCATTGGTCATCAATACTTTATTGTATTGACAATTACTGATAAGGTGTAATTCTCATTCTAATTTAAGAAACTGTACTCTGTTAGAATATAGATAAAGAGAAGACCGGTTGTTTTTGTTGTTTCGTTTTGTTTTTATTTTTCCTTGTTAATAAAATAACAAGACAAAGAAAATAATATTTGTCAAACAAAAGCTCAAACTACATCTGATAGCCTTCATGTTCCTCTCTGGGCGTAGTTTGGTCTGAATTTTTTTGCAGAATTTCCTCCAGCAGCCTCTCATTTCTGTAACACCTGCCAGGAAGACTTCGGAATTTTGCAGATACCATCTTTGGAATGATGTAAATTTACTCTTCTTCCTGTTCATTTTAAAATTGATCCTTCTGTCTACCTGCTTCTGCCCAACAACAGTCGGTGGCATGCAATGCCTATTGTTGGAAAATGAGAGAATCCTAGCCCTGCACTTGGGATGTTATTCAAAGCAGAAGTCTTCCCTGCTGCACAGAAGCAGAAGCATTGTAATTTCACCACAGCCAAAAGAACTGTAGTAGAGGTGAACATAATTCCTCTTCTATTTACATCTTTAATGAGTCACAATTAAAAGTAGTGAGTTGGCGTGTCAGAGTGAATGTGTTATTTTCAGATTTCTATGATAGCAAGTGCTGCTGATGGTTGAAACGGCACTTCACAGGAACCCAGAGCTCCAAAACCCCCAAGAAAGCAAGCCCAGAAGGTCTGAGCTACTTCCTGAGCGCTAATGGGTCAGTCATAGCTTTTCGAAGTCTTAAGGCCTCAGATTCTCCCATCTTCTTGAACACACATCATTTTCTTCTGGCAAAAGATAGTAGGGATGGTTTTGAATTTGAGGTGCACAGAGTTTTTCTTTCTTCTCCTTTCCGGAGTCACAGTGAAGATGTCCTGGGCACTCTCCCCACGTTGGATTCACTGTATGGGGTGCAGGCGCAGGACGCCCTGTTGGAGAGGGACTGTCCCTTCACCTTGACAAGTTTCGGGGTGCGGTTCCCTCACCGCTGCCTCTGCATTTCGTTGCAGTCTCTGACTTCAGTTGCTCCGTGGTGCTGATCTGGGGTCTTCTCTCAGGGACCCGCAGATGGGTTTCCACAAATTACGTATGGCTGCCAAGTTTATAACAGTGACAGGTTTTTCTGGCAAGGTGATAAAGCCACGTACTAGAATTCCTGTCACAGCTCATCTGAAAAATAGTGTGTAAACATTTCTATTTAAACTCAGCTAATCTGTGTACTAATGTGCTCCTAATATGTTGTTGGTGAAGAAAACAGGAATGAAATGTCCAGGTCTTGGCCATGTACAGGCGTCAGTGCAGGACTGTGGACACATTATGGACCAGGCAGGCTGATCTTGAAGCTAGTGCTGCCTGAAGACCTTCAGACCCTGGGCCTAATTTTCTGTTGCTAATTTTGTGAATTCTTTTTTTTAATTTCCCCCAACTCATTCCTCTACCCAGCCCAAGCCTAAGGACCCGTAGACTGAACCCACTATGAACCATGCACATGTAGAAGCTGTGCCTAGGCCCATGTTAATCAAATAGGTTTATCCTTTCCTACTAGTACTCGAAACTTCACAAAACTTCCTGTGCCAGCCTACAGCCTAGGAAAGGGTCGGGTGCAACTTCCCTCTGCAAATTGCGTACAAGGAAATGTATACCTTGGACATTTAGCAAATAATAATATCATAACTGATAGTGAGTGTGTCCTAAATTTTCCAAACCAACGATTCACAGTTGTGATTCACGTATTCCTGGGAATCCCCCCACCTGCCTTGCCATTTCCCTGGAGTATGTCCGACTCACTTAAGAGTTTAGTAAAAATGAATGAACTAGGTAGCTTGTCTTGTCTCATGCCACCTCAAGAAAAATTATCTTAATGGCTATTTTGTGCGACTTTTTTTTTTTTTCCTAGCCCAACAAGCTTATTTTCAGGTGATTTTCCCTGCTAAGAACCCACTTGTTACCAGTAACTGATTGGAGAACAGCTGTTGATTTTTAGTGTGCCAAATGGGTCTCTTTCTTTCTTTGTCAAAGAGTTCCTTTATTGTTCCTAGTCTGTTGTTTGGTGTAAAAGCTAATTTAGTTCAGGTTATTTTTTCTTTTTTTTTTAAACGCACCTGGTGTTAAAGCCATAGCGCCTCCCTCACAAACAGCAGCACCATTACGACTCGGGAAGAAAAGACCCTGGGGAAAACATAACTCATTTTCAAAAAGGAATCAAGTGTGTGTCTGTGGAACAAGGCTCTGAATTAATTCCTGATACCATTGATGAGGCATTTAAATTCCACGTTAATCAATAAACCAAGGAGGTGTGACGACGTCACAGACGGAAGGAGGATGAGCTTGTTCCTTCCTTGTGTGGGCAGAAGGTCCCTGTGTGTGATGCAGGTGACTGCAGAGTGGCCATGTATTTTGTCCCACTGGGCAGTCCTGTCCTTACTGACTTATTGACTTAGCAGCCACATGAAGGGCCGGGAGGAGAGGGAGGCGGGCAGGGTGGTGCAGAATTGGAGGCTAGATTGCTTTGGGAGGAAGCGGGTGCTCACACAGTCTAGGTTTCATTCCCTGCTGGGCCACAGATTTTGTGACCTTGGGAAGGTTACTCATCTCTCTCCTCCTCTTGCAAGGGAGGAGATAATCCTTGGAGGTTTCCCTGTAAGCGATGACATTCTGTGTGTCTGAGGAACAAGGGACATCAGACTATCGTGGGACAGGAAAACAGGAAGAGGGACACACAGCATGTGGTAGGCAGTAAAGCACATGGTGGTCAGGAACACAAGGTGGAGATGCCCCCAGGGTAAATTCAGATGTCAGGCTCAGTGGCCAAGGGACTTTTATGGGAGAGGCAAAGTAGAGCTCTGGGAAAACTGACCGGACCTTGGAAATGTCCTGCAAGGAGCTGTATTTCCTTTGCATGGACTATGCCTCTTGCCTTTCCCCAGCTCCGTGAACTTGGCTTTGCTGGCTTTCCCACCTTCCCACCCCGTACCTGCTCACCCTTCCTCTCATTGCATCTTCAAGATGTTTCAAAGGCCCCCAGGCACAGTAGATTTTTCTTTCTCCTTCTGAATCCCCGTTGAAATGATCTCTCTGCAGATTCAGACATATTTATTTATCTTGTCACTGTTCTGCCTAAAGAATCAGATATAGTTGTGTTCTGCTCTTGCCTGAGCTCATACTGCACGCGGGAGCTTTTGTAATCAGCAATCAGCAGCAGAGTTTCAGCGTGCACTGCCTGAACCCTTGCCAAGTTGCTACTTAGTTGTTTAGTCAGCGCCATTGAACCTCTGTCAAACCCTTAGTTTCTGGGCAGTGTATAAGAATAGCCCCACGTCTCAAGAGTTTAATAATCCCATGGCGGAGCCTAATGCAAATGTAAACACAAGTGACGAGATAATAATATTAATACCAATGGCAATGAAAGCAATAGGCATTTTCTGAGTGCTTGCTGTGTACCCAGCTACCATGCTGAGTACTTCGTATGCTCTGAATGTCACACACACACACACACACACACACACACACACACACAGTGTTTAGTTCTCATGTCAACTCGAGTGAGGAAACTGAGGCCCAGAAAGCTGTGCTCTGTCCAAGGTTACCCATGAGGATCAACTTTTCTACTTTGGAGAAATTCACATGAGCACCAGGTAAGTGCTAAATCTGCCTGATGCCAGGACTGGTAAATTTGGATGGGATTAAGGGAGAAAGTGGTTTAAACTGTTTAGTAAGAAGAGAGAATCATAACTGTGTGAAGAAGACAAAAGAGCCCTTCAGGCAGAAGCTAATCGCTTGCAAAGATTAAGCATAAAGAAGCCCAGCGGCTCCTGGCCCCTAGGTGTGTTCTGCTGCTCGCCTCCAGCAGTGGCACCAGGTGACCAGAATGAAATGCAGGAGGGGCTGTTCTGTTAGCTGCGGAGCCAGCGTTGCTGTAATTAGTAGCAGGTCAACACCTTATGAAATCTCACCGGAGTGTAAAGTCATATTTCTAACAGAAAGGTGTTAGTCTGCAAAGCGAATGAGGCGCGGGCATCCACGTCCTGCCCCGCGGAGCCTGCTCCCTGGGTTGCCTCACCAAGTGACGCGAGCTTCGCACCCTTGCTTGGAGCTGTCGCCGCCTCTGCTCCACTTCCTGTTAATTAGCTCTGAGTCTCGGGTCTGTCATCACTTGAAGCTCCTCAGGACATATTTTGCTCCAGTCTCGCAGACAGCTGGGGGGTTCACCTGTTCCCTACGTCTGCTTGCCCCGCAGCCACACCCAGCACTCTGGCCAGGCAGATGCCTGGGGAAGAGGGGTGGCAGGGTCTGCTGGCAGACAGTCGTGGGTGCTCCAGGCTGCAGATGACTTGACCATGGTCTTGAACTAGGAGCAAACTGGAGAGACCCAGAATTGGGGGTGCTTGGTGAGAAAGAGTGAGATGTGGAATTGAGCGGGTAATGCGATCCCGTTCATTTCAAGGGCTTTTCCTTTCCAAACTGGAAAAGAAAAGCAAAACAACAACACAAAGCGTTGGGAGTGATTTCTCCAGGCCTGTCAATGGCTGGATTGTTTGTCTAATTAATTAATTAACTAATGAATTACTTTGTCTATAACCTCTTTGTTTGGAAGAGTTTCGTGGCAGTGCACCCACCAGGAGAATCTTAGGAAGTAAACAAGTTAGCCTCTCTCTTTTTTAAAAAAAAAAAATCGATAACAAAATGCATATCAATAACATATTCTAAAAGCAAGGATGAAATGTGTTTACACATTTAAGTGTTTTTCCCATTTAAACAAAAATGTGCTTTTCCTTTAAGCTTCACCTTGTCTAGCAATTTCTCCTTTTCCAGTTTCCGTAGAGGCTGGTGTTTGTGAAACTCCAGGGCTGGCATGGAAACTCTTGTTTTTTGGCATTTGCCTTCTTAAAGCTCCAGCAGGGACCTCTGGTCATGGGCAACCCTTGGCCCCTCCCCCACCCCACTAAGGTCCTTCACCTGGGTCCCCTGTGCTGGATTGCAGGGCTCCCGAGGGGCAAAAGTGGTTCTGGGGCATTGCATTCACAACACTGGAATGCAAAGATTCAGTATTTGCCTTTTGCCAACCAACCCCGTGGAAATTCTAGGTACTTAGCCCAGACCTCTTATCTCATCAGGTTCCTGCCCACGTGATCCACCAGTGAGCAGACCGTGCAAGGTCACCTCCCACGGTGGCCAGACTGACTCAGTGCCTTCCCCACTGGGAAATAAAGTGGGGGGCACCTGAGACCAATGATGACGGATCCGACAATCTAGTGAGGTCCTGTGGCTCAGGGGACAGTCTTGCCTTCACCTGGGGATTTCAGAACACTAATTTCAACCATGAAGACTTGAAGAAGGGGGAGTCCTTTAGAAGTGAGGGTCATGAAACCAAGGACCTGGAGGAGGGGGTGGCAAAGTGGGTCCCCAATTGACTTTAGAGCTAAAGGGGGTGTTCAGTGTGACTTCCAGTTGGAGTTGGGACAGATGGGGCCTCTACTAGGATGATTTAACGTTTGAAGGTTATAGGATTTGAATTCTTGATGCCTGTGTGATTTCACTACCTTGCACCATATCGGACATGAGTTTGAATCCTGCCTCCGTCACCTGTGATGGGTGAGACCTGAGCATGTTGATCTAAGCCTCTGCTCTCTCAGGGTCGTCCTTCCAAGCCCCAGTGCCTGGAAAGTGGCCACCACGGTGCCTGACACCCAGAAGTGCCTGATGAGCTGTCCCTGTCGCCCACCAGGAGCCTAGGTGGTCCTGGTGATCATGATGGTAAAAGCTGTGATACACCCATGAAAGAGTCCCCTCCTAATCCAGCGAGAGACATCCTTGAGTTTTCTGCTACAGCAGAAATGCAAATTATTA
This sequence comes from Ictidomys tridecemlineatus, assembly GCF_052094955.1. Classification (NCBI taxonomy): domain Eukaryota; kingdom Metazoa; phylum Chordata; class Mammalia; order Rodentia; family Sciuridae; genus Ictidomys; species Ictidomys tridecemlineatus. Next base: position 148,130,470 of record NC_135484.1, on the reverse strand, counting down.
CTGGGTACATTTCTGGCAGACATATGAGCCATTTACATAATGAAACCTCTCTAAGATGATTTCTATTAATAGCCACCCTTCTAAGTACGAATCTGACCATTTTGTATTTGGAATCATTCTCTCTGCGAGCAGATTCCTTTTATTGTCGTGTCTTCTTAATACCTTCTGACAAGTGCCATCGTCTCTTCCCTTCACATCCCAGTGTTTACGGTTTTATGAGTTTCTTACCATGTTTGTTTACTCCCTAAGAACCTCTTTTTTAAATAATGCATCACTTCAGAGTTGGCACCGGGAGGAGGGGTCGTTGCCTGTTTTGTGGGCTGCAGATTCACGCTGAGCGGATGTTGCCCTGGTCAGCCTGGTACTGGAGAACCAGGCTCTCTAACTGGTGGCCCGGATGAACCCACCGAGTGCTTCAGCACCTGTCTGTACGCACATTTGGGCCACGTGGGCGTGCCCTCGCTCAGGCCCTTGAGTCTCTGTGGGGATGTGAGACACAGCGTCACGTGGTAGGGCTGACTCTGTGTTGGACCTCGCAACAGCACAGCAACAGGGTTGTGTTCTCCTCCAGGACGGGCTCCCCTTGTGCGCAGGTGGGGATCTTTCCTGCTTACCTTGGGCCTGCAGCAGGAGCATCACCAAGCACAGAGGGGCCAACTGCTTGACGAATGTGCGTGGGGGGCACCTGAGGAGATGCCTCCTGGGGGGAGGATTCTAAGGCCACTTCTAGCTCGCGATTCTGTCCACACAGACACGGCTTAGAGGACAGAAAGGACGCGGCAGACACAGCCACATCTTAGCCTTCGGGATATCTAATAAGTGGTCAGGGTCTTTTTAAACTGCTTTCTCCTTGAAAAGGTCGTAGAGATTCTTGAGTGGGCAATACTGACAAATTTAAAATAATAATAATAATAGTAATAATGGAGCAAAACAATAGGTAAACAAATGTAGGTTTTTATTTTTTTAAGAATTTACTGCATTTCTCTTTTTAGGTATGATTTTATTCATTAGTACTCTTTTTTGGTGGGTGGAGATACTGAGTGGGGACACTCGGCCACTGAGCCACATCCCCAACCCTATTTTGTATTTTTATTTAGAGACGGTCTCGCTGAATTGCTTTGCACTTCACTTTTGCTGAGGCTGGCTTCGAACTCGCAATCCTCCTGCCTCAGCCTCCCGAGCCACTGGATTACAGGTGCACATCCCCACGCATGGCCTCCTTAGTACTCTTTTTTGCCAGTAAGGGAAACCCACTAGAGGCAGCTTCTAAGAAATATAGATTCTGATAAGGACAAAAAAGAAGTCTCTGGGTTTTAGAGAAGGGTACAGTTGAGCATTAGGTTATGGATAACAAAAGCTAAACCAAAGGCCACAGTACCTTGGGGTTTTGGGTCATATTTTCATCAGCTTTCCATGACTATAATAAATAACCTGAGATGATCAAGTTATAAAGAGAGAAGGTTTATTTGGGCTCACAGTTTTGGAGTTTTCCATCCATGATTATTTGGCTCCACTGCTTCTGGGTCTGTGGTAAGGCAGCGCATCATGACAGAACTGGGTGGCAGAGCAAAACTGCTCACCTCATGGTCAGGGAACAAAAGAGGGAAGAGGACCAGAATGGGGTCTCCCTCTAGGATACATCCCCACTGACTAGGAAACCTTCTTCTCAGGCTATACCTCTTAAAGGCTCTAGAGCCTCTCAAAAGGACCATCTGGGGAACAAGACTCTTCTCAGACTTTGGGGGACAGTCCAGATACAAATCATAGCAAGTTGCTTCCAGCCATGGGAAGAGCCAGTTCCCAGACTCATGGATGCTAAGTAGACGTCCAGTGCATAGTGCACAGAGTTTGCACCAAGGGTGTGCAATTGTTTCCTGATCTTTACTTGTGCTGCTATTGATGATCTTGTAGTCATTAGCACTAATGTTGCTGGAGAAAAAAGTTAATTTAGGTGTCTCTTGTTCTGTTGCGGTGGTTTCTATCTGCAGGGCCCAGGAACGTCTGGGCTCAGGAGGAACTGCTCTTTTCTGGGAAGCTGCTAGCATCACACAGAGGGTGGAACCGTGCTTCAGATAGTTCTTGTTTGTTCTCCTCCTGCCTTCGACTTGGGGCCCACCAGGTGGCCTCTCCCCGTGCTGGGGTGGTCCAGCGGAACGGAAGGGCAGCAGGCAGGCGTGCGGTGGTGGGAGATGTGTAGAGGAGGGCCCTGACGGTGATGTGATGGTAGGGGACACCAGGGGGTGGCTGCAGAGGCAGGGAAGTGCTCCGGAGCCTCCTGTAGTGACTGTCGTTAAGGCAAGGCAGAGAGTTCCCCTGCCACATGCCACCTCTGTCATGGACTGCAAGGCCACACTGGGGTCACTGCTTAAAGTCATCCAGTTCCAGGGGCTGGGCTTGTGGCTCAGCGGCAGAGCCCTTGCCTTGCACGCAGGAGGCCCTGGGTTTGATCCTCAGCACCACATGAAAATAAGTAAATAAGACATTGTGTCCACTTCCAACTAAAACAATGTTTAAAAAAAAATGCAGTTCCAGGTTACCTGAGACTGGGAGCGGCTGTGATCCAAACTTTTATATTCAAAGGAGGAAAGAGAACCAGAGAAGTGAAAAATGGCTGGACCGAGAGCTCAGACTGGAACCAGAGGACAGATGGGCTCCTCACGGCTGCCCCGCTCCCTTTCTGCTCTCAACCATGACTTTCTAAGAGCATCATTTATTACGGGGACAGCTCAGTCCTTAGTGAGGACTTGCGACCAGCGTCCGTTTGCTAGGGCTGCCCTAACAAGGTTCCACAGACTGAGGGGCTATTTTCCTCGGATTCTGGAGGGGAGAAGTCTGAGATGCAGAATCGGCAGGACTGGTTTCTCCTGAGGTCCTTCTCCTGGGCTTGAAGGCCATCTTCTCCTTGGGTCCTCACTGGTCCTTCCTGGGTGTCTGTGGTCTAGTCTCCTCTTTGTGTCAGGACACCAGTCATGTTGGATCCTCACTACCAAGCGACATCTGGCGGGGTCTGATTCCAGCTCTGGCCGGCCCTCCGTATCTCAGATTCTGCAGATTCAACCCTCTGAGGATCGAAAACCGTTGGGAAGAGCGCATCTGCACTCAGTACATACAGACCTTTCATTTTCTCGCCATTCTTCTCTAAACAACAGGTACAACAGCAGCGTGCAGAGCACTTACGTTGTGTTAGGTATTCCGAGGAGTCTGGAGGTGATGTAAAGCCTACGGGAGGGGTGCACATAGCTTAAATGCAAATTCTGTCATTTCGTAACAAAGACGTGCACAGCTGTAGATTTTAGTGTCCACAGGGGCAGGGTTGGAACCAGTCCCCCTGCAGATACACAGGGGACGACTCTACAGTCACATTCTGAGGGACTGAGAATTAGGCTGTCCACATATGAATTTGGAGATGGGGAATTATTCAGCTCAGAACAATATCCGTAAAGTGACTTGATCCATTGATTATGGATGGTTATTGGTGACCCAGTCTGTATGTGACCACTTCTTTCAGTAAGGTTTTCAGCTGTTAATTTTGCTAGACGTCCAGTGCATAGCCGGCAAGTTCACAACTCTACTGCCATGAATGTCTTGAATTCTCACTGTCTACCCGGCTCTGTGCTAGGCCCTGGGGATACAGCTGAGATTCTCAGTTCTGGCCTGCTGTAGGTCACAGGCTCTCAGGGCGGGCAGGTATTGTAAAAGGGGTTCACGAGGACCCTGTGGAAGGGGAGTGGCAGCACCCTCTGGGTGGGCCGCTCAGCCTGTGTCCAGATGTTCACAAGGGCTCCTTAGAGTTATGACAGCTGGCCTTTGCCTCCCGGGGGATATTGCCACACTTACGTATCTGGGATGCTCTGTACCTGGAGTTGGGAAGGCAGAGCATCAGAAGATAACACTACGCTCATTCCAAATAGGTTCTTTCAGTGCCAGAATGCTCGCTCAGTAACTGGATTATTTATGTGTATTATTGTTAGTATTATTTTTGGAGAGGGGACAGCTGCTATTTTTACCATCTAGTAGTGTTCTGATGACCCCCTGATAACATGGTTACTATACAGAGCCCCGTCTGTTTCCCTCCTGGGACCTTATCTGAGTCACATTTTTGTCCCCAATGTCTGGCTTCATGCCTGACGTTTAGTAGGTCTTCGGTAAATATTTGCTGAATTAGGTGTGCTGGTGGAAAAATTGCCCACCCTGACTAGCTGTCTGTGCGTGGTCAACACCTCGCCTGTCCAGAAAAGATCGTAAGCCTCTGAACAGAAACACCATGAGTCACACATGGCCTGACGACTCAGTGCCTTGTGAACACGAGGTATGCCATCCCGAAGGCCAAGTCCCTGCAGAGTGGCCTGTGTTCCCCACACCATGGACCATTGGAGATTCTTGGAGCACAGCAAGGAGGAGCACGCCCAGGTTAATGTGGAGACACACGCTGCAGAGGCAGTCCCCCGGCTGACCTCCTCTGGGTGTCTGCATGTACATGACACCCATCCCTGGCACACGGGGTAGGTAGTACTCTCTGTTTCGCTTCTGCTGAAGCCACAGCTGCCTTCCTTCCAGAGGCACAGAGAAGTGAATTGAGGTGAGCTCCATAAGGAGGGAGAGATGCGGTTGATGGACGTGAGAGTGGGTGTGTTGTTCCAGGTATAAAGATGTCACCAGAGAGGCTGGGCTGTGTTTCCATTTCCAGTACTCGTTGACAGTTTTTATTGTTTAACGTTTTAAAAAAATGTCCTCTGAACCCGAGGCTGTTCAAAAACAAGCATTTCATGGTAGAGATAATGTCAAATGATAAGAGATGCATTATGTGATCCCTGGCAGACGCAGAGGTGGAGGCTACAGTGTGATGAGAATCTAAACCTACAGAAGTCAAAAAATTCAGGAGTTAGAGTGAAATGGCAAATGTGACTCAGTCCCCTCGGGCATATGGTAGTAGCATTTTGTGAATCGTGGCATATTCTGTTAAATTTAAGCCCTGTTTTTGCAGAGTCGTCGTGTCAAGGTTGCCGTGTGAGCAGTAACTTTAGACTTTCACGACTTTTTATATTCTCACCCACAGTATGCTGTGATGGCATTTGTGCCCTGAAATTCAGTACTGCTTATAAAAATAAAATAAGTGGTACACTGCCTGGTCTGTGCTGCAGAAATGTATGTGACCTTATGAAGAAAGGGCTGTTTGCTTGAATTGACTTAATACTGAAACAAAGTACAGCTACTTCTACTTTTGGGTCAAATACAAATACCATAAATGTTACCATCTTACGCATTTTTAAATGTACAGTTCAGTGGGATGGAGTTCACATTCACCTCCATCTCCAGAAATCTTTGCATTTTGCAAAATTGAAGACCTCCCCACTAAGTAACAACTCCTGAAGCCAGGCATGATGGCACTTGCCAGCAATCCCAGTGGTTCCGGAGGAGCTAAGCAACTCAGTGAGACCCTGTCTCTAAGAAAAACAAACAAACGAACAAACAAAAAACAAAACAGGGCACAGGGCTAGGAATGTGGCTCAGTGGTTGAGTGCTCCTGAGTTCAATCCCTAGTACAAAAAAAAAAAAAAAAAAAAAACCCTCTGAACTCTAACCACCCCCAATCCCTGGCAGCCACCATTCCACTTTCCGTCTCTGTGCCATTAACTACTCATATCAGGTGAATCAAATGGTATTTGTCATTTTGTGACTGGCTTAGTTCACTTAGCTGCTCTATTTTTAGTAATTGCCTTATTGGGATGTAACTTTAAAAACTGTAAAATTCAATGGCTTTTGTTATATTTCCAATGAATACATTTTTGAATAAAGAGTAAATTTGATACCTTTGGCTTTGTTCTCAAAAATGCACGCGTTCTCCTCGCCTGGCAAGTCGAGTTATAAAAATGCCATGAAATCAATGAGAACAAAAGGTTCGAGGGAATGTCTAGGTAGTGCTTAGTTTGATTCAGATTAATTCAGATAGCCAAAATGTTTTCATTAGCGTGTTTGCTTAAATAAAGTGTCTTCGTTTTGCTTCCTGAAGCCAGCAATATGCCAGGATTTGTTGTTGTTCTCATGACGGCGTTGTTTGGTTTCAAAGTTAGTTAGAAGGTGCATGAGTCAGAAGTTCAGCACAACTGAAATTTCTTAAAGCCAGGTTTTTTCAAAGACCATTTTTGAATGGAATGTAGATGGAAGTGGTCCCTTGACTTATTGGAGATCTGGATTCCCAGTGGCAAAGAGAATATTTAGATCTCAGTTAGAAAAATGGCATTTTTGTGTTTATATACTTCTGGCAAGGACACTCCTTGGTACAACCACTTAGGAAAACAGGTATATCCAGTATGGAGGAGTGGACATGCGCTATAACTCGGCATTTCCATGGGAAAACTGTGACGGTGTGCACCAGGAATCTTATAGGCTATCCACCACAGCTTTACTTATATTAATAATGCTTTAAACAGTTAAACCCACACCACCTGACTGTTCATGAAAGTGGTGATAAACAAATTGAATAACAAATCATGATACAATCGAATAATAGACTACTATACAATTATGGAAGTGAGTGCTCCGAAGCTAGGTAGCACAATGCAGTCAAATCGCAACAACCTGAGATTAAGCTAAAAAACTGGGTAGGAATGATTCTGTTTTACAATTTTTTTACCATCGTGTACATTCTAAACAACTAAAGTAGAACCTCACCTTGAGATAATTAGGAAAAGGCTGCAGGCCCAGAAGGACATTGATTAAAACCCTTATCCCTCTCTTCCAAGAATATATGTGGATGTGAAAGCTACTGGCTATTTCTGCCATTCCAATGCTCATGCGAAATTTCCAGTAACCCCACATTGTGAGTCTTTAAAATGCCACATACACATTACTGGCAGACTCCAAGCCAACCGCGAGGTGGCCAGGTAAGAAAGAAATCATGCAAGCGGAACATCTTGATTTTAAAAAATTTACATTCCTGAAATAGAATTTTTTTTGGAGAGAAGCTTTTCTTGAATGATGGTAGATTGAAGGCTGTAACTAAAAATAGGGCTGCAAGTTTTAATAAATGAAAATTAGTCAAGAGCCTAGTCGGTCCTTCCTGTGTTCACTTCTCATTTTGGCACTTGGTTGCTTCAGTCGGCGTGGGCTGTGCCTGTCTCATGCCTGTGACTCTCTTGGCTTATGGATTTGACTTGATGAGACCACCACAGCCATCACTGTTGTTGCCTGGAGCACCTACCTGTCTGAGCTCTGAGAGAAGATCTTTATGAATAGCCCATTTCATGCAAGTGTGTTCCTGACTCGGGAACCTCAGGGCCTTTGCATGACTCCTGAAGAGCATCTCCATCAATTTCCGTCCCCTTCACCTGGTTAGATTTTCCTCTTGCATTTCTTGGTCCCTCTCCTCCCACTAATTGGAGAGTTGTTTGCAGTCCACGTGAGTGGAGGCCGTGCCTGCGCCCCTCCCTCGTGTGTCTTCCGTGTTTGAAACTGGGCTGTCACACGCAGGAGCTCAAGAGTGATGCATCAAGTGACTGAAAGGTTGAATTAGCCCATTAACCCTTTGAGATACAGATCGCTGTTACAGTTCTACAGATTTTTAGACATGGAGGCTCAGCGGGTTGCGTGGTTGCCTAGGTTCCCCCAGGTGGTAGGGGTGGGAGCTGGCATCACAGCCAGTGTGCCCCCCACCCTTGGAACCCATTATCCTCCCTGCTCCAATTTGCTGCCTCTCACCTGCTGCTCCTCTGATGTGGGCTTTGTTTTGTGTTTGTTTGCACCTTCCTTCTTTACCATCTATCAAATCGCGGTGACTTCCTCTCTTTGAATGTCCCTGTCTAACAGATCATTACGTTTCTGCTTTGCAATGCAAGGACTTGCCCACGTTTCAGATTCAGCTCATTTGAGCCCTGGGCAGCTCACACCCACACCCGGTTAGTGCCATTGTCTGGGCTGGGAGGCCATGGCCTTGGCCGGGCAGGGAGAGCCGCTGCTGAGGCTTCAAGTGGGAAGGATTCACTGGTAACCTGCGGAGCATGGTTACCTGTGAATCCTAAATGCATGTGGCCTCATGCCGCTTCTAATGGCATCTAATGACCTTGGGTTCTGAACAGGTGCCACCCCGTCGCCTGGCTCATTTGTCACTTTGTACGTTGCCAGGTAGACTGAAATAACGTGGATGGGGAAAGCAAAATGCCTCTCCTGGGTGCCTGGAAAGCGTTTGTCCATTTATAAAGCAGTCATTCTTGTTAATTCTCTTTTGTTTGTTTTGGGATACAAGAGCCAGCTAGGAAGTTAAAAATAAATAAAATAAAATAAAATAAAACTCCTGGTAGAAGCTGAAGTCACCACCCTTTAAAAGAAAACCTCAGGTCTGGACAGAGCCCCGGAGAGTCCTGCAGGAGCACATTGGGCGTGGTCCGTGGGCTGGGTGCACATCGGGAACTGGGTGTCCCAACCCCCTTTTGGGCTCCTTTCGCAGCTCAGTGGCGTCTCCCTGCTCCCATCCCTGATGTACTGTAGCATCTAAACCATAGGATGAAGCCTCTCCTTCTCTTAGGTTGTTGGCGTCTCTATCAAAGCCATTTCTTTTGGACGTGGATTGACCACTGACGGAACTCAGAGGATCTTGTGGAGTCTGCATGCTCACTGTCGCCCACACTTCTCAGACTCCTAGGACCCGAGGATCTTCCTCTGTGGGTGTGTGTGTGTGGGGGGGGTCAGGGAATGGTGCAGAGGAGGGGCGAGACGGACCCAGCACCTCACATCTTTCATCCACAGCCTCTGGAGACTTCTACTTTTCCTATAGCAAAGAAATAAGCCCCGAGTTTCTCCTACTAGGAAAGTTTGGTGGAAGGGGTCACTGTAGGAGATGGAACTAGTACCGCTACGTGTCTGCACATCACCAGTGCAGTCCTTTAATCAAGTCCTCCCGCAAGAGGGGACTTAATCTTCCCACTGCAGACCCTTTGACCCCCTTGGTAGCTTCTTCTCGCTCCTAGATCACTGAGACAGGGGATCTTCTGCTGCCCCAGACTGACACCCAGGAGGAGACTTGAAATCCTCAGGGAGTTTCCCAGCTTCCTGCAGGTACAGCCAGAGAGAGAGAGCCATCACAAGATCAGGGCAAAAACTAATGCTCAGATTTAATGAGCTCTTATTATGATCTAGACCCTGCACCAAGTACTTTACCTCCTTTGTCAAGTTCAGTCACCACAGCTTCCCACCACATAGTTACTGACATTGGCTCCATTTGGCAGATGAACAAGTTGAGGCTCAGAGAAGTTACACAATTTACCCCAGGTGGCAGAGCTTCAAGTAACAGACCTCTGATTTGGAAGTATGCAGTCTCTGGAGCCTCGGCGGCCACCTGTTGCTTCTTGCTTTTCTCGTCACAGAGGTGGTATATCTTCATTTAGAAGAACCAGGAATACAAAAAGGAACGCAGGGCAGACCACCCAAGACAGCCTGAGCACTTGTTTTGTTTTGCATCCTGTAGAGTTTTCAGCTGGGCTGGTGCTGACGGCTGGGTCCGTGAGCTGCCTTTCTCAGTGGCCCGAACGCTGGGCACACATTGCCCTGCTGTTCCCAGCCCACACTGCAGGATCGTATGGCTCATCAAGTTTTACATCTCTTATGGATATTTATGCTTATAATTTTCATACACAAAGATCTTATTTTATGATTTACATAATTTACACGGGCAATCAATTCATCCAGCATTGAATTCTCCAGATGTGCCACTAATGTTAGCAGTGCCCTGCTGGATTTCCCGGACCATCTATCTGTCTCCTTTGAATATGGCTGGTTGTTTCCTTTGGATACATTTCTAGAATGGGAACCACTGGCTGGAACAGTGAGGGCCTCCCCAGGGCTCCTGATGCACGTTATTAAATTACTCTACTTGAGTACTCACCGGCCCTGAGAAGAACATCCGTGTGTCTGCCTGCTGGACAGTGAGGAGCACTGAGCTTATGAAACAGAAACTACCACCAGCCTTGCCAGTTTATTGACTTAAAAATCATATCTTGTTCTCATTTGCTTGTATGCTGTGGTTTTGAGGGAGCTTGGCTATTTCCCTTATGTTTCTTCATTTTTTTAAAAAAATAGTCTATTCATGCTCTTTGCTTATTTTGTGAGGTATATTTTTATGCATAATTATATGTACTTATTTTGTATTAAGAATATTAACTGTCAGTGGTGTTACAGATATTTTTCCTGCTTTGATATTTTCCTCTGAATTTTTTTCATGATGATTTTGACATACAAATATTTAAAATGTTTGTGTAGACAAATACATTAGTGATTTTTTTTTGTTTTTATACCCAGAAAGCCTTCTGTTCACTACATTCAAATGAATATTTCTCTCTAATTTTTAGAATCTTTATTATATCCTAGTTTATATTTAGAACTGATTTTGATATCTGATCTCAGAAATGAGAATCCAGTACTTTTGCCAAAAGTCTAATCAGTTATTCTCACATCTTTACGTTGATACTCTTTCCCCTCTGATTGGAGATACTATTGTTTTTATAAAGTAGTATATGTATCTAAGCTTCACATTTTTTATACTCTACTTTAGTTTCGATTTTTCAGTTTCAATGATTTTTAACACAGTCAAATTTTCACATGTAATTTATATTTTCCAAAATTTCTTAGCTATTCATTTATTCTTTCATGTATACGAAATGGAAAACTAATTTGTTCAGATTTAAAAGCATCTCTTCAAAACAATTTTTCATTGTAATTGATCACATGTCAATTTGGAGAGAATCAAAGCCTTTGATTACACAATTGCAACTTTTGATCCCATTACACTGTCTCACTCCCAGTAAAGTGTGGTTTATGCTTACAGGATTTGAGCAGCTCTTGTTAATTTTTCCTTAGAGATTTTGAACTGTTGGTTATAATCGTGAACTCAATGTTTATTTCCCTTATATTTTTTCACCAATTATTGCTGAGTTTTAGGGGAACTATTAATATGCATATTTTAAGTGTGTGCATACATACATATCTTCTAATAACTAGCCATTTTATTAATCTCATTAAATTCTGGAGCCTTTAACCTAATTCCCCAAAAGATTCTCAATAGGCAATAGTAGCATTTTTAATAATGATAATATTTTCTCCTACATTTTAACAGTTTTTACTTTTATTTCTTCTACACCCCAATGATGTATCAAATAATAATGGTAGAGCAGGTGCAGTTGACTTTATTTCTGAATTTATTTTTCACTTCTTTAGTTTTGTAGTGCTGGGGATCAAAGCCAGGGCTGTGCACATGCTAGGCAAGTGCTCTAGTAATTTAACTTTTAGTAAGATATTGGCTATTGATTTATGGTAAATGTCTTATTGTGGCAAACATTCTATTCTAATTTTCAATACATATTCCCACAGAATCTTTTAGAAAATGTGTTTGCAGCATCTTTGCTAGTGATTATTTTTCCGTTATATCAAATAATAATATGAATTATATAATATAATTTATTGTCATGGAAATGATGCATTTCTGGAGGCTTTGAAATTACTTGACCCCCAAATTATTGGACTTTGGTCTTTTTTATCTTTGATTGTTTCATTATGAAATCCCTTCCCTCTGAATTTTTTTTTTGTATTTATGTTTTCTGATCAGAGTTTTTACTTCCTAAATTAATATAAAAACATTTGTTTTTTTTCTAGAAAACCTGCCATTTTTACATTTTAAATTTTGTTAATATACAATCACTATAACATTCCTTAAAATCAAAAATACCTTTAACATTTCTAGTTTTATCTCATTTCTCATTTTTAATTTGGTTTATGTGTTCTTTGGAACACTCTGAGCTAGAGGAAAATATATTTTATTTTGTATATATTTAAGGACTACCTTTTGAAATCCTTTTAATTTAAAATTTCTATTTATTTTTGTGAGTATTTTTGTATTTACTTGCCTTTTGTGATTTCCTGTTTATTTTATTTTTTAATTTTTATTTATATATTTATTTATTTATTTTTTTTGTGTGTGTGTTTCTTACAGTGCTGGGGGTGGAACCTAGCCTCATTCATGCTAGGCAAGTGATGTACCACTAAGCCACATTATTTGGAGACAGGATCTCTGTTTCCCCAAGTGGCCCAGCATGGCCCTGAACTTGTGGACCTCCTGCCTCAGGCTGCTGAGTAGCTGGGATTATAGGCATGTGCCATTGCTCCCCTACTCCTTTTCTAATTTCTTGAGTTGATTTTTTTTTTCTTTTAAAAGTTTTCTTGATGAAACTATTTAAGGCACTTGTCCCTGACAACAGGTTACTTACATTTGATAATGTTCTCATTATCTTGATCATCTCAGTCTGCAATTATATAATTCATTATCTTTTAAGACCTTACAACTATTTAGAAGAACATTTTTTAAATGCACAAGTTGATTTGAATTGTTTATGAATATGCTTATTAATAAGCTTTCTTGCATTGGGATCACAGGATACTGAGATATAGTGAAATTTCCTTAATGTTCCAATACATGATTAGTTCTTGTTAATGTTCAATGAGCCCCTGTACAGAAGATGGCGTGGTCTAGTTATCTGGTTTTTCTAGTCATCAGATCAGTGACATTTATTATTTTATCTTACTTCTCTGGATTCTTATTCAATTTTCATCTGATTACTTTTCAAGTATTAAAAGCAGTAGGGTAGATTTTAACAAGACTATTTCATGTCCGTAAATCTTTGCTTATTTTCCTTTATATATTTCCTTGCTATATCTTCCTGGAACTTTTAACTTTCTTTGGAATGTAACCCTTGTCATTAAAAAGTTCACCCATTTAATGCTTTACATATTTAATTCTGATTTTATATTAACTTTGTATTTGCCACTTTCAAATACGCATTTAGTTTCCTGATATTCCTTTGCCCTGATTTTTTTTCCTTTTGATTTTCATGGGTTTCATGCAGGTAGCATGAGGTCATTCTTAATTTATGATTCCATCTGAGATTTTTTTTTTTTTACTTCTTAAAAGAGAATTAATGCCTGTCTTCAATGTGGATGTACTTGTTCTAGATCTTGTCGTCTTTTTATTCTTTTTGCTTTTATGATTCCTTGATATTTCTTTCATTTTCTGTTTTGTGTCAGATGATTTATTCTTTAGTACTAGTCGAATTATACATTATGTTTCATCTTTTAGTTTTCTTCTTCAGCTTGATGAAAAATGACCTGTGTTTCTGAATAAGCAAGGTCAGGAAGTGTATTGGCTATACCTCCTCCCTGTGTGAGATGACATTCACACATTTTTATTCTCCTTTGAGATTCTTCTTTCTATAAAGGCAAATGCACACCTACAGGTGTTTTGATCCAGTTAATGATTTTTAAAAAGATACTATATAACTCTTCTTATAAGAATTATCTAGATAACCTGAGTTATAACTATGTTCAATTACTTCTTACTTATATGGCCCGATGTGTATTGCATTTTTCCCTTCCTCAGTGGATACTTATAATTTTCTTTCTTTGACCTCAAAATTCAAAAGTTTCCCCAGGAGGCAAATAGACGGCTGCATTCATTAATTGATTAACTTTTATATGTATGTATATGTGGATGTCCGTTTTTATTAATTTTTTTCTTGGACAGATTGGGCTTTTTATTGTTTTCCTTTTTGTTGTGGGATCCAGTTATTTCTTCAGCTCAGAAGTTCTCTTCCATTGTATCTTTAATAGTTACTTCTTGGTATGTGTTCCAATCACTTCATGAACCACTCATGTCCGTACGGGGGCTTTCTATTTGTCTCCATATCCATTGTCATCCAGCTAATTATTTTACCTTTTTTCATTTTTTCTTTTGCATTTGGGTATCATTTTCTAAGTTTACTCTTTACATTGCTGATTTGATTTTCTAGGGTGTTCGTCTCCCCCCCCCCACTGCCCATTGGTTTTAATGTAGTTTTAAATCATACTTTTGATAATTAATCATTGAAAAAAAATCCAAATGTTTTTCTGTAATGTAGCCAGGTTGTTTTTATTTTCATTCCTTGTCATTCATCTCTGAGTTCTGACTTTCTTCTTCTCCTTTTTCTTTAAGGCGCTAATCACATCTTGTCTGAAGCTCATTTCTGTTTTCAGGACTAGCTCTTTTGAAATGATCTCCCTCCTTTGTTTCTCAAACACTCTATGTTGCCCTGACACCAAGGCCTCACTGTCCAGCTTTGCCTGTTTGGGGGTTATTCATCATTGAGTGACAGGAGGGTTTGCCTGGCCTGGAATTAGTTTTCTGATGCTCCCTGTGTACCCAGGCAAAGATTGGATTCCTTCTCTCAGTCTCAAGTTGTAGGCTTGGTTCTTAAAAACCACAAAGCCAGATGTGTGTGCCCGCTGCTCCACAAACTAGGAGGGAGCGCAAGCCTTAGGCACTCTCTGTAGGGGCTCTTCTCTGGGTGGCTTCTGCTTGGCAGTGGGTGAAGCCATTTTTCAAGAGAAGATGCCCTGATCCTGAATTTCTCCCTGGCCCTAGCTTCTCTGCAAGCCCCCTATGTAGCCACAAATGACTCCCGCTGTCAAAGCCCTGCTTCATAAGGAGACTGCCCACATCGCACCCATAGCCACGGCATGGCCGCGGTTGTACTTGGTTCTCTTGCTCAGTGCCTGCTGAACGCGGGTGATCTAGAGCCCAGACACTGTCCTGCTCCCGAGCCTGTCCTCACCTGCAGCACTCACTCCTACAGGTTGAAGCTGTGACCTACCCCCCCCCCCCGCAGTGCTCTGTTCAAAGTTTTCCTTCATAATGCAGTACCACTTTTTCCAGGAGGAGAATCACAAATCGCATTTCTGGTTCATCCCTTTATGTAATGCTCTCCGTGGCCTATCTAGAAAATGTCTTCATGTTAAAAGTGCCTGATGCCTTCCTCTGTTTTCTAGATTTGGGGTGGACTTCCCACTCTCTTTTTATTATTTTGATACTGATGCACACATTGATGATTTTCCCTAAAGAAGAGAGAGAAATTTATAAAGCACCAATGGAGAGTTCTCTTAAATAATGAACTCCCCCAGGGCACCGTGCACATAATGTAGCTTATGAAAGTTTGGTTTACACATAGATAGTCAGACACACAGCTTTTGTATACTGTAAGCTACACCTGTATCCTTGTAATGGTCCCCAGGAGTGTTGTGCTAAGTGGTCCAATTAGGTACAGAACATGCGGCCAGCCGCCAATCACTGCTCCTGCAATAATGTTTATGATTCAAAGTGAGGCCCGCTTCACCCTTTGCACTTTTCCGGTGGCATTTGCAGCTGGGTTCTGGTTATTCAGCAGATAATTGCTTCACCCTAGAAGCCTCAGCCATCTTTGCAGGCCCCCTCTTTATAGGGAGAGCAAGAACGCCAACATATTTTAAGGAAACAAAGAACAATAGTGTCACATGTCTTTGAATAAAAGTGAAGGGGGAAAAAAAAACAGTTGTCTTCACATCCAAACACAATGTGGTCAGAAACAACAAAATAGAAGTCAAGTGTGCACAGGCAGAGGGTAGGTCCTGGGCTTAGTGAACCCAGAGGAGCTTTGTTTATTTACTTATATTTTCTCCTTTCTCACCGGCCCAGCTGCAGTTACTGTCAACAAAGGCAATTCAGAAAAAAGAGAGAATGTGTGTGTGTGTGTGTGTGTGTGTGTGTGTGTGTGTGTGAGTGTGTGTGTGAGTGTGACTGTGTTAGGCAGACAGAGGTAGAGCTGATTTGCTTGCTTGCTGGAACATCCAGGGCACAGATGCTTCTAGAACAGGGGCCCCACTGATCGGCCCGTGTGGAACAGACCTGGACTCATGTTGGGCTTTCAGGGAGAGTCAGTGGCTCCCACTGGAAGGTCATTCTGGACAGTGGTCTCCGCAGGAGGTCTGTGTGGCCTGATATGGAAATTCATCTTTTCTTTCCTGCAGGACTTTCATTTTTCTTTTCACTAATCACCCAAACGGAGGAGGTGTGATCCGAAGACAGACGTGGAACCTGTGGGCTCATCACAGTCGAGGGGCCTCGGGCTACACACTGGTCCCTTTTTTCTCCCGCGAGACCTTGGGCATGTCAGACCCGCTCACGGTGGCCAGGAGGACAGGCTGTGAGCGGCTGTCTTGTGGATGACCATGAAAAATCAGCCGAGAGCCATCAGTAGGGACCAGGAAGGAGTGGTTTGAGAATACCTTTGACCTAAAATGTCTTTGTCTTCCACCAGCTTATTCCAGTGGAGAGCAGGTGGTGGCTTCCAGCCATTGACCGTGGTGGCCTGTGGTCGATGGGCACATTGTTGTGTGTGGACACGTCAGGTAGAAGCAGGCCTGGCTCTGACAAGTCCCACTTAGACTTTCCAAGGGAATCAGACACGAAGACAACCGTGACGCATCAGGATGTGCTTTCCAATGTTACCATGTGGCAACGGGAAGCACCTTCCACCATCCAGAACCCGTCGTGCATGCTCCAAGGGGCAGCTTCCTTAGAGGCACAGGGGAAGGCGACGAGTAAAGAAATGGCCGTCTTGCTTAAATATTGGTAGTGACTCAACTCTGTGCTGTGCAGGGGGTTCTCCATATGTAACTTCATCGGATCCCACAGCTCCTTGAATGAGTATCACCACCCTGGCCATTTATTATGGTTAAGGGAACACGGGATTGAAAAACTGCCACACCTTGTCCCAAGCCATGTAGCTGGCCATATCTGGGCTCATCCTGGGGTCTTTGGCGGATGAACCTACATTTTTTGGTTTTCAGCTGTATCACGTTAATTATCCTACCGATTCCATTCCTTCCTTCCTTCCTTTCCAAAAGGCACTTAACCTAGAGCTCTAGCATCTCTATCCTTGAGTGTACCCCTCTCCCCAGCACCTTGCCTATTTCACCTTCTCTTTGAAAAACTCTGAATTATGAGCAAAATGTTCTTGCAAAATGAGGGAAAGGGGATTGTGTGAGCTCACAGTATCTTAAAAATAGTGCTGGAGCAGCTCAGGGATCCTGGGCATCCCTGTTAGAGGCCCAGACCTGGCATAAACTATTTTTTTTTTTGTGGCTATGGAAAAGTCATCCCTTTTGGTTTCTACACCTGTGACAGGAAATGGTTAGAGTATGCAATCTCATGAGGGTCAGTCTAGCTCCCAAGATCCTCAATAATATGCATCACAAATGGGAAGCCTGAACATACAGAACAGAACTTAGTATTGTCATAAACTGTAACTTACATAAATGAGTCTAATTGGACACAGAGTTCATGATACACTTAGTTGGTGACATGCTGTCTGGCAATTGAGCTTCAGTGGGAGCACTCCATGTAACTGACTATAATTTGTTTGACTTTTACACAAATAACATACATTTTGTTTCTTGCTCCTTGACTCCCCGCCCCCCAGGCTTGTATCTTGTCTGTTTTTTTAAAACTTTCTCCTCATATTATATGGAATGTACTATGCACATCTGGAATGTAATCCACACGTGTAACATACACATGTCCCAGGTCCCACCTCTAACAGCTGGGCTTCCCTCTCTGCCCCTTTCCACATGTCAGATGCACATAATTTTCTTTATTCCTCCGTTACCTCTTTCTTTATTGTTTCGCACTCATGGTTCTGGAAATGGAACCCGGGGCCTTGCACATGCTACACATAAGCTCAGAGCCTGGGCCACCCCAGTCCTCATCTGGGGTTCTTAAGAAGTGCTGGCATCTACCACCATTGTCCCTTTCTGTGTTCACACCTGGGGAGAGACTTGTCTCAAGGTCCCTTACAAGGTGATATCCTATGAGAAAACAAAAAGACCCTCCATCTGTTCAATCAGCTTCCATGACCCATCCCACCAGGTCCCCACGCCCACAGAGGAGATCATGTCCCCTGAGGCAGACTTGGAAATTCCCGATAGAGACCCAGGAACTGATGGGATTCAGCCCCTGACCCTCGTGCCACCCCTGGGGACATAGAGACCCCTCCTAGTCTGTGCCATGCCTTTGGTGAACTGGCCCGAGGTGCCCCGCCCCATCCTTCCCCACCTGGTAGCCTCTTGACCTTTGTCTGGCAGTTCTTGCACTGTCTGTCTGTGCCCCACTCCACCTGCGGAGCCTCGTCCCCTGCCTTCTGCCTGTCCCAGGGAAACTTTCTGATTCTGTTCCTGTGGTGATTCCCTTATTTACCTCCGTGAGCCTCTCTCTTGCCTCTTGAACCCTTGGCCAGTATGTTTGGTTTTTAAAATTCATCTCAGACCTTGGGATGAATCCTGAGTCAAGACGAGTTTTGGGAGAACTGATTTCACTTATGGGCCTGGAGGGAGTGGTGCCCCTCCACCCCATATTGGTCACCTGCTCATCGTAAAACGTGTCTTAGGGGAATTTCTTTTCTATGAGGTTCTGGATACTGGGGGCCAAGGCTGTGTAAATTCAGCTGTAGGGCTCCTGGAGGTTTCTGTATGACGGGATGGAGGGTATGGGAAGGGGAGATGGTCCAGGGACAGTGGTGCTGTATCCCCAGTAGTGGGGCATCCTGGAGCATGGGTCAGGGAGGATTGGGAAGGGCTGTGCTCTCAGGCAGGACTGGATCCTGGGAAAGGGCTAACCTCAGGCCTGCCTGTAGGGGGCGCTTGGCTCCAGGACCCAAGACTGCAAGATCTCAGCCGTTTCTAAGCATCAGGCTCTGCCAGTTCCCAGAGATTGGATTCTGGGTCACTGGCCCATAGCAGAGGTGGCCTGGTCCACCCTGAGGCCACCCTGTCTCCCTCCACTTAGAAACCACTGTGTTCTGAGAGTGTCTTTAACGTTGCTGTGTGCCTATGATCATTATCTTGCAAAGCTCACGTCATGTTATTTCACATTAGGCTCATTTCTATTTTATAGATAGATGCATAGCTGAGGCTCAGTTACGTACTCAGCCTGTGGTCATCGTGGAATATGAACCCAGGCTGTGATTTCAAAGCCGATCCGTCTTTCTGGCAGGCCTTGACATGAAGCAAAATAAGCTTTTAAAAGTAGGGAGAGTTAGTTTCCTTATCCTGTTTCCCCGGTCGGAATGTTGGCTGCTGGTTGGTGCTAGAATTAAAGGAAAGTAAATCTTTTGATTCTTTTGTTTTAAAAATTAAAAGGTTTTGGGCTGGGGATATAGCTCAGTTGGTAGAGTGCGTGCCTTGCATGCACAAGGCCCTGGGTTTGATCCCCAGCACCAAAATAAAGTAAAATAAAAGGACAATGAGCGAAGTGTACTTGTATTGAAATGATGTGATGCTTCGCTGGTATTAATGTTGGCAGGGGAGGGGTGGAGAGAATTAAGGAGTAAAACTCCCTGTTGCCCAAGGGGAGCAGCACCTTAGGGGAAGAAAGCAGAAGGGTCCTGTGGATGAATTTCACCAACTCTGATTCTGCGGATGACAGCCCTCTGAACCCTCCACAAGGACCAGAGAAGTAGCTGTGGGAGAGGGCAGATGCTCTGCTGGTACTTAGCCCACAGGCGTAGCTGAGTAGGAGGCAATGCCAAAAGCCTCGAGTCCTTTGGCATGGATTTTGAAAATTGTAAGATTTACAATTTGAAACCCTGAAGTGCATGAGAATTTTCTACTTGCCAAAGAGATCCCACTTGTAAAAAATCTTCTACTTGTGTTTCTCCTCTGGGTTGAAACAAATAGATTTTAAGTGTCGGCCTGGCTCTCATTTTGCATCCTGTTCAAAGGTCAGGAAAAAAAAAAAAAGATGGTGTTAGTGTGTTATTGGAAGAATAAACTCAAAGCACCCCCTCCCCCATCTTACACCCGGCCTACCTCTCCCCCAGTGTCCTGCGGGCATCTTTTTTTTTTTTGTTATTGGTGCAACAGCAATTCTAGCATGAGTAATTTGCTCCATGTGCCTCATTAGAGTAAAGCTGTTAACATCCGTAAATATCAAGGATTTCATTTTCAAGGTTTGCCTTTGGATGGGAGGGGTTTTCTTTTTTTTCTCTTTTGACTACCTGTGTAATGTCAGGAACAAGCCTGGCTTTGTTGTTCTTCCTGCCTCTTACCTCACCTGGCCTGGACCTCAGGCAATCCAGATCGTCTTGGGAGTGCACAGGAAGGCAGCTGCCACCCGCAACAGGCTGTCACAGCTGGGTCATTTTCTAAGAACCAAAGGACGTGACTGCAGTTTCCAGGCCTGGCTGTGGCTCACTCAGGGAGCATTGACATTTAGCTCGCCGTGACCTGTGCACTGGGGGATGGTTGAAGTCACTGCCTGATTCATAAACTTATAGGTGATTAAACTTGTAAAGTATTTTGAGGCTGTTGCTTTCATTCATTTATTCCAAACAAACATTTGTTGTTGAATGAATAGTGACTTTGATTTAAAAACACTACACAGGCATGAAACACTGGCAGCTTGTAGATAACAATTTTTTTTTATTTGCTCTCCTAAAGGAATTTCATTACCAAATCCTCATGAATCTTGAACCTCAGGAAGAATAATCCTTTCTTTTGTTGGCATTTTAAATTTAGAATAATCAGACAATAGTAGAGCATTCTGTGCAAAGCATTCCTTTTAGGCTACCCATTTATTATACACTGCTCTTAAGAGGAGATGAATTTGATTAGCGCTCAACATCCAGTGTTTCTGCATAGCTAATACCAGGAAGAAATTTCCAGAAAGTTGGGCTTGCTGTTTAATGTTATTATAGAGTTGGCTTTTAATTATCTGTGTTAATGGAGTATAATCAGTGATGTACATACTCCAGAATCATTTCCGTTGGCATTGGGGAGCATTGTATGATACTTTTATTAAAGTATTAAAATTGTGCTGCATTCTTTGGGCTCATCGCTCATCATAACAAGAAAGGAAGAAAGTATGCCAGAGAGATGGGTGGGGAAGGTCAGCTAGAATTTTAAAACTTATTACAGATAATCAGTACGAATGATCCCAAGACTATTATCTCGATTATTTAAATAGAAAATAATCTTCATTGTTTAAATAGATGATGCACTGCAGCTGATAAGAAAAGAAACGAGACTATCACATTGAAGATTTCCACACATGATGTATGTTTCTGTTCCCCAGCTCTGCATTTTGAGGTTTTCTAAAAGTGAGTAAAAGCTGTCAGGCTAGTTATGCCCCAAACCTGTCCAGCGCATCACTGGGGCTCCAGGTACCTGGTATCTGGACATGTTCTTGTTTCTAAATAACCTTCCCCTGTCGTTGTGATGGAAGTTACTATTTGTTATTTAAAAATAGCCCTCTTCACATTCATTCAGCTCTTTATTATTATTTTTTTAAAACAGTGAATGCTTTTATTTATTATTTATTTTTTAGAGCTTTGTGGTTGTTCACCGTGGTTGGGTTCATCCCTGTACACCCACACATACATGGCTGTGGGTTTGCAAGTTCAGTTCATGTTCTCCCCCCTTTTCCCTCCTGTCTTCCCTCCCCTATCCCTTTCTCCTTCCTCTACTCTATTAGGTTTCCTTTCGCTCATCTATTCATTTATATTTTACTGGTTCTTTATGTTATCCTACTTTCCCTTATTTTACTCCTGCTTCCACATATGAGAGAAAACATTCGACCTTTGAGTTTCTGAATTTGGTTAATTTCACTTAGCATGAGAGTCTCCAGTTCCATTCATTTACTGGCAAATTTCATTCTTCTTTATGGCTGAGTAGAACTCCATTGTGTGTGTGTGTGTGTTTGTGTGCGTGCATATCTCAATTTCTTAATCCATTCGTCTATTGACGGGCATCTCTTAACTTAGCTATTGTGAATTTTGCTCCTATAAACATTGATGTGGCTGTGTCATTGTAATATGCTGATTTTAGATCTTTAAAAACTTTTTTTTAGTTATAGATGGACACAGTATCTTTATTTTATTTATTTTTATGTGGTGTTAAGGATCGAACCCAGTGCCTCACGTATATGAGGCAATGCTCTACCACTGAGCTGCAACCCCAGCTTCTGGTTTTAGATCTTTTGGGAAAATACCCAGGAGTAGGATAGCTGGGTCATGTGGTGTTTCCATTTCTCGTGTTTTGAGGAATCTCCATGCTGGATCCCAGAGTGGTCGTGCTCATCTGCAGTCCCACCAGCAATGTAAGAGTGTTCCTCCCCCTCCAGAAACCTCGCCAGGATGTACTGTAGTTCACACTTGATAATCGCCATCCTGACTGGAGTGAAACGAGATCTTAGTGTAGTTCTCATTTGCATTTCCCTGATTGCAAGAGATGTTGAACATTTTTTTCACATATTTATAGGCCTTTTATCTGGATATTAATCCCCTATAAGAGGACTAGGTGGCCAAGATTCTCTCCCGAACTGCAGGTTCTCTCTTCATGCTCTTAATCATTGGCTTTGCTGTGCAGAAGCTTTTTAATGTGATGGCATCGCACTTATTGATTCTCAGTTTTATTTCTTGTGCTTTGGGGGTCTTGGTAAGGAAGTGGGTGCCAGCACCTGTATGATGGAGTGCTGACCCTGTGGTTTCTTCTAGCAGTTGTAATGTTTCATTCAGTTGGTTTTTAATGGGCAGCAATGACAGAAAGAATTTTTGCAGAGTTTATTTTCTGAGTAGGGGGCTTCTGGATTTCTTATGTCTTCTTAGTGTAAAAATGTATTTCTGCATCACCTGCTGTTGGTCCCTCCCCTCCTACCATATTTGGCCCTATCTGTGGCCCATTTACCTGAGTGATGAGATTGCTTGGTTCGTGCCTTGGGGGGCAGTGATGGTCAGTTTTTCAGAGTGAGATGATTGGGGCGGAGCTAGTGTGTCAGAAAAGAACTCCAGTCTTTGGCTACAGGGTTGCCTGTGGGATTGTTCTTGGTAAGGCGGTATGAAGGTCTCTGTCACTGCGTTCTGTCTGGGCACCAGCAAGGTGCAAGCGGCATTGATTGCTTCTGCCGGCTTGCCCACCTGTCGCCAGGCTGGGAGACCTTTGCCTGCTTCCCCTCCCTCACAAGTGCCTCTGCAGTACACCTGTGTGGATGCACCTGGACCCCTCAGCTCCCCAACTGGACACCAAGCAAGGGAAGCCTGGGAGGAGGGTCATGTGGCTCCTTGGTGGAGGCTGCTTTCTATGTTTTTAGTCTTACAGGTCAACGCTGCAAATAAATATCCTCCTGTAGCGTCCGTGTGTGCTGCGACAGGGCTGACCGCACCACCGTGTGCGAGACAGACTGTGCCGTGGGGCTCAGGTGCTCTTTGTTCCTCTGCCAGATCAGACACCTACCTGCTGCCAGATCACAGTCTGCTCTGCAGACACGGAGGGAAGACCACTGTCCACCAGACTGCTGCGGGTGTGGCCTGTCACTGAACTTCAGCTTTGTACCAACCTTCTGAGTCAGTGTCTCACTTGTTAGCTATTGAACTTGAGGATCACGCCAATAAGTAATCCTCTTCTCAAAAAACATACTTATGTGGGATATCTGGATGTTCCATTTCCAAAGTAGCATATTGTTCTGAAATTGAGAGGATAGAGACAAAGAGAGAGAGAGAGAGAGAGAGAGAGAGAGAGAGAGAGAGAGAGAGAGAGAGAGAGATATGGAATCTTTAAACAAAATCAAAGCATTTAATTGGAGGTTTTGGTAACAGCAAGTTGTGAAACTGATGTTAGAACCATGCCACACTGATCACCAGCTCCTATGGCAAGCTCCTTGTCATGCATTAAACTTTTTTTTTTCTTTTTAAATTTTTTGTTCTGGGGATTGAACCCAGGGTTGCTGAACCAGTGAGCCACGTTCTCAGCCCTTATTATTTTTGATTTAGAGTTCGAGTCTCTCTGAGTTGCTTAGGCTGGCTTTGAACTCACATGCTCCTGTCTCGGCCTCCAGAGCTGCAGGAACCATCATTCTTCGTGGTTAACTCAGCTTTTTTTTATTTAACCCAGGACTGCTCTCGTCTGCTCTCAGCCCATTGAGAAAGTAGCATCTACTTCTCACCATCCCTGGCCAAAGAAAGAGGGGCCTGCGCTCCCAGTTAGAGCTGAACCCTTGCTGGGAACTTTCTGACCCTTCTCAGCACCGCCTTTAGCGATTAGGAATACGGTTCCCCTGGAGTCGTAGAGAGCACCCTGCGGCTTGCCGAGGGCCCAGGGTGCTCTCAGACATGGGAGGCGTTCTTTGAACATGTGAGGCAACATTTTCCTGGACGGGCCTCCCTGCCATAATTGTGACCAGAAAAAGGCGCGGTCTGCACACGCTTGGCAGGGCCGAGGGGCAAGGGTGAGCGTGTAAGTACGTCTTAGGCCTTGGAGACACTTGCTGCTGACGAAGAAGTTCCCTTACAAAGCCCCGAGGAATTTCCCTCCTTCCCCTGGAGGTGACGATAACCTCTAATTCGTGCACCTTTGCATCTAGTAGGAAGGCCCAGGAGTGCAGGCTGCCACTGAGCTGCTTCGGGCTGGCGTCCCAGAGTGGTGGCACTGCTGTCTGGGTGCTGGGACTCAGTGGCATGGGCATGGGAGCAGGGAGCTGTCTGCCCTGCACCCTGCAGGGGAGTGCGGTAACCACGGGCAGCCAATCAGGGGGCAGGCAGGCTTTCCTGGTGGCGGTAAGGGAAGGAAAGAGGCTAAGATGAATATGTGGGTGGGTGGTCCAGCTCCTCCCAACAGCTCTTCTGCAAGATCCTACAATAAATGTCTGGCTTGTTTGTGCAGCGAGCCGGCCAGTGGACGACAGAGCCCTTGAAGATTCCTTCAAGGACCTGTCCTGCCCTCGCAGGGGGCTCCCCTTTGACAAACACCGCTGCAGTGTTGGATGCGACCTCCGCCAGGTGCCCTGGGTAGGAAGTGTGTTCTGACCTCATTTCCCACCGGAGTTTAAAGGGGGAGGGAGGGGGCCTAATTAGTCCCTCATTAAGCACTTAGAATGAAATACCACAATTCTCCTGAAAAGAGAGTCTAGTCGCTGCATAAAAAGCCAGACACATTTTTAACATCACATCAGAATACAAAGTCATTTTTAAATAAAAGATTTCTGTAGTTGTGGGAAATGACTGTATTTTAATCGGATCTTTACATATCAGCGTTACAAAGGGCTCCTTTAAAATGCAGTGATTTTAATAATTCTGCCTGTCTCGGAAGCTGCCTGGTAATCCGGAGCTTCACCTGAGGTTATTCTTCCCCGTCATATTTGCAGGCGGCCCCGCACCAGACACGAGATATCCACCTGGGGTGGCCTTTTAAAGCCACGCTTTTAATAGAAAATAAATGAAGGTCTTAAAGCCTTCTTCCTGTCCAAGAGGAAAGGCGCGCTCCCTTCACACTGCCTGGCTGGGTTCCAGCTCACTCGCCCAAGAAGTGTGATTAAAACAAGGCCCGGCTTAATTAAAATAGTGTGAGAATGTAATCAGAGGTGACTTCACTGGAAGTCACCGAAAGATCTCAGATAGGCAACTCCGCAGCCGCTGACGGCGCCACTTGCCCGTTTTACCTCCTATCAACGTCCAGTTTGCCATCCACGTCTGCAGTGCCAGAAGACGCCTGGCAGGGTCCCTTTGCCCGTCGGGTCCTGCCTTCCAGCCATTCCCCACCTGTGAGGCTGAGGAGTCAGGGAGAGACCAGGAGGCAGAAGGAATGGAAGACAGGGTGCCGAGCATTTCACCTTCAGTAGAGCTGATGCCGGGGAAGAGACCAAAGGACCAAAGGACATCATGGCCCTGACTCCTGTGCAGCTCACAGGTCTCTGCACATGTTAGTTAGAGAGGGTAGAACAGCCCACGCCGGAGCAGCCTGCGCGTCAGCTAGGGCGCACAGCTAGGGCGCACAGCTAGGGCGCTGTGTCGGGTGGGTGCTCTGCGTTTTCGTTTTCGGTTCTGCTTCTCCCGGGCCCGTTATCCGCCAGCTCTGCACTCAGGTCCAGCCAAGTCTCAAGGAACATGTGGAGGAGCTGATCTGGAGCTCACACCTGAAGCCAGGAGCACAGGCCCTAGAACCTTAGGCTGTGAGCTTGGTCTCGCGGAGAGGGGACAGCCTGTCCCACTGAGCCTGGGCCCTGGAAAGCCTGATCACAAAGGTTCTTAATTCTGCGGTTCTAAAATAAAAGCTGAGACTTTCTCTCATCTGCTTCAGCTCTCTGTTCTGTTTCTTGCTACTATTAAAGGAAACAAAGAAATCTCTGTTTTCCATAGTTGAGGGTGGCTTCAAAATCGGGCACGACTTCTTGTTCTAAGTGGGCAGTTTGGGCTCTTGGGACCTCCTGTGTCCTAGGACATTCTTCGTCACCTATGATAGCCGCCTTAAGAAGTGAATGACTGAGAACTAAAACCATGTGGAGCCTTCAGAGGATTTAGCCTCAGTCCAACCCAAGTCGTTATGAATGTCACATCTGAAGGTGATAAAATAACCCTGTCTTTGGAACTAATTCATTTGTTACATTTAGTGAAGACCAAAGCATGAGCTCACCAGTAGGAGAGAGAGAGGGGGGTACAGAGTGTTTATTTCTTTATGGGAATACATGACTTTAGCCTATAAAATAAAAACCCCAGATGTAGCTCAAATAGGTCTTCTTGATTCTGAAATGACTGATCAGTTTTAAAAAATTATGGGGTTCACTGCCAATAGGAGTGTGGATGGGTGAAGTCATTTTGGAAAGTGGTTTGGCACTGTTGTATAACCGTGAATGTTCATATGCCCATTCCTAGCAGAACCCCAGGGAAACTTGTGCCTATGTGTATTTTTTTTCTAATGGACACAGCATGTTTCTAACAGGGAAGGAAAAAAAAACCCTGGAAGCTGAAAATTTTTTGAAGTCCATCAATAGAGGGAAATATATATATTCACACTGTGAAACTGTGAAAAGAAAAACCGAGATGAGTTAAATTTAACAAAGTGTACTTGAGCAAGAAAAAGGTTCTAGAACTGGGCAGCGTTCCAGAACAAAGACGGTTTGGAATGCTCAGCTCCAACACAAATCCAGGTTACATTTATAGCCAGGGAAGAGGAAGCAGCCAACAGAAACCACCCGATTGGCTGCAGTGCACTGGACTCCCGTGGAGTGGTCTGATCATTTGGTACCCTGCAACTGGCCAAAGCTCAACTGTTGTGACTGGCTGAGACTCAGTTGCTTGGTTACAAGAGATTGTACCTCTTAGATTAAATGATAATTTATTTACACATCAGATTAGGGTACAGTTCATTATGTACAGGGGCTGCTTTGGGGCAAACTTTGTCACTGCAGTACAGAGACAGATTTAGGACAAAATATCCCAAACACAATGGAATATTATATAGTAGTAAAAATGAACAAGCTATAGCTGCCTAAAATAACATTGTTCAATTTGAGGAACTATATTGTGTGTGTGTTTGTGTGTGTGTGTGTGTGTGTGTGTGTGTGTGTGTAGGGGGGAAACTAGTTACAAGAGACTACATATGATATGATAGAATTATTTGTAAAGTTTTAAATCAAGCAAAATGAACTAATATGTTTTAAGAAACAGTAAATGCAAAATTCAGGATAGCAGTTACCTTGGGAGAGGAAGCAGGGGGATATTTTAGTAATGCATAGTTCTTAAAAAGGGTAATAGGCTTAAGGATGTTAGTTTCAGTCTTATGCTTCATGGATTATATGCATGCTGCCTGCATTCTTTCACAGGTATCCAGTTTTGTATTGTGCAGGTCTTGTGAAAATGAGACCGTGGATCGGAATCCCCCCTTCATGCTCTAGGTCTCTACCTGTTACGTGTCATGGTCCCCTATCCTAGTCCTTAGTATCTGGCCGTCACACAGTGAAATCCGCCAGAGAGCTGGGTGACTGCTTACAGATTGAGGCTGCCAAGTGACCTTCATAAACAGGATGGGGGATACAGTTCTTCCCACCCAAAGCCTAGAAAATCTTGGATGAAAGAAAATCTGTAAAACAAGGCTTGGTGACCTCTTGGAAAACCTGTATTTATTGCCCCAACAGTGACTGGTACTTCTGAATGTGGAGCATCCTCCTGGATTGGTTGATTATGAGAACCTCATTCTTTCTGCATCTTGCTGTTTTTGTCTCAGTGACCCGTGTCCTTTGGAGCGAGGTGGGTGTTGGCATGTTTGTGATGATGTCATGGGTACGCAGCCAGGCAGATGGTCACAGGCTCAAGGGTTCCATCTTGAAAAAATCCAAGGCAGCTGTGTGAGAACTCGGTCCACGTGGGAAGAAGTATTACCATAAAAGCGGAAAATGGAAGCAGGACTGGGGTCCTGCTGGGCCTTGGCCTTCTCCACTGCAATTAGTTGTTCCTCAGTAACTCGGGTCAGTGTTGGCCGGAGGGCGAGCCTCAGGCCTGAGCGTGTGCATAGGAGCAGGTGGGGCGTGCTCGGGTCCACAGGCAGCGTCTTGCTCTAGCTCTCCCTTCAGTGAGTGTGTGGAATCCTTACCCAACCAAACCTTTGTCTTGAGAGCGCTCAGAGGGCCCTGCAGAACCGGGTATTTTCAGACAAATTCTCAGACAGGAAAATGTGCTGCCTGTCTGTTTTCTAAAATAGTTTCAACATCTTTTATGTAATGCTGATGCATCTAGAAGTGAAAATGCTAAGTTTCATTTCACTAAAAAACTGGAAAAATGTTTTTTTTTTACACTTGAACCTTTAGCTTTAAAATTGCAATTAGTGGCCTTTTTGCCACAGTCTCCCGACATCGACGCGCCCTGTTCACTGACAGATGGAAACGTATTGACTGAGAATGTAGCGTGGGCAAAGAGCTGTGCAGAATGATGGGGGGAAATGCAGAGACCTGGTCAGGGTCCTGCGGAGCTCATATTCCAGAAAGGGACAGAGATTGTGGCACAGCCAAGAAAATGCAGTGTGTGGAACCTGTCAGGAGGGAAGGGACTCCTGACCAGAATCCAAAAAAAGAGTCACTCAAATAAGTGAGAAGGATGGAGGGCCCAGCATAAAGAATTGTGCCTTGTCTTACTAAAATGTCACCCGATTTTATGACACACGTAAAGGCATCATGACAATGAAATCAAGTGAGTTCAAATAGAATTGTCTCATGCAGGACTGTTAGGGGCTAACTTTGTCTCTTCTGCCTTCTTTAATTATGTTGCAAAGAAGCCATAGGTTTACATTCTGTGAAACTGTTTCATAGTTGTGATCAGGGAAGAGGATTATAATTTAGTTTAAAAGTAATTTAGTATTCTTTTGATTCTTTTGGTAAAATTGGAAGTAAGAAATTTAATATTTTTGTAACATTTTCTGGTATAATTCTGGTACCTCTGAAAAAGGAGTCGAGCCCCAATCAGAAACCTGACTTGCACTGAGTGTGGTGGTGCACGCCTGTAATCCCAGTGGCTCAGCAGGCTGATTCCAGAGGATCGCAAGTTCAAGGCGAGCCTTGGCAATTTAGCGAGGCTTTAAGCAACTTGGTGAGATCCTGTCTCTAAATAAAATATTAAAAAGGCCAGGGATGTGGCTCAGTGGTTAAGCACCCCTGGGTTTAATCCCTGGTACCAAACAAAAAAACCCCAAATACCTTGACTTGCTTTGGGTGTCATCATTTATCACAGACATCTCAAAGTATAATAATGATAGTACCTTATATATCAAATAGCACATGGTTTATAAAATGCTTTACTATACTCCATTTAAACTTGGTCAGTTTGTAAGCGAAAGAGTGATTCAGGGCAGCATTGTAACTTTGCCTCCTAGAATACACAATGATGACTCACTCACTTGTTCTCAACTACTGTATGTACTGGTAGCATTTGTAAACAATCCGTTCTTACATTATTTATTTTCCCCAAATACTATTGCCAACTGGTCTTGCCTGTTTTTCTTTTTTTCTCTTTGAGTAATCTATTTCACTAAATTTCAGCAATTCTAAATCAGAGTACTGTCTAATAGACCACAAATGAATATGTTTGCTATCAATTCAAACATCTTATGGGATAATCATGAAACTCATTCTTAATATTTATTGATAAAGTCACATTATGCTGTCTAATAATTGAAAGAAATGTATGCATATGTCTCTTGCTTTTTTAGCAAAAGAAATAATTTACAGTAAATATTTGTAATTATTGCAGGCAAATGTTTACAGCTCTTGAATGGCAATCTTTATTATTTCTATCACTTTGATTTTATAGATGACTTTTGTGCAGAAATACTTCTTTTCTGTCAATGCCTTTGTCCCTTCCCACACATATTGCCCATTATGGACACAGTAATTTGTCCTTCGGCCACAGTGAAGTAGACCATCCTTTATCCTTGGTTAGCTGAGTGCCTCTCTAGCCGTTTTTATGGCCGTACAGAGATGCTAATGCTAATTAATGTTTTAGTGGAAAAAAGCTGGCAAATAAAACTGATAAATTTGAAGCATGAATTATAATTTCAGCATGATTGCCCTGGCTATAATAATAATGATTACACAGATAATATTTATAAAGTGCTTTCAGCATGCTACACACTCTGCACTACATACTTTACTCATATAACTTATTTAATTCTCCTGTCTATGTTGTGAAGTAGGTATTAATATGCTCAATTTGCAGATGAATTTATAACCACAATGCTTCACAACAGTAAAGACTTTATTAACTCTATAAATATATAACTATACATTATCTTTATAACTATATATAGTTATACATATTAACTATACATAGTTATACATGATATATATATATATATATATATATATATATATATATTTAAGTTGTCAAAAATATTGGCAAGTGAAATTGATTTTTGCATCATAAGGAAACATTTAGTGGTGAGACGGTGAGACATTTATAATTTTTTTGTGGTACTGGGAATTGAACTCAGGACCTCACACATGCTAGGCGAGCACTGAGCTACATCTTCAATCAACCCTTTTGGCCTTGAACTTGAGATCCTCCCTCTGCCTCCTGGGTAGCTGGGATTACAAGCAGTGCAATTACAAGTGAGTACATGAGTGTGGGGATGTACAGACACATCACCTAGTGGTGTTTAGATCAGCAGTCGGACATATATGCAGAGGGTCCTGTAAAATTATATATAATGTACCTTGTCTATATTTAGACATATTTAGGTGCACAAATGCCATTATGTCACAGTTGCCTACAGCCTTCAGTATGGTAACATGCTGTACAGGTTTGCAGCCTAGGAGCCATAGGCTAGACCCCAGAGCCCAGGTGTGTACCAGGCTAGACCACCCAGCTTTATGTAACTGTGCTCCATGGTGTGCACAGGATGGAATCGTCTCATGGTGGTGTCTCAGAACCTCTCCCTGTGGTTAAGTGGTACCTGACTCTGTACATCATTTCTGTTGTTCACTCAACAAACACTGACTTAGTGACAATTTACATGCCAGGATGCTGTAGGCACCTCTGGGGACACTGTGATGCAGGGCGCCTCCCTTGCGTTTAAGGCACTTCCCAGGTAGTGGGAGAGATGGAGCTGCTTAAAAGACGAGTACAGGAAACTGTGACAATTGCT
This sequence comes from Ictidomys tridecemlineatus, assembly GCF_052094955.1. Classification (NCBI taxonomy): domain Eukaryota; kingdom Metazoa; phylum Chordata; class Mammalia; order Rodentia; family Sciuridae; genus Ictidomys; species Ictidomys tridecemlineatus. The sequence goes on along the minus strand of NC_135484.1, from coordinate 148,099,189 downwards.
GTAACAGTGACAGGTACAAAGTCTTGTAGAAACCTAGAGATGAGGCCTTGGCTTCCCAGAAGGCAACCCGGGCTCTTTCCCAGCCCTGAGAGTAGGGGAATGAGCGAGTGTGTGAATGAAGAGGAGTGTGGAGGGGACAGAGGAGACAGGATGTGGAGAGGGCATGAGGAGGGCGGATGGTTCAGGGATGTGTCCCTGCCTCTGCAGGAGGCCCAGCTGGCCAGGGTTGGATGACAAGGAGCCTCACCTGCCACTCAACGGAATGAGCAGGTCCTCTGTGTGCTGCAAGGTCCTCAGCACAGAATCCAGGGAACTCTAATGAAGTGATCCTGAATAGGGATGCCCTTCCTTTCCCCCGGCTTCTTCCTTCCCTCCTTCCTCTGCAGAGGGTGAGTGGGAGCATGCGCGGTGCTGATTCATGGGAAGAGGCGTCAATGGAGGAATCAGGTAGAAAATGAAGTTACAAAGGTGATGCTTATAACAAGGGAGAGTGACCCCAGATGCAGGAAGGAGGAGGGAGGTCGGGATGGGAGAAGAGGGCCCAGCTGAATGCACACAGAGAAAAGAATACAGGGCAGTTGGTGACAGGAGGAAGTCACCTGAGAAGACCCTGAGGCCTTCGAGACCAAGGGGCTGATAAGCTGTAGGGAGACCTGCGGTCGGACGGGCTGGACTGTGCAGGACGTGGGGGCCACCATACGAAGCCCGACTCAGGGGTGGTGCTTCAGGCAGAAGGTGCTAAGCAACCCTGTCTGTAAATAAAATATAGAATGTGCTGGGAATGTGGCTCAGTGGTTGAGCGCCCCTGAGTGCAGTCCTCTACACACAAAGGCAAACGGGGACTCATTATGGGACCTGTATTAGTCCGGTTTCAGTTACTATCATGAAATATGTGAGGCTGGATTCTTTATGAGGAAAAAAGGCTTATTGAGCTCACAGTTTTGGAGTGTGAAAGTCCAGGCAGCATGGCCCTGGCCCTGGTGAGGGCCCACCTGGCTGTGCCACATCATGGCGGATGGCTCCAGGATGGAGCTTAGATGAGAGAGAGAGAGAGAGAGAGAGAGAGAGAGAGAGAGATCACATGGCCAGACAGGAAGCCAGAGAGAGGGAGGGGCTGGTCTTGCTTTTTGTTGTTGTTGTTGTTAATGACAGCCCTCTCTCAAGAACCAACTCAGGGTCCCAGGAGAATCTTGATCCCCTTTCAGGTCAGTGACCTCAGTGACCAAGGTCCCACTGCCTCTTAATGGTGGCACACTGGGAGCCAAGCTTCTAACATGGGATCCCTTGTGGGACAAGGCACATCCCAACCATGGCAGGACGCATAAATGATTCTGTTGATTCCTTGACAGTCTCCTGTGTTTCATGTTGTGATGAACCTAAGACCTGTGGTGTGTTAACTCTGTACACAGGTAAACATGTCGGGGTATTTTTAAACTCGGGGATCTAGTATGCTTAGAAATCCCTGCCTGTATTTTCATCTTTATTTAGGGGTTTCACAGATGGCTTTTTATTTCATCACCTGTCTTCTTTCTAATGAAACTTAACCACTCAGATAAATCTTGGATTTTAGGATTTTATTTCATCTTTTGGCATCTAGATTTGGAATTGCTTGACATTTTTTTTTCATTTACTAAAATTACTTCTTTCACTGTCATTAGCAATCTAAACGTAATGAGTTCAGTTGAGCTTAGAAATTAAAACCAAAGGACAGTCACATCCAAAAAGAGTGATATTAGGATTTGGGTGACATATCAACTTTGGGGGGGGAAATGCAGTGATATAGTATGATATTGAACTTTGTTATAACAAGGACAGAAATGTGGACAGCGAGATTAGTTGTGTAGGGGTGGGATGGTGCTGAACTTGTGAGCGAGGGCTCTGTGCACCTCGCCGGCCTGCACACTGGCTTTGACCTCCATGAGCTGTCCCAGGCTTAGCTTTCCCGTTGACCGCAGAGGTAGGGGCATGACTAGCCCTTGCAGGGTGTAAGGCCCTTCGCAGAGCACAGGAACATAGAGGTGTCTCATGAGGTTGGTGACCACCCTGGCTGTCACGGATGGTGGTCCCTACCAGGGTTATCAGTGGAGGCACTGGGGATTTCAAAGTAAAAGGCAAAAAGTGAAAGGCCAGGTGGTGAACACGTGTTCCAAAATGGCCTTGCTTTGGGGCTAGAAAGAATCTGAGCATCAAATTCAGCCTGTTCCTGACACTGTACGAAGGACTAGGCACTCTTTATTTCTCTGAACTCTTGGAAGTGGGATGGGGAGGAGGCGGGAAACAGGATCATTTTGCTGCTGATGTTAGGGGATGGGGTAGGAAACAACCCTGGGCCAGAACTTGCTACCCTGGGGAAGGGGAATGGTTGTGCCTCTGCTTGCAGTTGTTTTATTTTATTGGACCCGTGTGCATGTGTTGAGTGTGTGTGTGTGTGTGTGTGTGTGTGTGAGATGGGGCGATCACACAGCGTGGTGTTGCTCTTTTCTGTGACTTTGGCTAATGCTGACTGTGGCCACAGGAGCTTCTAACTCAACCAGAATGTTGTGTGTGGTTCCAGGTCCAGACCTCTTACCTCCAGTCTCTACTGCCACCTTTTCTACTCAAGCAAAATCTGTGTGAGGAGATCTGCTGGGAGGAGCCGGGGCGCATGGTCCTGCATTGTGATGAAAGCACCTAGTGCAGGTAAGCACCCTGTGTCGTCAGCCCGAGCCACGGGTCTCCAGAGAGCCGTGAGTGCGGCAGTGTCGCCACACACACCAGAAAGATTTCCGCACGTCCACGTTCTCTCCCTCTGTGGATTCTTTGATAAAAGAGACTTATCAAAATAGAAGGGTTACTTTCTTAGTGGGAAGGAAAACAATTTCTACATATTTTTGAGATGGCTGGTCAGGCTAGATGGCAAGATACTGTTAAGAAAGGGATGATTCTGAAGGCAGCGTTTATAAATTCAGCCCCAGAGGCACCATCAGATGGTGGGAGGAGGGAATAGTGCATAGTGACCGTCAACCAACCTTTTGTTCCTGTTAACAACCAACATCTTTCCATAGCAATATGTTTTGTGATTCTATAAAATATTTTATAGTATTTCCAAATAGAAAATATTTTAAAGTATTATAATTATGTCATATATATCGAACAAATAAAATTCATCTAGTTGCTCCTTTCTAGTTGAATATAAAGATACATATGCATATATATATACAGGTACATATATATTTTTGTTTGCTTTTAGACTACCAAAAATGCTCTCATGGCTCTGCATTAGTTCCTGTTATTAATGACTTCCTTAGGGTAATTGCCGATCAGTAAACTGCTGAATTGAAGAGTTTTCAGGTTTTAAGACTTCTGATACTTGTTGCCAAATTACTTTCCAATAAAATCGCACCATTTCTATTTCCAGAGGAAATGGATGAGAATATCTGTATTCACAGAATTTTCCAATGCTGCGAATTCCAAAAATGAAAACAGTTTGCCAGTCATGAGGAGTGGTATGCTTGTGTGTCCGTGTGTGTGTGTGTGTGTGTGCATGTGTGTAGATGTACACGTTTGTGTAGGAGGGCATTTATATGTAAATTGTACTGTTTTAAGGAACCTTTCCCTTGTAGACAGTAGCATCCTTAAAACTTACCAGATTTTGACATTCGAGAAATAATACTAAATCAAGAAGGAGTGGAAGAACCCCAGGGAATTTTAAGTTCTTTTTTTGGCCAAGTATTTTTAGACAATTGTGAAATCACTGGATAGCAATAATTTTCTGGTGGAATATAAAGTTTTTTCAATTCTTAAAAGGAATCAAAAGATATTTACTGAAAAGCCTTCATAAATATGTATCCAAGGTTATAGTGCTCATTGGTTAAAAAATATGTGTATGATTTTGTGTGGACGTGAATGCGGTCAAGTGTCACTATGGCAGCTCTTGAGGACGCAGAGGCTGGAGATCCCAGTAGGTCTCGGGCTGTAGGTCCAGACTGCCTGCTCTCAAATTCTAGCTCTGCTTTTCTTCTCAATGTGTGATATCAGGCAAGTCTACATTTGTAAAATTTAGAGAAGAATAGTCCCCGTCTCATGGGGTGTTGTTTCAAGTAAATACACGTGGCATGTTTAAAAATCATTAAAAACCTTAAATCAAAAGAACATTAATGATATGAGTCAGTGATCAAGATGGTCATCACCAAATGCAAAATATGACACTAACTGAAGTATAATCCTGGCTTTGTAAAGTTATCCTTCCCTTCTTCCTCCTCCTTTTAACCCTCCTTGAGCGTCCAGGAAAATGTTTAATGTACTTGTGAGTGAAGTAGATTTCCGTCAGTAGAGCAATCCCAGTCCTGGAGAAACTGCCTGATCAGAGTGTCCCAGGTTTGGTCAGGGTGTCTGAAATCACGCGTTTCCCTGTCCCCTGGCCAGGGACTCCCTAGGATCAGCTCACAGGAGAGCAGTACCTCCCTCCCTGAGGGCTGTCTCATCCCTGTGGTTCAGCAAGTGCCCAGGGACAGGTAGCTCCGGCCTCCAGTGAGCCTCTTAGCGAGAGCCTAGTCTTCCGGCACCATATGTGACCTACCCTACGTGGCTCATCCTCTCCTTCATTACTAAGTAAGCTCCATGTCACCAATAAATGACGATGGAGAAGGTAGATTCCAAGACCTCCAGCTCTCGGGCAATGGAGGCTTTATGTTTTTTGAAACACACAAAAGAAAACTGAGGCGTGCTGAGTCCCTTAACCCCTTGGCTGAATCCTATGTGAAAAGGTGGAAGGAAAAAGGGCCAAAGAATCACATGACACTCAGGGGACGAATAGAGGGTGGCTTGAATGGCCTCAGCCACTGCCTTTCACTCATTCCGCTGCAACTAGATGTAGGTGCTGCCTTGATTTGGGCCTCATTGTATTTCTAACTTGAAAAATCTCTGTATTTCTCATTAAAGAGGATCATCTGAATCCTGAACCAAGACATTTTAGCTTGAGGATTCCTCTTTAAAGGTTCAGAAATTGTTCTCCTTTAAGTGATTATGAGGATGAATAAGAGAATAAATTTGTATTTATGCACACATGTGTATTAATTCGACACAATTAATAAGTTACACAGGAAACAAGAAGACAACAAATTGGTCAGCAAATATAGGTCAGGAAAAGAGTTCCCCGTGTTCTGCCAGACACGGATGAGGCACCTCGCGAGTGTAGGTAGGAAGGCGGTGTGCTGCCTGGGGAGCATGGATTCGCAGGGCCATATGGAGCATGTGGTATTTGGATAGCACTTAGCTTCCTCTTCAACTACAGAATCAATAGAGACTCAAACAGAGAGGGAGAAACGATTCTCTAGCTGGGGGTTGCTGGCTGCTGTGCAGAAACACAGACGCGTCGATTCTCAAAGCCTCACCAGAATTAGTTTCTCTAGGGAGGCTGGGGTGGGCAATACCTCACTCTGTCCCACCGGGCAGCGGCATCGGATCTGGGGTCCAGCAACCTTGGGCATGTTGTGTGAACCATGGTTTCAGCCATGTAGAAGAGCCCCTGCAAGACCAAGGCCAGGAGAAATCATTAGTGAGAACTGAATTCCATGGGGTTCCTGCGGGTTGTGAGAAATGGAGAGAGCATCTTTACATCTTGATCTCACTCGGGCGTTCTTCACTCATTTCTTCCTGTGGCAGATTCTTCTGTAGGGGCCACTGTGTCTGCTGCAGAGCTAGGCAGCGAGATTCAGAGGGGAGTAAGAGAGACACATGGTCTGCCCTAGTGGCTTTAGATACCATCAAACCTATCAAACCTACTTTGCGTGAACAAGGCAGCTGAGCTTCTCCGTTTTCCCATTCTGAGAGGAAACGTGGGGTTCATCTAAAATGAGAAACTGGAGAAACCCATGGAGAAAGGCCTGTGGATGTGGAAGGCATGGAGCAGAAGACACAGAGAAGGATCAGGGCCTGGCAGCAAGGTTGTGACTGGTGACAGCAGCGCCATATTGGGAAGTGAAGAAGGCAGGGAGAGGCACCACTGGGAAACGCACCTTGAGTGTACAACTGTGGGGCCAGTAAATGCTGCCCAGCCAGGGATCCCTCAGTGTAGGCCACCTAAATAGCACATCGCATTGACAAGGCATATCTCTAAGAACACGGGGCGTGGACCTGTTTGACTTTCCATGACTCTGTAAACATGCCAGAAGAGCAGATGTCACCTGCCTTGTGTCATAGTATATGGTAATAAGGTAGTCCCCCCTCTCCCCGGGGCATATGTTCCAAGGTGGACACCTGAAAATGCGATTAGTTCTGAATATATACTATATTCTTTCTATACATGTATGCCTATGGTAAAATTTAATTTAGAAATAAGGCACCGTAAAAGATTAAGAGCAATAACAATAAAATTTATAACAATATATTATAATAAAACATGTGCTTTGGTATTATTACTGAATAAGGATCTGAATACAAACACTGCGATGCTATGAAAATGGGTCTGGTAATCAAGATGACTACTAAGTGATTAATGGGCAGGTAGCATATACAATGTGGATACACTCGATGAAGGTATAATCATGTCTTGGATGAGAAAGAGTGAGATGGCAAGTGATTTCATCATGCCCCTCAGAGCTTATGAATTGTTTAGTTCTGGGATTTCTAAGCTTATAAATTGTTTAAGCATTTAAAGTTATAAATTTAAAACTTGTGGGTTATTTCTAGAATTTTCCATTTAATATTTTCAAACTTCATTTAACTGTGGTAGCTGAAACCACAGGAAGCAAAATTGCAGATAATGGGGGACTGCTGTGCTTTCTTTCCTTAACTAACTCCCAAATAAATTGAGGTGACGGTTTGGCCAGAATGCATTTACATTGTTTTCTTATGATATCTCTTTTCTTACTTTATCCACTATAATTTACCTTAGAGTAAGATTAATTACTTAATTAGTTCTACCATTTGTACCCAAGGATAATTAATTTTAATCAACTTTAAAGAGATTCGCGGTTCCAGATGGAGATGTTCTCTGTAGTGTCTACATCGTGGTTCCTTTAGTAATTGGTACCTTTCCTCTCAGCATGGTTTGTGGGATTGGGGTTCTTCCCTCCTTCCCTCCATCCCGGGGTGCTTGTAGTGGTCTTTGAGCCCATTAAGTTCCAAGTTTTCCGTTTTACAAATATCTCAATGTAATTAACACAGGTGCATTCAAATTGGTTGAAAATCATAATCTAGAGTTTTTTAAAATATAATTTATTATCATTAATGATGTTTAACAAATATGATCACTAACCAGTCACCTATTACTTTTATCAAAAGACTACAACTCTACACAAATATTTATTTCAAAGTTACTCTAAGTGGTCTGTCTGCCTCTCAGTTTAAGTGTTTCAGGTGTTCCTAAATGGGACAAAGGGGACATAATGAGTTAATAGCAGTATCTGCTAGGAGGCTTCTCTTCTCTGCTTTGTGTTCTGTGTGGCTTTGGTAAATGCGACATTTCTGATTTGGGTTTCCTGTCCTTGATGGGCCCTTTTTCTCTGTTCTCTTGTCAATTGCTCTCTTCTGAGGCTAAAACATCTACCATAGGAAAGCCAGATTTTTTCCTTTCTTTGACAAGCCCAGTTTAATTGTGAATCCCAGTCCTGTACCCACCTGCCGCCCAACATGCATGTGTGCGCGCGCGCGCGCGCACACACACACACACACACACACACACAGTGCATTCTGGAACATAGGGCAGCCTTTACCCATTGAGGGATTTAGAGTGTGCTTTTCTTTCAAGATGGTTAAGAAAACCATCTTGAGATCCTTTAAACACTTAAAAGAGATTTCCCCTAAATCTATTTTTCAGCATAACTATGTTCTTTCCTTTTCCTCTACAATTTCTTCAATCTAGAGGTAGCGTCCATCCTCAGCTAACTTGGGGGAAGGCATTTAAGACACTTAATGATATTTTCTATCATGAAAGGAAAATTGTGGGGCCCAAGACTGAAGACTGTCTAGGGTTTTAGATGTAGGCATACCTCTTCTAAACTATCTCGGAGTACATTCATGTTTCTAAAATAACACACCGGCCTTCGTTATGAGGTATTTTATTCTTTAAAAGTTTTGATAAGTAATATGATCTATGGTGTCAGTGTGGAAAATTCACATGGTTGTAGTAACCTTCATGAGATAAAGTAGAATGTTCTGTTATCTGATTGAGTAAAGCACATTAGGGAATGATCCTATCACAGCCTACCATTTTGTCTTTCCATATTGGAACCCATGAGCGGAACCCCATGGACACCTCCTGCCTCAGTATCCAATTGTGCTTTCGCCCTTGGCAAACAGCACTGCTCAGAGTGTGAACAGGATGGAAGGAAGGTGAAACGTAACTCTGATACCCCTTCATCAAGATGACAGTGTTCTTTTCAAATCACTCTCTTTTTTTCCCTGTTAAGGGAAAAATAAATTTAATGTATTTAAATGTGGATACACGAGATGAAGTTATACCTTCATCTCGTGTATCCACATTTAAATACATTTTCCAAGTTCTGGGATCTTTGCTATTACAGTATTGAGCGGTGGACATGAAGATCCTGTGGTCCATTTTCTCCCTAACTCAAGACCCATCACCCCAACCAATAGCACGGGTTTCATTTAGTCCGTGTTCAAAGAGGGAACCATTCATTGATTATTGAAACAACCATTGTGTTGTCAGATTTGGATCTAAGAATATCTTGGGAGGCTTCCCCCCCCGCCTTTCTTTTTGAATTAGCAAGAAAACATATTATCTGCCTAGCAGTGTTGAGGAGGATCCTCAATGAGAAGCACATCATTGATTGTGATTTAGATTTTCACTGGAGGTTTTTGTCCAGTTTGGGAAGATAATTTCTATGACCTGGCAGTTATAATCTGTCCCCTTTGTTTCTTCCTCAGGGATAGCTCTTCCTTCTGGATCCCTCATTTTTCTTTTCTTTAAAATGGGGGGCAGGCAGTCCACCATGGGAATTAGGAAACCTTAGATCATGGCCTGGCCTGGCATGTGGTTAATGCTCTGTAAACACTGGCTGCTGTTATTTCGACTGTGTCCTTTTCTCCTTCCACTCCTTCGTGTGTGTGTGTGTGTGTGTGTGTGTGTGTGTGTGTGTGTGTGTGTGTGTTAATTCTCTTATGTATCCAAAGCAAATAAATACAACCAAATGAGAAACGCAGTGCTTGGTATCCTGTGCCTTAGAAGCTGGACTGCATTCGACCTCTCTGGCAGAGACATTATCCTCTGAGTGTGTCTGCAGAGAAGCCCAAGTTCAAGTGGAATGTCCTTGGACGTGAGGACCAGGAGGGCTTTGAATGAGGGGCTCTGTGACACTGTGGTTCCAAGTTCCCCATCTGGAACAGGAGCAGGCTGCTCTCCAAGGCTTCTGCCTCTTCTAAAAATTGCCATCTCCCATCCTTGATGTTGGAAGGCTTGGAAGCCCCGGCAGAGAAGAATCTGTGACGAGCCACAATCTCTGTTTCTGCTTTCCCTGTGCGTTGAAGTGCATGGGCACTTAGTGGCATTTTGGTTTGTGTTGTCCTTCGTGCTCAGGTGGAACTAATGACCTGCTCTCCCAGTGATGATGATTTTATTTTTTTAAAAAAAAAATCATAAAACAAAACAAAAGACTTCTTTCAGGGACAAAGGCAACCCCCTTCCAGATGCTGAACCCCTTAAACTAGTCTCCGGGTGGTGGGGAGGGATCATCTTTCCACTTGGCACCGAGACACAGCCATCTCTGGAGTGAAATCTGGCAGCTGTGTAATAGTCAAGCTGCAGCACTTATATGACAGTTTGGGGAAAAGGAGTGAGACAGAAATAGCAGATTTCAAAATAATCCAATTAAAACAGCAGGCAGAGTGGAGTTGGGCAACAAGAAGGGAAGACGATCCGCCCCGGAGTCTGACTCGCTCCCCTGTTCAGACACTGCGGACTTGAGCCCCGAGAGCTCCCGTCCATGCTGCTGCTTGGAGAGAGTGACCCTTGTCCAGAATCTCCTGCACACACCCCCCGAAGAGGGTCCTTGCCCGATGTCCCATTCAGCGATCATCTCATGATCCTCTCCCTCTCTCTCCTTCCCCGTGGTCTAGATTATCAGCCTGGTTGCTGCGTCAGTGGATCGGTTGTTTTAAAGTCACCCCTTCCTATTGCACCGAACAGTATCCTAGCTAAGTATTTTTGACATCCGAATGCACCAAAATGAAAGGAGTGTGGAAAAACACCTTTTGACAGCCTCTGAAAGGAGGAGCTGACAGACCAAAGAGGGAAACCCTTCTGTTGAGTTCAGGAATCCTGGTAATCATAGTGTTAGGGAAGGAAGATTGAAGAACGCATCTCAGAGCTGGGGGGTGTAGCTCAGTGATGCTTGCCTAACTTGTGCAAGGGCCTGGACTCCATCTCTAGCATAGAAAAAGAAAAAAAAAAGAGAGAGAGAGAGAAAACAGAAATGTACCTTGCAGATAACTACAGTTGAATAAATCAAGGATTTTTAGCTATTCTGTAATGGGTGCAACCATTGTGATAAACATTAGAATAAGTACATATGGAAGTTGTATTGAATAACAAAAAAGAATCAAAGAACCAACCCACTGTTGCAATGACAATAAAAAAAAAAAAGCAAAGGGAAGATTTATGAACATGGTTACAAATGATGAGATCATCCCAGAACCGGACAAAAGATCTCTCAAAGGGAGATTCCTGGGAATAAAAGCAGCAGATGATAAAACAGCATGAGCATTTTTAGTTTCACCAGAAAAGAGAACTTTAGAAAGAAATTTAGGGATTAAAGAGTTGGTTTCATTTAGAAGCACATAAAATCTTTAGGTAACAAGCAGAGTTCATATAGGCTAACTATTATAAAATGGAACCAAAAACGAATTCAAGAAAAGTTAAACTTATGGAGTAAAATAAAAAGAGAGAGAGAGAGAGAGAGAGAGAGAGAGAGAGAGAGAGAGATTTGGTATCAGAAGTTCTTGCTTTGAGTTTCAGATCTGCAATTTTAGATTAGCAGTGTGACCTTAGAGAAATCATTTAAAATCTGAGTTTTTTCTTTCTCCTGATCTATAAAATAGCAATAATTATATATGTATCTCACAGGGATGTTTCAACAATCAAGTGAGATAATGCATTGAATAATGTTTTGTGAATTGAAGACTGCTGTATTATCCTTTTGTGTAGCTGCCATTTGTCATATCATGGAGTAAGCTTTTAGGGACAGTGATCACCTATCAGAATAACTTAAGTGACAGTTCACGTAGTGGAAAAATCTATTGTGTAGAAATTTTGAAAATACAATGAGTTATTTTCTTTTTCTGCTCCTCATTTTTCTGGCCCAGAAGTTCCTCTATGTTATACAATTTTTCTGAAAATTTCCTGGCGAGCTCTGTAACCGAGCCGTGCCCTCTCGGTGGAGCACTAACTACATAATTTTATAGTAAATATTGTTTGAGTAAATCTTCAAAGACAGACTAAAGAAACGGAATGCTGTCTTGCTTCATCTCATAGCCCTCGTTTAGGGAGATCTGGGCAGAGAGGGGCCTGGAGGCTGGAACAAGAGGATGCTGAAGGATGGAGACTTGGGGGGGGGGGGCGGAGGGGAAGCCTCTACCAAGTGTGGGCTGGTGCCCCCAAGTTCCCTTTATGCATTCGCCCATCTGTCTCGTTAGCTTCTGTCTCTTAATCACAGAATCCATAAAGTGTCTCCTCGTCTGTTTTTTTTTTTTTTTTTTTTTGCTTTTTTATCTTCTTAATCTCCTAGAAAAGTTAACGAAGGGAAATCAACTGGATTATGTGCAGTTTGTGTGTGCTCGCTGCATGCCAGGGAAGGGAGGGGCGGTATTTATAAAAGGAGGCTAACCCACAGAGGAATCTGTATGCATCTGAGCATATTTGTGAGTGCTTTCATGAGAGTGTGTGTGCATGGGAGTGGGCGCCCACAGACACAACACATATGTGCATGTGTTGTGTACTCTCAAACATGGAAAAGGCACGTTGACATTAATTAGAAAGGGTGATATAAAACAGCGAGAGGAAAATTCCTTTTGGCGTTTGCCATGATAATTAAAGTGTGTGATGTAACGTGTGTGCGCAGGAGAGGGTTTGCTTGTTCATGGTTCGGAACAATAGTAGGAGTTAAATATTAACAGGTTGAAGTGTCAATAAGTGTCTGAACACAGATTCTCTATTGTGTGAAGTTCTTGAGAGGAGACAGTCTGTTTTCGCTGTCTCTGCTTGCTTTGGACCAAGAAGGTCTCAGAGTGTAATTTGTGGCACAAAGTGGGCCCCCATTGTCAGTTTCTTATTCCTGAGGTCTTCGGCAGGGCTGAACTCTCACTATAGAAAAGAACAGCTTTGTTTGGAAAATACAGTAGGAACAGTACAAGAAAAATTGAATTAAGTCAAGAAATGGAGAGAGCCATCTTTGATTGATGAGGCTTCTTATTTCCTCTTCATTATTCCCTGTGAAGAAATAAAACATATGAAATTGGATTTAAAAACTGGGTTAAGACAAGTGGCTTCTCAGAGTCTTTTTAATCTTAGCTGTTTCCAATTTTCTTAGAGAAGCACATAGTCACAACATAAAGGGTCTGTGTTTGTGACAGTAAATCTTCCTAGAACGTGTGCCCTTCAGGTTTGATTGTAGGAGTGAGTTTATAAGACACAGGGGCTGCCTGTGCCTGGATGGTATTTGTCTCTAAATATTTTATTGATTTTATTAATGAATTTTTGTTTCTAGGAGTTTTGTATGCCCACTTAGGAGGGGCATGGACTACTGTTTGGTCACAAGAAAGTCTTTCTTACCTTACCATCCTACCCCCTTTTCTCCAAAGTACTATCTGAATACCTGGCACAGAGGGAGACTTGTGCACAATCCAGGGACATCCACGGACTAGGGTGCGCCCACCTGAGAGGAGGCATTGCTTTATCAGTTGTTATAATTCTAGCACACGTAAGACGAGGTCCTAAAGGTAATTTCTTTATTGAATAAATAGGGGAGTGACTCCAGCTCCCACTGTGTGCCTGTTGTTGTCTTGGATGTGAGGAACAACAAACAAGAAAAAGAAGACAACCAGATGTGGTGGCATGCACCTGTAATCCCAGCAACTGGGAGGCTGAGGCAGGAGGGTCACCAACAAGTTCAAAGCCAGCCTCAGAAGATTAGTGAGACCCTGCCTCTAAATAAATAATAATAATTGTTAAAAAGGTTCAGTAGTTCAGCATCCCTGGGTTCAATCCCTGGTTAAAAAAAAAGAAAGAAAGAAAAATAAGATGGGGTTACATCTCTTCTCCTCAGAAGTGGCATAAAATCTAGCTAAGGCTTAGAACAACTAGTCATGAAATAAATATTGCATGATACCTCAAAGAATAAAGTAAATATCCATAAAATCCATACTGCTGTAAATTTAAAAATCAAGTAAATGATTAAATAGGAGAAAGGGGACAACTCTTTCTTACAGAAAAGAATCCAATGAATGGAACTGGAAATGCATCACCAGACTCTACAGTAGTAATTGCCACAGGGAAGTAGGTTCTCCTGGTCGAGGAATTCTGGGGGCACAAGTGGATTCAGTGAGTGAGAACTGCAGGGCAAAAGTTTAGCAGAAATGGGATATTTGCAGAGCTTTGAAGCATCTCTGCCCAAATCACGTAGTAGCTACACAGAGGAAAACCGTGACCCTGCAGTAGAGCGTCCTGGCTGACCCCAGCTTCACTGATGAACCAGGTTACGTTCACATCACCAGGGACATACACTGACATTGCCTGTCCCCTTGACACCAAGGGCATCTCATAATGCAGACTCTCACTCCAACCAAGAGAAAATACCAGACCACCCCGCCTGGGAGGACATTTCAGAAAATAACCAACCATTCTTCTTCAAGAGTGCCAACATCTCGAAAGACCAGAAGGGACTGGAGAGGGTCCCCTATCGAAAAGAAACATGACGACAGATTCCCCATGACATGCTCCATGGTTGGCCCCTGCAACAGGAAACAAAACCGTGTTGAGTGGAGACCCTGGGGAAATCCTAATAGATTCTGCAGTTCAGTTAGCAGTCTTGACCAGGGCTGATTTTCTCATTTTGCTCTTTGTCCAAGGGTGAAGTCGGATGCTCACAAAGAGGAGTCTGGGGGAAGGGGAGAAGGGGGAGCTATTATTTGGCAGTTCAGTGTAAATCTAAGTTATCTTTAAGAACATCCAGGATATAACAACCACTGCACAAGAGGCAGTTGTGACAGTATATGACTGAGAGTTTGTGGTGCGTGGCCAACTTTAGGAGCAGGGGGCAAAGGGGGTATTGAGAGGTAATCAGGGCAAGGTTCCTACAGAAGCAAACCCTGACGGGCCCTGAGAGGAGGTGGAGCCCACTGAGGGGTCACTCCATGTGCAGTAACCAAGGCAAGAGGAAGGGCGGATGACCTGCGTGGGACATACTGCAGGGCCCAGGGGGCTGAGGCAAGTGTTTTACTGAGGGTCAGCAGGAAAGCAGGTGGACTGTTCCAGGGAAGGCAGGGCTGAAGGATCACTAGGACCCAGCAGAGGAGTCTGAGCAGGTGACACTGTGCTACAGATTCTCATTCAGCGAAGGACCCAGTGAGATGGTGTATCCAGATGCTCCTGGACGTAGGGTACCGCTACATCCCAACAAGGCCATCATTAAGTTGAAGATACTGAAAGCCACAACTAACCTATAGGCCATCCTGTCTCAGCAGCACAGAACGCAGCAGTCACAGGCTCCCCGTGGACATGGCGCAGCTGCCTGGGGCCTGCCACTGGCCGCTGGAGCTGGGAGAGAGTTGGGGTGGCTGAATTGGGAGTTAGTGAACACTAGAGCCCATTTCTTTGGGGAGGGAGGCAGGAAAGAAAGAGGATAGGACACATTCCAAAGCATTTAAAGCAGTAGAATCATAGATTGGAGTGATGGATGGATTTGGAAGATGAAGGTAATTTCTGGGTCATGCTTATGAGACAGGTGACATTGGTGTCTGCAATGGAGATAATTTCTTCTGCTGATATTTCAAGTGCCCACATGGAAGAATAATGTATTACAGGGGATTATGGAGAATTAAAAAGCGGGTACACGCAGTGTCTGCCACATTACAATGTGGATCGGGAAGCCTGTGGATTGGGCTGGACTGCATGGATAGATGGGTGGTCAGGTGAAGCCCAGCCGCAGGCTCCTGCCCTCCACATTAAAAGAAGTAGGCCATTTCTCAGCTCGATTCCCAGCGGCAGCCTGGAAGTGTTAGATTATCTTTCAAGTTGATGCTTCGGTTCTCTTGATGAAGATGTCAAGCCAACCCGGACTCTGCTCACACACACACACAGAGCAAAAACCAAGATAAAAAAAAAACCCATGAAATC
Organism: Ictidomys tridecemlineatus; assembly: GCF_052094955.1. Taxonomy (NCBI): domain Eukaryota; kingdom Metazoa; phylum Chordata; class Mammalia; order Rodentia; family Sciuridae; genus Ictidomys; species Ictidomys tridecemlineatus. The sequence goes on along the minus strand of NC_135484.1, from coordinate 148,083,861 downwards.
ACCATTCTGCATTGGGAAAACCCACACATCCTCCCTTACCTTTGCCTAGATGCCATCCCAGGGTCCTACCAAACAGGAAGTTCAAGTGCCACAAAGAGAATGGCGTACAAGAAGAAATACAAGAAACAGTCCACGTGCTTAAGCCCTGAGCTCCTGATGGTCAGGCGCCAGGTCTTCTCCTCTTGTTTTACGTAATATTTCCTGTCGAGCAAACCCCTCAGTCATGCTCTTCCAGGTGGGTTGGGCAGGTTATTCTCCTATTCTCTTGGGCTTGTCCTTACCTCAGTTCTATTTAGGAAAGGTTTCTATAGATGCTATTCCCTTGTTTTCATCAGTTATTTTACAGATTTCCACGTAGAGCTCAAATCGAACAATATTTTCTTGAATCTCTGAAACAGGTCGGAAACCTCCCCTTCAGCTGTTCTACCCTGTTGTGCCATCAGTCACAGTTACCCTTGGGCAGATGGGTTTGCAGCCCAGCTCTCCAGGCAGGGCCAGGACTGTGGGTGTGTTTGTCTTAGAAGACTTAGAGGCACCATTTGGAGAGGTGACAGTAATCAGAGTCAGGTTTGGAAGGTCTTTGAAGATCCCCATCCCTCTCTCGGCCAACTTTAAAACTGTACTTTCTTGACAAGGGGGTTCTTATACCTTCTTTGGTATCCATCAGTCATTAACCTAAATAAGCATTTTATGGACAGTAGACAACTGGATATAAAGTTAACCTCTTCTCTGGTTAAATGTTCTAATTATCAGGAAGTTGCCTGATAATTATTAAATATGACATTGTAGAAGTTCAGATTCTGCCCAGGAGTGGAGCATTGACCATAACCTTGGCTACATGGGAACTTAAACTTCAAATACCTTTTGAATGATGAGAAGTTTCCACGGACCATGAATTGGCCACGGTGTATTTAAAAACGTGGGTTACACAGCATTGTGCAGGACAATGTGAATTGATGTTTTGTGTGGACGGTAAAAAGGAATCGCGTCTTTTGTGGAGTGGACATTGGCAATGGCAGCAAACCCCACAGAGTGGCCCCGAGGCTTCCTTTATGGGCCTCCCGTGGAAGCACCTGCATCAACACAGGCAGGATAAAAACTCTTTTATGAACTTTTTTAGAACTAATGTATTGACTTTGGAATTTTTTTTCATAGGGAACATTTTTCAAAATTGTAATGGGAGTCTGTGGTCCTATGTAAAAGTTATCTATAAAAATACTTTCTTCTTCCCATAGACCCATACTTACCCACCACTTTCCCTCCTGATTCAGAGCACCCGGCGAGTGCAGTACATCCCCTGCAAGGGGGCATCTTGTCTGGCTTTGGGCTGGTTGGTATTATTCTTACTGTTATTTTGGTGGCAGAAGCGAAGTCACACCTTGAGCTCAGGGGACCCTTTTGAACTTGTTCTCATAGACACGGGCAGTTAGAGACGGGCAGATTCCTTAGGATGTACCCATCCACCTAGCCCCATAAGAACGGAGAAACCTCTCAGGCCATCGTTTGTCCAGGAGATGGTTGGTGGGCATCAGAGAGGTCAGGTCTATTTTCCCACAGGGTGCCGCATGGAACACACTCTTCGTTTTACCTAGTGGACTTTGCTGGAGATGCAGACATGCAATGAGGGAGGAGAGAACGTGGTCACAGCGGGAGTGAGGAGTTTTTGAGAGCAGGCATGACCTTAGGGAGAACAGAGTGAGGACATAACCAAGCTCTGGGTGCAGAACACAGGGGAAGAGACATCACAAATTAGGCTCAAGCCTGAATTGGGCTTTTTCACTGTACTCATATAACAAGTCAGTCATGAAATGAAGGTTGTGACAGATGGTCTCTTCTTTCTCCCCTTCACTCTCTTCTTTCCTTCTTGAGTCTCTCTTTCCCTCTCCTATTAAAAGTAAATGGAAGGGATGAACGGTAGATGAATGAACCAGCAAGCTACTGTCAACCCACTTGCAAGTGTTGTCACTAGTGTGGATTTAGTCATCAAGATGATATGATCCTAGTTTTCTTATCCAGAACACCTATTTATGTGACTCGAATTTACTTCTGCAATATGGAAATAGGGGTTAAAAAAAAAAGGACCCTCTGAAGAAGGAGAAAATTGACCAATGAAGAAATCCTATGTTTTATTCCATAAGTGTGGCCCTGAGGTCCCCAGATCCCAGTGACGCAGAAAGACATTCAAAGTAAGGTTAATGAATGCCATCTAATTCTCTAGTTTCCAAATAGATTAAAGAGAATGAGAGGGGTGTCTAGTGTTAAATATGTCAACCACAGTGAAGGGAGAAAATCTATAAAAAGTAGAAGCAGTGAGACTGTAAAATGTGGCAGCAGTTTGGAGATAATAGGCCAAGCGGGCTTTTCAGAGTAGGTGAACACGAAGGCCCCGTTTCTGGGCTGCAGTAACACTCAGGCTGCAAGGCAGTGAAAGTGTCCTTTGGATCATGTGACAGTTGAGTAGGGGTATTCTACCACCAGGCGGTGGGTGCATCTAGGTAATAGTGATTTCCAGACCTAGGACCCTTTCAGTGGCAGCCAAATCCTTCCCTAGGATGTTGGGAGACCCGAACATCCTCTGCCTCTGGCCAGCTGTGAGGGGAACAGAGAGTCCATGGTCTCAGAGAGGTTAGTTAATGGAATTGGCAGAACTGAGTCTCAGGGACATAGCTGACTGGATTTAGCTGGGAAGTGTCAGCCCTGATGTCGGGTAGGATGCACAGGGAAGCTGGTTTGCTGGAAACTCACCAGCCTCTGCCAGGACTGGATCCTTCCTGACCTGACCTCATCCTTCATCCTGCTTTTGGCCTTGAGGACTCCAATATGGATTGGATATCACACCTATGTCCTAGGCACAGCCCGAACCCGCTGGGTTGATGTATCAAGACTCTTTGCCTCTCAAACCACCTAGATCCTGAGGTTATCTTCAGGGGAAGAAGAGAAAGTAGTCCTGAGTGGCTTCACATGAAAAGGCAAGGAGTCTACCAAATACTGCCACTGACAGGAGCCACGCCACCATCATCCTGGGCTGGGATGGAGACCCTGCCTTCTATCTACACCCCTTGGTCAGGAACCTGCTCCTTGGTCAGGAAAGTGACTGCACTTTCCAAGAACTGGGTCCTGAACCTGTTGACCGTTACTTGGTCCCAAGGGAATCCTGACGTGATCGCAGCCTTCAGTATTTGTGATGTCTCTTCCCCTGCGTTCTGCACTCAGCATGCTCACCCTACTCTCCCAAGGTTAAACCTGCTGTCGAAACTCTGAAACAAGCCTTTGCTGTATTGAACCCTTGATCATCTTTGATTGCTAGATGACTGTACTCTTGGGAAGCAGGGTTTGGGAGAGGAGTTGAAGGTTAATTGTGCCCTTTTTATGGGCTGGGATGAAACGTTTAGACAGAGGGAGAAGCATAGGAAGAGAAGCAGGCGGATGTCAGAGAAAACTTTGGAAGTTTCCAAGTAAGAAGGAAAAACCTTCTCACCCTTCTATTCCTCGTTGTCTTACCTGCCCAGCATTGCGACAACTTGTTTGAGAGCTATAGGTGGCAGTTTCGATAGATCTTGTTTGCTTTCCTGCAAAAAACTAAACACTGTTTATAACATGGCTCCTCTGAGAAAATGAGTTTGGAGTTCCAAATAACTGATTTACAAATGAACTTTCTGTGCACAACTCATTCATAACTCGAGGACGGCTTGTCCTGGGCATGTAACCCAGAGATAACATTTATCTGTGCTTTATCAATATGGGCTTGTCAAGTTGACTTATGTGTACTTTTTTCTGCCTTCATTTTGATGATAGCCTTGCTCTTAAAATTTAATACTCTCTTTCTGTTTGGAGAAACATTCCCTTGGAGCTGTTTCAAATACTCTCATGAATCGGAATAGTGATTTTATTTTATCTCCCAATTTATCTTTAGTAGGATGCACAGCTAAGAACATCTTTTGCACAGGCAAAAGAAAAAAAATGTAGAAAAACAGAACTATTTAAAGGAAGTGGGGGAGGGAATTCTTTTCTAGTATTGTTGTCAGAAATCTTGCCATATAATTACTGTGTTGGTTTGTAAAGGTTAAAGAACTCTGAAGTTTTTAATTGTTGTGTGTGTATGTGTTCCACACATAGAAGGGAAAAAAAAAACTAACACGTCAATACAAAAATAGCTTGTTAACATAAAAGATATGGTTTGTCAACACAGACATAATTCATGGATTTTCTGTTTGCTTTTACACATATCTGATGAATCAGTTGTGTGTGGTCCATGAAGCCAGATTGTGGATCACAAACCTTGTTTATTTCTAATCACTCTCTGTGTGTAATATGTGTGCAGAAATACTCTTGCCCACATCAGATCATAAAGTGAAAACATGGAACCCTGGTGGTGGAGATGTTCCTATTCATGGAACTCACTCTCCATGTACAAGTAAAAATCCCCCTTTGTTGCCAGAGAAGCTGACAATGTGATCACAAATGTTGCTGGTGCTGGTTCTGTGTGGAGGTAGAAATAGCATGCCAGGGACCGTGCAAGCTTGTCAGAGTGAGATTGTCACAACGAGGGCCTCCATATTAAGAAGAATACTTTGTCCCCCCTGCCACACACACACACACACACACACACACACACACACACACACACACACAAGCCTCCGTGCCATGGTGGGAAAATTGATGTCAGCTGCTGTTCTGAATTGTAGCTGCAGATTCCAACTCCGATGCCCGTGCAGTTAAAACCTCGGGGAGAGCAGTCGTGTTTCATGGTCTTTCCCTTTCTGTTTTTCGAATAATACTTCAGCCCATGCAAGAAATATTTCCTTCTAATTTTGCTGTATGTTTTGATGTTGTTTGTTTTTGCTCTCAGAATTATTCAGAATAATTTCAGTGTCATGATCTTTCTACGATCCCACGTCAGCCGTCATTTCCCCCCAGATTGGCTTTATGGATTCCAAATCACTTTTATGTCTTATGTTCGTTCGTTAACAAAAGCCTTTGGAAGGGGTTTGCAGAAGTTGAACCACAAAGCTTCTACTGACTGTGAAAAAAAAAAAAAAAGAAAAGCACTTTATGAACTGTAGAGTACTATGTGAAAGGGAGGCATGATAATGAAAGTCTCTTAGGTGATTACTGAGCATTAACTGCCAAAAATATAAAAGACAACTTGTATTTTCCCATGACTACCCTGCGTTATGAAAGTAGCTAGAAGTTTCTTGGATGCCACAAGGGTGTGTTTGGGGGATCCAGAACTGTAAATGCCAGCAAAAAGCATTAATTAGCTACCCTTTGAAGACCCTATGAAGAAACATGCTGCTGTCTGTAATTTTTAACCCCATCATAGCACAGAATAGAGCATTGTATTCCTTGTGTCTGGGTGCAAAATCACGAATGTTAAGAGTGGAATATAAATCATGAAGTTTAATGGATTCCTGTTTTATGACCCACTAGGGCTTACAAATTTCTGGGCTTTTTTTTTTTCACGTGGAGATACATAAATGCTTTCTTCCTGTTGTTCACCTTCAGTCTTATGGGATTCCATTCTTCACTGCCAATGTCATGAAACCTGCCCCCACCCCCCCTTATTTTAGAGGACCGTCTTTCCTCTGCTGTCCAGAGTCACACCCATCTCAGTTCTGGTAGTGCCCAGATGCATTTGTAGATTATACACCCCAAATGACGTTGACACTTCTCCTGGATATTGCCCCCCAGGGGTTCCTTGACAGTTCCTTGGCCTCAGTGGGAGTTTTTTGCATAATTTATAATTATTTTATAGCCGACACTCCATTGCCCACATTTGCCCACAATAAAACATGATGCATTATCATTTGTTTTGGGTCTTTGGTGTTGAACATTTGTGAAGAGACTCTAACGTTGAAGGAGACTTTATTAACCCTGTGTATGAAGATTCTTTACAGGAAATTCTTGGAGAAATGTTTTCAAATTTAATGCCTGAAATGCTTAGTAGCAAAGGCGGGTTTTTGTTTTGTGTGGTCAGCTAACAGCAGTATTCTGGTTCATGTGGACATTATTGCTACTGGGATTATTATTATTACAATCATTATTACTATCCTTGCGTCTATGATTATTTTTGCATTGACCGGATTGGCATGTGGATATTGTTAGTGCCAATGCTCCCTTAAAAACACTGCTGGTTTTTATGAAGAAGGTTCACTTCCTGGAACCAGTAATGATGTTAGAGGTTGTTTTTTAAGCAGTTATTGGCATGTTGATCAGATAAATCAAACGTCCGGTGGAGCGTGGAGAATGACCTTTCAATACTCTCTCCTTCCAGTTTGCTCCCCAAGGGCAAGGACATTTCCCATGAGGTGGGCAGCTTAGAGGAGCCTTGCTTTCGGGGGCCCTGCCCTCCCAGTTCCCCAGAGCTGCCCTTCACGGGCTTTCCTAAACTTTAAACCAGGGAGGAGAGACCCATCCACTTTAGAGCTTTGCCTTTGAGGGTCAAAAGAGATCAGACTTTACCTGCTACGGTCTTGAAGAAGCAGGTTGAAGTAGCTAAGAGTCAAAGAAGCATCTGAAAAGAAGGGATCTGGCTGGGAGTCCCCCTGAGAATGTTTGAAGAGGACAAGGACTGACTGTGTCTCCTGATACTCAGGGCTAAAGGAGCTGCTGGAATCTCACAGTTCTTAGACTCACCGTCAAGACCTCTCACCCAGGGAGAGGAATGTTCTGGGCTCAGGGGATGGAAAGCAGGAAGCATGGAGAAGCTTCGAAGGCGGTGTTTTTCAGAGTTGTGTGACTGTCCCAGTGAATTTTAGAATGTTTTCATCATCCCTAAAGGAGATCCTACGTCCATCAGCAATCCCTTCTCCTTTTTCTCCAGATCCTCTGCTTGCTGCTCCTGGCAACCACGAATCTGCCTCCCCTCTTGGTAGATCGGCTTATTCTATAGACGTTTCATATAAAAAGAATCACGGCGCCGTGTGGACTTTTGTGACTGACATCCTTTTACGGTAGCATAGGGTTTCCAGGGTTCATCCACATTACGGCAGATCAGTACTTCAATCCTTGTTGTGATTAATAAGATTCCATCACAGGCACACGCCACCTGCTGTCTCTACCCCTTCACCAGCTGATAGACATTTGAGTTGCTTCTCGTCTTTGACTATCATGCTAGGAAATTTCCTGTCCAAGTTTCATTTCTCTGCATAGCCCACTTTTAAGCAGTTATAAATTAAAATCATAAATGCTTTCTCCTTTCATTTTACACATTTGTTTGCTTCAGGATGGTTTTTTTTCCTTCTTCTTGACTTTCTCACACTCCTTAAAATAATTTTAATTGAAAATGTGGAAGAGTGACAATGTCATCTAACTTTTACTAAGCACCAGATACTCCCATCAGCCATTGAGTGTGCCGTAGCGAGCCCTCTGCAGATGCTGTGGCTGAAGCTGAGTGGGGCTGGTGCAGCCTGAGGTCACTGGCTGGGAGGGGCTGGGATCTGGACCACATTCCTCCCCCTTGCCTCCCTTGCAGTATTGTTACCTCAAGCCATGCGTCTGTTCACCTCTCGGAGAATTCTCTTCCTACTCATGAGATCCCCCCCACATTTGCTCACCACAACTCAGGAGCACAGTGCAGAGATGCTCCATCCTAGGAGCTGGAGACTCCATCCCAATGGAGACTGTCCATCTTCTTCATGCCCTTGATCTTGGGGCCAGCATCTGTGTTCCCTCTTGACAAAAACGATGCTGGAATGTCGTGCTCTGCGTGGGGGGGGGGGGCTCATGCAAGCCTGGTGCTGACCGGTGCTCTGTTTAACTGACTTCTCTCTGCCCAACCATTGGTCGGTTTCCTCACCTGAGGGCTCATCTCTCCTTCACCTCAGCCACCAAATTACAGCCCCACCCTGGAGCCTGTCTGTCAACTGGAACCAACATGCTTCAGACCTTTCCAGATTACAGTCTCGAAATCTGCAGTTCTACTTCTTTGGGTCACAGCTCCCTGCTGTTTTCATTAATAATTCTACAAGTTGATGGAGTACAGTGTGATAGCATAGTATGTATATGCAGGGAGGAATGTTCAAATCAGTGTAGTAACATTTCTATCTCCTTAAACACTTTTGAGATAGTTGATTAATACATAATTACTGTACATACTTAGAGGGTACCCTGTGATATTTCAACATATGTGTATAAGCTATGCTGGTAAAATAAGGAAATTAGTGTTTCCACCTCCTTATCATGACTTTGTGTTTGGAGCCTTCAAGTTGTTGCCCTCTAGTTAGTCATAAAATACAAAGTCGGCTTCCTGGGAACCCGCTGGTCACCCTCTCGGTGAGCCCTGCTGCTTGGTAAATGCTGTTGGCCTCCTTCAGGCACCTCGTCTCCTGACCAGCTGTCTCACGGCTGTTAAGTTTTACTGTGTTCCCAGTAGTTCAGTGTCTTGCAGTCCTTCCATCCTGGGCACAGCCACTCAGAGATCCTGATGCAAATCCCTGCTCTCTGGTTAGCGATGGGTCCTTTTTGCTTCCCAACACTTCTGTTTCTTCTCCAGGAGACTCATAACCACACTTCCCCTGGGATTTATTTCACACTTTTCCAACCTCTTCAAGACTTCCCAGGTTTGGTGGGGGCAGAGCTTAGAGGTAGAGTTCTTGCTTTCCCTGTGCAAGGATCTGGGTTCAGTCACAAGCTGTCCATGGGCTGTGTGTGTGGACTATCATGCATATAGTCGCCAAATGCGGACTGGCATTGCGGGGCTCGATATCAGGGAGTGATTGCGTAATGCAGGTGCGCCTCCCCCTCTCCCCCTGCCTAAGATCCCACACGGCACCTGAGATGGGTGTGACTTGCCAAGACGTCAATCAATCTGCTGACCAGGAGACATCAGGAAGCAAGACTCCGCCCTGGGAACCTTATCCCTGCCTCTGATGTCCCCACTATAAAATAAAGGGATTCCAGGCTCACACTCTCTTTTCTCTTTTCTCTTTTTAAGGTCACAGCACTGTCCCGCCCTCCATCTGAAACACTCATGTCTGTGTTGTGTGATTTTTTTGTGCTTTCTTAGTTTAATGTTGCAGCCAGCTCTTGTAAACCCAGTTCATCTCATCTGCGCAGGTCATGGGCAAGAGGGTTCCGTCCTCAGAGCTGAGCAAGAAGGCAGGCAGGCAGCAAAAATAACAAAAACGCAACCTCACTTGCACCTCCCTGGAGTGGAGGCCTCCTTCCTTTCTGCAGACCTCCAGGAGCCAGGAGCCACTCTTCCGCTCTCCTCTTCTCTCAACACTTGCATCCACTGCCCTTGTCTCAGCGCCTGGGACGCCACACTTGTCCCACCCTGTGATCACCGACCTGCGAGGAGCCAGGATGCCTCCCCTCTGCGGGGCCAGGGGCCTGGTGCTCTTGACCTTCCCTGCACGGGCTCCTCTGCAGCTCCGTTGCCATGGTTACCTTCCCCTCTCCCTCTTGACTTTTCATTTTGTTCCTCTCAACCCCAACTGTTTTCCTTCAGTCTGTAAATGTGTGCTCCTCTCCATTCTTTTAAAAAAAGAATGGATGCCTTTCTGTGCTCTGGTTACCCTCAAACCATTTCCACTTCTCAATTCTTTATTTAACCTCAAAATGCTTTGCAGACGTCACCCAGCTTCTCTCCCTCCAGATAGTCCCTCCCACTGAAGTCTTGAGCGCTAAATGCCCAGTGTTACCCAAGCCCTGCAAACTTTGCTCCCCAATGTCTCCATTGGCCACTGAGTGGGCCAGACCAGCAGCCTCCTGAGCAGGGTCACTCCTGAACTCTGAGCTGCTTTCTCTTCCGCAGTGCAGCTGACCATCCCTCTCTTCAAACTCGTCACCCGACTGCACCCCCTTTCCCTCCATCTCCATGTCTTCCATTGCACTTTCCTACTTACCCTTAAAAACAGGTTCTGCCTCGTTCACAGAAGGCCACAGTATCCAACACTCGGTTGGAGTGGGTTGTATAACTACGCTGTCTGGCAAACTAATTTTTACAAGTTTTTGTTCTAAACCTCAGATTATGTAATTAATAATTTGCCTATTTACTTATGACCTGATTGTGATTCTTTGTTAGTAAAAGCGAATGGAAGAGGCTCCTTGATCAAGCTAATGACTAGATCTACATTCAATTTTCCTGTAGGATATGAGGACGTTTGGCACCAGAGTACTGAAAGACAGGGAGTATTTCATTGTTAAATCTGTCCTCTAAATGGGTATGGTTTAGGATGTCATCATTTTAACGTGAATTATGTAAATGTTGATAATATGCTCTTTATTATACGTTTAGTATTTCAAGAGATTCCCTTAATTGCATTTTTTTCTCACACATACATATTATGTAGTCTTTTTGCGATTTTTAAAAAAAATGACATTAAAAGAATAGTTATGTAGAGAAACAAACGAAAGATCAGAAAAACAGCCAACAGTTTCTGCCTATGCATTCATGTCCACTTTTCTTATTCATTTGTAGTTTCTGGGTGCTGAGGGGGGTGTCGTGATTTGGTTACAAACTACCTTCAGGACTTTGCTCATTATTGCCCATCCTTCAGCAACACACAACTGTATGCTAATTCTGCTTGTACCCCAAGCTCTTCTGGCTCTCTGCTACTTTTGTTTCTCTAGTTTTCTTTGCCTTAGATGAGCTTCCTCCTGTCTCCTATGTCTGAACTTTGAATACATCTACACTCTTCTAGAACCATATCAAATTCCACATTCACCACCTGAGACCTATGACTGTGTTTATGTTGGTGGGAAATTTTATACTCTGGATTAAGTGGATTAATATTTTTTCATTTCTAAAGCTTTTTTTAATTTATTTTGAGCATATAGGAGATGATGATTTCTTAGAAAGAGTAGAAGTTCTGAATATATCCAGACTCAGATATGAATTCAGATCTGTTGCTTCTCAGCCATGGGATCTTATGAATCAAATTTCTTCAACTTTCCTCATCTATAAAAGAGCGATAATAGTATCCTCCTGATAGAGTTGTCGGCAGCTCATCATGGCAGAAGCAAAAAAAAAAAAAAAAAAAAAACAACCCTGTTTGTCTTTTGTGAACAGAGAAGCAAACATGGAAGGAGCTGTTTTCTCATCTGTAAGAGGAAAGGTTGACTTTTCAACTTTTTTTTTTTTGACTAAGATGAAGTGGAGGTCTACCTGTGTATTCAGCTCTCCAACCCATCAGGTGGACAGTAGGGAATCACCTGTAGTAGGATGGTCACAGGAGGGGAACAGAAGCCTCTCTACCTCTTTGTGATGATGTACATCTTCGGGATAACCTAAGGCGTGAGAAACAGAGATTGCTAGAAGAATCTCTGTGGAAGAGTTAAAATGAGCAGGTTTGTTGGACTCTGTCAGCTTTCCTGATCCAGCACCTCTGAGCGCCATGTCTCGCCAGCCTGCCCAGGGGAGTCAGGGAGGAGCTGGGCCAGGCAGACCGGGGTCCCTGCGCTCTCTATCGAGCAAGCATTTTAAGGAAATGTCCCATGAATCCCCCGCAGTGCGGGCCAGGACCTTTTCTCCGCTGTTTTCTTGTGCTCTAACTGTTGGCCAGCAGCAGGGCTGACATTTTAGGCCAGCAGAAGGCCAAAATCCGTCTTTTCCTGTGTGTCCTGAGAAGTCAACTTGTCTGGTGGCACATCTCCAGCTGCAAAAGAGGGCCCAGTGGAATGAACACTGGAACCTGGATCAGCCACTTGGTTAATGAAGGTCGTCTGGCCACGTTGGAGGGGTGTGTGCTTTGGTGGTGTTCTTACCAAAGCCCCCAGGAGGAGATGTTTATGCATCCAGTCTCTAGGGAGGTCAATTTTGATGGCTTAAAAAAAAAACTGTTATTTTTTTCCTTAAATGTATTAAAAATAACAGTCATACAAATTAGAACATATATTATACTTAATTCATATTTCAAGGTCTTTGCTGTGTTTTTATTTTTTGCTTTTTATCTTTTAAAAACATGAATATTGTTTTTAATCACTTAAAGGACAAAGTACAAGGGTCTTACAAGGAAAAATCAATTCTCTTACTTCTGTTCCTAAGTCACCCGAAATCTCATGTAAAGGCAAGCACCTTTATCATTTTCTTAAGGGTATGTTTAGGGATATTTTATAGCTATATAAACAAAAAATAATAATGGTCTTTTAAAATCATTGATGTTTATGTTTATACCCTACTCACTGTTCTGTCCTTCACCTCTTTTCCCCTAACAATTAGGGACACAGCTACATCAATGTTTATAGCAGCTCAATTCACAATAGCTAGACGATGGAACCAACCTAGGTGTCCTTCAGCAGATGAATGGATAAAGAAAATATGATATATAGACACAGTAGACTATTACTTAGCTTTAAAGAAGAGTGAAGTTATGGCATTTGCAGGTAAATGGATGGAGTTGGAGAATATCATGATAAGAGAAATAAGCCAATCCCACAAAACCAAAGGCTGGATGTTTTCTCTACCATGCGGATGCTAATTCACAATAAGGTGGGGGGGCACTAGGGAAGAATAGAGTAACCTTAGATTAGGTAGAGGGAAGTGAAGGGAGGAGAGGAGAGGGATATGGGGATAGAAAAGATAATAGAATGAAACAGACATTATTACTGTATGTATACATGTGACTGCATGACCAATGTGGTTCTACAACATGTACACTCAGAAAAATGAGAAATTATATCCCATCTATGTATGATCTATCAAAGTGCCTACATGCATTCTACTGTCACGTATAACTAATTAAAACAAATAAAACATATAAAAACTCTTTCTTGTCAGAACATAGAGAACACTTTTGCTCTTTTAGGCATCTAAATAGTATTCCAAAGTATGATCTTGCCATAACGTATTTGGTGTCACATTAATGGGTTTTTTGGTTATTTCTGATATTTTCGACTGTGAATAATGCTTCAGTGAATCACTAACTATAAATAGCACTTTGTGTGTCAGCAAGGATCTCCGGAGGGGAAATCACGGAAGGGGAGTTGTTGGATCCACAGGAGTGTGCAGTTTTAATGGCAGTAATCGGTGCCAAGTTGCCCTCCAGTTTGGCTCCGGGACTGCCAGACAGCCAGTGCCACTTGTGCCTCTTCTCCGCAGAGACGTTAGCAAACCTTGCCATCTCTGCCAATATGCGAGGTGAGAACTACTGTCTTCTAGCAGTTTTATGAAGGGTTCCTTTGATTGTAGCAGTGGTTGGATATATTTTCATATGCCTGGGAGCCATTCCGATCTTCTAAGAAATGAGTAATATTCATATTCATCATACATTTTTCTATCAGGTTCTGGTTTTTACTCCCAGTTGACTTTTAGGAGCACATAGTAGCTCAAGAAAATTAGTACTTTTATCTTAGGTTTAAACATGTTTTTCCACTGGAATTTTTGTTTCCTTTTTGCAGGACTTTAAAAAAATTATATTATCAGACATTTTTATTTTTATTTTTATTTTGGTCTTTTGAATTTTTGATGTACTTCTCCCCTTGATAATCACATTTTTAAAATTGTCTTATATTTTATTAATACTATTTAAATAATAGACTTTTTGAGATATATTTACAAACCATAAATTCATCCTTATAGTGTGTACAGTTTAGAGGGTTTTTTTAAAAGTATATTCAGGGATGTATGAGCATCACCACAGTCTAACTGCAGAACATTTTATCACCCAAGAGGAAACCCTGTACCCACTAGGCATTCCCGTTTCCTCCACCTCCTGCCCTTCCTCTCCTCTTCTCTGCTTACCTTCTCTCTGGGCTCACCTGTTCCGGATATTTCATATAAATATTCAGAGCCAAGCAATATGTGGTCTTCCATGATTCTGCTCCACCTGACATGATGATTTCAAGGCTCCTTTTTCTATTTTAAAGTTTTATCTATCTATCTATCTATCTATTTATTGTGGTGCTGGGGATTGAACCCAGGGCCTTGTGCATGCTCAGCCCACGTTACCACTCAGCTACGTTCCCGGCCCCTCTTCCTTGTACCTTTGTGTTTTACTTTGGTTGCTCTGGAAATTGTTTTAGTGGAGGATGTGAACTAGCATTCTGACTGTATTTCTTCCCGATGGCCGTCCTGGCTTTGAAGGTTCCCCTTCTCCCCCTGACACGCCACGCCAGAATTCTCATGCACCACAGAGCAGTCTGCGTTGGAATCCACTTCTGCTCTGTGGCTCTTGCCAGCTACTCCTGTGTGCATGTGTTCTGTTTTACTTTCTGGAACTTGATAATATTTTTAGATGTCTACTATGGTGCCGTTCTTTCCTTATTTCTTTTATATCTTTGTTATGGCTGCTCCGTGCTTTTTAATTCTTTCATGTGATCTTCAGAATTACCTTCCTAAAGGTACTTTTTGGCACTGTATCAATTATTTGATTATCTGTAATCAATCAAATTACAGAATAATTTAGGAAGAGTTATTCTTTGGATTGGGACTTCCTTCTCAAGGACAAGAGAGACCTTGGACAGCACAATGGTTTACATCTTCTCTATCAATAGTGTAGACGTTTTCTTGGCCTAGGTCTTACCTATTTCTTCTTAAGTTGATCGCTAAGTATTTGATTTCATCTTGTTTTTATTGTTGCTATTTAAAAAGCCGGGGGGGGGGAGATGTCTCCTTAGTGGCTGTCATTTAAGAAGGCTCTTGATTTTTGTCAATAATGTTGTTTGATGACCCCATGGAAGTATCAAGTATTAGTGGCCAACTGGACTTGCACAGATCTGTAGTCAGAGTACCAATGAGCAATGAAGATTTTATTGCCTCTTTCTTCAATTTTTATGTCCCTATTTCTTTCTCTTACATAATTAAATTGGCTAACTCCACCAGAACAGTGTTAAGTAAGAGTGTTCATGCTAGACATCTTTGTGTGGGTCCCGACTCTAAAGGAATCTTCTCATGTTCCCCCATTAACAGTGAGGCTGCTTGGGAGTTCTGCAGGTTGAATGTCCACGTGGCTTTGATAGTGCTTTATAATGCATGGGGAGCATTTGGGAACTGCTGGGTATGGCGCATCATTTGCAGAGAGGTAAATCTTGCCGTGCAGTTCTCCTGTAGTGATAAAATAGTAAGTCTGATTTTTCTTCCCGCATTGACAGGAGTTTCTGAGTGGGAAGTCCATGCTATAAAAGAAGCAGGCAGCAATTGCATTTTAATCTCGTGCTATTTTTCTTTTGCCAATCAAGTGAAAAGACTAAGTAACCATAAGAATAAGTAGCACCAAGAGATTAAGTAAAAGGAAAAAAAGAAAGAAGGAGAATGAGATTGAAAAAAAGAGATGAAAACATGCATCACTCTCCCCACCCTCTCCCCAAATCGAGAGCCATGCGGTAAGCCAAATATTTGTAGGCCTTTCCCTTTATAATATCATTTCCAAAAATAGCACAAAACACTAATTGTCAGTAAATACGATAAAGTGTCTCAGAAAAAAGCTAAGAAGAAAAATAGTGAAAATATTCTACCAGTTGGAAGCAAAAGAGACTATTAAAAGAGTTCCAAATATTGAGAAATCACTGGAGGGAGAAAGAATGGCTATTGAAACATGTTTACATGTTGATTCTTTTTGAAGTTGCCATTAAAAAAAAAAATGTTTTGATCTCTTGCAAAGAAAGCTAAACTGGAGAGGTATTTTATGTGCTAACCCACAACCTGACATGACTCTGATAATCATTACCAGGACCGGCTGTCCCTTGCATTAGCAGAACCAGAAAACAAAACAAAAGACAGTCACAAATGAGGTTTTGATGCTTGTTGGAAACATCTACCATACAGAGTTGGTGCGTTGTAGCCGAGAACAAAAGGAGTTTCGGCTGACTCCATAAATCACAGGAACTAATGGATCGGGTTGGGGACACACTAATAGTCGTCTGAAAGGCAGGCAAGAATGAGAAGAAAGCTCTGGAAGCCAACAGACCGCACGGGTATGGCCACCCTGCTGAGGTCAGACACCCACACCTCTGGTCCTCCAGCTGGTCTTAAAACTTTCTTGGATATTACTTCCAAATTTCAGGAGTCCCTGAGCTCCGGATGGCATCTCAGGCAAAACGTTCTTTAGGGTTGAGTTCCATGTGTGGCAGTGGGTGGTGGGGTGGCGTGTTGAGGAGGAACAAGCAGGGACTTTGGAGCCAGAAGGTGGCTCTGCCTCTTGGGCTGTGTGACCTTGATCAAGTGAATGAACTACTCTAAACTTCTGAGTTTCTCCTCTGGAAGTGATGCCTGTGATTGATGCTCTTCATACACACATTTATGAAAGTTGTTATGCTCAAGTCACCTGGCACCAGCCAGGGGCCTCTTAGGGAGCAAGTAAGTGATCAGAGATGCACCAGAGGAAGCCAGGGCAGGGGGAAGGAAGGACGAGTGCCACAGTGCTGTGGGAATGGAGCATCCCCTCAGCCCCGAGGACTGGTGGTGGTGGGGGGTGTGCTCCTGGGGACCTCGGAGCCATGGTGCGTGAGACAGGCTATGGTCAGTGAGCATGTTCTTGGAACCTGCTTTGAAGCAGAGATGAGCAGCGTTTTTGAAGGGGCAGGCTTGAAAGAGCCCGTCGAACCCTGGGAACTGTGACGGATGACGTGCAGCAGCGTCCCTGGTCGGGAGGAGTTTCAGTCCTGGGGCCAGGAGCGCCCAGCCGGGATTGAGCCGGGCCTGGGGTGTCCTGTTGAGACTCTGGACACCATGGTGGAGAGCCCCTAGAAGCCGCGCACGCAGGGGGCACGGTGGCATTCACACTCTGGAATTGCGGCAGTGCTGTCTACAGGACGGGCTTAGGCACAGGGGGGGAGTGAGCCTGCGCCAGGGCGACGATCTCTTCCACATTCTCCACAAACCCCAGCGCAGAGCTGAGCACATCCCCGTTTCCCAGGGAGAAGGCTGACCGACTTGAACGGAAGCTGGCGTTGGGCCAGGACCATCTTCACGCATCCTCCGTGTCACCATTAAGTAGAATTTTCTTATGTGGGGTTGATCCTTTCCCTCCAAAATCTGTGTTAGGACAGAATCTTCTCCCTCACAATGCACTGGCCTCACACATCACCCACACATCACTCCCAAGGACGCCCTGCCCCGAGATGGCCCGTGGGCAGAGGGGCAGCCCTTCCCAGGCCTGACGCCCTGCTGTGCCTCTGCCCACGCTCCCCTTTAAAGTTTTCCCTGTTAAAGGTTTTTTTTTTTTTTTTTTTTTTTTTTAAACCTCCTGGATCTCTGGAAGGAGAAAGGTTGTAAGAGCTTTTGGCTTCTGATGGAGCAGGGAAGGCTTACTGCCTCGGATAGGAATGGCGACTCCTTCCTGGTTAGGATGGCCACCGGCAGCAGCTGAGGCCACAGCCACCCAGGGCCACCTGGAGTCTTCAGTCTGAGTGAGCGCCACATGGGGTAAGAGACAGTCGTCCTGTGGGGAACCCCATGAGCCAGCAACGTTATTCAGAACCAGACGTTCTATTTTCAATCAATTTGTGGACTAATACTTTTGAGAGCCTACTGTGTGCCAAGGAGGGTGCTAGGTACTAAAGATAATAGGTGGACGAGATGGAAATGTCCCTCCGCCCGAGGGGCTGCATCTAGTGTCCAATCGATGGAGCTTGTCTGGCCAGTTCCAAAGCATTGGGATCCGCCGGGTGAGGGGGACATAAAGATGGTGGTGGGAGCTTCCCAAGGGACACCAGTCTGTCACCTGGGAAGCAGGGCGGCACTGCCAGGCAGATCCAAATTTCCTGAACAAGAACAGCAGAAGGTTGTCCCTTGGGGGTGAAATAATGCTGTGAAAGAGAGTTTGTAGCCTAGAAGGAAAAAACTGGAGCTTTATAAAACTTTAGTCAGTCGTCAAAATAGCCTGTGAGTCATACACTGTGAGGATGGCATGCTTGGCCGTCAACAATCCTGTCAGATCCAAACCATCCTTCTCTTGACTGTGTGTCTCGGTGCTACGAGTGGCCAAGAGTTATTCATCCTAGAGGTCCGTGGGCTGAAGGAAAGTGAAATCTGAATGGTGTCTCTGCAGGGGCCTGAAAGTCATGACATCCGCCTTGTCATCCGCCGACGATCCTCGGGAGGCCAGGCCACTTGGCTCCCCGTGGTTGTCATGATTTAATATCCTGTCATCTGGAGTTCACAGAACAGCCACATCTGTAGACGGAGGAGCCAGGCCACGTTCTTGATTAGAATTCAGTATGAGCACAAGGGGAAGTTGGACAGATGTGGGGCTTAGAGTGCCGTTGACCAGCGTGGGCGGGGACCAGCAGGTGACCAGAGTTCACAAAAGGTGACACCTCCCATATGACAAAGTCAAGCCCAGCTCCTCCAGTGAAGGCTGTACGGGGGCAGAGATGGGTTTTGTCAAAGCCAAGGTGAATGTTGGAAGTGGGCGCAGGGGGGTAGTTTTGTAAAAAGCATTATCTTTCAAAAATACAGGGAGTGGAAGGGTGACCACCTATATATATATATATACCGTTTTACTGCTGCAAGCTATCTTGGTCCTTTTTGTGGTTGTTGTTACTATAACAAAATACCTACAGCTGGGAACTTACGAAGAAAAGTAGTTCATTTTGCCCACAGTTTTAGATGTGAAAGTCCAAACAACCGATTCTGGCGAGGGCTCCTTTGGATATGTACCTATTGTAGATGGCAGGAGCCCGTGCAAGAGGGAGGGATCCCATCATAAGACAGGAAGCCTGAGGGCAGGAAGAGGCCAATCTCACCACTTCTCACTAGGCCCCTCCTCTTAAAGGTCCCACGGCCTTCACTGGGGACAAGGACCCAGAAGGGACCAACCACCAATGAACCACAGCAGCAGCTGTGTCCAGGAAAGAGGGGTTTCCCTACCTGTTAAGCAACCCAGGATGCTGCTCTGTTGCCTCTGCTCACATAAGGACTTTCACCATGTGCTTCCTTTTGGAGCAACAGAGACAAATAAGTTTAATAGCAAAGCACATTCCCGCTGCTGCAGGGTATCTTGAGGTTCTTCTTCTCCTGTCTTTGGGATGAGATATGTAGCCCCCCAGTGTAGCCTGTGGAGCAGGTCATGTGTGTCAGAGTTCGGGTGAGTGGCTCAGAGGGACGAACTTGAGCTATTGGGAGCCCAGAGGCACGGAAGGCATAACAGGTTTAGCCGCTGAGGATTCTTGTTCTGCACTGGAAGTGTTCCAGAGCTAGGCTCTCCAGGTGCAGAGCAGCAGCTATGAGGGCAGGAAAGCCATTTCGGCTCGTCATTGAGACCGTGTTTCCCTGGGGAATGCTGCAGCAGCACCCTCAGGATCCACCCGCACTGCATTGCACGTGAAGTGTCTTACATACACGCGCAGAGGCCTTGGTTGGCTGAAGACCCCAGGCATAACCAGAGAGAAATGACTCACATCAGTTCGTTTCTTTCAAAGACATGGCTCTTTTTGCTCTCCCTCTTCCACATGACTTCTCCGTTCCTTGTTTATTTTTAGTCTCCCCAAGAGAAATGTCGGGTTTTCACACTGGCAACTGTTGCTTGAGTCACAGGCCATGAGATCTGGAAGGGCCTGGAGAGGTGTACCATGCCCTGTTGGAAGTGGCGCAGCACGGCGACCGTGTCGACGGGCCCAGCGGGCATCTGACCAACAGACGGATCTTGGAAAGGGAAATCAGAGCTGGACTTGTGGATCTCAGATCAGCGGACAAAGAACATGTGTGACGGGGTCATTCCCCGTCCAGACCTTGAGGATCACTTGATTTTTACAGAATCAAGTTAAATGACTCAGCCAGGCCTTTGATGGCCCTCGTAACTGGGCTGCCGCTTCCTTCCCCACAGCCACCCCCACCCACGCCCCTCCAATCAGGGTAGTCTTCTGACCTTGTTGGGGTGCATGTGCTCATCCCCCCTCTCTTCTCAAGCTGTGTATTCTTCTAGAATTAGCTCAGATTCCACTCCCTTCCAGAAGTCTTCTTTCATGATCGTGGGATGTGAAATGAACTAGAAAATAGACTTTCTGACTCCGCCAGTCACAAGTCTTGTGGCCCTTGGTGGGAAGAGCCCTCTCTGTGTGTTCTAGAGGATGCTCCAGGCCATCTGGATCGGCCTCCCTCATGGTGAGGGCTCCGTTCTGCACCAGCCGTGGCAGATGCATGTTATGTGACGTTCCATCTCTATTTACATATCACCACGGAGGTTGGTTGAATCATTCTCTCTGAAAAGCGCTGGGTTTTGAATTAAGGTTCAGTGATTCTTAGGCTATCTCCGCTGTCACCTCACTCGTTTATTTAGACAAGTTGGGTCACCTCCGCGGTCATTTATCATCTGTAAAAATGGGGGCTAAGAATAACTCACCTGGTGTTTATGTGAATAAATAAACCTAAACCTAAGACATTTTGAAAAATATTTTTTGAATGTGGAACCCAAACATAAGGCTTTTTACTATTATCATATTGATTATAGTCAGGAAAAAACTTTCAACTATTCTTAATAATCTAATATAGATTGTGTCATAGAGTGTGTTGTAAAAACTGTAGACCTTGAAGAGGTGGTTCAAACTTTGGTCCTAACTAAGGAGCTGTTTGCCCGTGGCTGGTTTGCTGATCTTTTTGGCCCCGGTTTCCTCTCCTTTAAATGATCCAGAATGATGACAATGTTGCTGTCTATTAGGGTGGCGGAATATTCTGCAAATTTAATGCTTGAAAAACACTTTTGAAACTTCCAACGAGCATATTCTACAATAACCATCATGGCTTCTCTCATGTACTGATGATGATGCCAGCCGTAGAAACAGGTCAAGATGCAGTTTGATTCCCTTTTCCAAGCTGTCTCTTTGCTTGCCCCAAATTGATGAGGGATAAAGGAAAGAAGAGCAAAGACGTGCTGAATATGCGGAGGTGGACATAAAAGTGGCAGAAGCCCGTGGAGGGCAGGAACCCCTGACTTATCTCTTATGATGCATGTAGACACGTGGCCCAACCTGAGCGTGGGCAGGTACGTGAGGGAAGCAGGGTAAATGAGCCCTGATACCACGAGAGAGCCAAGTGGATGTTTGCAAGGGCGTGTCCATAAGTGTATCCTGCCTCTTCTACCCTCTGAGTGGTGGTAGATAACCTAGGGCAGTGGTGCCTTATTTCCCACCTCCGTAGGACCTGGCTTTGCTCTCCCTGGTGACCATTCCTGAATTAAGGTGAGGATGAAGTGGTGTTGTGCATCAAATCATGTCCCCTAAAAATATCTTGCTGTCCTAACCCCTGGTACCTGTGAATGGACCTTATTGGGAAATAGAGCTTTTGCAGATGGTCCAGTTAGGAAGAGGTCATTGGAGTGGGTTCCGACCCAGTGTGAGTGACCTCCTCATGAAAGGGGAAGTCTGGGCACAGAGGTGCAGGCAGGAAGCTATGCAAGGGATGGAATCAGGCTGCTGTGGGTCAAGGAGGATCAAAGATGAGCAGAGGGACTCAGCAGAGGCTGGGGAGAGGCCTGGAACGGATTCTGCTCCCAGTCCTCAGGGGGGACCAGCCCTGCCCAGCACCTCCTCATGGACTTCCAGTCTCCGGAACAGCAAGGTGATGACCTTCTGCTGTCGAAGCCATGCAATCTGTTTGTGGTGCTTCGTTAGGCAGCCCCAGAGACTAGCGCAGGGGCAGGCCATTCCCCCACACCCAGTGCGCCTCTGCCACCTGGCCCACGGTGTGGTTTATGGTGAGGTTGCACATGGCATGCTGTTGGCAGCGTGTACTAAAAATGACAACGTGGTTTGGCCTTTGAAGGCAAGTGCACATACAGCCTCGTGTCCAGTTGGGTTTGATGGAGGCTGAGGCTTCTTAAGCGCCTTCATTCCCTAACTCTCATCCTTGCCCTAATACTGACGGGACGTTCCTCTTCTCACCTTCCTTGGGTTTCTATGGATGAGGCCTGAGCTTCCCACCCCCCGCCCCCACCCCGGGGAAGGGCCTGTCCCCCTCCTCTTTGAGAAAGTTAATTTATATTATATGAAATATTTTTGAATAGAAACTTCCATTTCAGCCTGTTAAAATAGTTGATTCTAGTTTATGTGTGAAAAATAAACCTATCCTGGAAATGTTCTCAGGGAACTGTTACGTACTACTCACATGTGTCCCCAACAACTAACGTAGGAGACCTCACCCCACAGAAGCATCTAATTTTCTAAGCTTTATGGCTTCTAGCAACTTTTCCGAAACTCCATGAAAACACATTAAAAGTGACCGTTGGAAGTTGAAAGTCAACGGTTTTTACAACTACTGTTATGTAAGTTGTTGTATCTTGTAGTTGGCCATTTCATATCCCTACTTCAAAGTTGGGACAATAAAAGTTCAGGGGGAAAAAAAAAAGACAAAACCGAAATTGAAAGTCAAAACTTCCTGATTTCCAACCAATGTGACAGAGAATTTCTGTTCTAATATTGCAGCTCAGGGTTCAGTTCAAAACATAGAGAGGTGGTCAGGGCAAGAGAGATGGGGCTTAGCAGAGAACACACTGGCCCCCAAGGAAGAGGACCAGGGGTCAAAGCCCTGTTTCCACCGCTGTCTGCCAGGAGTGTATTTGCCTTCTCAAACCTCAGGACAATGAGGCAGCTTAAAAATCCCAGGCTTCATACCAAAATGTGCAGGGATTGAGCAACAGTCCAGGGTTGCTTGAAGACCCATGACTAGCCATGGGTTGATAATGGTTGATGCTGAACTGTGACTACCTGGTGTTCTCTTGTGAGTCTTTAGCCCAGGTTTGAAAATTTCCATTTAAAAAAAAAAAAAAAAAGATGCTTCTAGATGGGTAGTGTGATTCCTGCCATCTCCTCCCCTCCCAGACGCTATTGTTTAGCTTAGACACTGCTCACCAGCAGCAGCAAGCTCGTGCCTCTGAAAGACAGCACACCCTTCCCTTCAGGCTGATCCTAATATATATACTATTAGAGACTTTCCAACACCTTCCCATTTTTTTTTTTATTTCTTCACAGATAATACGATGGATGTGCTTTCATAATAAATTCAAAAGCCGCTCTCTGTTCCTTACCAGTTTGAGTTGCAGAAAAGAGTACAAAAGATTAGAGTACTTTAAAATAAATCTCGGCTAATTATACATACAACTGCATTCACTCAATGTGAATATTTTCAGGGCTTTCTTTGCTACCCAGTGCCACCTGCTCACAATTTAAATGGGCACGGATTTAGTTCCATTAAACAAAACACGATGACTCTTCTCCTGCGACGCAAACTCCTCTCGGTCCTATTTTGGAATTGGGAAAGTGATGCTAGTGTTCCTGTGAGCTCCGGGCCTGAGTCGACCACGCCACAGGGCCGCTGGCTTGGAGGGTTGGCAACCTTGCTTTAAAAGCCAACAGGCAGACAGGTTGGGGGAGAAGTGGCTTGTGTTTTTGTAAGGGTCCTTATGGACTAGATGGCATTTGGACTTGTGGTTCCAGCCATGGGCAGGCCCCTGAGTTGAAGAATACATGCTTTGCTTGGCTTCTTTAGATCATTAAGGAAACTTTTTTTTTTTTTTTACTATCTATTGCCAAAAGGAAAAAAAAAAAAGAAAGAAAACAAAACAAAAAAAGAAATCCTCCCTCAAAACATGATGTTCTGAGACCACAGGGCATTCTACCCAGAGACAGCTAGATGGAAATCTGCACTGTCCCTGTAGGAAGGTCACTGAGGAGGAATCCATTCATTCCCCATTCATCAGGAATGTTCGTGATCTCGGAGTCCAGAGAGAGGGCTTCTTTAAGGACTATGAAAACCAGGAATGATCAGACTCTCTTGCAACAGGGCTTTTGTGTGAGGCCCTGCCTGCTCGGTTTCGAGGATGGACACTGGAAAATCCCACAGTGCGGAGTGCACGGCGTGGACCAAGCTCGTAAAAAAGTCATTTCCTTCCGTCCAGGGCTCCTTTGTCTCTAGGTGTCTGGACCTGGAGGCCTTGGCGTGGTTTTCCCAGTCAGGAAGTCCAGCTGTGGTCATCTCTCAGGAAAGGAGCCGGAAGCTGCTTGTGGGTCCCGGAGTCTTCATTTTTCCTCGTCTTCTCTCCTCCTCCTTCCACGCCCCCCACCCCCAACCACACACACACCCTTGCCCTACATTCCTTTCCATTTTGTCCTTTCAGAAACTCCTCCCTCCCCGAGAAAAGCTAAAAATAATGGCTGTGCTTCCCAGTGCTCCGCCCATATTAGGCTCTCAGGCAAGCTGCAGGGGAGAGGAGCTCCTGTGCCGGCTGCTCAGAGCCTTGGCTGTGCAAGTCCTGGCTCACCGGCCTCCTGATCCTGCCTCCATTCAGTCGTTCTCCTCTCGGGGCTGTCCTAGCAGCCTGCATGCTTGGGAGAACCTCCCCAGAGCTCCGTGTGCGGATTCAGGGAATTGCAGCATTCTCGAACCTTCTAGCTCACGAAGTGGGGGGGGGGTCTCGGATGCTCCTGGCTGTCCCTCCAGATCTTAAGCCCCCAGAAGTAAGTTAGGAAGCCGCCCAGGCTCCTCCTCCTGTGCTGACCTGCAGACGAAGGTCCAGGGAGGGGTGAGGCCGGAGCTGGGTGTGAGTCCACTTGTGTGTGATCCTGTGCCACCACTTGGCCAGCTGGCCTGGACAGCTGGCTCTGGTCACTGTGGGAACAATGCAAGGAAGGCTGTTGTCAAATTCCTCAGGGGTCAGAGGCACAGGCTTCCTCACGCTCACAGGCCCTGCTGGTCAAGGGCAGGACGAGGAACGAGGAAGGAGCTGAGAGAGGACAAGGGCCTGAGCCACCCGGTAACGCCATTCCTTTGCTGTCCTAGAAACTGAGGCCTGACCAGTTCTGTGACTCGCTCAGGGTGGCACCTCCAGGACTGGAATCTTTAAACTCATCCTCTAACATCTTAACGTGGCCCTAGTCAACGTGCATATCTCAGACTGGTAGTAGAAAGGGACTGTTGTTAAAGTCATTACATGTCACTGTGACTCCCCATAACCACCATTGGGTCCTTAGGGTCAGAGATAACCGAGGGGACAAGGCCCCCCAGCACTTCCAGGAGAAATCCCACTGCAAACAGCATCTTTCATGACCTTTTGGAAAGCCACTGGCTCCGAGCCCCAACCCAGAGGTTGGAGTTAGCGTTGAAGTGCCCATCTTAAACTTGAGCTCAAAGCTCTCAAAGCACGAGACAGTGATCCTTGAAGACATCTGCGTTCCTCCAAGTTCTGACCATGTTTGGACTCCTTGATTTTTTTCAAAGAAACCAGCTGAAACGGTGATGGTTAGAACGTGTGGAAACAGAACTACTAGATAAAGCTCGCTACGAAGACCCTGACTGGGGGCATGTTTAGGAGATGAGCAGACAGGTAATTCATTCTTTTTCTCTTAGCTGGCTTTCCTCTGAAGTCTCATGGGAACTTCCTGATGAAGGACTTTCATTTAAAATTTTTACTATTATGAAAATGCATACCAAGAGGGGGAAAAAAAACTTGTCATGCCCCAGTGAAAAGAATTCAAAAGAGCGTGTTTGTCTGTAAGCTTCTAGGTGATGAAATCCGTTTTTCTTCTTGGGAAGAGGTGCCATGGGTTACTTTTTCATCAAGAAAAGTGGTTCTGGGCCACCTGGTGCCTCCCCTATGGAACAGGGTGGTGGTGTGAGAGGCAGGCAGGGTGAGCAGAGGTGGCCAGTACCCCATGTGCCCTTCTCTTCCCCCTTACCTTCTGGTCTCCTGTCCCATCATACCCAAAGGCCATTTGTGGACACCCTGTATTTATGACTTTGCTATTTGCAAAGGAACATGTCCAGTTCCCAGGGTGCTTTCCCAGGTTCACAATTGGAAGGTCAGAGGTACAACGTGGCGTTTTTAGTAGCTTTCTTGTACTTGAGAGTTGTATCCAGCAGCTGTGGTCACACTGGGGCTCACCTGGACCAGGACTTAGGAATGGCTCCCGTGGATGTCGTGGGTGTTAACAGCTCCCACGGGTCCCTCCCTCTAGAGAGAGCCTGAGGTGAGAAACTGCAGACAGTCGCGCAATTTCTGAGTCCTGGGACGAGCCAGTGAAGCTCAGTGAGGCATGCGAGTGAAGACTGTCAAGACCGAGTGACAGGGTGGAGACGAGATGGAAATGTGGCACGTCTTTTAACGTGATCATTTCTCTCTCCCTTACTGAAGCACAGTGCTCTCTGCTATTTGAAGAGAGCAATTTAGATTTATATTAAGGGATGAATAAATAGGCTGTGGGATGCAGTCTCATCTGGAGTGCATGCAGATCGTGTATGCTAATGACTGTGTGCAGAGGCAGAGCCCCACTGAGGTCCGGGCGCTTCTCGTGACTCCCCTGTTCACCTGCTGGTTGTCTGAGAGCTAAGCTCAGGCAGTGGGGAAAGGTTACCCTTCTTTTAATGCCTCTCACTCTTGCACCTTGCCTTTTCCACCCTTAAAGCACTTGACAAGCCTTCAAGTAATTCCAGGTGACGGATTTTCCCCCCAGAGGGTCTTAAGAGGTGGCTTTACATAGATGCACATATGAATTCAGTCACAACCTGAGCACTTCACTGTCTTGCATCGTTCGACATCCCCAGAATGTCGTCCTCTGGTTCTTTCTTGAAGTTCACATCCTCATTTCTCTCCTTCGAGTGTTGGATGCTCAGAGGCAGGATGTCAGAAACCCTTAGCGTCACCCATGCTGCCGTGTAGCTTTGACCCAGGCATTTCGTGTGAATGGGACGCAATTTCCCGATTTAAACAAGGAGGCTGGGCTGATGGCTCTGGGAGATCCCCCGGCTCTGATGTTCTGTGACACCCAGGGCTTTCTGTCTGCGTGGCTGCCACGCAGAAGTGTGCTCCTTGGTAGAGCACCGGAGTTTACCAACGCCGCCCAGATCTAGGGACCTGCGTGGAAAGCCCCTGAGCACATCTGACTTCTGCCCTGGCTGGTGATGAAAACCGAGGTCACAGAGGTCGTCTCATTTCCAGGGATCAGTAGGGAAAATCCTTAGGGCTGGAAAAGGAGAAAACACAGAAAAGCTCCAAAGAAAGAAACAGAAAGAGATGCATGGGCAGGGAGGGAGGCTAAAAGAGGTGCTTCTGGGGGGGAGAGAGAAGGGATGCTGCTAGCTACCTCCTCCGCAGTCAGCAAGGGCAGCTTACCTTCCTTCACCTTTGGGTGAGGCTCCGCTCTGCTCCCGCTCACTGGCTTTGTGCCTGGTGTCCTGGGGGTATTGTGTGGGGCTGTTGCAGGCCTCCAATTGAGTTCTCAGAGCCCCGCGGGCTCCCCCCACAAACCCCAGGGCTGTGTGCTGCCCTCTGTCTCTCAATCAGAGCAGCTGCTCCTCGAGCTCTGTTATAAAGTTCTGTAAAAGCCAGGCGCAGTGCGGTGCACGCCCGTAATCAATCCCAGCAGCTCTGGAGGTTGAGGCAGAGGGAAGGTGAGTTCAAAGCCAGCCTCAGCCACAGCAAGGTACTGAGCAACACAGTGAGACCTTGTCTCTAAACAAAATCAAAATAAGGCCGGGGATGTGTCTCCGTGGTCAAGTGCCCGTGAGTTTAATCCCCAGTACTTGGAAAAGAAAAAAAGTCATGTAAACGATTTTGTTTCTCTAAAATTTACAATTTTGAAAAACTCTTCAAAGCAGTATGACCTTAGACACGTCATGTGACTTCCTGGTTCTTCATCTTCCTTATTTGCAAACAAGCTTCATCATAGGTTCCCAGTCTGGCTCACAGAGTGATTTGAGGGTGAATTGGAGTCAGCCATTCATATACCTGGGTTCCATGCACAGGTGTTGAACACCTCTCCATGGAGGCTTCTGTCAGGACAGGAATTCATGGGTAAATATGTGGAATGGCTATTCCAAGAAGACAGATAAAGCCTGTGCAGATGCTGGGTAAACTGCAAAACACTACATGAATGTAGCATGGTGTGTTGTCGTTGCTGTTGATGATGGGACGGGGTCATATCATGAATCTAGAGCCCAGCTCTTGGGTTTGAATCTCAACTCCAACTACTCCCTGGTGTGACTCCAGGCACCTTGCTTAACTAACTCAGTGTCCCCATCTGTACAGTGAGCATTAAAAATTGCACCTGTGCCACAGGAGGGTTGGGAAGACTGAATCAGTGCGGTGATGGACAGCGTAAGCCCGCTCTCATGTGCATTTCTTGTTACTGATCATTTCCCCCGTGCATTGTGGTCCTGTTTCATGGCTTTGGGATGGCAGTCCCTTGTCATTGTACTTCCGGGCAAGTCCCCAAGACATGCGAAGGATGCAGAGAGCAGTGATTCTGTGGCGTGGGTTCTCCGTCTCCCTCTTTCCTAACCCCCTTTTTCCAGGTTGGCCTGTCACTCCTCTGGATCTGAACAAAGGCTTTGCTTAGCAGAAAGAATCCTGTCTCCCACGTGTCATCTGCCTTTAAGGGTGTAATTTGTTTCTGATGTGTGCCGGGAGCTCCCTGGAGGAGGCTTTGTTGATGTCTTGCCGAGGCCCGTATTGATCCCTGATAGACTGAGCTAGAGCGGGTGAGTGAGGTAATTCTCATCAGGTTACTGAGCCGGTGACCTTGAGGCCGATCAGATGACAAAGCCACCTAGGTGGATCCCTGGCTACAGAATGCCCTGGTTTAGAGGTAAATCAACGTGAGGGTGACTAATGGTTTTAAAGAAATGACTACAGGCAAGTTGCATCCCCTGGGCGACAGGGGGGCTATGTGAATAAGCTTGGAGGCTCCCCCAGGTCTTGGTGAGACTTTGGGGCTGATTTTTAAGAGTTCCTTGATCTGTGCTCCTCTGTTATCTTTTCTCATTAGATTCCAATTCTCCGTGAAACTGCCGTGACCGTGTATAATATTGTCAGTGTGAAGTTCAGAGCAACGTGCACAGGCCTCAGAGCTACTGAGCTGGCTTCCTTCTGGTTTGGGGTTTGTCTTTCTACTTTGCTTTCTTTCTTTCCTCTTTATTTATTTATTTTTAATTCAACAGTGAGGTGGGAAAGAGTGAAGATTTTTAATGCAAGAGAGGAAATAAGAATGGTGATAAAATCCGCATGCAAACTGCCCCCGTTAGAAAGGAGAAGTGGAATGTACAGTACATTTGATCTGCGTGGACACCTTAGTGTAGAGGATGAGTTTCATAACTCTGTCACCATCCCTGCTGTTGCTGGCCTGGCCTCATCCGCACTGGGAGAGGTAGGAGTCCAGTGAACAGACTTCGTGTGGGTGGCAGGTGAAGGGCAGTGTGGGAAAGGAATTAGAATGGTTATGTTGGGTTGCAATCAGCCGTTTTGGTGCTGCCCATAATAGCAGATACTCACATGTGTGTAATCTCAGCTCCTCAGGAGGCTGAGGCAGGAGGATCACAAGTTTGTAGCTTAGCCTCTATCAAGTCCCTATCTTGAAGAGAGAGAAATCCAGGTGTGGTGGTGCACACTTGTAATCCCAGCGATTTGGGAAGCTGGGGCAGGACGATTGCAAGTTCGAGGCCAGCCTCAGCAACTTTAGCAAAGTGCTAATTAACTTAGCGAGACCCTGTCTCAAAAAAAAAAAAAATGTAAAAAGGGACTAGGGATGTGGCTTAGCAGTTAAGCACTGCTGGCTTAAAATCCCCACTACCCTAAACCAAACAGTCAGACAAAAAAGAGAGTGGGGGGAAGCACACCCCTCATTCAGTCCCCAGTACCATAAAAATCAATCAATAGTAAATATCTAAATATGATTTATATCGTGTGCTTTTTAGTAGATTAACCCTTTAACTCTCATGACCATGACTGTTATTTAAGGTGTCCAAGGTCATAGGAACCCAGGTTTGGCTCTGGAGTTGGTGCCCTTTCCAGTGATAGCCTCTCACTGTTGTGGGGGAGCCAAGGTGGTAAGGGCAAAGGGAATTCCTGTCCCCAGCAGGCAGGTGGAAGAAATTTAATTATTTCAAAAGGTTTCACCAGATGGAGTCCCCTGACAAGCTGCCCTCCGGCTGTCCGTGGTGGGGCTAAGACTTCCTGGTGACAGTCCACACCGCCATACGTCACTCGCACGATGTGAGATTCTTTCCCCCAAAGTCAGGAGTCTGATTTTGGCTTGGGTCATGGTCATGTTGATGAGAGAATCCCATCTAGTGTCCACCTCCTTGTGCGCTGGAGCCTGTCCCTGAGGGTCAGCCAGGTGGCTCTCGTTCTTGGTGGCATCCCGTTGGCAGAAGGCACATGTTTATCCGGTGGTACTTGGTGCGGCCATTGATCTGCCTGGCAGAAGAACAGCAAAGGGCTGGAGACGGGTTGAACATGGGGCTCATGAATTTGTCAGGCATCTAAATCCAGGGACGGTGCACACTTCAAATGCTCTGGAACAGATGTTTAACCTTTATAAAAAACATCAAAGGTGATAACAAAATCTGATATTTGAATCAGAAGAGGCATATTTGCCCTGAATGATTGAATTAGCTCCTATCTCAAAGAAAAAAAAAAAAAAAGAACTGCGTGTTCTCAGTAAATAAATCCTAAAATAGCTAAATCCAAGTAAGAACTGAAGGTAGAGTAAATCACGAAGTTCGTGGGAAGTATACAAGAAATAGATGTATCATAATGTTCTGGATAACTAGGTGTGTATTGACTGCCACATCTGTGATGTGTTTTTGATCGTGGTAAGTACAAGTGTTGAAATCCATCCAAGCCACAAAAATGATTGGAGGTTCTGTGTGGAATATAACCCTACGCAGAGTCTAGAGCTCACATCCTATACGGTATATGTCTGTCTGCTGATTAATAAACAGGGGCCTCCTGCCTCCTCTCTGTACTCAGTATCTGAATCCCAACCCATTGGCAAAGTGGTTTTTGTTTTTTGTTTTTTTTTCATTTCTCTGCCTGGGATAGGGGTAGGGGTTGTGAAAGGCTGAGAGAAAGAATCAGGTGCCTATATTTTTATGAATGAAATAAATAAAACCATAAATTACATATATATTTGGGTCAAATAAATAAATCTTGAAACCCTTCAGTGATGACCCTACAAACTTAATCATGAGACACCTTTTCCCTGACATTTTAAAAGGTTTTTTTTTAAACATATTATTTTAGTTGTAGATGGACACGATATCTTTATTTTATTTATTTATTTTTTATGTGGTGCTGAGGTTCGAACCCAGTGCCTCACACTTGCTAGGCAAGCGCTCTGCCACTGAGCCGCACAGCCCCTCCCTGACATTTTAATATGAAAAATTTCAAACATACTAAGAAGTTGAAAGAGTTGTACAGTGAACACTCACAGACTCACCACCTACACTGTACAATTAGTGTCTTACTCTATTTTTGGGATAAGTACAAGTGTATCTAGCTCTATGTCCATCTTATTTTATTTGGTGCATTTCATGGCCAGTTAATGATTACCATTAATCCATAGAGAGCTTGAATATGTCTAATCCAAAATTTGAAATGCTCCAAATCAGAAACTTTTTGAGCACCAGTCTGAAGCCACAAGTGGAAAATTCCCCATCTGCCCATGTGCCTGGTCACAGTCAAACTCAGGTGCACTTTAGTCTCTATGCATGAGGTGTATAGGAAACAAATGAAATCTGGGTTTTGATTTGGGTTC
The DNA here is from genome assembly GCF_052094955.1 of Ictidomys tridecemlineatus. Lineage (NCBI taxonomy): Eukaryota > Metazoa > Chordata > Mammalia > Rodentia > Sciuridae > Ictidomys > Ictidomys tridecemlineatus. The sequence continues at coordinate 148,052,457 of NC_135484.1, read as the reverse complement.
CATCCCCAAGATATCTCATTATGTGTACACATATTCCTAATTCTGAAAAAGAAAACTGAAATCTGAAACCTTTGGGATTCTAGACACTTTGGATGGGGAATATTCAACCTGTATTTGTTTTTTAGCTTATGTTCTTAGTTAAATTTATGTACAACAAACTATACACACTCTAATCCATTATGATAGATTGCTCAAAAAATTCCCTCCTGCCCTTTCCCAGTCAGATCCTATCCCTAATTCAATGACTAAGACGAGAGACTTTATAATCCTCAAAGTATATGAAAATGACTTAACTGGCAGAAGAGAAAAGAAAAATATTAGCTGTTAATGATTAGCTTAATGGAAAGTACAATTTAGGGGATGCCTGTGACCTTTGCAGCCAGGTGCTCTGAAATCAAATCATGGCCCCACCCCTAGCTGTGCATTCGTGGGTAAATCCTTCAGCTTCTCTGTGCCTCAGTTTCTTCTCCTGCAAAGTGTTAATAGCAGTTCTCTTGGCAGGGTTTTGAGGATGAGTTAACACCACTAAAACCTTGAGAACAATTCAACATAAGTTTCAACTTGAATTCACCAATTATAAACCCCATTATCTTAGGCAAAGTAGTTATGTATTTTCTTGCCTCATTGTACTTGTCTGTAAAACAGGAACGAAACCATTTAAAAGTATTGTGAGGATTAAGCAAAATAATATATGCAAATTGCTTCCCTGAGTACCCAGCAGAAAATTTCACACTTATTAACAAAAGTCCGTATTTGCTCAGATTTTTTTTAGGTTTTGCTTGATGTCCTTTTTCTATTCTGGGATCCCATCCAGGGGACCACGTTACACTAACTTGTCACGTCTTCTTCGGCTTCTCTAGAATGTGACAGTTTCTCACGCTTATGTTTGGTGATGTTGACAGTTTTGAGTACAGATCAGTTGTTTGGGGGAATGTCCTACCATTTGGGTTTCCCCAATGTTTTTCTGACGCTTAGAAAAACGTAAACCAAGAGCCGTGCCACAGAGTGATGTGTCTGTTCCCCTGAACTTGTCAAGTTGCCTTTTTTATCACGTCGCACATATCAAGGATCCAGGCTGTCCATGTGACCTGCCCCTTGATGGTGAGCTGACCACCTAGATGAGGAGTGTCTGACAGAGTCATCAGAGTTAAAGGGAGTTTACCTGTGTGAACATGTCTTTTCACATGTGTTCACACACCTGTGCACACACACCTGTGCACGCACGCACACACACACACCTGTGCACACGCACACACCTTTCCTGCAAAGTGCTATACTGGTGCTAGGCCGCCAGTCACTGGGCACAGCCCACATTTAGGGACTGGGAGCGGGCAAGGCAGCGTTGGCATGTGGGACTGGGAATCTCTCTACAAAGTTTGGGAGGTTGTTTCCCTTTTCAATATTTCTACAGTCAGTAACAGACATTGGGATGAACTCCTGAGTCTTTATTCTGTACTCAATACTGTTTTTTATTGAGTTGCTCCAGTTCATGTTTTGGCCATGGGCAATTCTCTCAGGAATATCAGGAACATTCTCTCTGATGCCGTTTTATGTGATCCATGACTGTGGGGTACTGATTATTGAGCCTCCCTTACCTTCTGGCACTACAAGCTGCTCCTTGCTGATCGTGAATATTCTCTAACTCCCATCCTGAACTCTGCCACTGCTCCAAGGACCTCTGGTTCCTTTTATTGGAAATGGTGTAGAAACCAGGTTCTGGGTGAGCTCCTTCAAGAACACTGGACCGGACTCGACCCCCGCAGCTGAGAAGATGGACTTCACTCATCTCAGCCAGCTCAGGCTCAGTGCTGTGCTCCGAGCTCTGGTGATGTGCCCTGTCCTCCTGGAGCTGGGCCTGCCCTCTGTAACCAATGGGCTGTGGATACTCAGGGCATATAGAGACTAGCGTGACCAACAGGCACGTGAGAAAGGCTTCACAATGAGATTGGCCCTAACAAAATTTATTGCAGATGAGGAATCTAGAAGGAAAGATGGAGAAGTATCTTTAAGTTATCTGTAGATAAGAAGGGGCCAGAATAATGAAGAAATTTAGTTTCTCTAGTTTATTTTAGTATGAAATAGGGTTTTCTGTCTTTGATGGGCTCCAGTCAGTATTGCTGTGCAGCCTGATTACACCTGCTCTCATGAGCCATTTGTTTAAATTTTCAGAAATTTTAGGAGTAGGTTACCATCATGTTTGCTAGCTTGAAATGGACCATGGTGGGAGTGTTTATGCTATGAAAATCGGCAAGTGCTATAAATCAGTGCACTTCTCTCATCTCTGGCTGTTACAAAACATATCCCTGCACACCACTGGTCATGTGAGTCAGCTCTCCATTACTGTAACAAAATACCAGAGATAATCAACTTAAAAGAGAAAAGGTTTATCTTGGCTACATTTTGGAAGTTCAGGTTCATGATTGAGTGGCCCTGATGCTTTGGGCCTGGGGCAGTGCAGCACATCATGGTGGGGATATGTGACCAGGAAGCAAAGAGAGCAAGGAAGAGGCATGGATCCCACAATCCTCTTCAAGAGTATGTTCCCAATGACCTAAAGACCTCCCACAAGGCCACACAAGTTGGAGACTCAAGAATCCAGATCACTAGATGATGACCCAGGCTCCCACCTTGTTTTGTCAGTGTGGGAAAACCTATTGTCACCTGGAGGTAAGTGACCATGACATGGGCACATGGCTGCAGGATTTCCCTCCTTCCTTAAGGTGGCTTAGAAGGAACTTCCTGTCCTTTCAAGAGTATGGGAGGAAATGGTATCGGTTTCCTCTAGCAGAGGAACCACGTGTCAGCACCCTTCTGCTTGCCGTAGATGGTGCGGCCCGTATCAGCATGACTGTTGTGATGTAAAAGCAGAGTCAGCCACAAACTGGGGCATTGGGGTCACCTCTGGTGATGGTGTGTGGTGTTAAGTGTTACACGGAACTAGACTCAGAGAAGCTTATGTTTCCAGTGAGTCGACTAAACGTGGTGACACGCACACATGAGAACAGTGGAGGGTCCTTCCTGCCCCTAACAGGAAACTGTGTTTGCCCTGCACTCCTGAAGTAAAGATGGCTGGGCTTTAACAGCGGTTTCCTCTCCGTGGCGTGGTTTTTCCTATGTTCCTCCACAGATACAGTGATTTTTCCTAACTTTTATTCCTGTCATTGACTATTCTCCTAATCCACTGTCACATTGAAGCTCTGATATTGTAAGACTCCGAATGGTTGAGGGGTACTTTTTCTATTCTGGCTCAATCACAGATCCTATGGGTGGATTCACTCTGAATTGTAGGAGGCTTCATATTCTCTCTCTTTTTTTTTTTTTTTGGTCCACATAATTCCTACATGTGGAATCTCTCAGATTTCAGCTGATGTTCTGGAACATTTGAACTAATTTGCAGTTCCCCAGCTGCCTCCCATAAACCTATCCTCTCAGGAATGATGAACTTGAAACTTGTTGAATAGCGGAAATCTTCCCTCCAGGGCAAAGTGATCACAGGGGTACTTTTCCCTCTTCCTCCTTTTGGTCAAATGGACATAAAATAAAAGTTCTGTTTTTACCACTTTCAAGAGTAAAGTTCAGTGGTGGCACATGCCTGTAATCCCGGTGGGAGGCTGAAGCAGGAGGATCGAAAGTTCAAAGCCAGCCTCAGCCTCAGCAATTTAGCAAGGCCTGAAGCAACTCAGCAAGACTCTGTCACTAAGTAAAATATATGTATTTTAAAAAAGGCTGGGGATGTGGCTCAGTGATTAAGTACCTCTGGATTCAATTCCCAGTACCAAAAAGAGAGAAAATAAAGTTCATTAAAATACATTGACATAGAACCATCAGCCCCTCCATCTCCAGGACTTTTTTCATCTTTACAAATTGAGGCTCCATGCCCATTAAGTGGTAGTTCCCATTCTCTGCTTCCCTTGGCCTTGGGCAACCCCATTCCACATTCTGTTTCCATGAATCTGACCATTCTAAGTACCTCGTGTCTATTTTTGACTGGCTTATTTCACTTAGAGAAATGTGCCCGAGGTCCATCCATGTTGTAGCCTGTGTTAGACTTTCCTTCTTTAAGACAGAAAGAGTAATATTCCATTGTATGTATATATCACATTTCTTTTATCCCTCTGTGGAGAGACTTGCTTCTATGGTTTGGTTATTGTGAATGTGTCATTAAAATAACTCAAGTCCCTGTTTGCAGTGATTTTGAGGATATATATCCAGAAGTGGAATTCCTAAATCATCTGGTAATTGTGTAATTTTATTTGAAGGACTGTTGTGGTATTTTCCACAGCATGAGTACCATTTTGCATTTCTACCTGCAATGCACACAAGTTCCAATTTCTCCACATCCTCATCAACAACACTTTTTGTTTTTTGTTTGTTTGTTTGTTTGTTATGAGTCCACCTAACAGATGTGGTATCTCATGGGAGTGTCTATTTGCATTTGCCTGATGACTGGTGATATGGAGCATCTTTCTGTGTGCTCATTGGCTGTTTATAAGTCTTTGGTGAAGAAACCTTGATTCTAATCCACTGCGTGGTTTGTAAGTTGGGTTGTCTGTGCTTTGTTCTTGGACGTGTTCTTACTCTCCTAGGTGATACCCTACTTCAGGATGCTGCTGGGCACTTACCTGGAGCTCTCTGGGTCAGCCTGCTGCCTCTGCACATGTGTGATGTAATGCAGAGACGAACACACAGTGGCTCCCTGCTCAGGAAGCCTCCGCCTGGCATCCTAGGAGTTCGCCATGTCTGCTTATTAAAGGAAAAGTTCACTGGTGGATGCCGCAGGGCTGAGCCGCGGGCTGCTGTGGGATACTGTGATGTTGTCATCTGACTTTTCACTCAGTAAAACTGTGACCTCCACTGGGGGAAGGGAGGGTGCTGAGAGTCCATCTTTTTTCTCCCCGGTGTGAGATCTTCTCCACCAGGGGTTGACCAACTCTAGACAGTGGACCCCATCCCATCCCTGCCTGTTTTTGTAAATGAAGTTTTATTGGCACACCACCATGACCAGTTGGACGGGCATCATCTCCTGTAGCTGCTTCTGATCTACAGTGGCCGATTCAGTCGCTGGGGCAGATACTCTGGCTCACAAAACCTAGAACGTTTGCTACCTGTCTTTTCACGGAACAAGTTCCCCAAGCCATGGCTGTTGTAGACACTTAAAGACCATGCTGAAGACTCCCTGTCTAAAGTGGCCTTGGCTGCTGACTGCCCTTGGTCACTTAGAAAGCTAACACGCCCAGATATTTGTAAGATACACTGTTGTCAAATATCGGCTGAACTCCAACTTTGTATACCAATAGGACGTGTTAACTTTGTAGCCATTCCCCAGCAGAGAAGGCAAGTTGAACTCTCATTCTTTTATTTTTTTTTTCATTTTTCTGCAATATAATGATTGGCATTTCTCTTCCAGAGCTGGTTTTACAGCCTATAGTGGTTTTTAATTACTTTCCTGGAAAAAAAAAAAAAAAAAAGCTTCCACAATTCTCTCTCCCACTTAAAATACAGGCTATAATGTTAAAAACAGCTCTACCAAAAGCCCTTTGAAAGTGATTTTCTTCGGTCAATATGAGACCAATTGTTCCTTATTTTTATTTTTATATGCTTGTATTCCCTCAGAGCAGATCTCTGCTCAATTTCATGGTATATAATTACAATCCTCTTTTCAATTGTAGACAAGTTTGGGAATTCGGATATTGCCCTGAGACAGGTAGGTGACCAGCTGGAGGTTAGCCATGGACTTAGCCTTAGTGCGCTTGCCTCTTCTGATCCCATGAAAATCCATCTGCTTCTGCATATCTTGAATGTAGAGATAAACCATATAAAACCTATGCTACCAATGCTGGGGCACCAGTTAGCGGGGGAGATGAGGACCCACAAAATTTGCCCCGGAGTATGGAAAGGGCTCCTTGTAGATGTGTGTACCTCAGTCCAGGGAGCTTGTGCGCTTACTTATTGTAAATTCCTTGTGCTGTAGACACATCTATGAGATGAGAAACACATAAGTAATATTTACTTACTCCTAGGTAATAAAAGAAAAAAGTTCAGCAACATAGAATTCATCTGTTACAACCCGTGGCCCCCAGTGAGGCTCGTGGTCGGGTGCCTTTTTACATTCCTGCCCATTCTTTGTGTTCGGGTTATTAACGTTGCGTTTAGGTCAGATGGGATTGTGTTCAGTCCTCCGCACTCTGGTAGCTGAAGTGAAATGCTGATGGGGATGGTTTGAGATCGTCTCTGCCGCTGATTGCATGCTTGTGGCTCATAATCAGAATGCTGCAAAGTAATTGTCAGACCCGCGTGCCAAGGCTGCATCTCCTGTTGCTGCGACCGTCAGCACTTTGGGGCTGCAGTTCTGCCTGAAGAGTGCTTGCCTGGCAACCGCTGGGGAGCTAACCCCGACTCTCCCCTGAGAGCCGTGGGTGGCTGTGGTTCTAGAATCCCCACTGGCTCCGCCCTGTCCCCCAAATTACCTGAGAAAGGAATATACCTGCCTATTGAGTGAGAGCAGGTGCTTGCTTTCTGTGTGTTTTACAGAATGCCTGGAGGCTTGGCAGCGGAAACCCGTGAGCATGTTGCTGGGGAGCTCATCTCTTTGGCCATGACCCTGACGGCCCCAGTCCCTTGCTGCTCATGTGACATGGATGGGGCACTTTCCTTGAGCCACCCCTCTATACAATGGGGCTAATAGAACCTGTTTTACAGAGGCTCTGTTAGAATTGGAGATAATGGATAAAAATTTGTCGGCAGAAATCAGCATTCAGTAAGGGGTAGTCATTAAGAGATCCGAAGCCTCATCAAGAGGATATAACAATAGTGCATCAGTCAGGTTGCCGTCACTGTAAAAAACACCTGAAACGACTAACTTAAAAAGAGAAAAGGTTTATTCTGGCTCACAGTTTTGGAATTTCCAGTCCATGATCTCTTTACCCATTAGGTTTTGGGCCTGTGGCAAGGCAGCCCTTCCTGGCAGGAGTGCATGGTGGTGCAGAAGTGCTCATCTCATGGCCAGGGAACAAAAGAAGAAAGGGCCAGGGTCCCATAGGCCCCTCCAAGGGCACATGCTCAATGACCTAAGACCACCTCTTTGGGGCATTTCCAGATCCATACGATAGCAGATGTCAAGAGAAAATTTCCAAAAGTCAGTAATCTGCAAACACACATGACCGTGGGACAGGTAGTGTCAGCACCATTTTCCTGGATATGCTGTATTTACCAGAGACACATAATTGGGTGGAGCTGTCAGAATCTAAACTCCAGCTCTTCATGGGTAGGCCTGCCCTGCAGGAGTGTCATGGGCTGTCCCTTGCCAACCTTGAAAGCTTATGTGTACCATGTGCACCTTTGAAAGCAAATTTAAGGGTGTGTACGCTTTAGCTTTGACTGCATAAAAGGGATACTGTATAGCACACGACATAGACCGACTCTCTGCTGCTTACTCCTGGAGAAAGCAGCGACCACAAGAGAATTGGCAAAGCAAAAACTCCGTCCCTCTATGCTTCCTGTTTGATCGAGAGACATCTCTCTGGCTCCTGGATTGTGTGATCCAAAGAGATTTTGTTGAAAAACAGCTCAGATTGTATTCCATGATAGAGTGAGTCTCTGGTTATGAGTTGCCAGAAAGAGGCTCTGTCTGACTCTGTACAGGGCTAGAATGTAAGGTCTTTTGTCCTTTCTCCTAAAGTTGATCCTTCTTCACGTGCTCAAAACAAACAGAATGAGCCCTCCACAAATTGTTGCTCCCGCTCAAAGTTGCATAAGCCGGGCCAGGGAGGAAACACCAAGTTTCCTTCCCTAGGGAACACTGGTTGTAAGGGAGCATGTCACCTGCCATTTCCTAGGGCTTCTGGCTTCACAAATCAGACGTTCTCTCCTGGTGGCCGCTGGGATTTCCCAGTGGGTATCTGACTTGGTATTTCCCGCTGCCTCTGTGTGTCCTTGGCTTGCTCCAGCTGCTGTTCCCTGCCAGCCCTCCCCCTCCTGCCTGTGGCAGGAACAGCGTGGGGATCCCCAGGAAAGGTTTACTGTGTCCTTAGGTGGAGGAGGAATTGTGTCCCTATCCTCTGACAGCTGTGGGGACACACTCCCTCCCACAGCCTCCCTCCAAAGTGGTGGCTTTCCTGAAATGCCACTGATCACCGATGGAGTTGCAGCCCATTTTCTTAACTGAGGGCACGGACATTCCGCGACTCATGCAAACCCCATCCCCTGTGCCTATACTCAACCTGCTGTTCCCTTTGAGAAGGAAATTCACCTAGAAATACTGACATTGCACAAACATTCCAACTTTTTATATCTTCTATGTATGGTAATTTTTTTTTTTTAGGTTTTGAACTTCAAATAATGTGATTTAATGTCCGGGGCCACTGACCCCTCTAGAATGTTCAGCTTGCCCTTCTGTGTGTGTATCCTCAGGTAACTCCTCTGTGAGTGGGGTGGAAACAGGAATGCTTGATCAGCTTGAGACCTCAGATTTCCTACTTGGCGTGGGCTTCTACTGTTATCTCTGATCTTTAAATCCTGTCCCTTTTCAATATCTTGGATGCCCACTGAGTGCTGTGTTTTTAATTCTACTCCCTGTGCTATATATGTTGGCTTGTATTCTTTTAAGGTACTCCCACTCAAACCAAAACAATTTTTGGCTGTTAAGACTTATTATATATAGGCAATCTTCCTTTTTTTTTTTTCTTTTTAATCTTGAAGAAAATGTAGGGAAAAAAAAAAAGAGAACAACATGCTGCCGGAGTGGGCAGTCATTTCCCATAAATATGGGTATTTTATAGATTCTGTAAACTCAACCAATAAATATTTATTGGTTCGTTCTTTCACAGTAATACTCTTGTGGTCCCTAAAGATTATGATGTGGATGGATTTATTAGGTTAAAAGATGGTTTCAACCCAGGACCGTGGGGGTTGCCTGCACACTGGCACTTCTCCCTGGCACTTTGAGACGTGTCTTTCAGGTTCTGAGGAACTGAGTCTGAGACTCAGCCTCCAGGCCAGTGGGACACCTGAGGAGGTCACTCTGCATGCTACCTTCATGGCTGCGCCCTCTTCTTCCTCTTGGGAAAAAGGCAGGTGGGGGGAACAGCAGGCGCAGAGGCTGTGGGGTCCTGTGATCCCACGGGGGAACCTCGGGAGCAGGGCAGCTTCACCTCCCTCCTAGCCCCCCAGCCTGCAGAGGTGTCTTCACAGCAGTCTCTGGAAACCTTTCAACCTGGACTCTTGAGCCGCGTCCCTCGTGTGGCGTGGCTGGGACAGCCTTGGGTCTCAGTCCTTACCTGCCCGTCTTTCAGCCTCCTCCATCTGACATGAACAACGTGTCAGTTCTTTCCGACACATGGTTTGGCCGGTCAGTCTCCCAGACACCGTGGCTGCCTCCCAGGGCAAGTCATTTGGGCTCATACGTGACCTCTGCCAACTCCACGTTCCCATAGGATCCTAATTCCAGATCGTCATGGGGAGTGGACTTATGGGCATGCCACTGGGGGGAAGAGCAAAGTGTAACAAGTGGGGTCCTCTGGTTCTTTATTAAGACCTCCTCAGTCAGCACACAGGACCAGACATTTGAAAAGATTATTTCCCGGGCACCACAAAATGCACTCCTTGGGATAAAAGGTCACACACCCTGTGGTAAATGAATCATGCACATGATTGTCTTCGGCACATCCACTGATTGAAAGCTCTGTCTTAAGATTGACACAGTTAGCCAAGCAAACATACACCAGAGGTTCACTGCGTACCTAGCGAGTGCCACAGTACTGGGTGCTAGAATTTCTTGTGCTCTGTCTGTTGGCCTGCACCAACTTAGCAAATGGACTAAATATCGTTGTCTTAAATCCTTTTTTTCTCTTCCAGTTTTCCAAAGAAACTAGACCAAAATATACCTTGGTGAAAAGAAACCAACCTGCTGTTTCCATAGGGTGAGTGATCCTGTAAATCGACCATAGTCTTTTTTTTTGACTCACAACAAATTTTTACCCAATGCTGCCAGGCCCCAAGGAGAAGTGTTTGATAGCAATCCTTTTCCCAGAAGTTTTCTCCAGCTGGGAACCGAGATGGACTCTCTGTTCCCCTCTTCTTATCATGGAGCCCTTAGAAAGGGCGGTTTCCCCTGTACATGCAACTTTGTTTTGCTGTCGCCATGCTTTGCCCCTGATGCGTCATCAGTGTGGTTGCTGTTACCTTGTCTGGCTCACAGGGACGAAGGGTCTCTCCTTCATAGTGGTGCAGAGATATGGCCATGAGCGGAGGGGGCGGGGCAGGAGGAACTGTCCTTTGTGTTCAGAGGACTGAGCTGTCGCATAAATACTGTAACAAAGAATAGGACGTGAGCAAGTAGATGGGAACTCAGGGTCATCTGGCAGAGGCCCTGTGTACAGAAGAGGCCTCCGCGGGCCAGAGAGCGTCCAGTCACTTGTTCATGGCTTTGCAAACAGTAGCTGAGTCCGACTAGGAGAGAGGCGTTGACTTCAGGCTGCGGATCCGCAGGGTCTTCAGTCCGTTGTTGAATCCACGGTTTCCTTCTGAGGACATGGATTTACGTGGGTAGTTCCACTTAACGTAGTACCAATAAACTCATGATAACATTCTGTTGCCCTAAGGCAAAGGTCAGGAGTTGTTTTAGTCAACCTTTTTGTCCACTGTGACCAAAGGACCAAAAGATCTGACAAGAACAGTGGGGAGGAGGAGAAGTGTATTGGGGGCTCACAGTTTCAGGGGTCTCAGTCCATGGATGGCTGACTCCATTGCTCTGGGCCCGGGGGAGACAGTGCATCATGGCGGAAGGGTAAGTAGAGGACAGCAGCTCAGGACATGGACATCAGGAAGCCAAGAAAGCCCTATTCACCAGGGACAGCTTATAAACCCCACAGGCACGCTCCCAGTGACCCACCTCCTCCAGCCACACCTACCTGCCTACAGTTATAATTATGTCATAATTATGGACCTTCATGTGTCTCCTTGTCCACATGCAGAGATAGCCTGGTTTCCCCCAATGTCCTGATGTGCTGAATGGAATTGAGAACATGGTGACTCACTGAGGGCTCACTGCTTATCACCCAGTCAATCCGTATCAGTGACTAACACACTGATGAGGCTAAGGCTCTCATAACCCAATCATTTCGCTGCCGTACTTTCTTGCATTGTCTCACACACATGAGCTTTTGGGGGACACCTCACATCTAAACCATAACAGGAGTGGTGCTGTTTCACTGTTTGACTTCCTAGTAATCCTGTCTCCCTACTACCAAGAGGGAAGGGCAGAGCGAGTGCACCTAGAACACGTCTGTTATAGACCTCATCGGAGCGGGAATACTTTCCTTTGCATCCTGTCCACAGGACCGCATTTGCAACACCACATTGTCCTGAGCTGAGGGCCAGGGTACAGCTGTAGGTGTGTGTGGGCCAGCTGCTGTCCTGTGCACCACTACTCGGGGTTGTCGATAGCTGCAGAATAATGGATAGTGGGGTTGTTATAGCGTGGTACAAATTTGGCCTGCAGTCAATGATAAACGTTTCTTCCTTAAGAAAAGAAAGAAAGTCATGTTGGTTTTGACACAAGAGCCCACACACGCATTGAAATGGAAAAGTGTCAGGATGTGATTCTCCAGTTGGACCTGGGAAACGTGCTTTCCAGGAATCCTGGGCCAGATCTGGCTCTGAATCTGGCCGTTTAAGTCGGTGCGCAATGTGCACCTATTTGCAAGACATTTCATCTCACCAAAGAATTGATCCAAACCTAGTATTAGGAGCCCATGTCCATTATTTTATCACATTTGTTGGCTTCATCGCTTTCTTTACAAACATGGGCCTTTCTTCTGCACTAACTGGAGTCATAATTATGGAACTTCATGTGTCTCCTCGTCCACATACAGAGATAACCTGGTCTCCACCAATGTCCCAATGTGCCAAATGGAATTTAGAGCATGGGACTCACTGAGGGCTCACCTGCTTATCACCCCCATATTGATCTCTTCTGTTTCAGTTGCTGCAGCCACAAGAATGGGCTTTTGTTAGAATTGCACATTTGAGGGCTTCCATTTCCCCTTCTGTCCAAGAAAAGCCCAAAAGATGTATCCCTAGAGTGGAGCATGGCATAAGAGGGGACAGTGGGATCTGCTGCTCTCAGGAGAACCTAGACAGCCCTCTAGAATCACTAGGTGAATGAGAAGTGAGGGGCAGGTAAGATCAGGGCCAGAAGACAGAGGGGATGCCACACTCCTCGCCCAGGTCACACTGATCTATTGGTAAAGAATGAAGGGGTAGAGGGGAGCCTGAAGCAGGACATGGTGAGGGGACAAGAGAAGGACCTACGGGACTCACAGGGACCACTTGGGGCAGCTTTGCTATCTTACTGGGGTCATGAGTAGTTTGCTGTTGATACTCAGGCAGCATCAAACTATAACTGAAAATATTACAGAGCATTTGCTTTTTGCCAAACAAGGGGAAACTAAACATGAACTGAAGCCCTGAGTTGTTTTTCCCTAAAAAGAAGCTCAGAGGCTGGTCCCCACATGCATCTATACCTTGTAAAATGTGAGTCACTGGGTTCTGTTGCCTGGCGTGCCGTGGGGCTGTGTCCTAGGAACAATGCCGCTCTTGTTTCTGAGCTCCAACCGCGCTCACCATCAATGGTATCCCTTTAAGGGGAAGTGAGCGGAAGGCTCTTGCCAACGCTGCGGTTTTATTTGCTAGAGGCCAAGTGGCAATGGCATGTATTGGTTCCATAGCAACATGTCTGTGCAGTGAGAAGAAATAGAATGCCAGTGGCAACCCGTGTATCCTGAGCAGGACGAGCACAGCCCCGGTACCCTTTCATTTTCCAGCTTATCCTCCTGTGCCTTTCCCCTCGCAGGGCCTGGGATAGTTCAGGGAATGTGCACTTTGTCTTCCTTGCTATCTATCCCTGCTATTAACACTTCCCTCGGTCCCCAGCCAGCTTGCAGCTTGAGGAGGGAGAAGGCAGTGCCGTGTGAGTGCTGCAGGTCTCCCTGCCTTTGCAATCACAAGTAGGTGGGAGACTGTGCTTTGCCTGTCCCCCTAGCAGGGAGAGCATTTCCTGTGAGCTGCGGTCAGCAGCTCCTGGCTGGAAGGTGGGCCTTGACCCAGGAGGCAGAGTGCTCATCTCATAGGCTGCAGGCTTCAGGGACTCGGACATAGACTAACCTAAGGTATACAGCCAGGTACAGAAGGGCTGCACAGAGGAACACAGTGCCCATTTCTTTTTTCCCAGGAGTTTCTAGCAGATAGAGTTGCTAACTGCAGTTTCCCGCTGGTGTGGGCTTGGAGCTTTAACACGGGTCTGTGCTTTCCACCCACCAAGTGCTTCGTGAAACCGTTGTAGGTGCTCTTATTTCAACGGATGTCTTTTCCCCTGTACTCTGGAAACATTGGAAAAAATCTTGGCCATCCATTGGACTCTCGTCCCGTATAGACTCTTCTGTACCATGTTGCTCTCTGAGAAGCTTTAATAAGTAGAAGGGGGAAGCCCTTGGCTATCAGGAACCCTGTTATCTTCTTTTACATCTTTTTGTAAATTCTCTCATGCTCAGAACTGAGCCCCGTGGAGAGCAATCCTGCCATACTATCTGTTCTCGATAATGTCCTATTCTCACTCCATCTCCCAAGGAAATCGTGACGCAAGTGGAAAAGATGGATTCAAGAAATTCTTTCTCGAGCATGTTTTTCTAGTGTAGATAGAAAGTCACGTGGTAAGACTATCTGAGCTTGACATTTCCGCATCTTCCTCTTTGTGGCCACCGACCACGAACCACCATCGAATTTTGCGCTGGACTGAGATGGTCCTTTCCCCCCCACCCCCACCCCAGTGTTTGCTGTCAGCGACTTTGCCTTGGGAGCCAGACTCTCAGCCTAGCAGTGCCTTCCGAGCTATTAAGGAAGAGATTTGAAGGAGTTTTCATTAAGGTGACAGGTTTGATAGATTCGGATAGTGATTCCTAATTTAGTTTTGAGGTCTGTTGGGGGAGGAAAGGTTTTTAATCTTATAAAAACTTTTATCTTAAAAGAGTTCTCTTCCCTTCCCAAGTTCTGTGCCAATTGAGAAATAAGGCAGAAGTCACCAGATAGGTGGAAGCCAAGATGTCCCTATGTGACTGGTCCAAGCTATAGCAAGGTTGAGAGCCAAAGGAGTGAGCCACCTCCCAAAGCCTCAGGTATCCAGGAAAATCCCGAGTCCTGGGCTCTGACTGTGTGAAGAAGGAAGGAGAAGGAGGCCATGTTCTTTGTAACTCTACCCAGTAGAGTCACTTACCTCTACCAGGGGGAGGCGTGGGCCATTTGGGCTTTAGCCCCCAACCACTTCACACCTGCAAGAGCAAGAGCAGAGCAAGAAGCAGGAGGGTTTAGGAAAACCTTCCCCTTAGAAGACAGGGGTGCAGTGTGGTGTTCCTGCCCTGTCTCTGCCCTCTGTGCCCCGTCCACCAGAACCTTCCAGCTCGCTCTCACCATCTTGCCCACCCTGTTTCCTTCATAGTTCTTGGGTCTATGTGTCCACCTACTGGCTAAGTGTTCATCTCCCTCATCACAGGGTGAGCTCAGTGAGAGTGGAAGCCTCGTCATTCTCATTTACCACTGCACCCAGGTGTTTAAAACCGTGCCAAGCACAGAGGAGGCGTTGGATACATATTTGTTGAATGAATAAACGGATACGTGCTGTTTGATGCTTCGGCTCCTTAATTGCCTGGACCTCTCTTGTGCCCTGACTCACCTGGCAAGCACCTCTACCTGTTGTAAGACTGGGTCAGCTCTCGCTGACCTCCAGGTGCAAGGAGCACTTCTTGGTATCATCGCAAGTTACTGTTAGTTGCATGTACACATGAGTATGCCCTTGTGAGTGTGTAGATGTGGGTGTGGATTTATGTGTATATGAAATTATATATTCTTGTTTTTTGTAATTGTAGACGGACAGAATGCCTTTATTTTATTTGCTTATTTTTTATGTGGTGCTGAGGATCAAGCCCCGGGCCTCACACATGCTATGCAAGCGCTCTGCCACTGAGCTACAGCCCCAGCCTGCAGTTATACATTCTGTCTACTTCTGTCGCTCTGGAACATTTCAGTTCACTCACTGGTTTACACACGTATCACGCTTACTAGGCTATAAACTCTTTGGGAATTGAGCAACCTGTTCTTCATTCTTGGTTCTCTAATATCTGCCATATGGTAGATGCTTAAGAATAATGCTAGATTCTTGTCACTTACAATGTGCCAAGTCCTGCTGGATCTCCATATATAAAGTACCTTTCTAGTATCTTCCATATATTAATTTGTGTAATTCTCATGACGACTCTGAAAGATACAGTTGGAAGTCTCATTTTACAGGCAGGGAAACTGGAGACATAAAGACATGAAGTGGCCCATGGTCTCACCGCTGGTTTGATGCCCTAGCTTTTACTCTCTGAGAGACCAACTGTGTGAATGAGCAAATGATTGAATGAAAACCCTAGCAGCTCAGACCAAAACATTAAATAGGCCCAAAGACATTGGGATCAACATATATAAGACAGACATGATCCCAAAGCCGGCCTATGATTAATCCTGATTGTAGCCATTGTGCTGAATTCTTCAAACCCATACCTACGTATTAGTGTTTGGGTTATGAAAATAAGTAAACCTCTATATGTTGGAAATGATTTCCTAGGGGGAAAATATCAATTCATTAGCTATGAGCTAAACAGTCACTACAAACAAGGCTCGCTACTGAATTTGGGGAGAATTTAGAGGAAAGAAGGAAATGAGATGGAGAGTTGAAGAGGAAAGTCAAAGTCAAGGTTACTGTCTTGGAGAAGCAGGTAACATTAAGAAATTAAAAGAAATAGGCCAAGGGCAGTGGTGCACATCTGTAATCCCAGTAACTTGGGAGGCCGAGGCAGGAGGATCACAAGTTCAAAGCCAGCCTCAGTGACTTAGCGAGACCCTGACTCTAAATAAAAATTAAAAAGGGCTGGGGATGTGGTTCAGTGATTAAGCGCCCCTGGGTTCAATCCACAACACCAAAAATAAAAATTTAAATTAAAAAAAGAAATTAAAAGAAAGAATGGGCAGGAAATATAAGAGCTATCATAAGTTATTATTATACACCAATTCATTGCCTAACAGTGATAATAGAGAAAATGAAAGCTATTGTGTTAGGATAGGATAAGTTTTTTTTTCTTTTTTGTGTGTGGCAGAAATAATAAACCCTCAATTCACAGTGGCTTAGCAAAATAGAAGTTTATTTCTCTCTCATACCTCGTCTGCTGTGAATGCAGTGTCTCTCCGGGACTTTTGTCCTGTGTGCATAACTCCATGATACAGGCGGCTTTGATCTTCTTATCCAGCCGTCTAGAGGCCTCCTTCATGATCACAGGGGAAGAAAGGGAAACTGGAGATTGCACCACAATCAAATGCTTCAAAGCTTTGGCCCGGAAGGGACATTTGCCACCCGCTGCATTCGAAGCCTTGCATCTAGCCTTTCATACAGCTTACCCTGTGCTGCATCCTCGCACACAGTAGGTGCTCAGGGAATAGGTGTGGGCTGAAAGATTGTGCAAGCCCATGCAGAGTGCACTGCCACTCACCCGGAGAGGGTCATGGCAGTTAGGTACATGGCAGCCTCTGAAGCGTAGACCTGGAAAAATGAGGCCCAGCTCGAAAATATTCACTAAAATGAAAAGAGCATTAATAAAAATCACAACATAGCCAGCATCGGTTAGCCATGGTGGATGGAAAATGGTAAGGTGACCCTGTCCAGGATGCTCCCATGCTACCATCCCTCACTGCAGCCTGTTCTTCCTGCATCAAGCCAACTCACAATTGCACCTGCTGCCTCACCTTCTGGGGACCTGGTGGGTGGGCCACATCTAGCGCCAGATCAGCAGAGAAGGCATTCCAGAGGGGACCACGTGCATGCTGAGCAAGGCACCGCCATTGGAGGTGTGGAATAAGTGGGGAGTCCATAGAGAGAAAGGGGGACACTATATTGGATAGAGAGGTAGGGGATCCTTCCACATGTGTCAGACCACGCAATGAGGACCTCCCAACCAACTCTTGCTATGTGTTATTTGCTCCAGAGAAACCTGAGTGCAAGGAGGACCCATGGTCTCAGCCCCTAACGCATTTCATGAAACACAGATTTGGTCTGTTGTTCCCAGCATGCAACCTTTGGAACTTCCAAAGCGATGCATCTATTGTCTGCCAATGAGCTGAGAGGTGGCTGGCAGCTCCTAGGTAGCTTCAGGATGAGGACTGATCACCAGGCAGGATGAGTAGGTAAGGACTTTGGCCCCACTCACCAACCTCCAGGGCTGGTATAGGACTGAAGGTTGAGTGGACCACCAGTAGCCATTAATGAATTGCTCATGCCTACGTAATTCAGCATCTATCAAAACCTGAAAGGACCGACTTCAGATCAGCTTCTAGAGAGGTGAACAAACACAGGGAGTTCCCCTAATGCTGGTGCTCCTGGAGAAGCCCCGTGCCCTCTGGCAGACCTTACCCTGTGCCATCTTTTCATCTGCGTCCTTGGTAGTAGCCTTTATAAAGGTCTGCAAACCATTCTAGTGAATTAATAATGAAACTCCAGGTGACCTTACTGCATCTGCGCTCCTAAAGAATCTCCCCTTCTGAGAGAGAAGGAGACCCTTGGGACCACAGCTCCCAATTTTATCTTGGCCTTTCTGGGCCCTGACAAGAGTTAGTCCCATTAATTCTTCTTTCTTGATGCATTTCCCCAGTGAGTCCGGCAATTCGCTCCTTTCATGTCCGTTGCTCTGTCTGGGTACCAGTGTTTTCCCCAGGTTATCTGCCATCAGTTATTTACTCATCTGCCCTGGAAGTAGCTTAAAGAAAACTCTAAAAGTAACTTAAAGAAAACTTTAAAGGTAACTTAAAGTAAACTGTACCTCGATGTGCATCCCACTCTCATTGCTAACTGCCACCTGACGAGGCTCTCTCTAGGTTGACTGTGTTGGAACTGAGTTATGTTAGAGGGTGCCAAGCAGTGTTGGGGCAAAATCAATTGCTGGCTTGGTGTATGGGGAAATGCTTCCGCCCAATCACTCACAGAAAATTCCTGAGTATGTAGGAGGAACTGAGGTAGGTCCCCCCATCTTCAGACTAGGAAGTGGAGTTTGTTCCTGGTGGTAGAGGGCACAATGAACTGCTTTGCCCGTCACTGTCTGAAGAGGATGGGGTGGGGCTGTTCAGGAGGGTCCTGGATGGAGGTTGGCAGTCCCTGGAGATTCATAGCACATTAGCTTTACAACTGTGTCCTGACCTATGAGGTGGAAGAAAAGCCAAGCCAGGGCCCCTGCCCAGGAGACTGCTGCAGGTATCAGGAGATCCATAAGGTACTGAAAACTACCTGAAGGGGCTGGTGTGGAAGATACCTCCGAGCAGGAGTTGACCAACACGGGTGACTGTTAACATATAGGAAACAGGGGAAGAGAAGGAGTGGGATGAAACTGGATTCCAGAGCCTGTGTGGCCGTGGAGGGGTGCTGTGTGGTATTTTGTGAAATAATAACAGCATCATTCTGAGCTCAGGTTTCTCTGGAAGATTCTGGGGACACCCTTGTGGGGGGGCAGAAATCCCTTCTCTGGAGCAGATGTGCCTTACCCCAACCTCTTCCTCTGTCTTTCCCTCAAGCTCTCTGCCTCCCAACGTTGAAGATCAAATCTTCAAATAGCAGCAAAACTGTCAGGCTGAAATTTCCTCTCCACCCTGGCCCTCTAGTGGAGATAAAGTGGTTTAAATGTGGGCGTGAAAGTGGAGCCAGAGTGTGGTTGCTGGGCTCAGCTGCTGATAAGAGGGCTCACTGCCATCCCCGGGCGCCCCCATCAGAAGCAATGCCCCACGGCTCTGGAAATGAGTGGCCTTCTCTTGCCGGTTGGTAAAATTCTTGCCAGTTGACATTTTTTTTTTCTCTTAGTTCTCCGAGGCCACTTCACACCCTACAGGGTCTTTTTGGTTTGACAAAAGGGAAGCAGTTTTGACTTGAGAGGAAGAAAAGATGCCGTCTGATGGGACAGAAGAGGAGCGCACTGCTTTCCTAGTGTGCTTTCTGGGGCGGGCTGGTCGTGTGACCTCATAGATGCCTGTCTGTAGTGGCAGAAGATAGTCTAAGGAGAGGAGTTAAAGTTGGATGCAGCTCACAGGCAAGGCGGCTCCTTAACTTGAAGGGATCGGAGTGAATTCTGGGTTCTCTGGAATAAAAGAGTCATCAGCCCCCAATCTCTGTGCCCTGCATGTAGGTAGAGCTGGGAGATGCTACGAGGGAGGTGAACTCCTAACATGCCACTTCTCTTTGCTGTCTGTGTGGATCTGTGAAGCGGGAACCCTTGGGCACGAGGGCAGAGGTTCAGGAAGTGGGACAGGAGAGCCTTAAGTCCCATCTCGCACCCTCCAGTGCCCTGGCTGCCCTTCTTGGCTGGACCCTCATTCCTACCCTTGTTGATATTCTGATCTTCTGCTCTCCATGAAGTCTCTGTTCCTTCTTCAAAAACAGCAAGGCATGCACCCTTCTTGGAGTGGAAGATGTATGGCTTTCTTGGTTATATCAGTCTCTGTCACATGCCCTAAAACCAGTACCATTCATTAGATTGATTTGTGCATACGATTTCCATTTAAACAGCAAGATGATGGGAGGCCCCTCTCTTTTCTGGAGGAGGTGTATTTTTAAACAGGTAGGCTATTTTAGGTCGTTAGGTCTTGTATTGCACAGGGGGTGTGGAAGTCGACTTTTAATGTTCTGTACCCCCTTTTCTATATCCAAGTGTAGTTTCTCCCGGTTTAACTAGAGACGTTAAACATTTCGAATCTCCAGTTACATCAATACCGTTTGATGTACTTTGTGTAGCAACTAAAGCAGGAACAGGCTTCAGAGTAAGCTAACCAAAGAATCTTGGGGCTTTTGATCATTTTCCATTAGCATGAACAGTCGTCTCTGCCCTGTCAGATTTTGTTTGAAAGGATGTTTGCCGTTTAACGATGATAAACATGTTTCCCGGTATTTAATATGTCTTCTCCACTCAGAAGCTGAAAAATTCAGGGGTGAGATGAGTTGTGTTGGCATAGAAGGGGCTTCTGCGTGCCCCAGACACCCCCGAGCCGTTGAGATGTGGTTGCATTAAAAGAACACACACGTGCAGATATTTTGCTTACAAAGCTGTCTGTTTCAATGGTGAGTCCCAGGGGCCTCCCAACCACATATTGCTGCGGAGTATTTGGTCAGAAGGAAACCCCAAGTGCAAGAAGAACATGTGATCAGAGCTACGCACAGATTCCTAGAAAGCACCACTTGCTTCTGGTTAGATGGTGGGGGTGACAGAGAGAGGGTCTTAGCCGTGCTCCTGGTCTTCCTTCGCCTGCATATTCTGTTGCTGTCGCAGGCTTTGGCTCTCACCCTGACTTGCAGGAGGGAAGGAATGACTGTTTATTGCTGTTGGTGTTTGAAAAATCTGTGGGTAGAGCTCTTTGAGAAAGCAGATCACAGGGCCAGCTATCTACTTTGCTTAGCCCTTTCTATTTCTTTTTGCTTTTTGACATATTGGAAGAGAGAGGGAAAAGAAAAAAAAAAAAGGCTTCCATTCTAAAATGGTCTGGATCTTCAAAGAGAGTGGCTTTTAAATGTTTAGAACTTGGAACTGCCAGGCTTTTTCATTTAGTGTTTGAAAAACTAGCCCGCCGACATCGTCCTTGGAGTCCAGGTTCCTAATTGGGAGGAACGGTGAGGAAGGCAAGGAGTTATCTGTGATTTGAAATGTACCATCTTTCTCCCGGGCAACGTGCCTGTTTTCACATTTACCTGTTCCCTGGTTCTGCGATCATGATAGATTCCATAGCTCCGTAACGTGAGAGAAGATTGCGTCTTCTTCCAGAGTTCTTTATGGACACTCAAACCAATGATGCTTTCCAAGGAGCCCTGGGCACAAAAATCCATGTGTGAGACCTTTCCCATCAGCCCTGGTGGCAGAATTTCTGAGGAGCTGGCTTCCAGTCCTAATGATCTCCTCCTCTCAGGGAGGCTGAGGGGGGGGAGGCCCTCTGTGTTCTGCTGCCAGTTGGCACCT
Organism: Ictidomys tridecemlineatus; assembly: GCF_052094955.1. Classification (NCBI taxonomy): domain Eukaryota; kingdom Metazoa; phylum Chordata; class Mammalia; order Rodentia; family Sciuridae; genus Ictidomys; species Ictidomys tridecemlineatus. The sequence continues at coordinate 148,031,392 of NC_135484.1, read as the reverse complement.
GGCGGCCTCAGGGCGTCCTGCCTGTAATTAAACCCAGGAGTGTGTCCAAAGATTCGGGGGCTGGGTAAGAAGAATGCAGGGGTGGAGCGAGGTCAGAGTTTCACCATTATCAGCTTAGGTACAGAAAGAAACCAAGCTACCTGGCAAGTCACCTGGTTGCCAAGGCAACCGCTAAGGGGGTGAGGTGGCCAGGGATTGACCATCAGTCACTTCCCGCTGATTCTGCTCGGAATCCAGAGGCCATTATCCTCGGTTCTCCCCATCCTGACTTCTGTTTAATCCTGCTTCCTGAGGGAAATATGCTTTTTGTGGGGCACACCTGATCAGTTTGAGTTTCCGTGAATTTTAGCATGCATTCTAGAGAAGGTCTCAGAAGTTTCACAAATCTGTGGCTGCAGGGTTGGTGCTAAGGGAGGAAGGATGGTGGAAAGCTGTAGACATGTGCATAGTGGACATGGAGCACTGAAGGAGATGTCCGTATGTCCATCCTCCATATGCTGCAGCTCAGGTCTGTTCCCCAGAATTTCCACTGTGTTAGTATTCAAAAGAGTTCAGGTAGAATCCCAAAAACTCTCTGACCATGTACGAAGAGGGAGGGGGATGGAGGCAATCGCTCCATGTCTCTTGTTTCATGGATCATGTTATTCACAAGTTCAGCGCCCTCTAGTGGCCAGCACGGTGCTCTTGAGAAGCACTTCCCATGACTTCCATTTCTGGTCCCTAACTTGGTTAAACGCCTGCTTTACCATAAAGTGTGTCCATCTAAAGTCCACCTTTACTTACCCCACAGGAAAGAATACAAACCTTTATTACAAAGAAAGAAGTGCTCTGGCCACATCAGATGATAATAAGTCCTCTTTTATAAGTTCACTAAATATGAGAGAAAACTTTTGTTTTTGTACTTCTTGGTGCTTAGGATGGAACCCAGGGCCTCCCACATGCTAGGCAAGTGTTCTATCACTGAGCTGCAGCCCAGCCCCAACAAAAGACTTAAGTGTAAATATTTGCACAGCCAACTGATTCATAAGGTCAGAGAATGGTACCATTGGCAATAGTTAGCAGGTCGTCTGCTGATTCCCACCCATAAATAAACTTTAGAAAGAGATTAAAACCTTCTCTAATACATGGTTGGTCAAGGTAACATTTTGTCTTCCTTATCCAGAAGGTTGATGAAGTGAACATTCCGCTGTTTAAACAGCTTTATTATAGTTTTACATGGTGAAAGCATTGATACTCTTGTTTTCCAATCACTCAGCTAGTCAAGTGTTCAATAAGAGGCTACCAGGAGCTTGGTCAAGTACATAGGGTCCCCTGGGGATCTTGTTAAAATGCAGGTTTTGACTCTGCAGGAGTGCAGTAGGGCCTGACACATTGCTGGTCCAAGGACCACACTTTAGGTAACTAGGTGCTTGGTGATGCCAAGGATAGAAACCACATTCTGTGTCCTCAAGAGTTGGATGATCTCGAAAGGGGCCTGAAATGATATATATAAATAATTATGGCATAAGTCAGAAGATGATAGAATGTACAATCAGTAAAACATATTTTAGGGGTTAAAGATACAGGTGGTCACATCTGATTGCAAAAATGGAAACTATTTCCACAGACAAGGTGATTTTGGAATTGGGCTTTAGTTTGCATCTCTTTGGGATGGGGAGGTGCCCTGAGGGCCAATAAGATAAATGGCACAGATGCTGGAAAGCAAGAACTACCTTCGGGGGGAAAAAGGCGCTGCCCCTTTGCCTGTGGTGGAGAAAATTGGGAGATAGCATTGGGAAGATGAGTAGGAGCGCTCTGTGGCCTCAGATGTCCATCCAGGATGGAAATTCTGGACTTAATTCAGGAAGCACTGAGGCATGAGTAACAAGAGTTTTTGAAGATAAAATAGGTTGATTGAAACTGCATTTTAAGAAGATTAATCTGGCAGGTGTTTAAAGAGAGACTCGAGTGGGGAGTTTCGTCGTATTCCAAGTGGAGAAGTAATAGGCAGATGACATGATTAATATCAGCAATGGGGAAATTAGTGAACGAAATGATATGGAGAGAGAAGGATGGGGAGGCATCTGGGGGACATCAGGGTTTCAGTCCTGGAAGGCTGGTGGCATGCTAGCACAATTACCACACGTAGGGAAGTTAGAATGAGCTGTGGAACCTTTTTGAGAAGAAGAGGAATGACATTTGCACATTCATCCAGGTCTCTTTTCTGCTTCCAATTGGGTGGACAGTAGCATTACCAGCCACCTTATTCTGCTTCACCATTTTCATGACACATTTTACTACCCAACATGACAATTTTTAAGTTATTTGTCCCAAGCATCGAAGTCATTGCCCGCGTGGAGCTTGGGAAGTCCAGTGGAGGAGACAGCAAACCCACACATCAACAGACAAATGAGAAACGAAGGGAGAGAGAGGAGAGGGTCAGCTTTAGAAGGGACCAGGAAAGCCCCTCTTAGCAGATGGCATGGAGTGGGAGGAGGGGCACAGCAGGTGGGGTGGACAGAACAGCCAGGCAGAGGAGCAGCCTGTTGAAGGCCAATGAACCACCTGGTATATTCCAAGCTCTTGAACCTGTGTGGCCGGAGGGAGGAGACGAGCGGATGTAAGTCAGAGGACCAGCAGAGAGTGCCCAGCTATGGATTTGACACAGAGGCTCCGTGTTTTCCTAAGTTCCTTGGCAATCATGTAAAGCATCTAAACATGACCCTGGGTGATTGGGGGACACTGGAGGATGACAAGAAAAGCAAGGGAGCCATGGGGAGACATGTGTGTGACCAGTGGTTTGGACTTGAATGGTGGCATTTTATAGCAGAGAGGAGCAGATGGTTTCAGATACAGTCTTATTCTACGGTTAGACTTTTGACATGGATGAAGAAGAGAGAAGTGATAACCAGGGTAATTCCCATGTTCCTGGCTTGAGCTGTCAAGTCTGTTGCTCCATATACAGAGGTGGGGAGGACAGTGCTGTCACAGGATGTCGGGATTGTTCACTTTCAAAGATGCACACCAGAATTTTTTTGAATAGAGGTAAAAATATGCACCAAAAAAATGCCATCTTAACCACTTTTAGTGTGGAGTTTAATATTAAGTTCATTCATATTATTGTGCATCCAGTCCCAACTGTTTGCCTCTTGCAAAACTGAAACTCCTTACCCATTAAACAATAACTAACCATTCTCCCCTCCCGCTGTCCCTGGCAACCACTGTCCTACATTCTGTCTCAATAAATCTGACTAATTCTGGGCACCTCACACGAGAGGAATGTCCTCCAATTTCACTAGTGTTGTATTAATTTTTAATTTTTTGAGGGGCTACCATATTGTTTATCCATGGTGACTTCATGCTTTTACATTTCCACTGAGAATGCACAAGGGCTCCCGCCTCTCCACATCTCAACAACACTTGTTATTTTCTGTTTTTATCCTAGTAGCTGGCCGGGTGGGTAAAAGATGGTGAGGACACTTTTTTGGTGGGTATTTCAGATAGGCAGTTGAGTCTTCCCATCTACAGTTCAAGAAGAAGACTGGGTCTGGGACACACAGGTTCAAATTTAAGGCATCTTCCGTCCTTTTGATGAGTTCTTTGGGGAGTTTCACTTTTTGAGTTTGTGTGTGTGTTTGTGTCAAACTGACTGTAAGCATTTACATGATTGCAGACTTAAGATTAAGCATTTTGCTACTTAATCTCACATACATTTTGAAACCATATATAAATCAATTTAGAAATATTTTTCTACTTTAATATATGTTATATATTACATAATATATATAATTAGGTAAATTAGTTTTCTTCTTTTAAAAAAAATGCAACAGATGACTTATAAACATGCAAAACTAGCATTGATCAAGATAGTCTTCAGATAATACACCTTCTGTAAGGAGTACTTTGTTGATCAAAATAAAATACTTAGGATACCAACAAATAATATGATAAACTCTATTAAGCACTCAGAAATTAAGGAGTCACAGCCTTTTCTGAAGCTTGCAATGGGGGGAACAAAAAGTACCTTCTGTTACCTTCCCTTTTATTCAGGCATGCACTAGTCAATTATAAACTTACCATAAGAGACTTAAGTATAAGGAAAAGCTATGCAGGGGTCTGGGGAATATAGCTGAGATGAAAGAATGCTAGCTTCACATGCACAAGGTTCAATCCCCAGAACAACAACAACAAAAAAAAAAAACCCAAAAAAACTAAAAGCTATCAAGTTACAGTTCTTAAGCACAAAAGCAGTGACCAAGCCCTTAGCTCATGCATCTTTGGTAAGAAAAATACTTGTCTGACATGTTTGAAATTCAGACTCTCCTAGGCATAAGGAACCTTTCAAGGTTCCTTCTGACCTTCTGATACTATGTGAGTGATGCTTCTTCTCCATCTGTTTATCTGTTAATTAATTAATTAATTTTAAGCACTTTCTATAGTATAGAGAATTTTTTTTCTTTTTTTTTTTTTTGGTGGTACTGGGGATTGAACCCAGGGCCTTGTGCATATGAGGCAAGCACTCTATCAACTGAGCTATATCCCCAGCCCATATATATATATATATATTAGTTATGTCTCTATTTTCCTTTATGTGGTGCTAAGGATTGAACCCATTGCCTCATAGATGCTAGGCACACGCTCTATCTCTGAGCCACAACCCCAGCCCAGAGAATTTCTTAAAACTATATCATAGAAGATATGTTTATCTGTTTGGACAACAAAAGCAAGAAGAGCAACAAATATTATATCATTACTTCAAAAATTAGACAAATCCATGTCAAAAATACCTAACCCAATTTGATTCAGTAATTGAAATCCATTATATTCTAGGACTCAAAGCAGGATGATCTGTTTCTGCAGTGGTCTTTGGGTGTGAAGGACGGAGTTCTGAAAAAGTAGACTTGATAGCCTTGCAGGGTCCACATGGAGGAGTGTGTGTATTTGGTTTCTGGCTGGCCGTTTGTCCATCCATCCATCCATCCATCCATCGGCCATCCAGGCATGCATCCATCCATCCATCCGTTCATCCACCTTTGGTCTATTTTCATCTGTATCAGTTTACAGTGTGGTGTTGAATGATGTTATCCACAATCTTGGACATGCCCTTTACTTAGCATAGAAGAAAATTAGGTAAAAGGAATAGTGCTACAACCAAATCATCATCATCATCATCATCATCATCATCATCATCATCATCATCATCATCATCATAAGATCCCTCTTATTCCAAAGTTATGAGCTTTTGAGTTCTAATTAGGCCCAATGGACCATAGTTCTTTGTTGTCCCATTACTGAAATAGAGAGTGATAATGTTCATTTCACATCGTGGGCCTGGGAATTGCAAAGTGATTTACCAACATCAATTCATCAATATTCCTAATTCTTCTGAACAAGATATTAATATTTTTTAATTCATGGTCTAAATGTTTTCTAGAGAATTTAATGTCTTAGCTACCATCAAATATAAAGTAAGGAGAACTAAAGCCCAAGTCACCTATTTTTGAACTGTTATTTGGTGGCCTGATCTACATAAGGATGTCTTATTTGGGGGAATTTTTTTTGGGGGGGGGCAGGATACCAGGGATTGAACTCAAGGACACTCAATCACTGAGCCACATCCACAGCCCTATTTTGTATTTGATTTAGAGACAGGGTCTCACTGACTTACTTAGTGCCTCACTTTCGCTGAGGCTGGCTTTGAACTTGAAATCCTCCTTTCTCAGATTCCCGAGCCACTGGGATCACAGGCCTCAGCAGCGTATTTTGAAGAAATTTTTAAAGGGGCCTGCCAGAAGGGTCATCAGCTTTGCTTATGCAAAAGTATTTAATGAAATCCTGCTAGGGGGAAATCATTGGAACCCCCAGATGACCACTTTCCTTTAAAATTCTTTCTTCATTTGTTCCAGTGCTTAATGAAATGATGAACTTAAAATGATGAGCCTGCTGGGTGTCCCTCAAATGATCTGTCACAGCATGTGAACAACTAGAAACAAAGTAGGAGCAAGCAGGTCTGACTTCTGTGCCACCCTAGAAATAGTTCTCACTCTACAGGGCTCCAGTGAGCTTCCAATCCTGTGCAACTCGGTGGAGAGAAATCCTGATGCCGAGTTATCGTGGGTCCCAGCCAGAACCATGATGCTCTCGGCCTGTGGGAGAGGCGCTGTCCTCCAGGTGAAGCGAAAAAAGAATGATTCTGAACAAGGATTATTCCTTCCGGGGAAAACAGGGCCAAGTGCTGCTCATGGTACCCTGGTTTGCCATTCCTTGAGTTTGTGGAGGCTTTTAGGAGAAAGCAGAGGTTCTTACAACTTGTTGAGTCTGGCACATGAAGCAGCATGATAGTTACTTACAGTTTTAAGAATTGGAAGCCTCGTAGCTCATTTTCTTCATCATCATACGATTGAGACCCTAATTTGCTTTCTTTCAACTTGGTCCTTGCACACATGTTTTTGGGATAGAAGCTTCCTAACGATGTCCATGGGTCAGGTCTAGTGCAGTATTTCAGGAAATTTAAGTACTTGTAAATCATCAAAATTACAGTTTTGTTAGAGACAGAGTCTGCATTTTTAGCAAGTCTGGCTTGGGCTGCTATCAAATCCCCCCTCTCCAAACTACAAGGGGAAAATGTCTAACTTTTTATCTCAGGAGGCTATCTAATTTCAGTGCATCTAATTTCCCAAATAAAGCCTGTGTGCTTTCTTTCCCTTCTTAACTCTTTAAGGTTTGGCCTGTCAACCTGACCTAAAGATAGAATATGCAAAAACACCGCCGAGAGCAGGACTCCCCACCCATTCCATGGGGACACTTCAGGTTGTTTACTTATTTCTTGGTAAAAGTGAGCCTGGGCCTATGGTGCTGGCTGGTTGGATCTGAAACGTGACTAGAGGACTGATCTGTCAAGAAGGTCCATGTTTGGGCTACTGACAAGTTGCCTTCTTATAGGTAAGAACTGAGGTTTTTCTTCATGGGTGACCAGAGCTGACCAGAGCTGGGAGCCAGAGCTTTAGATTGACTTAGCCTGACTTTGGCCCCTTGCTCGGAGGCCCAGGTTCCTCAGAGGGTGTGATTAGCTGCTGTGAAGCATAAAGTGTTAGTGAAGGTCCAGTTAGAAGGTGGACCAAGAGCTGAGGCTGCACAGTGGAAGCCCAGGAGCTGAGTGCAGGACGAGGTGGGCTCTTCCTACCCGGAGCCGGAATCAGCCAAGCAAAGCCGAATGGCGGGTGTTTGGACTCTTCCTCAGAAGAAGATCAGAGTCTGTTGGATGTTGGTGCAGGAAGGACGGGAGTAGTCCGACCTGGCTTTATTTTCATTTATCATGTCAGATTTTACGCAGGGGAACTCGAGACTGATGGAGACGGGTTTGGGGGAACAGTTTACATCAGATCCAGGCCCAAGGTTCAGCCCATCCGCCACCTGCCTCTTTCTCTTCACCAGTCACTTGCCACTGTTTCAGGTCCTTTTCCTCCTTGGCTTTGTATTCTTCTATGATTGAAAATGTGGTCGTTAGATGAGAACATTTTAAGTTAAAAACTCTGCCGTACATATATGTGATCTACGCCCCAGCTCTCTCTGATGTTTCTGGGGTCTCCGATGATGTCACAGTAGAGCTTATGTTTCGTTTCCCAAGGAGAAAAAAGGACTGTCACCACTCTTTTACGGACTCATCCTATATAAAACTCATTTCAGGGCCTGAAATGTTAAAATGTCAAATGACAGGGATATCATATGGGCTCTATTAGAATTATAGATGGACGGTTTTACATACAGCCTCTGCCCTTCCTGCTGTCCAAGCCGTCCCAGGAGTGAGAGCTGACCCCTAAGGGTCCCTGGGAATTGGAATCAATGGGGGTTTAGAAAGATAATCCAGGAAACTCATTATGAGCCACCAAAATGACTAGCCGGTAGTTAAGCTAGCAGGCAGGAGTTCCACTGACCACATGCCTCAACCACATTGACCATAGCACTCGCTGAGGAACATGCTCTTGGGTGAAAAGTATGGAATATGCAGCAGGTGGGAGGGGGGAGTGAGGAACCTGGGAATCCACACCCCAGATCATTAAACTACATCATTAAGAATGTATTTTTTTAAAAAAAATATTGTATGTGCATATGTTCAAGAGTTTTTGTTTGGGCAAGTAAGAGTTCTGGAGATGGCTGCGGTGATGGTGGCACAACAGTGTGAATGTGTTTTGTGCCACTGAACTGCACACTTAAAAGTGATTCCCATGAGTGAGCCTAGTGGTGCACACCTGTGGTCCCAGCAACTGGGAAGGCAGAGACCAGAAGATGACAGTTCAAGGCCAGTCTTGGCAACTTGGCGAGGCCCTGTCTCCAAATAATGAACAGGCTGGGGTAAGACTTAGTGGAAAAACACTCTTGGGTTTTTAGGTAATATCAGCTTATATAAAGGATTTCCACGGGTTAAATGAAAATATGTAAATCATCTCACCTGCCCATCCATCTATCTTCATTCATTCAGAAAACATTCATGAAGCCCCTGTTATGTGCTACAGATAGTATTCTAAGTACCCAAACCTGGAAAACAGCCAATAAAAACAATATGCCCCCTGTCCTGGGGCATAGGTTAGTTTAGGTGAAAGTCTTAGGAACAATGATGACCACCCCATGTGATGGGCAAACGTGAATGTAGATTGGAACTAAGACCGCACCCGTCTGTACAGGGGTCTGTGTCTTGGCACTCAGGGAGAAGGTGTAAAGGGATGCTGTTGAGGGGCAGCGTGGACCAAGCTCTGGGGAGCAGCAGCCTATGTCAGGAACAGTTGGCACTCTGTTATTGCTGATGTATCATGGTTGTGCTGGGGTGGTGAGCTTGTAGGCTTGGGAAATAAAGGAGCCAGTCAAAGCAGGTCCCATACATCACATTAAGGAATGTAGACTCCTCAGATCTGTGGAGGTCAGACTGCATTCTGCACTAGTCTTGGAATTTTTCAGCGGCCCCCAGTGCCATGGGGCTGCCCTCGGAAGCGCTGGACGTGATGTGGGGGAGGTGGGGCAACCAACAGGTTAGCTGGTGTAAATAGCTTCTGTTTACTGGTTTGATGAGTTTGATTTCTGTATGAGATTTTTATTTAAAGTCTGGGTTCTAGCTTTAAAAAAAAAATTGCAAATCACCGTTTTGGTGATGAGGAACCATCCAAAATTATAAGAGTTTGTGACAAGTGCATATATTAAATATCAATATTCTGTATTCAAAGAGATAAGCACATTCTGGCCACCTCTGGATCTCACCTAGATAAGCATTCAATGAAAGGTTCAGTTGGAATTATTTTACATATATGATATGTAAAATTATCGATAGGGATATTAAGCAATTAGGGATATTTTAGGCAAGCTATTGTCATAGGGGTCAATTTAATAGCATATTGGCCAGTAACTTGAAAGAAATCTGTAGAAATATAAATCATTAAAACTTTCCTCTTATTCTTTTTTTTCCTTATGTAGAATTGGACCACAATACTATTTTTTCTTTTTTTCTTAGTTTCCTGTTTTTGAGACTTTAATTTTTATAATTTGATGTCTTGGACCTGGTTGACAACTCCAATTCTTATATGTAGGATTGAAACTTTGTAGAAAATAATGGTTAATTGTACTTGCTTAATGTTTGAAATGATATTCTGTGCAAGTTTTGTTTCCATATGGACTATAGCCAGAACCCTACTGTTTTTCAATTTGTTTAAATGCAACAGCTTAGACAACATATGTACATGTTCAGTTGAAGATAAAGGGTATCATTATTTTTAGCCTATTACAAAGAAAAGCACATTTTCTCTTAAATGTCTTGATATGAAGTAATTTGAACACAATTTCTGCACAAATCATTTTCAAGAGATTGGCTGTCAAGTGTATTTTTTTAAAGTACCACTTTCGTAAGAACCAATGAGACTTTGCAAATTTAGATATATTCTGAGCCTGAAATGTGGTTGAAGATGTCAGTTTTTAAACAGCTCTTTGAGAAGCAGTTAACTTAAAAGTATAGCAATTGAGAGCACACCAAGAAGGATTTTGAAGAGTAAAGTCTTGATATACTAGAAAAAAAAAAAAAAGGTTGACAGATTCACTACAGTTAGGAGACAAGCAGATACAACTCCCACCTGCAAAAACTTTTCTTATCTAACCAACTTCTGACACTGGCTTAGGGAAACCTCCTGCCAGCTGCTGAGGCTACTGTGCCTTCTTACGGTTTTGCTGTATAGAAAAACTGGAAGTGATGACATCACCACCTTCCTCTCTGGTCACAGAAAAAAAGAAGTTAGACCTAGGAAAAATGGCAAGCTGAGCGGTGCTTTACCCTCAAGCCTGGTGTGTGTGTGTGTGTGTGTGTGTGTGTGTGTGTGTGTGTGTGTACAGATGCATGTACACACATATATTTATGCAACACTATACATTTGAGTTCACCAGTTTGAAAGAGGAAAAAACAACTAAACTCTGCTTCCTGACATCTCCACCATTACTGATTTGTTTTGTCAATTCTTTTTTTTATGTATATATACTTTTTAGTTGTGAATGGACCTTTATTTTATTGATTTGGATGCAGTGTTGAGAATTGAATCCAGTTCCTCACACATGCTAGATAAGTACTCTACCACTGAGCCACAACCCCAGCACCTTTTTTTTTGGTCATTTCTGACTCTATTCTACTGTTGCTTAAAGGAGTATGCCCCCTGCTTTGGCAGACGGGATGGTATTGGTGGAAGCGGTGCCTTCTCTATTACGAGTCCTGAGTAGTCAAGTATTGAGGACTTTTGATTCATTTCCTTTGATCTTGTACCATTTTCTGCTGATTGGGCTTTGTAATCCTCTCGAGGCACCAGAGTGATTCATAAATGAATGGGTCCTTGGCATTTGTTAATTTTATACCACAATAAAGATATCTTATGACCTCCTGCCAGTCTTATCACAGACTAGAAGGAGTTACTGCTTCCTGCCTGTCTCTGAAAACTTGACCCAGGTACATTCCGGGAGTCATGCCCTGTTTTCCCAAATTCAGATAAATGCTTAAAAGTCCACTTCCCTTGTGTTCACACACACACACACACACACACACACACACACACACACACACACACCAGAGAGAAAGAAAAGCAAATGTTGAGGGTGGTGCCCACTATTCTCTTCCAGGACTAAATACCTGTTCTCCACATTGGAGGTTCCCCGGAGGATTTTTGGACTTCACAATGTCATGATGGTGTTGCACATTCCATAGGAAACATCCCTGGCCCCTTGAATTGAGATCTTCTCCCAGGCTAGCAGCAAGCAGCATGCACTTCCACCTCCGTCTCCATGCTGGGTTGTGCTGTGAGCACACTCTGCAGTGTGCCACATGGCTGAGCTAGGAGGGGTTGAAGACGTTAGATGCTTTTTGACATATTTTTTTACTTGTTTGACAGTGGTGGTATGGGGATGTGACCCCACCGTAAGCTGAGGAGCATCTGTTTGCCCCTAGGCCCCATTCCACAAGATGCCCCCTGGAAGATGGGGAGTGGCTGCTCTCTTTGTAGGTCTTGGCACCAAGTTGTACGACCCTGCAGAGAAGGTTTGGCCTTTGTGAAATTATGGAGAGAAACCGCAGAAATGATACAGGCTTTGGGGTTGGAAGAGTTTTATTCAATCCGTTTTCTGCCAGTTTCAAGTTTTGTGATCTGGTGCTCTTGCTTAACCAGCCTCTCAGAGTTTGTTACCTCATCTGCCAGGGGGGAATAATAAACCTAGTTTCCCAGGGCTGTTGGGCAAGTGAAATGAGAAGCGATACAGGAAATGCAAGTTTTGTTGGTTTTAATCTGAAATTATAAGACTTTGAAAAGCCAAAGAATGTACATCTCTAACTGCCTGCTAGTGGTGTTAGGTGACAAGAAAGTGATGCTTTTGTGAAAGGGAGAAGCCACAGCCTCTGCTGACTGACATGAAGACAGCAACTCCACGCCGTGGAGGCACATTAGCTCCTCTGGGGAGCTTCCAAAATCCCATTGCCTGGGCTGCACCCCAGACCAATTAAGTGAGGATCTCTGTGGGTGGAACCCAAGCACCAGGATTTTATAAAGCTCCCCAGGGAATCACAGTGTGCAGCCAAGTTTGAGAATCGATGCTTTAGGGGAATTTGAACATCTCCAGTCCTTGTTCTGGCTAAACAGACAAAACCTGGGCCTCTGCAGCCAATATTTCATTCTTTCTCACTTAAGCAGAGACTTAACCATCATACTAAAAGCGAATTATTTCTGTTGATCATAAGTGAGATAATTAAGTCCTCTCGGGTCGAGCCAATATTAATGGGTGTGTGTGCAGCTGATAAAGAAGGCAGAAGTCTGTGGATTCTGAGGACAGGGGCAGTTCATTAGAGGGGAACAAACATAGGGAAGCAAAAGGAACTTTAAGAATAGAAAAATCCAGTAACTTCAAGCTACTGTGTCTGGCAGTTAGTCCTCACAGCAGCACCATCCAACTGTTGGTTGGCTTCTGTGAAAAGCTTGGGATTATGGTTCTGATGGGTCACGGTTCTTGAAAACCTGCTACATCTTCCCAATGTGGGATAAGGAAAAAGCCTTTAGATAGTTACTCTTTGCTGAATAGAGTCAGTCGGCTACAACCAGAAGCTTAACTAGTTGAAGTTAATTTGTCATGTATACATAACAAATATATAGAAATTAATTTGTTATGTACACACCTATATACATACACATGTTTATTAATATTTAAAGTATTCATTAATATTTTAAAGAATTAATGTGTTCATTCTTTAAAGAAAAAGGACTAAAATCACTCCATATTCAAAATCTCTCTTATCTCTTCTCAACAAATTACATTGGAGCAACTGGAAAAGATACACAGTATATATGCAAAAAGAAAGTAGACCCAGGCTGAAATGTAGCTCAGTGGTAGAACGCTTGCTTAGCATTCATGAGGCCTGAGTTCAATCCCCAGTAACCACCACCCCCAACGCAAAAAAAAAAAAAAAGAAAGTTAGACCCTTACTTCACACCACATACAAAAAAATTAAAACATATCAATAAACTAACTGAAAGACCTAAAATTATAAAAGCTCTTAGAAGAAAATTTTGGAATAAATATTCATGACCTTGGATTTGGCAATGGATTCTTAGATATGGACACCAGAAGTATAAGCAGCAAAAGAAAAAAAAATAGATAAATTGGACTTCCAAAATCACGAATCAAAAAACACTATTCAGGAAGTCAGAAGACAACCCCCTAAATGGGAGAAAATATTTACAAATCATGTTTCTGAAAAGGGTTCAGAATACATGAAGAACTTCTACTCAAAACAAAAACATAAAAAACTCAATTGGACAATGGGCAAAAGGCCTTGAATAGACATTTCTGCAAAGAAGACACAGAGATGGCCAAGAGGTTCATGAAAAGATGCTCAACGTCATTAATGTCTAGGGAAATGCAATTCAGAACCACAGTGAGTGGACTCATACCCATTACGTAAAAGAAAGGAGAGATAGAAAGCAGCAAGTGCTGACAAGGATTTGGAGAAATTGGAATAGTCCCACCTTGATGGTGGGAATGTGGTATCACACAGCCACCATGGAAAACAGTTTGGCAGTTCCTCAAATGGTTAAATGTGGAAGTGCCAGTGATCCAGCCATTCCACTCTTAGGTATGGATCCCAAAGAACGGAACACAGCTTCCAAACGAAAACCTGCATATGAATGTTCATAGCATCATTATTCATAATGGCCAAAAAGTAGAACCAACCCAGTGTCTGTCAACCAATGAATGGGGAACAGCACGTGGCATGCACACACAGTGGAGTATTATTTAGCCAAAATAGGAAGGAGATACCATGACATGCAGCAGTATGTGAGCCTTGAAAACATAATGCCAAAAGAAAGAAACCAGTGACAGAATCCAGATGGTGCATGATGCTGTCTGTATGAAGTATGAGAACAGCCAAATCTATAACAACAGAGAGCAGATTGGTCATCGCCAGGGTCTGGGAGGAGAGGGACTGGAGAGTGACTGTTGAGTGGGTTTGGCGTTGCTTGGGGGCATGATGCAGACCATTGGGAATTAGATAATGGTGATGGTCACACAACATTGCTGCTGAGTGGTACACTTGAGAACTGGCTAAGTGTCAAAAATACCTCTGATTCTCCATCTCTTCTCTAGTGCTACACGTGTGGCCTTAGGCTAGTCATTTAGCCACAGCGAGAGCATCTTGCAGCATCAGCTGCCCTTTGCCATTCCACCTCCCTTGTGTACCACTGTTTTCCTTGCCATATCAAACTTTTGCACAGGGCCATCGACGCTGGTCCTCGCGTCCTTACCAGCACTTCCATTCTCACCCATTTCCACACCTGATCTGTAAAGCTCTGTTTGCCCAAACACCAGCTCAGGAGCTTCCGGCTCACCAGAGGACTTTCCAGTTATTGAAACTAGAGGCTGGGTTTCCAGGGTGGCCCTTCCACCCATTGGGCTCCCCCATGGCGCAATCACCCAGGAATGTTTGAGTCCTTGAAACAGATGGAGGACTTGCACACCACGTCCCACCAGGCACAGGCAACTCGGGCACACAGAATGAAGTCACAGGTTCTGGTGCCAGAAGACGACTTAAACACTGTTACTAGCAGTGCTGGAGCGCCTTGCACTCTGGGTAATGGGTGCAGCTCTGATCCCCATGAAGGTGGATCTTGGGAGCCCACAGAGTGGTGGAAGGGCAGCAGGAAGCTGGATTCATCATTCTTCTGATTTCTACTTTCCTCTTTCTTCTGTTTTATTTTTTCCCCCTTCCTTTTTCTGCTGGGGTCAGCAGGAATGGGAATCTCTTTTTTTTTTCTTTCTTTTTAGATCCGTCTTATTATGATGATGATTATACTGAAAGACCTGCATGAGAGGAATGCTGCAATCTGAATTAAAAATAGCATTTTCTGTCCTCCCACACACAACACTTGAGTGCTCTGAATGCCTTTTATAAATGCACACTTTCTGCCTGGCTGGATAAAAGAAGCTGTCACTTAATTTCCATAACGAAGTCATTCCCGGGAGAATTCCATTGTTTTAGCAATAGAATTTTTGTAAAAGGCCTCTTATTTTGCCTGAAAAAGGTAACAAAAATGAACTTTTGAGAGCTTATTCGACAAAACAATTAAGGAGCAAAAGATTTTCTCCCTTTTTGATGTGTTAGGAGTTGTAGATGTGAGAATCCCCTTAGCAGTGATTTAGGATAAGCCCCTAAATCCGGAAGGTGGAGGAGGGGGACCCCCATAGTTCTTTTTCCTAATACAATCTGGGTGTGCTGTAAATTGGGAATGTGTGCTCTAGAGCTGGGTGGCAAACAGATGTTGCTTATTTTAAAGAGTTTAATGCACATTTTTTTCAAAGAATTGAAGGAAACCTGTAGAATCCTCCATGTATTAAAAAAAATCCCTTGTTTTTTTTTTTTTAACAAAATGTGATTATCACATATTTTAACTGAGTTTCTGGACTGTGAAGACAAACTGAAGCTGCATCTTGCCGGGTCCTATACACAGAAACTTCGACTTGATCTTTCTTTTTATTTGAGCTTAAAACATTGTAGCAAGTGGCACAACCCCCTCCAAAGCAGGGCCCTCCCCTGTTTGTCCCCCCAGTCCTCCACACAGTAGATCTTTGCTCTAAATGTGGTATCAGATCTTCCACTCCACTTCATAGAAAGAAAGGATAATTGCATTTCTTAACACTCACCGGCACCAAATAATCCACATCAAAGAATACCTGCCTTTGGTGTTTCAACAGGTAATCCCCAGATTTCGTGCCAAGTGGCATTCCTGTTACTTGGTTTTCATAGCAGAGACTCCATGGAGGTCTTGGTTTTAAGCTAGATTCATTTTCTTAAGCCCCCTCCAAAGGGAGAGAAGTTTTGAATTGTGCCTTTGTCTGGCAATACTCTTGTATGCATCGCCTCAGAAAAGCTGTGATATTTAAGCCAGGAGGTAGCTACCCAGAATGGATGGACAAGGAGGTTAACGCGTGGAATGGTGGATACGTTGGCTTTTAAGAAAACAAGTAGACAGAAAAAAAAAAAAAGATTATAAACAGGTGACAATATTGTTCTGGAAAGTCCTAAAGGCCAAAACATTATGCAATAGTTAAAACTACCGATGATTTCTAGTTTTAGAGAAGGATTTTGTTAGTTTCCAGTCTTTGAATGACCTTTCGTCAGGTGACAGTGCTGTTAACTTTGAAAGCATGATTTGAGACCTTCCTCGCAGCCAGCCTCTTGCACAGTAATATTATATAGAAAGAAGGAAGTTGTGGCTTCGACAGGGTAGTTCCACTATGGTGTTTTTCATGCCTTCGGTGCATTGTTACTTATGTCTGTTCAAAGGCACAGAGGGAGGGGCCTGTGTGGATTCTCTCTTGCCATTTTCTCCTGATTCCCTAGTTGGTATTTGGTGAAGTCGGGCCCAATAATAACTCCTGACATCAGGGCCAAATAAAATACTCCTAACATTAGGGCAAAAAGAGAATGAGAGGGAAATATTTCATTATTTTTTTTTCGTAAAATTTTTACTAGTTTCGCTATGTAAAAAAAAAAAACAAACACACACACACACACACACAAAAAAAAACAAAACATGAAAATAGAGCAGAAAATGAAAGACACTCACGGGCAAGGAGTCCAGTCCTTACAGACCTTATACCGCCGACGCCTTAGAAACGCTTGAGAAATTACCAAAGCTGGAAACACAGGCTCTGTCCTGCCTTCCCCATTTCTACCAAGCGTGTCTGCAGTCGCCACTCTCAACGATGACCTTTTCAGGCAGATGTGTGTGATGATTCATGGCAACCAGAAAGGGTCTATGTGGCCACAGTGTGTCCCCAGGCTTCTGGATCAGATTTCTTCAATTCCCGGGCCACACTGTGGGGTTTTAGCGATCCCTGTGGACCCAGGGAGAGTTCAACCAACAAGGCCAGAATCCATTGTCAGCACGTCCTTCTTGTCCTTAAGATACTTCCCCGGAGATGTCATCTGTCAAGTATTCCGTGCAGGTTCGCCGTCCCACACCTGTCTATGCAACTTGCCTGTTATTCTTGATATGCAGATATGCTTCTCTCTGGGTGTATAATCATATTTTATAGAAAACCTTGAGCTAGACCAATAAGGAGACATACCCTGCATACAGATACGCACACCTGCAGAGTGTGGGTCTGCCTGGATAAAGCCTCACCTTTATGTAATAAGCAGTGCTAATAATAGGAAGCTGTGGCATGGATCAACATGAATTAAAATTTTCTAAAATTTATTTTACTTGGGTATATAGGGCAGCAGAATGCGTTTTGATTCATTGTACACAACTGCAGCTCAACTTTTCATTTCTCTGATTGTACAAAATGTAGCATCGCACCATAAGTGCAGTCATACGTGTACCTAGGGTGATGATGTCCATCTCATTTCACCATGTTTCCTGCCCCCATGCCCCCTTTCCCACCCCTCCCTCCCCTTTGCCCCATCAAAGTTCCTCCTTTTTAGCCATGTCCCCCTCCCCAATATGCATCAGCATCCACTTATCAGAGAGAACATTCGACCTTTGGTTTTTTGGGATTGGCTAACTTCACTTAGCATGATATTCTCCGCTCCATCCATTTACCTTCAAATTGCCATGATTTTATTCTCTTTTAATGCTGAGTTATATTCCATTGTCTCACATGCACAAGGCCCTGGGTCAATCCCCAGCACCACACACACACACACACACACACACACACACACACACAAAAGAATGAATGATTGAGGAGTATAACAGAGATGAGGCTATTCACCTCTGAAGTAAAATTTTTTAAAAAAATGTTTGATCTTAGGAATTTTCTTAACATATTTATCTCTCTGATTATGTGATTATGTGTTCTTTGGGCAGATATTAATTGTAGTTTTTTATTTCCTGAACACAAACCAGTTAATGGGTCCCAAGTATATCCTAGCTAGCCACAAATTGCCAGTTTGGGAGAAGCTGGACCACCATGGCTAATTCACCTGGGTTGTTGGCTGTTGATTGAATGGGGAGCACCTGAGCTGGTGAATAAGCCTGCTTGTTCAGAAGACGATTAGTATTGGCCTTCCTCCTGCCTTGACCTCCCTCCAGTTCTTCCTGAGATCTGACTTGACTCAGAACGCTCTGCACTGCAAAATGTCTTTGCCAGGACAGAAGAGCTTCTGGCCCAGTGGCACAACCACTGATGTTCCTCTGTGAGCAGGGTGGGGGACAGCAGCCTGCACCCTGCTGGGCTGAGTGCTCCCCCCAGGAAGCCTCCAGAACTCTGCCGTTTCCCTCAGCCAGGCTGCTTCCCTTTCTTCATCTGAAAGAAAACACCCAGAGTCGTCTTTCATCCTGAGTTAGAGCAAGAGGCTCCTCCAGAACATTTCCTTTGATTGACTGAGCAAGTTCCTTATCGGCTTATGTAATGACTTTTCTTCAAGTCACCAAAAAGGGAATTCATACATTTGATAACCATGGGGTGGGGCGGGGTGGCGGGAACTAAGGACATGTCAAAGCAAAAGTAAAATTCCACAACCAGGAATTGATCAGGGGGTTACCAGTTGCAGAAGCACTTGGAGACGCCCACCCACCCACAGGAGACAGCCAGACGCTCTGCCTTCATGGAATTTACTAGAGTTTGAATGGAGAGATGACACCTACCTTCAAGAGAAGGAGCAAGATGATGAACCCCCTTTGGAAAAGGAATGAAAACTCTGGGGATTCACATGCAGAAGAAGTGTCACGCTAGAGGCAGTGGTGGCCTAGGAAAGAGTCATGGGAAAGTGGGAGGGATGGCTTGAACTGGTACATTTTAGAAATGTGGGCTCTCAGAGGAAGTGAGAAGGGCTGTGTGGTTGGCTCAGCTTGCACGAGGGGAGAAGGAGGAAATGCAGTTGGACCAGGAGGTTGGGGCCAGATCCAAAGGCCTCAAACATCAGATACGGAGTTTGGGAGATTTCCAGTGAGCCGTAGGAAACCATGCAGAGAGGACACGGAGCAGTTGTTATTATATAATCTCTACTTTAGGAAGTTTGAAACCAACAGGGATGACTCAAATGGCTTGGAGAGAGAAGACTGAAGGCAGGCAGACCAATTTGCAGGCTGCTGTGAGGGGAACGGAGTCGGAACTAGCATGGCGGCCGTGGGAACAGAGTGGGCGCAGAATTAATAGCACTTGACAGCTGACGGACTGTGGGAGAAAGAGGAGACAGCCATGCTATTAGCAGGAGTTGGAAATTAACAAGGAACTGGTTTTGATGGAAAAAAAGATGGGAAGTTTTGAAACACACATAATGAATTTACACTGCGTAAATCCAACAGCCATTTGGGGGAGATGTCAAGATGCAGGATACGGATTTAAGAACTATATGCTGTAGAAGGAAATCAGTATAGAAAGAGAAGGGAGCCTTGTCTGTAGCTGGGGGCGGGGATACATACCTTAGGGCAAAAGCCTGAGGAAGAGGAGCAGCAATCAGAAGTAAATAGCTCTGGAATGCCAGCAGCTAAGAGGAATCAAAAGCATTAGTGTATTTTGGTTGCAAATGACAGATGAAACTTAAAGTGATTCAAACAAAACAAAAAAAGATTGGAATGTATCGTAATAAAGTTTCCATTGCTACATAAATAGTGACTTAAAACGACACCCATTTATTATGTCACAGTTTCAGCTTAGTTGGTTTCTCTGTTCTGGGTTTCGTAGGCCTGAAACCGTAGTGTTGTCTGGGCTGCATGCTCAATTGGAACTCGTGGGCCTTTTGTGGGCTCACGTGGTTCTTTTAATTCTTAATTAGAATTTAATTATCTGTAGTTGCTGGATAGAGCCTGGTTTTGCTGCTGGCTGGAGCTAGCGGTTGTACTCAGCTTCTGGAGTCCACCTTAGTTCCTTGCCCTGTGGCTTACCTAATTCCCAGCATGGCCTCTCACCTTCAGTCTCATCTCAGGTAGCGATGAGACCTGGGCCACCGAGCCACATTCCTGTCTTTTAAGATCAGTTGCTTTGGAATCTTAATGATTCTCTGCAAAATCCCTTCCCAGCAACAGCACCTAGATTGGTGTCCTATTGAATAACTGAGAGGAGATGTGAGTGTGTCTTAGGAGACAGGATGGTCTTGGGGACTGCCTGAGAACTGTCACACCGTAACTAAAATTCCCAGGCATAAGCCTAACTTTTGGCATGACTGGGTGCAATGGAGCTCGCTGTCATCGGGACTCTGACTTTCTGTCTCCAGCCTTGCTCTCTCTCTGGAGATTTACTCTCAAGCTGGTTTTCTTTACGAGGAGGAAAAGGAGCTTAGAGGTATCCTGCTCCCCTCCTCACTGTTCTGAAAGTGCTGGCCTCGGAGAGAAGCCTCTGGTTGACCTGCCTCGGGGGCAGGCCTGTTCCTAGAGCCAGATGTTGTGGCTAGAAGGATGCTGTGCGTTGATTGGCTAGACCTGGCTCCATGCTCAGGCTCCTTTTTGGAGCCGGGGATGAGGTCTTCCATCCAAGCCCAAGTACCAAAGAAAACGGGGAGCAGTCATTTCAGAAAGATGCCTCTCATCTAATGATGCTAATCTGCAAAACTGCAGAAAAAAAGAAAATGGAAGGAGCTTTGGGTAAACTGTATTGAATATTCTAAGAAGTTGGTTAGGATGAGGACTCAGGAAAAGTCCCCGCATTTAGACGGCGGGAAGCTGCGCTGCTGACCTTTGAAAGAGAATGTAGCTTGCTTTAAAAATCAATAAAAATTATAGATAAATAAAGTGATAGGAGGGATGCTGAATTTATATTGCACTTTCACCTGCTGGTGAGTGGCAGCCAAGTGACAGCTAGTTGGGAACCTGCCAGGGAATGGAGAAGGTCTTTCAGGGACAGCAGTGACTCAGTGTGTGTGCATGTGGGCTGAGAAGCCTCTAGTAGAAAGGAAAAAAGAAGGGGAGACGGAGAGCAGAGTTGACCCCAATAGGACCCGGAGCAGCAGGGGGAGAGTGAATAAAAAGTCCAGTTGGAAGGATCACAGGACGTTTTCCAGGTTCTGTGTGTTTATTTATAGTGTGTGTGGGTGGTGGTGGTGGGGGGGTGTTTTGGCCACTTGTCACCTCTTTGGAATAAACAGGTATCATTCCTATCAATAGAACCATCTTACAATCATCAAATATATATACGAAAGGTCCACTGGCACTGTCCGGCTGGGCAGCTGACATAAAGACCCTTAGAAGGTGTTTCCCAAAGGGTGGTCCTGGATCAGCAGCTCCAGTCTCACCTGGGAGCTTGTTAGAAGTGCAAGGTCTCTGGCCTCACCCCAGGCTCTTTGAATTAGAAATTCTAGGGATGGGTCCCAGTAGTCCATTGTTTTAACGGGACTTCAGCTGTTTCTGATGCTGATTTTGAGAACATTGCCCCCGAGGCCCCCATCCCTCGTCCACGTGGGGGTGGGGTTGCTCTAATAGCGGGCTTTGAAAAAGCCACGAGATCCGGGCTACATATATGCCTGATGACAGGAAGCACAGGGGGCCTAGAAACCTTGAAAGATGAGGGCAACTGTTCAGAAGCCACCAATGACAAAATGGAATGGGTTGGAAGAACGGAGAAGAGGTAGGTGACGTTGCAATGGGGTGGTTCTCAAGTTGGCGGAGAGCTTTCATTTGGACCGGAGGTGTCACGGTGGTTCCGAGTCCTCGGGGAACCAAGGAAGATGAGAAGGTCTTTGACTGTGGCAAAAGAGGAGGGGATCCTTCCCGGGAAGGGTTAAGTCCAGGAACAGGCTTTAGGTGTGGAGGGTATTATTTAAATTCGGGCTCTTCCGCCAGACATTTAGCTTGTGAAAGGAGGGCATGGCGAGGCTTCGCTCATCAAGGAGCTTATAAACTTTTTGAGCCTTCAAGACTTAAATAAATCCAGTGGAGTATAAAAAGATGGTAGGACAGAGCGCTGAATTGAAAGGACCTGGGGTCACAGTATGCGGTGGAGACTGTAAGTGCCGTGGGCAGTCGAGGGACGGAGAAGCTGGCTTTGTGTCATTCCTCCTCCTCACCGAGGACGAAACTGTCAGCCTGGCATCCCCTCCCAGGTCTGATGGCAAGGCATCAGACAACTTGGCTGCAAGAAGTGCTTTTCTTGCCCTCTCCCGAGTTTGCTAAGGTTTGTCGAGACTAGCTAGGTCACAGTGAAGCTCTGAATTCTTAGACTTGGTGCGCTTGGAGGAGTATTAAGATTTTTTTTGTTGGCGTGAGAAACTTGGAGGAGAAATTACATTTTACCCTGGGCAGGTTAAACGGAAAAAGACTCAAGGTTTGGAGTATTTGTTTCGGGCTGACTCCATGCACGGGGAGGACGTGAATGAGCCTGCCTGGGGTGCCTCGGTTTTGTAGGATGAAGAATGCAAATTACTGATTTTTTTTTTTTTTTTTTTTCCGTTGGTGGAGGACTTGAGCCAGATGGGGAATGAGCAGAGATGAGAAAACCCTGCAGAGGAACTCGGCCTTTCCATGGCTTTTTTCTCTCTTTGCATCGTGCTGCTTTCTCACTTGGGTACATAATCAGGGTACTAAATCAAGAGACGCTGTTACAGATGGGTATAAATGCCACTCAAGTGCAAGAGAGAAATAATAAAAATATCCTGAAAGCCAAGGAGAAGCCAGAACTTTGGAACCTAAAGCAAGGTACTAGGTTGACATGAGATGTTTTTAGTCCCTGTTTGAGTGGCTTCTCTACCACAAGCTGTGGTCTGCAGGTGTCAGGAGAGCCCCCTTCCTTTCTCCGTGATGGGGTGACTTGGTGTATTAGGGAACAGGATTCTTCTTTCCCATCAGATCAAGTTCAGGCCTTGAACGGCGTTTTCCGTGCAGAGATGGCCTGTGTTTGTTGGTCTGAGAACCCAGCAGTCAGAAGGAAGGATGGTCTCTTGCTTCAGGGTACTGAAGACGGCTCTGCTTATTGACAGAGACCCAGGTGAAATGACCCCCTCCCAAAAGTGGAACAGCAACCTAATGGACATGTCCACATCACACCCAGTGCACACAGGCTGCTTCCTCTACCTGGAGACTCGATGTCTGGCCACCTTCCACCCGTCTGACTTCCCGGCTTCACTTACTTTCCTAAGAGGCTTCCTGGGCACCTCTTCCAAAGCAAAGCGCCCCATTAAGATTGTCAGTCATGATTATTTTTCCTTCATTGTTTGTTTTTTATGCTACAGGGGATTGGACCCAGGGGCACTCTACCCCTGAGCTATATCCCCAACCCTTTTTATTTTGGAACAGGGTCTAAGTTGCCCGTTGGCCTCACACTTTCAATCTACTGCCTCAGCCTCCCGAGTCGCTGGGGTCACAGGTGTGCACCACCGCACACCACCCTTTTCTCCGTATTTCATGCATACACTAAAAACTATATGCTTTACCTCTTTAAGGTCTGTACCTCTTGTCACAAGGAGACCCAAAGGGCAGGGTCCTTATCTATTTTGTTCATTGCTCTCCAGACAAACATAGAACCGGTGGACACCATAGCACTAAGTAAGAGTTTGCCCTGCCAATGAGTTAATTCATAAGCAAGAACATGGTATTGGATTCACTAGAAAAGTGATGATTAATTATACCAACAGCTGACCCCTTCTTCCTCCCTTCTGTCCTAAATTTTGTCTTTTTTTTGAGATATACTTGATAATGTTTTACTAATTCCAAATTTAAGATTGGATATTATTCACTTTTGTAGATATGATCTGTTTTTTCCCCCTCCTGGAAATATGGCTTCTTATACCCATGATGCTAAATGGCATCTCCCACCTGTGTTCAATACACATTCATGACTTTGAAAGGAAAAACCTGACTGGTGCTTATGGGTGATTTATACAGAAGCAGACAGATTCTAGTGCAACACTTAAATTCTGTGTTTTTCATCACTCCCTGAAGCTACTAATGTAAGTTGCTGTCCCTCAACTATGCTTCTCAAGGGTACGTAAGTCAAAATGGCTTGATACTGGCTTGGGAGCAGCTGTTCCCGAGTCCGCCTCAAAGTGCGGGGAGAGGGGTGGCAGGGCAAGGATTCCAGGTGCAGAAAATATATTCATGATCAGCCTAGGAATAGGTCTTTTCATTAAAAGCCACAAACCTTGCACAGTTCCTTTTCCAGCCGGGCCTTGGTGTACCACCTCTGTGTGTGACTGTCATCCTGGGGCAGGGGTGGGAAGGCAGACGGACGGCCAACTGGAAAATTTCAGAGCCCCGAAAACATTCAGTGTGTGAAACACTACAAATCTGTGGTCTGAACCAAACAAGTGTGCCCCACACCCCTTGCCCCCCACCATGCTAGCATCCCCTGAGCTTCCTGTCCCATGCCTTTCCTTTCTCTTCTGCCTGGCACCCAGCACATTTGGGTGCTCCAGGGAGGGCTGACTGTTGGTGCCTGGCCAGAGCTGGCTATTACAGTCTGGCTCCAAGCTGGGTAACAGGCTTGTGACCACTAATAACACTTGGCACCCCCTTCGTGCCCGTCTCCTCAGGAACTGTGAGTGCTTTGTGAAAGTGATCTTATTGATCGTCCCCCAAACCCAAGGAGGTATGGAAATGGTAAAAGGGGATAGTCCTCGCTCCCTCCCATTTGCAGAGAGCAAAATCAAGTGACTTATTTTGGGGTTTTGATTGTCGTTATTTTTGCAGGGCTGGGGATGGAACCCAGGGCCTTCCCTGTGCATCGAGGCAAGCGCTCTACCACGGAGCTACACCCCAGCCCTAAGGGGTTTATTTTGATGACATTTTGCAAGTTTGCATCTCATCCAGGATTGCAGGATTGTGTGTGAAGTCTCCTAAAATTGCCTCCAATTTTATAGAACAGGGTGGGGAAGGAAAAAAAAAAAGTTGGCTATGGCTTCTTGCGTCTCCTGGGGCAAGTGCAAAAAGACTTTTTTTTTTTTTTTGGTTTTGATTTTAGGAAAGAATACTGGAAAAGGGTTGTTGGTGAATGCCCATTTAGTCTAATGGATCAGGGAACCTCATTTGTTGAGATCAGGTGTGATTTGATGATGCATTTACCTGTTTCTCTTTGGTCTGTTCCCATGCCAGGTGTCTCTCACCCCTCTGTGAACACAAGGAAGACCACGTCGGGGCTCGGAGACCTCCAGCTTCGCTGGGGAGGCTCCATGCTGGAGAACAGGCCAAGGCTCCCTGGGAACGGTGTGCAGTGAATGTTGTAAGTTAACAAGAACAGCAGCCTCTGCAGGGGCCTGCCTGCGGAGGATTTGTGAATCACCGCTGCAGCTGAGCCAGGGTGATGACGGGGCATTAGCAGGAGGCTAGGTGATCATCCAATTAATTCCCTTGCTGACTTTTTTTTTTTAGGAGGTTCTGTTTGTATTTGTCATGAACTTGCCTTTCTCTTGGTTTCTGTGCAGCGCTGCTCATTATCTCTAGAAAGAATAAAAGTGGAATACAATGATTCTTTCATTGTGGGAACGCCCTGCCTACTGGTACAGCCAGATAGGATCAAAGTCGCCTCCTTAGACTGAGCTATGGCAGTTCTTTTAGGTTGATGAATAGGCCGAGGCTTAGCAGCAACCAGGATTTCCACCCAACCATAATTCTAGGTTTCATATGAAGTTTTGGCCTGGAGAGGTGTTTTTGTTTTTTTTTTCTTTCTTTCTTTTCCTTCTGGCTTTGAACATCTTGAGGTGTGCAAAGATGAGCCGTTCTGTTGGGTGCTTCTCTTATTCATAATTAGTTGATTTCCTGGATTTCATCAGGTTACTGGGTTTCAGATTTTGAGATTAGTAAATAAGTACTGTGTGTCAGCTGATGGCTCATGACAGGTTTTAGTATTAAGTAGTTGCGGAGATGATCCAGGAGGAACTTCAAGGGGCTCACTTGCTACTTTGTTGCTACTTTTTGGAAATTTCAACTCATTCTGAGACTGTGTTGTTTAAAAAAAAAAAAAAAAAAAAAAAAGTTTAGCAGAGTGTTGAGCAGGAAAGAATCCCACTGCAGGAAACCCAGGATGGCCAGTGAACACCCCGACAGAGAGGAAATGATAGTACCTTCAAATTTTAGAAGATGAAAGGCCAATTCCAACTTGGTTTCTGTGTGTTGGTATGCATACTTTTGTAATCTGTGTATTTTTAATATTATGTGCATATGTTTTTAATTTCTTAATGTAACCAGAATACCTTTTCAGTTCATCACCTATTGTTCAGTTGCCTAAAAGGGCTCGATGCAGCACGTATCAGGAAGTAAAAGTATGGTCATTAAGAAGTTCCCACTAGATGTTTTTATTTCATGGGTTTTTAAATATTAGTATTAAAATATGTATATGTATTCCTATTTCCTCAGGGTTAAATAGCAGTATGAGAATGAGATCACTAAATTTTCCCCATGCCTCATAGTCGACGTGCTGACGTTTTAGTGTACG
Organism: Ictidomys tridecemlineatus; assembly: GCF_052094955.1. Classification (NCBI taxonomy): domain Eukaryota; kingdom Metazoa; phylum Chordata; class Mammalia; order Rodentia; family Sciuridae; genus Ictidomys; species Ictidomys tridecemlineatus. Next base: position 148,005,046 of record NC_135484.1, on the reverse strand, counting down.
TCTGTTTCACACGATGATCACCTTGGTTCCAGAGGGCAGCTGGTCCTGCCATCAGTGACCTTGGGCAAGAAGTTGCTCACCTGCCAGCAGTGGTGTTCAGTGAGTCTGTAGGTTGCTGTGTACGCCTGTTCATTTAGCAGCCACCATCTTGGCCTGCAGTCCCCATCAGGGGCAGAACTTCTTACCAGAAATCTCTCTCTCTGCAACGGTTTCTATCACTATCAAAAAATAATTTGTACTCCTGTTGGATTGGGGTGTTAGGGTGTTTTACCAGAAATTCTTTGCAATCAGGTAATTGTTAGAATGGTGATTGATTGATTGATTTGATTTTTAAAAGGTGTCATTTTCCTGGAAAACAAATATCTTGTGGAATAGTGCTCTAGTTTTCAGGTTCTGTTTTTCATATATTGATCTACTCATTTCACACATATATTCTGAGGATTGAACTCGGGGATGTTCTATTACTAAGCTACATCCCCAGCTCTTAATTTTTTTATTTTGAGACAGGGTCTTGCTAAATTGCCCATTCTAGCCTCAAACTTGTGATCCTCCAGCCTCAGCCTCCCAAGTAGTGGAATTACAGGCGTGCACCACCCCAGCCTGCTCAGGCACTATTTAAATGAGCAGTGCAGTAACTATAATCAAGATAGTTTGTTTCAAATTGTGTGTGTGTGTGCGCCTGCGCCCGTGCACATGTGCGCACGCGCATGTGTTTAAACCATTGCTTTGAAGCATTCATGCCAGACCTCAGACACTGAGGTTTTTAAAGCTCTGAAGTGTAAATTTTAGGATGCCACATGGCCGACTTGGTCATTTTAAAATCCTTCTGCAGGTGGAGTGTGTTGAGAGGAAGAGAATTCCAAGTCCCTACACTTTACTTTCTCTTCAAAACTGCATTGCTAGCATTGAGAGGGAGGTTCCCAGTTTTCTTAGTAAATCTTGACCTCAGTCACCTCAATCTTGGTCCATTCCTACAACACTGTTTGTTTCACCTTGGATTTGGTGTCCCGGGTCCCTTGAGGCCTGTGCCGTGGAGTGGCCTTATGATAGGGAAGGCAGGTGATTTTCAAAGAACCCGTGTTTACGCGTGGACCGGGCATGGGTACATGAGTATCATTCTCACAGCAGCTGTTGCAACGAGCGGCTGCATCCTGGTGGTCTCTGCAGGTCACCACGGCTCATGCATTACCCTTACTCTGCCTAATTACCCAGCTCAAGAGGCTGTGTCTTATATGAGAGTGGCGGTGAGAACTAGAGTCGGAACGCCTGGGTTTCACGCACGACGCTGTAGTTAGCTTAGAACCTTGGTCCCACTGTGGCCCCGGGGGACCCATTCTATGCTGGGCAACTGAGGCCTGTCCCCATCTGCATAAAGTGTCAGTCTCTGAGGCGCCTTGCACCCTCATGTTGACATCTGTGACTCCTAAAAACTAACTTCATTTACAACTGCTGTTAATGTATTGAGTACAGCCAGCCTTATAGAAATATGTGTGTGTGTGTGTACATATATAATTATTAGATCTATGTCCATCAAAGTCTTTCTACAAGACCCTCAGGTACCATATGACCATTCAGAGGAATTCACCTGAGAGCTTTTGAAGAATCTACTTTAAGCTGTTGAAACTGAGGATCTGCCCTCATGAATTATTTTTGAAAACTGAACCACTTGTGTGTGTATGTGTGCATGCGTGTATGTGTGCATGTGTGTATGTGTGCATGCGTGTATGTGTGCATGCGTGTATGTGTGCATGCGTGTATGTGTGCATGCGTGTATGTGTGCATGCGTGTATGTGTGCATGCGTGTATGTGTGCATGCGTGTATGTGTGCATGCGTGTATGTGTGCATGCGTGTATGTGTGCATGCGTGTATGTGTGCATGCGTGTATGTGTGCATGCGTGTATGTGTGCATGCGTGTATGTGTGCATGCGTGTATGTGTGCATGCGTGTATGTGTGCATGCGTGTATGTGTGCATGCGTGTATGTGTGCATGCGTGTATGTGTGCATGCGTGTATGTGTGCATGCGTGTATGTGTGCATGCGTGTGCGTGTACGCTAGGGATGGAACCCAGGGCCTCACGTGTGCTGGCCAGGTGCTCTGCCGCTGCATGTCTTCCGCTGCCCAGGAGGTACTCTGGAACATGACTTTTCTAAATTGGCCTCTACCTTTGGTATACTTAGTGTATGACCAAGGAGACTGTGGTCTATGTTTATTGCCTAAGAGTCTCTGTTTCCCAAAGTAGGACTTCTCGGGTCACCTTCCCTGGCCTGTGTAAAGTGGCCTTTACCCCAGCCCTCCCCTTCCTCTGGCCTGGTCTTTTTTTCCTCGTAAGCACTTTACACGTCATATAGCCATGTGAGTCGCCAGTCTCCTGAACTAGCAGGCTCTGTAAAAGCAAAGGTGTGTTTTTGGTCTTTGTTGTTGTTTTTTTTAATTCCCTGGTAAGTCTTTGGCCCCCGAGGACCTGTTCTGCCTTCAGTAGATATTTGTTGCGTGATGGTCTAAGGATGGAGTTATTGTGTCCCTAGGCTGCTCCTGGGTAGGCCCGGCCATGAGGAAAAGGATCATAAACCCCTTTCTGAGCAGGACTGGTTGAATCTGGTGGCAGCTTAAGGATAGAGGTAGGCAGGGAGAGGCCAGTCTGCTTTCTTTTCCTTTGAATTAGATGCTAAATTTCGGTCATGTGTGTAAGGAAATGTGGGGGAGGAAGCCATTTGCTTAAAAAAGAAAAAAAAGTTTTATGGAACTATCAATAGAGTTTGGGGATTTTCTGGTACCTTTTTAAAAGCTCTGCACTGGGCGTATTTCCTGCCCGTTTCCACCTGAGTGGTTCGTGGTCTCTTGTTTGCGTGCGGCCTGCCCTGGTGTTCTGTGGACAGTGGCACGTCTGTCCCTTAGGAGGGTAGCAGTGCATCACTATTTAGAGTCCCGTTTATGCCTAAAGTGGGGCTGAGCCCCAAGTGCTGCATGGACCCAGGAACCAGCTCCCTAGAGAAAGTGACAGGAGGACGTGCCGCTCCAGGGCACAACTCAGGATGAGCAAATAGCACCCAAGTGCAAATGACACCCGGGTCTGGTGGTGTGTGAGGGGACACTGACAAAGTCTTCTCAGCGAGGCAGAATCCCACGTTACTTTTGAGGACAGTGAGCATAAAGGCGTCTGGAATTTTGTGTTTGGGGATCCCCCACCCACACTTCAGAATGACTGCTCCTGTGTGCAAGAGGCAGATGGTTCCTGGGGAGACGGGCAAAGACTGCCTGGGGAACAGCCCAGGCCACCCTTCCCCTCTGCCTCCCCTTCCCCAGCCTCCCAGCCTCCCAGGAGTAGAAGAAAAATGCTCAGAATGGCCAGAAGTTGTGGAAGGGAGAGTTCGTGGCTCTTCTGACCCATTTGTGTCCTGTGGGCACAAAAATGAGCTGCACCTTGGAGCAGCTGAGTAGCTCTCAGGGCACGGTCCCTGTGTCCCCCTGAAGTTTAGGGTTCGCCACGTAAGTAAAGTTTATTAAAGACCCTGTGCCTGGCATGCTCCGTGCCACTGGGGATACAGTGGCGGGTCATCTGCACGTCCTGTCCTGGGGTTGAACCCTAGGAACGCGACAGGGGGTTGTGCCCTGCAGCGGGGTCTGGAGTACTGCAGGGGTGACAGGTGAGATTCCTTAGAGGCAGATTTTCAGTGATGATTTCAAAGCCTGCTGAGCTCAGACACTAGGCCTCCAACAGAGATGGGATTTCAACCCACTCCGCAAGTGGGAAACGGTCTTTGATTTAACTGCTGCTGTGTCTGGGTCCATGAGACCTCGGAACCGGAAATTTCTTTCCTTCGGAAGTTCTGTGGTTGACAGACACACATGGGGATTTGTAGGACAGGGGCTCTGTTTTCTTTAGGATTACTTTCTATCCTTTTGCACTTGTGTGTGTGGTACTGGGGATTGAACCCAGTGATTCTCTACCATTGAATGATATCCTCAGCTTTTTAGTTTTCATTTTATTTTATTTTTGTGGTACTGGGAATTAAACCAGATTTTTTTTTTCCTAGTACTGGGAAATGAACTCAGAGGGGTCCTCTACCAGTGAGCTACACCAGCCCTTTTTAATTTTTTGACACAGGGGTCTCGTGACGTTGCCCAGCTGGCCTGGCACTTGTGACCCTCCTGCCTCAGCCTCCCGAGTAGCTGGGATGACAGGCATGTGCCCCTGGACCTAAACTATAATTGTTTTATTTCTTCATGTGTAAAAGTTGAAGCCCAAACTGGGACCCTTTAATGAAAAGGCTGCACCTCTCAAGTGGAGCTTCAGGAACTGGACCTCCAGGAAGGAAGGGCAGGAATGGCGGGTGGCGGGTGGTGGCTCTTCCTGGAATGGAAGTGGGAAGCCCTCCTGTGCTGGGGTCACCCCATGGTGCCTCTGTTCTGTGTCATAGGATCACTAGGGCAGACATTTGCATCTAGTGCACCAGAGAACGTTGGTTGTTCCCCCTTTGCTGACTTCGCAGGAAAGATCAGGCACAAATAGGAACTCAACATTGTTTAGCCATAGGGACGAAACCCATTGGTTCTCACAGGAAATAGATTCTTAGGACTCGTGCAGAGAGACAAATAGAGAATTCCGTGTTTTTAAAAACGATCCAGACTGTTTTGCCAGGCACAGTGGTGCACACCTGGAATCCCAGCGGCTCAGGAGGCTGAGACAGGAGGATCTCATGAGCTCAAAGCCAGCCTCAGCAACAGTGAGGCACTGAGCAACTCAGTGAAACTCTGTCTCTAAATAAAATACAAAAAAGTAGGGCTGGGGATGTGGCTCAGTGGTGGAGTGTCCCTGACTTCAACTCTCAATATGCGCCCCCAAACTATCCAGAATTTTAATTTTTGTAAATGATCAATTTTTATACCAAATTTTACTCAGTCACTCCCTCAACCTATATTTATTTTAAATTTCCAGTGGTACCATGTGACAGATTGCTACACAGTGGAGTCTCAGCTTAAAAGAATTAATGCATCTTCCCTCAGTCCTGAGGATCTTGTTGACCTTTTGCAGACACCTGAATGAGTATATTACATAATTTGGCAAAAGTAATTTCTAACAAGTCCAAAACAATAGGTGAGGTAGCAAAATCAGCTGTTTGAAACCTATTTTGGCGAAAGCTAGTTTTTTCTAAACCATTCTTTTTTCCTACCTGAAACAATTTACTTCAGTAGCATGGCCCAGAACAGAAATGTAAATGAGACACAAATGGCAGTCTGTTTCCAGAATCTTTCATTTCGGAAACTCGGGCAAATTCTTGTGCTCATGCACTTTGGACCCTTAACTCGTTTCTACTGAATCCACTTCTTTCCCAGGACGTTTATACACACGCTCTCAAGACCTTCTTCCTTCTAGTCTGGAGTGGCTGGCACTGGGATGGGATCTGCTGGCGGGTGTCAGGATCTGCTCCTGGACCCCCAACACCGGGACTAGGCTACAGGTGTTACCTATTTCCATCCAAACCTCAGCCAGCCTCGCCCACACCGGGACCCCTTACCTTGCACATCTAGAAATAAAATGCCCTTGCTGAAAGAGTTTCTAAAATGCTCACGAGCTTGGCTTCCCATTTCATCTTGGTGCTTTTCTTCTTAAGCCTTTGTAACTTGCATAGAATGGAAAAAAAAAAAAATTTCTCCAGGGCTCAAATCCAGCCCGGCCTTAGGTTGTCTTAATGCCTGGGGCTCCTGTGAGTTGCTGCCTGTTGTAAGTGTTGTGAACTTACCCTGCAGCACAGAGAGAACCAGGTACCAAGATTATTAATATTCTACCATAGCAGGCCCTAGTTTTCCGGACTCTTTCACATTTTCTTTGTTCCCCAAGAAATAGGGATATAGGAGCAGGATGCCATTGTTAGGAAGGGGGCAGCTATTGCTTGTACAAGTGGATTTTTTGTCCTTTAGCAACCTCAGGTGATGCTCTACCTGTTTCTGGCTGTCACAGTTCTGCTTATGGAAAAGCTCCCCCTCCCCCTCCCAGACTAATAAACTATGTGTCCATTGGCTGCTGCTTATCTGTGGGCTCACGTGAATTCGTAGTCATTCAGACTCTGTCTTAAGCCAGTTTGTTGCCCCTTCTCTGTCACCAACACCACATCCAGCCCAGGATAGTATATCAGAGCCACCCCCTGGGTAACGTTACTCTGTCGCTCCCTTTCAGGGACAGATTCACTGCCAACTGGTGTCTCATTGCTGTCACTGGAGTCTGCAATTCAGGTTCCCAGCTCTGCTGACGATCTATTTCTGGGCCTCAGCCGCGATGCCAGTTGTCCTAGCAACCCGATGGTTGGCACTTCCCAAAAGGCGAATGAGGGAGTGGCAGTGGGTGGCCTTGAAGGGTCACAGGGAGAGGGCAGTCTCCTTGCTCAAAGAGGACTTTCCATCTCCCTCATCTGGGCGGGCTCCAGGGAGAGGCTGTCCCTGAGGATCACGGGCCACCTGGTCTGGCCCAGAGAGCATGCCACAGAGGAGGACAGGTTCCCCAGGGGATGGTCACCGCGGGACGTGGGGACGCCTGGCCGGGCTGCCGGGGGCTCTCGGATCATTGGAGGCTGTCGTGTTTTTCTTGTGAATTGGGTTGACGTTCTGGTGTCTCACCGCTGGCATTCAGAGCTGGGGTGCGAGTCGACGCTGGGGAGGCCTGGGAGGTCAGGAGAAGGCAGGTGGAGGGGAGCCCTGGCAGCCGGTCTGGGCTCCTCTTCCTGGCTCCAGGTCTGACCTGAAAGCAGCCGGTGCATCGAGAGCTCTCTTGCTGGGCCCTGGTAATCGATCCCTGTGCCCAGCAGGGGAGGGAACGCTGCTCACCTTGTGCTGCTTTTTTAAAAGCTCTCCTTCTGTCCAGATGCCACACTGAATTGGCACTGAATGACTAATTCCACCAATTTTTTGGTTTAGATCCAAAAGAGCGTAGAAGTATTGAGGAATACATCTTAATGTCCCCAGCGTAGGTGGCCCTGTCTAGGTCTAGTCTCAAATGGGGCAGTCCAGTCAGGTGACATGGAATGTCTCTGGGGGTTTATCCCATAACCACTTCCTGGTGGAAGTCCCCAGGCAATGGAGCCGGCTGACATTCCCCCACGGGGATCTGTCTATGTTGGCGGGAGATGTCAAGGCGTTGTTCAGAGAGAGACCCAAAGTGGATCTTTGCAAGAGATGAGGAACAAGGAACCTTTGGCCGGGATGTCCCCAGAGCATTCGAGACCCCTCAGACGATGTGGAGTACATATCGCCTTTCCCTTCATTAATAAGTTTTGTGGTCTCAGTATTTGTGATTTTCCCCACTGAATGACCGGACTTGGCCACGTGCAAGTGACTGTGTGGTTGGGGGTATAGAGCAGAGGGGCGCGGTGGGGTGGTGGTGGGGGTCTGGGGGGGCAGCAGGCATCTGTAGCACCTATATGTCCTATATGTACTCAATCAATTCTCGCCACCACCACCCCCCATAGCAGAAATGGGACCAGTTCATGGGACCTCAGCCTCCTGAACTGCCGGGATTAAAGGCCTTCACCACTGTGCCTAGCTTTATGGTTCCTCCTTAAGGAAATTGGGTAGAGCGGGTGGTCACCCAGTTAGGTCTCATGAACTTCAGGCTTTTCACAATCTGGGTTTCTCAATATCCAATAGTTGGGAGCACACCTGCTGCAGAGGGAACCTGTTCCCTCTCCTCCCTGAGTTAGTTATTGTAGATGTCTGGGGGAGGGATGAATCAAAATATTAATAACGAAGCAGGCTGGGTGTGGTGGCACACGCCTGAAATCCCAGTGGCTCTGGAGGCTGAGGCAGGAGGATCACAAGTTCAAAAGCCAGCCTCAACAAAAGTGAGGTGCCAAGCAACTCGGTGAGACCCTGTCTCTAAATAAAATACAAAATAGAGCTGGGATGTGTCTCGGTGGTCGTGTGCCCCCGAGTTCAACCCCTGGTACCCATAAAAGAAAAAAACTAAACAGAAGATGGGGACACCTTGGGCTTTGTCCACAGCACAGACACCGGGCTAAGAATGGAAACCAAGGCTCTCTTCCCATCCGTACCCTAAGAGACCCAGAGCAAGCTACCGTCTTCCTCTCTGGCTCTATTTCCTTGTCTTCCAAAGGAAGATAATTATCCCACCACTTTACAGCCTCAGATGTAAAGATATTAACCCAAATAAGCAGCTTTTGGAATAACATCTAGATTAAAATTCTAGACCTGCTGTTCATTAGCTGTGTGCTGTGGGAAAAATTGTCCAACTTCTCTGAGCCTTATTTACCTTATCTGTAAAATAGTGGTGAATAACCTGACAACCTGCCCTGAAAGGTTGTTGAGAGAATGAAGTGGGATGTGGGTACTTATCCCAGAGATTGCTCCCTGGTAGCTGTGGCAGCTAGGATGCTGTTATGATGCTAAATTCCTCAAAAACAAAATACACCGTGATGTGTTGCTGCAGCGAACTGTTGAAGCTGGCTGGTGTCAGCCGTGGAGATGTTTCCTGTGTAATAGGCTTCCAGGAACTGTCATTGGCATTACCCTGTCGGTGAATGTGGCTCTGCATTGAGGCCTTCTGCTTCTTCATACGCAACCATCCTGAGAGCGAAGGTGATGATGCTTTTCAGTATATCCACATGTGCACGATGAGGACCTGGGAATTTTAGGTGAATTTTTAAATATTAGTCAAACTGAAAGGCACAGTGAATTTGGAAGAGATGGTCTCATCTATAAAAAGCATAGGGAGATTCCCACGGGCTATTACTATGAGATACACTCTCAAAAAAATAAAAAGCATTATAGTCTATGTTGGTGTAGTTACACTGTCTAGGTGGAGACAGGTAAAAAGTATCTGGTCTTATTCTTTGAAGTTGAATAAAGAAAAGCCCCAAAGATGGATATCTGCATCCTTAAGTCTTCTTTGAGCAGATATTTACAGAGCGTGAGTAGCAGGCCAGGCGTCCACAAGAGCTGAAGGAACTTCCCAGCCCTGGGCAGAGAGATGGGAAGATGGACAACTCCTTTACTCACGACCAGCCTTCTGCCAGTGGTACCCACAGGATGCCATGGATACAAACCAGTGTATGGCATCTTCTGGAATCGGGGCGGCCTTCGTCCTCAGACCTGAAGAACGAGTCGGTGCGAAGTAGAAAACCGGAAGTTTGTATCAGTTAGCATATATTGTGTAACAAGCCAGTCCAGTGTTTAGTAGTTTAAAACAATGAGCATATTTCCTAGGATTCCTTGGGTCACCTGGGCTATTCTGGTCTGGGCCAGCTTGCCTGGGCCTGGCTAATCTAGGATGGCCTCACTCACAGCTGTTGGAAGGATGGTTGGCCCAAGAGATGGGGAAGCTTCTGTTGGGATGATTATGTGACTGTCTGCTGACCGTCTCCCGCCCTCTGGTCAGCGAATCTGAGCTTCATCACCCTGTTGTCTCGGGGCTCCCCAGAGCAGGAAGAGGGCAGACCCCCGTGCACCGTGATTTTCAGCTCTCTGCTTGCAAGACAGTTGCTGATGTCTCTTTGGTCACAGCAAATTGCCTAATGGACCTAATTCGAGGGGGTGGGGAATCTCCAGGTCCCGTCACGTGAAGGACAACCTGTGCAGAGCTCAGAGGGGAGAGACGTGGCTCGTCGAAACACTAGAAGTAGTTCAGGATGGCTGGAATAGAGCTTGGGGTGAATGTCGAGAGAAGGGGCGGGTCCCCAAGTGTCCTTTCAATCCGCTCTCCTGAGGAGTTTGGAGTCCATCTGCAAGACGGGAGAGGAGTTGCTGAAGGATTTTAAGCAGGTGTTGTCATGGCCAATAAGACACTGAAATGTGACACAGAAAGGTGTTAGGCAAAAGCCTAAGAGCACTTGTGAGCCTCGATCATTCAGGGAAGTTTCCAGAGAGAGATGTCGCAGGGATGGCCAGGAGCAGACAGAGATGCTAGGATGGGGGTGGGGGGGGTGGTTCAGAGCTGAGTGCTTTCCACACAGCCTGACCAGAAAAGAGGTCCGAGGCCCTCGAAGGTCCAGTAGAAGAGTTGAAGGTGAGGTCAAGAGCCCTGTCCTGTTGGAATCTGGGGGAGAACTTGGAGCAGGTTGGGGGGACTCGGCCACGGCTGCCCGTGTTCATGACCTTCCCGTGGATCCTGCCAGACTCCTGTGCGTTGTGGATTCCAACCAGTGCTGCCAAGGGCTGGTTCAAAGCCACTCTCGAAAACAAAGTCCCCTTGGAAATAGGCAGTGTCACCAGCAGGAGGCTCCTCCTCCTTCCAAGGTGGCTTTCCTCTTGACCTCAAAACAGGTGGTGTCCCCTGGGGCCCTGACGGGTGCTCGCCCATAAACTCCCAGTTTTGACCTTTCGACTACACTTCTAAGTCTCACTCTTTAAAAGAAAAAACTAAAATAGTTTCAATTCACAAAATTAGTGTGACCGAGAGTGAGATCTGTGTGGTTTTCACCAGTTCAGATGGGGACCAGTTTGTTGCGCCTGAAACTGCATGATGTCGGTGCGAATATCGGGGTACTTTCAGCCCTGGGCTATAAATCACCTGCGGCAGGGGCTGTCTCTAGAGAGAGAGAGAAAAGGAAGGGGTGTCAAAATGTGCATTAAGAAGATGATAACTGGCCATGTTTTCTTGCTGATTTTTTTTTAATTAAAAAAGAGGAGGCCAGGTGCAGTGGTGCACGCCTGTAATCCCAGCGGCTCAGGAGGCTGAGGCAGGAGGATCATAACTTCAAAGCCAGCCTCGGCAACAGCAAGGCACTAAGCAGCTCAGTGAGACCCTGTCTCTAAATAAAATTCAAAATAGGCCTGGGGATGTGGCTCAGTGGTCGAATGTCCCCAAATTCAATCCCCAGGACCAAAAAAAAAAAAAAACCTAACAGAGTCCAGACAGGCTGGCACAGGCTGCTGGAGAGGGCATCTGGTTCCTGCACTTTGCCTGGAAGAACACCTTCCCTAGGTCTAGAGGGTGAGGAGACAAGAAAGTAGGCTAAGAATCCAGACAATCATCTGGGGGCAGATGGGCCGCTTCAGGAGCTCACAGTCCCACATCTTCTCCACTTAGACTTTGAACAGCCTTTTCTAAAATCAAACCCTTATGAGACACACACACACGGCCTTATCGGCTCTTCATCTTGCAGGCTCTAATGGGAGCGTCTGTTAAACTTGGGCAGAGGAACTGCTCTATAGGTTTGGGGCTGTTGGCTCAGCCCTCTGCCTACAGTGTGGTCACCAGGCCCTGCTAATTGAATGGGGTGTATCCTGGAGGACAGGAGAGAGTTTGGAAACTCCAGGGCATGGCCAGAGCTGACAGACCTTTGTTTGATGCTGAGAAATATTTTAGATCTTTTTTTTTTTAATCAGAGCTTTGGTTAGACAATTATGTGGAGGACTGATGAAGAAATGTGCGGTAGGGGACCTCATAATTCCAAGTGCCCAAATTTGGCGAGCTCCATCCTCATGTGAGATGGAAATGAAAACACAGCGTGTTTTGGAATTCCTGATTCTGCTTATTTGCTTTAATAGCGGATCTTTGCATAAACATTGAGTCATTGCATTCTATACTGCGAGGGAGATATGGTTTGCTGAGCTCAATCTGGTCTGGCTTCCAGAAGAGAGTATGGAACAAGTCCCAGATGAAGGAATGAGCTCAGCATCAGAGGTGATTAGAGACGTCCCTAATGCCATGTCTTTTTCCCCCCTGAACAAACGCATGACCTTATGTGACGTGGCATATCGAGCATTAACAGAAATAATACTTTATAAATATGGAGCCAATCTGTTCTAGAGTATGTGGAATATAGAGGAGAAAAATCGTTTTCTTATTTTAGGAAGCAGGGTGGGGACGCAGGTGCCCGGACTCTGCCACCTGCAGAAGATTCACTTCCCCGAGTCTTGCCGGCTGCTGCTCTTACTCACCTGCGCTCTGTGGTCCCTGAAGCCCTGCACCCACACTAAGCCCCAAGAGACACAGCTATAGAACTAAAGTCGTGTCTGGATCAGAACTACCTCCTGTTGTTTACCCTTTTAGAAACTTTAATACACTTAAGTCTGGAAGAGTGGGACTCCCCCCCTCCACCCCAGCTATGTTTGATCACCTCCTTGGTTGGGACAGCCATATCCTAAGGCGTGACAGACGGCATGGAGGCTGATGAAGTAGTTGCTGTTTAGTGCTCTGTGTCCCTTCCAAAGGAAGATAGCCTGCCCCATTCAGATTAGGGCTTCTGTCCCACCTTTTTGGGAAAATTACCTGGCTCTAACACCACAGTCTGTCTCCTTTTTTCACTCGTGTGTGGCTCTTTGGAGCAGGTAAGAGTGATCTCTGAGCGTACACCCCTGATGTGTTCTACCGAAGACCATCCAGCCACAGGGAGGTGGTCAGCTGCAGTGACCACAGCATTGCAGTCAGCTGGCCCTCCAGTCCCCTCTATGATATGGGCAACAGGTCATGGTTGTGGGCTATAGTTCTAATATCTGGACATTAAAGCCCTTCTGATCCAATCCGTCTGTCCTATGTTACGTCTTTGGTGCGTCTAGATTTCTTCCAACCTACTGACTCACTACGGCAAACTCGGACGTGCGGAACTAAGCTCTAAGGCATCTATGTTTATTTATTCCATCTCGGTCTTAAATTATTCACATATTTCAGCTTATGAAACTGAAAATTCAAAATTTCTTTCTGTGATGAAATTACACCACCATGGTTGGAAACTATTCAGTGGAAAACGTGTTCACCTTCTGATAAAGATCCTTTTCAGGCTTTGAGTCGTGACTGGTTTTAATGGCAAGGAGTCTTATCGTTAAAAGGGAGAGTGTTGGGGCGAGAAAGCAGAGCAGGGCTTGTATCAGAGGTCATCTGTGGGTGGGAGAAGTCCACAGCAGGCAGTTTGATTGCAGCCATTCCCGCTCTTCCCTCCAGTGACCAGTCGCCCTCTTCTCCCTGTCTGCTTGAGTCTTTCAAATGCCCCACACCACTGTGTGTGTTGGATTGGCCTAGGGAGAAAAACGTAGCCTTATGGAAAGACCCTAACATCAATAAGGTCAGCTGCATTTTGCAAGAGCTGGGGGAGCGGAATTGAAATTGAAGTGATAAAATTTCAGTTGTCCTGCGGGAGATCTTTCTTCCAACATCTTGGGCAAGGTCCCTATCTATCCTATCAAGGCATGCTGTCCATCTGGCTTCTGAATAGTCGCTTTCCACGTCAAGAAACTAAATAGTGTCAAGTCAATTAACGTTGACTTGAGTTTCGAAGTTACGGCATAGTTCACCAACTTTATTTTGAGTACTTTGTTCTCAAGTAAAATACACATAACAAAATTTATTATGTCCATCGTGGGTTATTTTTTGTTCTAGGGATTGAGCACAGGGGCTTAACCACTGAGCCACATCCCAGACCCCTTTTTTCTTTTATATTTTACTTTGAGATGAGGCCTCACTAAATTGCTTAGGGCCTCACCAAATTGCTGAGGCTGGCTTTGAACTCGAGATCTTCCTGCCTCAACCTCCCAAGCCACTAGGATAACAGGCATATGCCACTGCACCTGGCTGTCTGTCGTTTTAAGCATACAGCTTAGAACATTAGCCGCACTCGTGCTGTCGGATTGCCCTTCATCTGTCTACCTGCAGACCTCTTTTCTTCCTGCAAAACAATCTAGATTCCTCCCCTTGCCAACCCCTGGTGACCTCCTTTCTACTTTTCCTGCCTGTGTAATTTTGACTACTCTTCATACCTCCCAGAAGTGATCCTCCCAGGATCACACAGTCCTTTTCTTTAGGTGACTGTCCTATTTCACTTAGCACAATGTTCTCAAGTCTCATCCGAGTTGCGGCACATATCAGAATAGCCTTCCTTTTTAAGGAAGGTTAAAAAGGTATAGATAGATCACATTTTGCTTGTCCATTTGTCTATAATGGGTGGCATCCGTCTTTGGGTTATGTTGAGTAATGCTGCTCCGAACGTGGATGTGCAGATCTCTCCCTGGGTCCCTCTGCCAACTTTCTTTTTTGTCTTTGCTAGGTGCAGATGCTGGAAGGAGTCATACACCTGACTTATCTGACCCCTTTTTAGTGTCTCGACTCTAGGTAGCCTCCGGGTGTTATTTGAAGTAACCTCCCTGCCATGCCAACCTCTTCTCTGAGAAATGCTGTTGGTAGCAGTTCTCCTACAGCAACCCAAAGCAGCAGCTTGATTTCTATTAAAATGCAAATGTTCCCTGGATAGAGGCCACAGCTGTTAGCACCTGTCTTCCAGACTGGCTCTGCTCCTGGTCCTTCCCTGCTGGCTCCGTGTTAAGATTGTCCCTCGTTGATAGTCTTGAATTATCATTTCGAGCATCACACTGCTTTGAATTTATTTGTATATACTTTTTCTGCTGCTAGAACAGAAGCTTCTTAAGGGCAGGGCCCTGGTGTAATTTGTGTTGGTTTTTCAGGCTCTAATGAAAGCCCGCATGCAGACAACTTGAACCGTTCACCCGTGAGACGTTCATCAGGTGCTTCCAACCACATCCGTTTATGTTCTTTCCAAAAGAAAGATGACAATTCAATGAACGTTCTCAACCCAACATTGAAAACTCGGGTTCCTCTGAATCTCTGTTTCTGTTACCGGGTGCAGATATTCTATAGATGCGTGCATTTACTTCACACGTCATTAACAGAGTGACATGTGCCTCTCTTGGTGTTCATTTATGACTGTGTATCTCCATGTGCACTAGCAGCTAGTGGCCCAGGGACAGCGTCACTTGCTTACGGGGCTTGGTGACCATTCACTAATCTCACAGCGGTGCCCCTGGAGACAGCAGTCGGTCTGATAACAATTTGACAACATTTCCCTTTTTAGGATACAAACCAGTCCTAAACTGAATTAGTACTTGAGGCTCTAACCTGAATTCGCAGTGATGTTGCTATTAAGGCTCATAGGAGACAAATTATTTGATTTTTTTTTATTGTTGTTACCAGTTATTCCTGTAGGTTAAAAAAATATATATTATAAAACATTCACTGGCCACTTGATGCAAACAGACTCTCTTTACTAAGAGCCCATCAGTGTTTTATACAAAACAGAAACAAAGCGACTCTCTGGACAGTCTCTTCATCTTTTTAGGTGTTGTTCAGCTGCATCCCCGGACCAATGTTTGGAGAGCGTTGTTAACCGATGGTCAACTTTAAAGCTCCCTGTTCTAAGTCTTTCTTTGTGTCTTTCTTATACTCCTACCTCAGTGCGATAGCACTAAACGCTGTAGGGTTTTGCTGTTGAGCATCTGCCTGGACAAAGAGCCACAGTGAATCGATGCCAATAGAAAGGAAGATTCAGAAACAGATGGCTTTTGATTAAAGGTACCTTCCTGAAACAGATTGCAAGGTGAGATGGTTGGTTTAGGGAAGATGATAGTCATTAAAACACTGCTTCTGGGATTTGTTTTCCTATCCCACCCCTAAGGACCACCACCTCGCCCTCCTCTGTCCGTAGAGCAACAGTGGATAAGTAATGATCCAAACCTTAAAAGCTGACAGTGGGGGTTGGATCAGGCCTCTCTGGTTTGTTGAAGGAAAATACATCTCAGTTGTAGAGTAACTATGATTCATGCTAATTCTTGGTCATGCTGCTACATTATCTTCATAAATAATCTGCATCACGGGTATTTCTGCATATCTGTGCATTCTGATGATATTTTTAGCTAGCGTTTTTTTAAATAACCATTTTTAGAATAGACTAATCAAGAAACCTCCTCCCGAGGGAAGGAGCGAGCCGGTGCCAGCCACGTGAGGGGGTCGGCTGCTCCTGCCCGAGGCGGGCATTTCGCTGCTGACTCTTCCTTCTCCTGCCATTACTTTTTGTGGCTTTAGTTTTTATGAGTTTCTCTTCCTTTTTCCCCGTGAGGAAGCAGGCTGTGGCTGCTGAAGCCATTTCTGCAGGGAGCGACTGTTCCACGCTGATCCAAGGCAGACCTGGGTTCCCCATGGTACTGGCCAGGTCTGTCCTCAACATTAGTGGGAACTTGGATTATGAGATGGAAGGAGCATTAATTCTTTCATTGAAAAAAGAAGTTAGTTTTTTGTTTTTTTTTTTTTTTTTATGTGGAGCTTCTGTAATAGCTTGAGGAGGAAACAGGAAAATACTAGCTAGAAATTGGAACAATCCACCATGTCATTGTTACCCATCATGTCACCACCATGGACATGAGAGCGGAATCTTTTCTTTTTTTTTTTTTTTTGGTACCAGGGATTGAACCCAGGGGTGCTTAACCACTGAGCCACATCCCCAGCCCTTTTATAAACTATTTTATTTAGAGAGAAGGTCTCGTGGAGTTTCTCAGGGCTTCACTAAGTTGCTGAGGCTGACTTCAAACTCATGATCCTCCTGCCTCTGCCTCCTGAGCCACTGGGATGACAGGTGTACACCACTACACCGGCTTCCAGAATATTTTCCATGCACACAGGCACAAACAAATTCATGTGACTTACGAACATATGCTTTCTTAAACCCTCCGTTCTCATATAAAAATGTGTGTCGACACCTTCCATGTTGATGAATAAAGGCCTCTAAATGTTTCTGTGGCTTCCCCTGCTGGGCTGTAAGAGTGCAGGTGCTTTGGCTTCGCCACTTGTACCCACCCTGTGGCCCCGTGCCTTCTCTCTGTTCTGCCAGTCTCCGTTGTACTGACGTCCTGCTCTGTCCTGAACAGGGTCGGGTGAGAAGAAACCCAGGGACCCTCTTTGATAGACAGGTGGCCTCTTGGGTTCTCTCCTCGCCCTCATTTGACAAGTGACCCTGCTCCTGACTTTCCTAGTTCCCCTGTCCTTCCCTGGAATGGGACTTCTCCAGAGCGCACCTGGGGCCTTCTGTTCGCCATCTCTCAATGCCAACGACCGGCACCTCCCTGTCTCTGTGGCTCTGCAGGGTTTGGACACCTCCCTTCCACTCATCTGGATTCCACTCATCTGTGGTCTGGGGTAACCTGGCTCACTTTTAAGCTCGCATCTTGAACACACACACACACCCCCCCCCCCCCCCCCCCCCCCGCCTCTCTCTGACACGCCCCCGTTGACCTCAAGCTCCACCTTGTGGTCTTGGTCTTTCCAACACGCTGCTTGGCAGAGCACCTTCCCAAAGCACCCAGCTGTGCCCTTGTCCCTGTGGGAACCACCGTATCCCCCAGAGCTTGGCCCATAAACAATTCCCCGCCTTGTCCTTCAACCCTGGCTGGGAGTCCTCTTTATGGTGTGCCTGATTAGGTCCATGTGGCTCTAACCAATGTCTGGCAGGACATGTGGGGGAGGGGCAGGCCCCAAACAGCTGATAACTTTGCAGTTTTTGTTTTTAATTAATGGACTTTTTTTTTTTTTTTTAACAGTGGTTTTAAATTCACAAAAAAATTTACTGGGAAGTACAGAGAATTCCCCGATTCTCCCTATTCTTCTAACTCACAGCGCCACCTCTCATTGACATCTTGCATGGTACATTATTTATTACAACTGCTGAACTAATATTGATATGCTGTTGTTAACGGAAGTCCACAGTTTACATGGAAGTTAATACTACAGTGACTGTGTCTGCCATTACTGTATCATACAGCATAGTCTCACCACTCTAAGACACCTCTCTGCCTACTCGTCCTTTCCTCTCAATCCTTAAATCCCTTATATTTTCACTGACTCCATAGATTTGTCTTTTCAAGAATGTCACAAAGTTAGAATCTACAGTGTACGTAATTTTCAGACGGGCATCCTTCATGTGGCAAGCAGTGTGCACGTAAGGTTCCTCCATGTCTTTTCATGGCTCAGTTCTTTTTAGGGCTAAATAGTATTCCATTGTATGGATGTACCAGAGTTTCCAGTGTATGGACATACCCATTCACCAGGTTTTGGCAGTTATGGATAAAGTGCAGGATCTTTTGCAGACATTAGATTTCCCCCAAAGAGCATGGTTTCTGGATCGTGCGGTAAGAGTATGCTTGGTTTTGTTGAAAACTGCCTGAGTTCTCCAGTACGGCTGTGCTCTTCTGTACTCCCGCTAGTGATGAGAGAATTCCTGCTGCTCCCACTTTCACCAGCATTTGGTGTTGGCAGTGTTTTGGAGTTGGGCCATTTCAGTAGGTGTATAGTACTGTCCTGTTTTAAACTGACAGTGCCTGGCTGACTTTCAGTGCATGGTCTCTGTTCCAGCTGCTTATTGGCCATCCTGTGCCTCCAGAGGTGAAGTGCATGTTTGGTTTTGTTCATTTTCGGTGCTGCTATACTTTGCTCCACGCCGTGGGTCCTTCCACTTGGTCTGATGATGTTCCCCTTGTGGGTCTGGTGATATTCTCCTTCTTGGCAACCCCGTGCCTTCTAGAGTGTTCTCCATACCCCAGATGCTCAGTGAGCACCATGTTTGCACCAGTGGCCACACAGGCCCCTCTCCCACTCCCTCTGCCTGCCACTCTCCAGTCGGAAGCCCTCGTTGCTTCCGAGGCCTCTGAATGCTCTAGGACCCATTTCTGAATCTGCCCTGGTGGTCTGCAGCCCCCCTTCTCCATGGGATACGTGTTCCAAGATGCCCAGCAGGGACGGGAACCATGGAGAGTCCCAAGTCCCGGGATCCACTCTTTTTTCCTATACATGCACACCTACGATCAAGTTGTTGTATAAATTAGGTATAGTAGGAGATTAACCACAATAATAATGCAATAGAGACCAATTACAGCACGATGCTGTAAAAAGTCAATAAAACTCGTGAATTCTTTATGTCCAGAATCGCCACTCAATGTTTTTGGACCATGATTGAATCCTTCTGTAAAATTAAGAAGTTACTTGGTCCTTTTCTTTTAATTGCTAAGTTTTGCTGGGTTTTTACAATTAAACAGCATATCTTTAACGTGTTACTTTTGATGCCTGTTTAGTTTTACCTGCTGACTACAAAGGTTGGTTTAACCTCCTCTTGCTGACCTGCTAAAAGCACTGAACTTAGGGCCATAAGAGATGGAAGGTCTATCCAAATCACACACGTTACCATGTATGCAATAGTAAATAACATGGAAGAGAATGGATTTCTGAATCTGGGGAAGTTTCTGAATCGTTAGCTACTCCATAGGTAAAGCAGAGCTTCCCACACCAGTACATGGCAGATGCATCTAGGTATTGATGGCCTCAGCCTTGGAGCAGTGGTGGCCCCTGAGACTGGAGACTCTGCAGGGGACTGGATCATTTATGCTGGTAGGATGCTGCCTAGGTATTATTTTTTGTGTCACCTATTCCTTAGACCATACAGCAGCCCAGGGAACACACTGGCATAATGTGGAACGGGGAAAGTGATTTGAAATTCAAAAGAATCCCATTCATTGTCAACTGTCTGACAGCGAGATGTCTGCTTAGTTCTCTGTTCTCTGCCTACACTGCATGTTCCTGGCACATAATAAGTGTTCAATAAATATTTATTGACTTAATTCACGAAACATAAAATTGAGCATGTTACTTAACCCCCCTGTCAGTTTTTCCAGACTTGGAAATTGTTTATTGCTGTACATCAGGCATAAATTTAGATGTAAACAATGGAGTTGTTGTGACCTAAAAGTGACACATTCGCACCGTCTGTGGACAGTGCCAGATGTGGAGTCGGGGATCCATGTGGGTGCTTTCTTATTCTTTCTCATTCAAATCATTTTTAAGTACAGATGACAATGATGATAAAAGTGGTATGTTTTGCGTACCGTTTATAAAATTCACTGCCTTACGCTGATATCATCCTCAGAGCCATTCTTAGACAATTATTTCTTTTTACCCTCCCTTTTATAAATGATGAAACCGATGCTGAGGAAAAATTAAAAGCCCTTTTAAGATTACATAAGCATTGTGTGCCATGACCAGAATTTGAACCTAGATATTTTGAGTTTTCTGGCTTTACCACTCCAGGATTTTCATCCACACCAAACACAAGAGAGTTCTGTCAAGATTGGCTTTAAAGACTAGATGGCTTCAATTAGCAGGTGGTTTGGTTGCAAAGGATGGTGATTAGTAAATTTAAAGATGCTTCATTGAGGTCAACATTCCTAAACTCTCATTTTAAGATAGCTCAAGCCTGCTTTTAGCTGGCCAAGTCCTGCCAGAATCTTTAAATTCTAAACCTTGAACTTCTGAATCAGTAATGGAGTTTTAATGTGAATTAATCATCTAACGTTTTTGAAGGATGGAATCACAAAAGCGTAAACCTGTCCCCTGTTGTAACACTTGGTGTGTGTAGCAAGAGGAGACCACAATGATGACCATGAGGACAAGGGGGATCTGAAAAGGGAGGTTTCTATAGATCTTTAAATACATTTGACACCATCCTTTTTGGGGGGAGAGAACTATCTTCAAAGTCTCAGACCTGTGAAAAGAGGAAAAACGGCAATGTCCCCTTTTGTGAGCCTTTTATTTGAATGTTTAGTTGCTTGGTCTGCTCTGGTTTCGATTCCCAAAAGAGTTTGTAAGAACTGACATCCTTCTGATTTTTGTTTTGTTTTGTTTTTCTGGTGCTGGGGCTCAAACCCAGGGCCTCATGCATGCTAGGCAAGTGTTCTAGTGTTCTACCACTGAGCTACATCCCTAGGATCACCTTTTTTTTTGGAGGGGGAGGGGCTTAATTTCTCCTCTGATACCTATATAACCCTGGGACGTAAAATGGGCACTCCTAAATCTCCCCATGTTGCCAACGAAATTTAAATCATATGCTCTCTGTAAAACCCAGAAAGGTTTACTTTCTCCTAAGGGGTGGCTCACTGGGAGTTACAGATTCTGAGCTGTATTGGTAATCCCAGCATCATCTACTCACCCCTGCATTTGCTGAATCGTCTCTGAGTATTTACTGGGTGCCTGCCGTCCATCCTGCACCAGGAGGAGGGAGCGTGATCCCTGCCTTCCGGAGGCTCCTGGTCTTAACACTGGGGCTCAACTGACTGGCCAGGCCCCTGCTGCTTTTCCATGGAGTTCCAGAGCCTCTCTCTGTGGCCACAATGAACTGCTGCCTGCACTCCCCCCGCCGCCTTGCTGGAGTCCACACCCACTCTGCTCACGAGCCACATTACAACCTGGCGAGTCGGAGAAAGGGAATCCAGGCGCAGCTCACACTGGTCCCCAAAGGCACTGCCCAGAGATGCCGAGAGACAGACCGTGCCCAGGAGGATGGCACAGAGGAAACTAGCACCTGCATCTTAGACAAAGAGACTAAAGATAGAACGTGGGGATGACGACCTTTTAACCTTTTAAACAACCATGTGGCAGCTCAGCTTGTTCCTGTTCGCCTTGGGAAGGGGAAAGAAGAGAACTCTAATTACAAACTTCATGTTTCCTTCAACTAGACTATTTCCAATCCTATATAATTTGTACAGCTGAGTGGTGAATGCCTTCTTTTTCAGGGTGAAGAGAAGGTGCCCCCGTTTAACGATTAGAAAAGATCGACTTTAATTTAAACAAAAGGAAATTTCTTGAGGGCCCAAGGATTCATGATTTGAATTCCCAGGACCATTTTTGCCGTCCATTGGGTTGACCCTCGGAGGCATCCGCCCGCCTTTCTTTTTGCCCTTGTTCTCTTACCATTGGATCCTTTGGGGTCAGAGGCGTTCACAGATGAATTCTAAAGTGAGGCTCACAGAGGATGGGGACAAATGACTGGATTTCTGGAAAGTCCTCCTGAGAATGCTCAGGAGGAGGTTGGCTGCATCCCTCACCTGGGAAAAAAACATTCCCAAGATTGAAATTTGGTCCCTGTTGCTAGAGCAGCCTGGTTAGCTTTTTTTTTTTTTTTTCCCAAGAATCCCAAAAAGAAGCTATTTATTGAGCACTTAATATAGTGCCAGGTGAGTTTTATGGGTTTTGTTTCCTCATTTTTAATGAGATACTAAGGAATCTCCACAAACTTGGCGTCTCTCTGTTGCAGATGAAAGAAGCTCCCAGGAATGGACCCGAGTCAGCTAGAGTCCCCTGTTTGGTCCAAAGCCTTCATGTTTACTACTAAGTCTCCCTGAATAATACACTCGGGCCTCTCTGCCACAGCACCTTCCTGCCCTGAAGTGGCGTAGATGGGCAGGGAACTGGGAGGGGCTGTGCTGTCGCTGCAGATGAAGCTGTTTCTACCCCATCCTTCCGTGCCACCAGAACACATCCACCTCTGTGGGCGCGTGTTGCCTCAATGAAGGGTCCAGCCTTTGCCCTCTGACCCCCAAATGTGGAGTGGTGGGAAGGTTAAGGAAGTCATCAGTAGTATCCAGACATTTGCTGTCGGGTGAAGGAAAGTTCTCGCGGACTGAGTTTGTTTCTTGCTTTTCTATATTTAGGCATAATGTGGCCGCAGCAATGAGCACCCACAGATCGGTGTGATTCACTGCCTTTGCGTGGTGGCTTACAAATATTTTTGGTATCAACTCCTTTTTCAAACACAATCTTATCTGAAACGTCGATGTATAAAACTAATAAAGGAAAACTTTGTTAGCATGGTGTTAGATGTCAGTGTAGAATTCTGACTTCTAACATTTAGAACTTAAACAAGAACAACGATGCTTTGTGATGAGCACAGAAATTTGAGGTCAGTGTTGTGGATGAAAGCTGTAGTCTTTTCTTCAGGTTCCAGTTTATTTCCGTTTTTCATGTTTTTGCACAGCATTGAGAAAAATCCTGGTTTCCTGCAATAAAAAAGTTGCAAATAATAATAGGATATCTTATTTTTTAAATAGTTATCTTGTAGTTTCGAGGGTTTTTTTCCCCCCTTAAATTGATCCATTTAAAACTTACTCACTTAAAACAAAGGAGTAGAAATGGCATACTTCAAAGTCGAAATCATTAACAACACGCAAGAATTTGCAGTTTTTAAATTGGTGAGCCTGTAATTTGGGGAGCCAGTGATAGTTTCCTCTAGTCTAAATCTTCCATTAGAGACAAAAACACTTCTCAAATTATAACATTAATGAGATGCTCACGGGTGTCCTTAAAGAAAGAAACTCAAGTCTAAGGACCCGCCTCCTCCTCCTCCTCTTCAATTTCAGAAGGAAAAAATTTGTGTGGTGAGTCTGATCACGGACTCTGTATTTCTTCGCTGATATGCAACTACATGAGCAAGGTACCTTTGACAGTTCTCTGCAAGGCCTTCAATTTTGTCACTCCATTTTTATGCCCTACATCAAGCTGTTAACTCTCCATATCCATGGGTGAACTGAGGGCTGTCTTGCTGTAGGCAGTAATTGAAGGTGGTCTGATGTAGCCACGTGACACCAGGCTGCTCACCGGTGCGACAGCAACTGAGTGCACTGTGGAGACCTAAAGTGATGTGGTGACAATGAGTAGAGGGCAGGATAGTTGCCCTGTCTAGTGAAGGGTCATCATGTACGGGTGGCAGGGGAGACGTGGAGTTCTACGCACACCACCTGGCAGTGTGGCCTACCTGTAGGTCACCGTGTCGGGGCAGAAGGTAGCATTTTGGAAACAGATGACCTTGAATCTAATTTCTGAAGAACTCGGCTAATCTTCACAACAAAACACACACACAAAAAATAATGAAGAGTAAAGAGATTTTACTATTAAATGGAATTAAGATAAGCATTTGTGTTAGCTTTTTGTTGCTGTGACCAACGTACCCTGCAAGAACAACCTAAGGGAGGGAAAGTTTCTTGGGAGCTCCTGGTTTCAGAGGTTGAGTCCATGGGGAGTGGACTCCATGGCTGTAGGCCCAGGGTGAGCAGTTCAGTGTTTGGAGCTGCTTTTTGCATGGTGAGTCTGATCACCAAAAGCTGCTCAGTGTTTGGAGGCCAAAAGCAGAAAGAAAAGGGGAGGGGCTGCAGGGAGGATGCTCCTTCCAGAGGACACCCCCACTGACCCACCTGCTCCAGCCATGGTCAAGTCCATTCAAACTAGGATGCACAAACCAGGTTACACTAATCACTGAACCTCTGCATATTCCTGCACTGACCCAGGAGTTTGGGGGGATACTTCGTATCCATGCCATAAGCCTTCATGCAAGCAAAAGTACTAACGTTTGACTTTCTGTCCCCTAGGGCCCTGAGAGGCTCTGGGACTTGGATACCCTGGTGGATATCTGGGGTAGGCTTCCCTCCTCTGGCTTTGTCTAGCTCAGTGGTTTTCAAATTTTAACATCGATGCTAATTATTGCATGGGGTAGTGTGAACCCAAACCTTGTCCACTGTCCTTGGTGGGCCGTGTCAGAAACATTTGTTCTTTCCGCGAATGCTCGAGTATTTTCTATGTGCCAGGACGTTCTAGATGCTGGAGTTGGAGCAAGGAACCCAGTCCTGCCTTCAGGCAGCTGCATCCTAGTGGAGAAGGCTAGGTGTGCACTCCAAGTCTCCCCTGCCTTCTCCACTAGAGCAAGCACTGGATGGTGCCCTGTCGGGGCTGATGCGTGCTTTGAAGACAGTGTTCAGTTAAAGATGAGTTGGGGGCCAGGGAGGCTGGATTGCTCTTTGAGATAAGGTGGCCAGGAGAGGCGTCTCTGAGCAGGGACCTGGCTGAAGGGGGTGTGTTTCTCTGTGATTGACTGGAAGAGAAGCATCCTAGGTGGGAACAGAGCTGTGCCTGGATGGGGAAAGATCCTGGAGGTCAGCACGCCAGACAGCAGAGGAGGGAGGTGAGTGGGAGTAATAGATGGGGTCGGATCACGTCCATGGCCCAAGCCTTGACAAGATCCAGGGCTTCGGTTTTGCTTTAAGTGTGTGGTAGGATTTGCTGAAGGGTTTGAGTGGGAAAGTATTAGGATCTGATTCTTTTTTTTTTTTTTTTTTGTACTAGGGACTGAACCCAGGGGAACTTAACCACTAAGCCATATCCCCAGCTGTTTTTGTCTTTTGAACAGGGTCTCGCTAAGTTGCTTAGAGCCTTACTAAATTGCTGAGGCTGGACTCAACTTGTGATCCTCCTGCCACAGCCTCCTGAGTCACTGGGATTATAGGCATGTGCCACCACGCCTGGCTAGGATCTGATTTTACCTTACAGTCTCAAAGATAATATTCACCCCATACCCTGCATCACATGGGAACTTTAGACCCCAACTCCTCCATTAAGTGATATCCTACTACATGAACATTAAGGGCTTTTTTAAAAAATACAGTTAATAGTGAGAAATCCAATTTAAAAATAAAATGCAGATGCTCCAAATCTTCTGGGGGTTTTTAAACAAGTATAAAAGCTACATGCTTCAATAAAGATTAAATTAGAAATCCTATATAAAGCTTCTAAGTCTGTAACTAGAATCTTAGTAAAGCTCATTACTAAGCGCTGGTTTCTTCCTCTCTGTTCCCTGTACCTTATCAGCGCCTTTGCTGTTGATGACTGTTTCTTGACTGTTCTTCATCCTGGAAGTTGTATTTGTTAAAACCAGAGAAACTGAGTCATTGCACAGGCTCACAGTGACTCTTGGCATCCTCGTAGACAGTAGTGGGTTTCTGTTAGGGATAAGATGACCTCCTTTGGAAAAGTGCCTGTAATTCTAGGAATGGTTATTGCACTGATGTTATAGAAGGGCTTGGGATCATGCTTTGTTTAAGATTTTGCTTATCTTCTCGGTGACTGAGCTTGGTTCCCACATAAGAGGCACACTTCTGTAGCTTCATCCAGGGAACGTGAGGCTGGTGCAGGTACCCAGCAAGCTTCACAGGGTCTGATCCCCTACTCCCACGAGTTTAGGACCATTCACATATAGCTGTGTGATGCTTACAGGACCTGTTTTATCAAAATGAAGCTATAGCACACGCAGGATATTTCAGGTTATTCTGGCATTCTTCTCCCAGGAAAAACAAATTTTAGCTTTGATTGTTTAAAATCTTTTGAGAATGGGAATAATTTATTTCATGCAAATAAAACTAAGTCGAAGGTAGAACAGACCCACCTGCAGAGTGTATTTACAGTGCAGTGTTTTCGGCTCTGTTCCCAGGAATTCTGATTCAGAAGTCTGGGTTGGGCAGATATTTAATTTTAAGAACCCCAAGTAGACTGACATGGGGAATATGAATTTTAATAAGTACCTCAAATGACAGCTGTAGGAAACCGTTTTGAGAAATACTGCTAAATTCTCAAAGGAACTTTAGTAGCTTTTTGTTACAGAAAATACCAAACACATCCAAGTAGATGGTCAAACGAACCCTCTATCCTTCCAGCATCTAATAATAACATGGTTCTTCTATCCCACCCCCTGCAACCAGATTATTTTGAAGAAAATTTCAAACAGCATACCTATAAGTGTTTTAGAATGAAAGTACATGATTTGGATTCTTACACACAACCACAATCACATCATCACACCAAAGAAACCCAAAATAACAATAATTGCTTAATATCATCAATTCTTCTATCACTGTTCATATTTTCCTATGGTTTATAACACTTTTTCTATGTTGGATTTTTTTTCCTATAGTTTGTATGAATCAGGATCTCTCTTATTCCTTACACTATTCAAACCACCTCCATCTCCATCTTTTTTATACTATTTTTTTTTATGTTGAGAAATTTGCTCATTTGGTAGAATTTCCCACCCTCTGGATTTTGACGATTGCACCCATGTGGTGATGGTTAGCTGCTCCCATGGCCCCTGCATTTCTTGGAAATTGCTGGGGAGTTGGGGAAGCATTGCAGACTTTGCCCATCCTGTCCACCCACCTCATAGTTGGTATTGTGTTGTAGTATATTTCCTTCAGGAGATAGTGGGGATATTTTCTTGTGCAGTGAGATTTCTGTCTAAATTCATAAGTTTATTAGGGGTTGCAAAATGGTAGTACTGTACATCTGTTATCCTTTATCCATTTACTAGGAAGAATCATTTATTTGAGGAGGAACACTACAATTTGTTTCGTCAATGTATTTGGTTCTGTGCAAAGAGTAGAGAAAATTTTTTATTCTTTCCCTTTAACCTATCAGCTCTCTGGCTCCTAGAATCCTTGAGTGAATGTTTTTAAAAATATGCCTGTGAACTCGAGGGGAAGCGTATCTCGTGTCTTTCCATCCCTGGCGGTAGTTAGCCCTTCTGATGCTCAGCGGGTCCCCACTCTGGCCCTAGCAGCCTATTGGGCTGGGCTCCTGGATGTGGGATGCTGGCTGTCTGCAACAGCCCCCTGGCTCGCTCCAGACCTCGTCTTGTGCATTTTCTGCCCCAGCACTGAGATCTGTTCCTTACCAAGGAGACGAGATCGCTTTTAGCAAGAAGTGGTGTTGGAAGCCACAGGCCGGCCAGGGTGACTCATTTCATCTGGGGCGCCATCATTTCTCAGCATTTCACAGTGAACTCGGCAAAGCTCGGAAGTGTGTCTTAGGGCACTCTCATCTGCATCTGGAGAGACTGTGTGTGTGTGTGTGTGTGTGTGTGTGTGTGTGTGTGTGTGTGTGTGTATTTTAAGATAAAAGACCTCCTGAATTTACACTCGTGGAGAGATCTTCATTTTTCCCCACCCTGTTTGTCTTCTATCAGTGTTTCCTGTCTCTGAAACTGAAAATAGCACTTCTCAGTCACACCAGCACAATTTACTCATTTACTTTATCCACACTTCACAATTTCCAAATTAAAAAAACAAAAAACCCAACCTATACTAACTGAAAACTTTTGAAGTTATTTGTTTAGATTTAGATTTGTATTGTTTTTTAGTTCGCTGAGCTGAAGATAAACAGATATATTGCAATTCAGATATTAGTTTCTCTTTGTTTATTACAGTAACTAGAATTTTTTTGGGGGGCGGGTGGCGGGTGAGGGTATCAAACCCAGGGCCTGGCGCCTGCTAAATGCATGCACTACCACTGAGCTACAACCCCCAGCACTGGGTTTACATTTAAATTTTAGTTTGAGACTTTTAAAGGAAGCTTTGAAAAAATATTCTTGTTCAGTAATTTTATAAAAAATACATATTCCTAAAATCAAACCCAAGAAATAAGGAAGTCACTGAATTCTTTTAACCCTGTCTCATTCATTCTTCCTTCTCTTTGTGCAACCATTTTTATGCATGTCCTTTTTTCAGTATAAGCAATGATGTTATTTGGGTAGGCTGCTGTATTTTTTGCTCTACATGATACGTGTATTTTTTTTTCCTTAATATACTACACAGCACCCCCATCTCTGTCTTGAGCTATTGTTTATTGGCTGAGCAATATTGAAGTTCTAGAAATTCTCTCCTTTCCTCCTCTCTCCATCATCTGACTCAAGGTGGCGTCCTTTACCCTCAATATTTCTATCAGGGAGCCCATTCTTTTCATTTCCAGCCTCCCCTCACAGTGTTCCTCCCTGTACATCGTCAGACTGTGTGGCCCCTGCAGACGGCACAGCTCCCCGATGCATTCGTCTCTGGGTCCCAGGTCTTCCGTGGTTATGTGTTCACTTCTCACCCCCATCTTTCAGTTAGGCCCTCCCTAAAGTGCTGGTGGCCTGGACCCTCTCCCTAGGCTAATGGGGACCATCTTCCCTGGGCCTTGCAGATCCATGACAGACTGTGGTTGACTTGAAGGTCAGTTTGGCTGGATATAAAATCCTGGGTCTAGTTACCTTTCCTAGGAGTCCCTCTGTTGACTTCTCATGGAAAACCTGCCTCTCGAAAGGTCTGATGACTCTAAATTTCTGTCCCTTATAAGTGACTTGTTCATTGACCCTCATGAGTGACTGGACTCTTAATGAGTTCATTTTTTCATCTTTTTTCCAGATTATTTTCTTAGGTGTATGATGTGTCTATTTGGCATATAGTTTCAAATACATATATATATTTTACTTCTATAAAGTATGCTTGAGTTAAGGTGTTAAGTATTCTTGTTGTGTTGTTTCTTTTTGGGTGTGTGATGGGGTGGGGTGGTACTAGGGAACCCAGGACGTCATACATGCTAGGTAAGAGCCCTCTCACTGAGCTACACCACCTGCCTTATTATTTAGAAACAGGGTCTCTCTCAGTTTCCCAGGCGGGCCTCAAGCTTGCCATCCTCCTGCCTCAGCCTCTTGAGGAGCTGGGATTTCGGGTGTGCACTACTGCACCCAGCAGAGGCTCCTGTTCAACATCATGTTTGATTTCTCAGCTCGTCTTCTCTGAGACTTGTCTTGAACATTTCTCTTTCTTTCTTCATTTTCTTGGACATTTCAAACTCCCCTCCCAAAGTTTTCCAGTGCCCCTTGGGTGATGTTGGTCGCAGACATTCCCTTGCATTCATTCTTGTTTAGTCTCCATTTCTAAAATGGGTTTGGTTTTCTTCAAATTCTATTCCCCCCCCACCCCCGTCCCTTTGCTGAGTCCCAGCTCTCCTGAGCGCTCCCATCCTGGTGTGTTTCTTTCTATCCTCTTTTTTTTCTCTTGGCTCTTTTGAAGTCTTAAAGTTCCCCTCGCTCTGCAGCCAGTCTCTGTGGTGAGAAAGCTGGTCTGATTTTGGTTTCTCATGATAACTGCGCCCTCGATTTGACCACAGTCTGTTTTGTTACTCCTTCTGAAGTGAAATGAGTTTTCCTGTATTTTCGGGGGCAAAGGGGCAGCCAGAAAACCCTTCCCAGCTTCCGAGCTCTGGAACTCCTTCCCTCCCACTCCGGCAGAATGGTAAAGCAAGGCCCCTGTTTTCTGAGTTCCTCCCGGGAGCTTCCTTGTGGAGGGAGGCTTGGTTTCACTGGTTTGGAGGCTGATTGGCTCCCTACCCCTTGCTGTGGTTGGAGGGGAAGGAGGGACCTGCAGGGATGAGGCCTCTGACTCTCGTGGTCCCAGATTCCAGAAACGTCAGAAATCGATCTCTCTTCTTTATAAGTCACCCCGTCTCGGGCATTCTGTGAGAGCGCCCCAAAAGACTAGGACACGCCCAGGCATTTCCCTCTGGTCCTTTGTCCCCACCCTGGGAGCTGGATTCTGCTGGACCCCTTTCCAGTTTGCTGATACTTTGCCCAGAATCGCTCATCCCCTGCTCCCAGGCCAGTGAGACTCACTTGGAGATCTGGGGCCTGTTGGCTTTCCTCCGGCTTTCTCCTGCCCCGGAGTCGCTCCACCCAGTCCCGGAGGCTGTGGATGAACGGGCCACACCCGTTCCTCTCAGGTTCGTGGACCACATGGTGGCCGAGCTGAGGTCTGGGGTTGTCCGTGGGTGTTCGGGTGTAGGGTGCTCATTTCTCTGTTCTTGTTATTGTCATCCCTGTTATTCTTACGGACAGGGACGACGAAGGCAAGGATTCCATGAGGTTGACAGACCACGGCACCTTTGACTCCGGCACCATCATTGTCCCTGAATCCTCACTTCAGTTTTTTAATAGTGTTGGGGAAGATGTTTATCTGAAATAATATCCTCTCCTTCCAATCCACCCAAGCTAAAATACTCCCAGATGTCTAAAAAAATGGTTTCAATCACACACACACACACACACACACGCACACACACACGCACGCACACGTATTGATTCTTTTTAGTTACAGATGACAGTAGGTTCCGCTCTGATGTAATTAAAGAAGCATGGATTATATCCTGTTCTAATTAGGACCCCCATCTCGTGGATGTACACACTGATAGGATTCACTGTGGTGTTCTCATACATGTACATAGACCATATATGGTTAGTAAATATTTTATGGGAAAAGTAGTACCTTTTAAAACGAAATGCATAGGACCGCTAGCCACTGCTTCTTCCTTTAAACAGTAGCAAGAGCCACGCTTGATGGTGCATCCTGCAGCCCCTGTGCTTGGAGGCTGAGGCAGAGGATGACTCGAACCCAGGACTTTGACACCAGCCTGGGTGACCTAGGCACCATCTCAAAAAAAAACAAAAAAAAAAAAACAAGTAAACAATAAAGAAAAGTTACATTGCTCGTTTCAAGTGAGTGTGTAGGAAACGAAGTCCTTACATTAATGCAGTATGAAACCAACAGCTGAGAATTCATCAAAAGCCACAGTGTGGATCAAGCTTAGGCTGGGTTAGGACCGTGGACTCTGAGGAAGTGGTAGCCCTGAGGTGGAGAGGCCCCTGGTCTTCCTGGTGTGTGTTCTGATGGTCTGAACAAACGGTGTCCCTATCTACCTGCACACCCTTGCCGCCCCCCAACCCCAGGTCACTCTCTAGCTCTGGGAATTCAACTGGTATTAATTAAAATGAGTTGTCAAATTCTCATCGACAATCACACATTTCTCTCCTTTGTTAATAGCGAGTGGCACACAAAAGGAACTCTGCTTTTTTTTTTTTTAATTTATCCTTTTTGAATTCAAGACCCTTGATACCAAAGGAGACAGGCTAAGCAGAGGCCCTCTTACAGAAATGTGTTACCTTTAGTACCTTGAGGCAAAAGGTCCTGTGTCCTGTGGAGTTTAAATTTAGATCCACTGAGCCTCTTGAGAAACTCGGTCATAAAGGGGGTACTTGGGAGTGTCTCTTTTGGAAGCCTTCTGTGTTACTTTCTGATAATGATGATGTTAGACTTGTTTGCAGTCTTATAAGAGAGACTCCAGAATGGCAGCTGAATTGCTTCGTCCTTCCTCTTCCAGACCTGTCCCTTTATTCAGTACCACCCGGGCACCCTCCCTGTACCAGGCTGAAGGGGCTCCTGTGCCAAACCACCCACCTTTTTATTTTTTCAACCCTATTATCTTATGAGTGCCTTGATAGTCCGCCTACCCAAGAAGATCTATCATTAAATTTCAGTCTATTTCATAAGTTCTCTTCTGAGATCCCCCGTGCGGGGTGTGTAAGTGTAAACCCGTCTTGCATAAACGGTATGATGTAGGCCAATGAGTGGACCGTCATGTGGCTGTGCTCCGACACACTGTCCTTACACAGGCCTGATATCCTTCAGTGGAGTCACGGGAAGGACTTCCCGTCCTGATTCAGGGGGACAGTCTTCAGGGAGACGAGCTGAACATCGCCTTTACTTTCCTCTTCACAACCATGAAACCTGACTCGGCAGCTGGCACCACCTGTGTCACGCTCGGGTCTGTGCCCTATTGTGTCACACCTGCAATGGTAAAAAGGAGAACAGGTGAACGTAAAACTTTTGTTTCTGCTCAATCGATCTCAACAGAATCCGTTTCCCTCCCTCACTTTGCGGGTGTCGGACATTAGTCTCTGGTCCTCTGAGGAGGCCTTGGCCAAGGGGCCACCTCTTCGTCTAGCGAGAAGTTAGCGTCCTTAGTCGCGTGACCACAGTTACATAGCGTCCTCCTCCCCAGGCAGTGCTAAAGGGTCAGGGAATGTCCAAATAGAGAAGCTTCTCTTACACCATAGGCCACCTGGATTTATTTGTTATGGCAAAATCCTGCTCCATGAAGAGGCGATTTATGTATTTAGGGGAAAATGAACAGAAATCCTACCCTTCTAGGGGCTGGAACCAAGGAGAACTCGGGAGGCACCCCTAGCCATGGCTTGCCTTCTGCTGTCTGCATTACCCGTGGTTGACCACAGTCCAAAAATATGGACATTTGTCTTGACTCCCTCAAGAGAGACCACATTCACATAACTTTTATTGCAGTATATTACAATTACTCTATATTAGTTATTGTTAATTTCTTACTGTGCCTAATTTATAAATTGAACTTTATCATAGGTAGGTATGTATAGCAAAAAAATAAGCAATTAGGGTTTGGTCCTATCCGTGGTTTCAGGCACCCACTGAAGGTCTGGTCATGGATAAAGGGGGATGACTGCGCCCAAAGTTTCACCTCCGTAGGGTGCAAGCTGGGTGAGAGCCAGGGACAGCCCGATCGCCTAACTCAACCTCTCAGCTCCCAGCAGCTCAGGGCCCCGGCATGCATTACGGACTTCACAAGCATTTGCTTTGTCAAATGAAAAAAGATAAGTGAGATGTATCAGATGACAGGCTAAGAACAAGAGAGGATAAAAAAAATCACTCAGAAGCAGACAGAAAGTTGTGTGGTGCAGCCCCGTAATGAATGGTCCTTGATAAGACTCCCCAGCCAACAAAGAAAGGTTAAAATGTAGTATTCTCTATTTTTAAAGGAAGGTCCATAAAATGTAGAACTAAATAAACAGACCTTAGAAAAATTTCCATTCAATAAGCAAAGTTGTAGAAGGGGAAGAGATGAAAGTAGTTTATGCAAATACGCCATTTCCCAGTAATGCACATAAACATTCACACCCACCTGTGAGTACAAAGATGACTGCGTGGATGATTGAAGTGAGAGTGAGGAAAAGAATGGATTGATTTCCATGCCGGCCCCTCTCCCTGATCATGGAGGAATCACCAGGGAGGCTAAAAATGGGCAGCAAGAAAAGAAACAGTAAGAATCTTGGATAATCTTCCCCTGGATCATTATGACTTCACTGGGTCTGTTTTGATGTGTGCACATGTTTTTTTGTACATGGAAAAGGATGAACCCCACAAATATCATAAATGCCAATTTTTGAAGGCTTTTGGAAAATGTAACCCACAGCATATGGTCTCCAATTAATTTGGGGTTTCACTTGTCTCAGTCTGATGTGGGCACATTGAATTATGAGATAATAGTTTGGCGTTCATGTTTACTGGGTGCTTTTTGTAAGCTGCTCAGTTTCCCAGAAATTCTCTAAAGTTCAAGGTCATGTGATGACCCTTGTTTGAAGCAGCTGGGGAAACAGAGGCACAGAGCTAGGGAGTGGCTCACTGGACTCTGGCAATAGCTCCTCAGGAGAGTCTGGGCTGGCTCCGGCACCCCCGTCTCTGCCTTTGACCCTTCTCCTATGTTGGCTCTGCCTTGTGTCACTTCATGCAGGTCATTTCCCCCTGGTCACCTCACAGACGGAGGGAGGAATTTAAGCCAGGATGGATGGAGTTTGGCAGGAATGAGCTGTATAGCCAGATTCCATCCCAACATAACCGTGCCTGTGGCCCCAACAGTATTCAAAACCTTCAAATGATGCTTTACCCCGGCTTCACCCCTTCCTCGGGTGACAAGGAGGGACCTCACCTGGAGGGAATGCTCTCTTGGTAGCAGAAGGTTTCAGTTTTTTATCCACCTCCAAAATCTCCTAAGTGCATTCGGTTTTGCTTTTTTCCTTCAAGCCAACAACTCTAATTAATTGAGCAGCTGTTCCCTGCAGTCCAGGTGAAATTTGGTGCATCTACTAATTGTGCTGAAGTCCCCAGCAAAGAAGTATGCAGCTGTGGATCACCAGTCACCTCTGGCACAGCTGTTTAGTTAATGTTTAATAGCAATAGATACTCTGTTCAGTAGCTGAATGAAATGGTAAACTTTCCGCACTTCCATGAAGTTGTCTGTAAGGTATCGTCTACTACCGAGATGCTGAATGTTTTAAATAATTTGTTAAAATATTAAAAGAATGCATTTAAATATTTAAATAATTTAAATATAAATTTTATAATTTAAATATTATTTCTTTAAACTCGCTCTTCTTACCCACTTCCAAAATCTACTGCACAAAGGGAAATGATTTGGTATAAAACATGTTTATTGTATAGATTCTGTCGATGAATGAGCTTCACAGTGAAGGACTTTCTTTGCATTTCTTTTGAGCAATATATTATTGCTGTGTATCCACTCTGAACTGTGAGGTAAAGACAGAACTGTGTGGTGCCTCTGAAAATACCAGAAGTGTCTTAAAACATTACTTCTGAGAGGGTGAAGTGTAGAGAATCACAGAATGTTTCAATATCAGCCGAAGGGTTGGCAGCCTTCCATTCAGATTTCATTGTGAGTAAAATGTGTACCCAGTGACTAGGTTCAAGCCCTTCCTCGCTCTTAAGAAAAATCTCTCTGCTCTTTCTAGATTCTTGCAAAAAAGAATTAAAAATAAAAGAAATAGGTTAAGCAAATTCTGTGGCGCTGCTTCTGTGTGCTCAGACGTGCACAGGTTCTCCGCATCTTCCCAACACGGAAGGCGTATTTTAACAGCACAAGTGAATCTACATGTCTGATCTACATGGAGCTGCTGCTTTTCTCTTCCTCACGTGCTTTTTAATTCTACAATTGAAGCATTTTAACTATTAAATCTGTTTGGTTTCCAAGCTGTAAACATCACACGAAGCTAATAAGCTTTAGGAAAGAAAAGGAAATTGACATTTAGTGTAGAGGTTCTACAAAACCAATGAAACTCTATGCAAATGAGCTGTGGAGCAGACAGATTTGCATATCCTTGTTGGTTTCATGATGACATTCTCAGCGTGAGCCTGGTGACTCGCCTTTCTACCTCTTGAGATGATGCGAGGACTGGCGGCAGAGCCCTGCAGGGTCAATTTAACAAGGGTAACATTGTGATTTTCCATGTGGTTTCTCAGAACCACTGGGCAAAGCGAGGCAGTAAATAGTGACAGAGGAAATCGATTTTTGAAGTGAGCACTTTGGGAGGAGAGGAGGAGGAGAGGGGACAGTCTGTTTATATTTAGTGTTGCCAAAGTAGGTGGAGCAAGTTTAGATGTAGTGTGGCATTTCTAAATCAATACAGAGGGCTGGGTGGATGACTCAGTGGTGGAGCACTTTCTAGCTTGTGCTAGGTCCTGGGTTGCATGCCCAGCATCAAAATCATGATTATGAGATATAATATTTTATATATAATAATATATTATGATGTATAATATCATAGTACATAGGTAACATCTATTATAACAATTATTATATGCACCAGTTCTGCCACTCTTGATAACTTAAGGCCCACCCCTGAAACTCAAGTCCACAGACTGGTCTCTTTGCAGGCCACCTTTGACTGCTCCGAGGTCTCGCACAAGAAATGCAATCTAAGGAATTCACCTCTGCCCCATCCCGTTAGAATAATAGTAGCCCCAATAGCTAAATTATATAATTGTTTCATCAATTGTTTGTATCATTAGTGTGTGAGGTTCCAGACATTGGAAAGCCCAGTTGCAGAGAGGCTAAGAATTTTAATATCATCAAGACGGGAATTTGAACTCCACTCTGACAGTGTCCCCTATCTTAGTTTCTTACCCATAAATGAGGGTACGTGTGGTGATTAAGCCAGAGAGAATATGCAAATTCTCATACTGCCTGGCTTGCAGTGAATCACTAAGAGGTGGTATCCTTATTTCACCCGCTTTCAAAATCACAACCAAGCTTCCCCTTTGAAAAATCAAGGTAGCCTTCAGAAGGCAAAGGAAATGAGATTCACCCCTGACCTATACTTGGAGAGTTCTGGAGGGTCTTTCCCAAGTTGTCACTTAAAGCGCTTCTGAAAAAAAAAAAAAATTTGCCCGTTTCTGCCCACACCAATCCCATAACATTCCAGGAATAAAATCTGCACTTGGTTTTAAAAATAAAACGGGTGGAACAAACTGAATTAGAAGTCCTTGGCAGACATCTCTCCCCCAAGCAGAATGTTCTCTCAATTGGTGAAATCGCAATAAAAGAGATGTAGATTTTTTTCTCTGTCCTTCCTCCCTGTGCCCATCAGCCAGTTGTAGTTCTCCATTCTAGACGCCCAGCGAGCAAGAGTTCATCTCTCCGCCCCTCCAGGGTCTGTGCTCCCACCCGCTCTTCCCCAGACATCCACCAACCCTGCTCCCTCCGAGCGCTCATACCGTATATGTGCATGCTGCTAGGGCCCAGGGCAGGTCGTGGAAACGGGAGAGGGCCGGGCTGTTCTCAGTTGTGAAGACTGCCAAGTCAGAAACCAAAAAATCTTCACTGTGTTCTCATTTCTCCTGCCTCTTTTTTTTTTTCTTCTGTAAATATTCAAACCCTCTTTAGAGAGCCTTCTGATAATGTTATCCCAGCAAATACCAGCGACCTCGGATGTCCTCACCACTCCCCCATCTCATAGGAATGACTCGGGAAGGAGCTAGATCCAATGCGGTGAGCACGATGGGGCAGAGGATCCCGCCACTCCACATGTGCACGTCCCCACCCTCCTCGGGCACGCCTGCCCACCGGCCATCCCGCCCTGTCGTCTCCATAGAAATGATGTAAAGACCAGACGTGCCCGCCCTTACACAGGCACTTGCAACTTTCCCAAAAATGGAAGTGAAAAGCTTTCTTTGGCTGAGCCATATGCAAAAAATTATGGAACATCTGTGTAAGTAACAACATACAACAAGAGAAATTATTGGTGGTAAAAGGCAAAGCCCTTGTTTCAGAAACACGTCTGGAGATGGTGTACATACAGAACCTTGCTCCGTGCTAAGTACAGAGTCGCTGTCAGCTTCCTGCACCACCCCGGCAGGGCTGTGAGAGCCAGTGGTCAGGACCCATGTTTTCCTTCTTTTTCTTTCTTTCTTATTTTTCCCATCCTCCTTTCTTTTGACTGTTGAACAGATCGTCTAGCTTTATTCCAGTGTTGCTGAGATCTGCAAGACCAAATCAGAAGTGGGGCAGATCTGGTGACTTGCAGCGTGAAGTGTCCCAGTGGACAGGTGCCCCTCCCCACCCCTGGTCTGTTTTGCTCTAGTACTTGGTCTGGAGAACCAGGACTGTTGTTGGGTCCTGGTGATTTACCTGGAAGCTTCAGGAGTATTTTTTCCTTTCTCATGTTCAATGCTGTTCTCAGTCTCAACAGCCATCGCAGAAAATCATGTCACTGCAGGCAAGTTTAGTCTGACTTATTCTGAGACGTGTTGTGGTTTTGCCTGCGTGGCAAACCTGGGAGGTGTGAGTACTCAAAGCTGTGAAATGCTAGAATTGGCCTCCAGCTAGGAATTCACGGACCTGAGTGTGGCCCCAGGTCCCACACTCTCCTCAGTTGCTCTTGAGAAAAGGACCTGCGTGGCCTGTCTCCCCATTTGCCCAGTGCCTGCGTGCAGTTCATCTGCAGGGCAAAGGAGCTTCCAACCCACGGAAGCACCATGACCTGTTATAAGAGAGATTCCAATGCTAGCCTTGCTTTTATGTTTTGTTTTATTAATCTTTGCTGAATGAGCTCTAAACATGTTGCTACATACTTTCAGATTTCTTTGTCTATTCTGCAGTACCAGTGAGAAGTGTAGGGTCGCCACAGTCAATCAAGTAAAGAGAATGTGAAAGAACTGGGGGATGTCACCTTAAGGGCAAGAAATAGTAGGGCAAAGAGTTTCAATCCAAAGTTCTTAGGCAGAGACCACACCAGAGCTCAGCCTGTGTCGCTCCTCAGAACGTCCTGGGCCCTCAGCACCTGGAACAAGTAGAGCAACAGGTAGCCAGGCATCCTGGGCCAGCTTCTGTTGCTATGATAAAACACCTGAGGCCAGCTAATTGATAAAGAACAGAAGTTGATTTGGCTTCTGGTTTTGGAGGCCAGGAAGTCCAAGAGCCTGACAATAGCCTTTGCTCGGCACCTGGTAAGGACACCTGTATCGTAACCTGATGGAGGCATCCTGAAGCCAGACGGCTGTCGGCTAGCTCAGGTCTTCTTCCTAGAGAGCCACTGGAGCCATCTTGGGGGTTCTGCTCTCATGACCTCATGTGATCCTAATTACTTCCCCAAGTTCATCTCCAGATACCACTTACATGTGAACTTAGAAATTAAATCTCCAACACCTGGACTTTGGGGTACCCATCTGGTGACCTCTGCCAGCACCCCTAGCCTCTCCTCCACCTACTCTCTGCGTTGAATACCCGTGTTCTAGTCTAACCCCGTCCCTTTGTGATTCCAGCAGTCCCTGTGATTCAGACCCACATTCTCTTCCACCGGGCCCATCCTATCAGAATTCTCCCCATCTTTCAGGGGCCAGCTTACTCCTCCTCTTTTCTGGAACCTTCAGCCACAGAGCCACTAACCACTTTCTCCTTTGAACTCCCCAATTGCCTTATTACTGGTATTTCTTCATGACTGACAGCACAGTTTGCCTGATGGTGTCGTTGATTGTACTAATGTGTGAGCAGAGGACAGGGTGGCCCTGAGTGGTCCAGTGTTAGCTGGAAGGAGCTCGCTTGGGAGCAAATCTCCCTCTGCCTTGACAGGCACTGGAAGTGGGCTCAAGTCCTTGACCTCTGTGTCTGCTGCTCTCCTCTGCACACTTGGCTTAAGAATAATCATGACCTCATGCAGTTGTGAGTATTAAATTAATGTAAAGATGTTACCATGATGTAAGCACTTAAGAAATATTAGCCATTTAATAGTCTTGGTGTTCCAGAGAGAGCCATGTCTTGTTCCTGCTTTTATCCCTTGCAACTTTATTATTCATGTAGAAAATCCCCCTCCGTAAACATTAAAGACTGCACCATGCATTGGTCAATATAAAAATTTGTTTGAGTCAAATAATGTAGCACTCAGCAATGTGCCCCCCGCGCCCCCCCCCCCACAGCCTCATTGACCTAGAGTCATTGAAAATCTGTAAGGAATTTTCCAAGTGTGTCAGAACCAGAGTATTTGAAAACAACCTCAGAGCCCCGTGGAATACACTTCAATCATCTTTCTGCATCTGCTTTCTCTTTGGGGGACAAACAGTTAGCAGAGCCCAATTATAAGGCACGCATCTGTACACAGTATTGTTTGGCAGGAGCTGAATGGAGAAGTGGGAGTTCTATCCTGCCTGACTGCTTCCATCCCGACTTGTAGGGCTGACGGCCCTTGGAGACACTGGAGTCGGGGCAGATCACTGTGAGAGGGGGCCTTTGACATTCTGCTCAAACTTCCCATGTGTTTACAACAAACCCTGTGCATGAGAGTATGAAAATTCAGAAATGTGGACCGCCTTTCTTAGGGTTTCTGAAATCGTGTGTATGCACAAGTGAGAGGGGGACGGTGGCGTGTGTGTGCATGTGGTTGACCTTTGTGCAAGGAGTCGGAGGGCAGTTTTCCAGTTGCCACCAGCTAACCTCTGGCAAGTCTACCTGGCTTTATGTCGGTGCTTCTGATTTTGACCCCCCGCCCCGGGTGTCTGGCAGTTTCTGGAGATTTTCCTTGTTAGACTGGGAGGTTCCCTGGCCTCTGGAGAGCATTCTACACTGCCTCGTTCAGCCCCTGTCAAGAAATTACCACAGCACCAAGGTCAAGAACGCCAGTTCGCCCTCGTGTAAAAAGAGCCCCGAGAATTCTCGGGAAGATGGCTGTCACCCTGTGCTGCGGGGAGCTGTGGCCCTGTGGAGTGCCACCTCTGCAGGACAGGCACTTCCACGGGAATTCTCCCCCGTGACATCCAGTGCAGGAGACCCACATGCTAGGGAGAGGACTGGACGGGGCGGGGGTTAGACTGGCTTCCTCTGGTTTGGTCCTCTGTCAGCGGTGACTGTGTGTCACTTTTGTCTCCGTCTTGCCTTATACTTAATTTTTTTTCTAGTTTCTTAATCTTACGGGTCTGGGAGACGAATTGCATCTAGGAGGTGGGGAAACCCAGGTCTGGGTTTCATGGCTCTCGCGTTTTCAGCCTTGGTTTTGCTCCCAGTGTCTCCCCAGCCTGTGCATTCACTCACACACACACACACACACACACACACACACACACACACCCCACACCACACCACACTACACACCCCACGCACACGCCTCACCACCACACGCAGGCCAGGTGGCTCCTGCTTACATACATGGCTTGGCGCTTTTACTCTCTGGCTAAGACCATTTCACACATGAACAACACAACCTCCTCCTGGAGACTTGTCCTCCATCTGCTTGCACAAGAGCTGTCTGTTTCCCTCCGAAAACTGGTCCAATCACCATTTTCCTTGGCCAGAGTAGCTCCCCAGCAGCCCTTCCATAAGGTCTCTGATTGCGATTTCTCATTCTCCCGTGCCTGCCTGGCTTCAACCTTCTGTCCTCTTCCCCCAGCCTCCCCACAAGCCCCTCCCCTCAGCCTTCTCCTCCTTCCCCACTAAGGAGCCCTGTCAAAATGAATGACAGAATCAACTTCCTTCTCCCCAAATGGCTCACTACTTGTAACTTCAAAGCAACATTGCCTTCTGTCCTCAAAAGATTTGCAGATTTCCCTCCTCCCCAAATGATCTCCCTCCCAGAGGGAAGCTGTGGGAGAAGGTCTGGCCCGGCGCTCGCTCCGGGCTCTGTCTGCAGCAGGATTGTGGACAGATATGCCACAGAGGCCCTCCTTGGGATCTGCTGCATTCTGCCTTGTGCCACACGCTTGCCCCAGACGGGGGTTGATATCGGCTCACTTGGAGTTGGATCCTTACGTCCTTGTGCCCATGTGGTGCACACTTTCTGTCTGTGCCAGAACAGAACCATCTGTTACAGGAGGTAGAAAGGTGACCCGTGGTACCATGCTGCTTGTGGTCAAGAGGGACAGTGTGATGGGCGCCTGATCTTGAAAATAAAAGTTGTGTTACAAAGTAAAAAGTAAAACAAAATGTGCCTTAATATCCATAACATGGTTTCAGTGGTGTGTACTTCTGCATTGGTAGTAGGGTGAACTCATTAAGGCTGGGGAAAAAAAAGGAACAACAACAAAAAAAAACACTGCAGGATCAGGGGAATAGATGGTAGTTTTCTGTGGTTTGGTGCTGGGCAGCCTAGACTCCCTAGACTCATAACTAGACTTCCATGCTCCAGAGCAAGATGTGGTTCAAATTCTGTGCATTTAAAAAAATTTTATTAGCTATTGATGGACCTTTATTTACTTGTTTATACGTGATTCTGAGAATCCACCCCAGTGCCTCACACATGCTGGGCAAGCGCTCTACCACTCAGCCCCAGCCCCTCAATGTGGCCTTTTAACCCAATGCATTTGGGTTGAGGAGTGCAAGTGCAGGCCCAGCCACAGTGGGGCCACACCAAGCCACAGCTTGGTGCAGTGAGATGAGGTAGGATCCCTTCCCCTGAATGTGAACTTGGTGGGTACGGAGGGGTCTTGAATGAGAAGGCATTTGTTGATTTTGCTTTTGCTCTGTCCCATAGAACTCTGAAACCAAGCATCTGTGTACTTCAAAATAGGAAAGAACTAGGAGACCTAGTACTTGGTGGCACTTTAGATGGGGAATGGAAAGAGCTAGGACATCACTCTGTCTTCAGTTGACTGAGTTTATGGGCATGTTATGGAAGTCTTCTGGGCTATCCAGAGTCGGCCATGAGAGGCCCTGGGTGCAGGTTGCAGCAAAGTCACCAGCCCAGACCCTCAGCCAGCAGATGGTGTTAGAAGGGCATCAGGAGACGCGCCTCTAGCGGAGGCTGCTTCCAGCGCTGTCCTGAGACTCGGGAGGGTGCACAGCAGCCCAGCCCAGGGACTACAGAGACTCATGGGACACTCGCACTCCCTTTGCCCCCAAACCCTTCTCCCTCCTCCTCACCCTGATTCCTCATCCATTCAGAAGTCCTAGCTGATCCTCTTCTTCAAATGTGTGACCAGCAAGATCTTCTAGAAGCCTCCTCAAGCTGCCTTTCCACCACCATTCTGAATGGGAGGGTAGATGGGGACAAGATGGAGGATTCTTATCTACTTCCAGTCATGTGGCTGCTGTGTCCTGGGGCAGGGCTGCTCTGTGTGTGCCTGGCAGTGTATATATTGGGCATAACCTGGAAGTAAGCCGGTTAAATGCTAATTATAAAATGCCCAGGTTTTGCCAATGCAGCCCAGGACAATTAGAGGCCAATCAGGCTCCTAAGAGGTTTCCCCCAGGAAAACCTGTCTTTCCCCATGATTCTCCAGGTGAGTGGTGTGGAGGGTTCAAGTTGCTGAGCCCTTACACTCGTGGTCTCTACTCTGTACACGAGCACACAAACTTTCCAAGGCCTTTCTCCCTTTGTTCGAACCCCTGGCTCTGATGCCACTTGTCATGCATAGTAGCATAATAACAGTGACAAGAAAAAACCTGAAAACCAAAAGCCTGAGTCCCAGGCTCCACTCTGCCACGTGCTTTCCGTCAACCTCAGACAAATCATGTAACCTCTGTGGGTCTCGATTTCTCCCTGCGTGGCCACCCCTGCTCATTCTGTCAAACAGGACTGCCTGCAGGGTCGTGCGGGGCCAAGGTTGTAAAAGTACTTTGCAGAGTCACAAGGACTTTCTATAATGGAGTCTTTTTTTTTTTTTTATTGTTGGTCGTTCAAAACATTACATAGTTCTTGATATATCATATTTCACACTTTGATTCAAGTGGGTTATGAACTCCCATTTTTACCCCGTATACAGATTGCAGAATCACATCAGTTATACTTCCATTGATTTACATATTGACATACTCATGTCTGTTGTATTCTGCTGCCTTTCCTATCCTCTACTATCCCCCCTCCCCTCCCCTCCCCTCTTCTCTCTCTACCCCCTCTACTGTAATTCATTCCTCCCCCTTGTATTATTTTTTCCCTTTCCCCTCACTTCCTCTTGTATGTAATTTTGTATAACCCTGAGGGTCTCCTTCCATTTCCATGCAATTTCCCTTCTCTCTCCCTTTCCCTCCCACCTCTCATCCTTGTTTAATGTTGGTCTTCTTCTCGTGCTCTTCTTCCCTAGTCTGTTCTTAGTTACTCTCCTTATATCAAAGAAGACCTTTGGCATTTGTTTTTTAGGGCTTGGCTAGCTTCACTTAGCATAATCTGCTCTAATGCCATCCATTTCCCTCCAAATTCTATGATTTTGTCATTTTTTAATGCAGAGTAATACTCCATTGTGTATAAATGCCACATTTTTTTTATCCATTCGTCTATTGAAGGGCATCTAGGTTGCTTCCACAGTCTTGCTATTGTGAATTGTGCTGCTATGATCATCGATGTAGCAGTGTCCCTGTAGCATGCTCTTTTTAGGTCTTTAGGGAATAGACCGAGAAGGGGAATAGCTGGGTCAAATGGTGGTTCCATTCCCAGCTTTCCAAGAAATCTCCATACTGCTTTCCAAATTGGCTGCACCAATTTGCAGTCCCACCAACAATGTACAAGAGTACCC
This sequence comes from Ictidomys tridecemlineatus, assembly GCF_052094955.1. Taxonomy (NCBI): domain Eukaryota; kingdom Metazoa; phylum Chordata; class Mammalia; order Rodentia; family Sciuridae; genus Ictidomys; species Ictidomys tridecemlineatus. The sequence continues at coordinate 147,961,433 of NC_135484.1, read as the reverse complement.
TTTTCCCCACATCCTCGCCAGCACTTGTTGTTTGACTTCATAATGGCTGCCAATCTTACTGGAGTGAGATGGTATCTTAGGGTGGTTTTGATTTGCATTTCTCTGACTGCTAGAGATGGTGAGCATTTTTTCATGTACTTGTTGATTGATTGTATGTCCTCCTCTGAGAAGTGTCTGTTCAGGTCCTTGGCCCATTTGTTGATTGGGTTATTTGTTATCTTATTGTCTAATTTTTTGAGTTCTTTATATACTCTGGATATTAGGGCTCTATCTAAAGTGTGAGGAGTAAAGATTTGTTCCCATGATGTAGGCTCCCTATTTACCTCTCTTATTGTTTCTTTTGCTGAGAAAAAACTTTTTAGTTTGAGTAAGTCCCATTTGTTGATTGTAGATGTTAACTCTTGCGCAATGGGTGTCCTATTGAGGAATTTATAATGGAGTCTTACGAAGAGCCATCGGCAGGAGCAGCTCAGATGCACCCGGTTAACAGAAAGGACTCCTCAAAACACTATTGTTTGTTGTGGCCACTGAGTGTCCTTGAATAAACTTGCCTGAAGGTGCGTGACACCAGAGGCCAGTCTAGTTGAGAAGCTCCCTACTTACTCAGAAACCTCCTGATTTAACTTGTGTCCCTCTTAGAATGTCTCCTGTCTCCTCTCCTGCCCCATCCTACCAGGCCAACCCTTGCAAGCTTGTGGACTAGGTTAGGCCCTGCTCGCCCTAAATGCCCCCCCACACACACACCACACACACACCTACCTCACTGAGGAGCAGCCCTGCAGCCAGCATTACAGCAGGTGGCTGCAGATTCCCTCACGTGCCAAGGGAGCACTGCAAACCCCAAGTCTCTGACAAATAGAGGAAATGGTTGCTGGTCACATGTCCCATTTTAGAATCTCTGAGCCTGTGGTACCCAGGGTGTTGGAAACTAGCATTCCTTGTCATTGAGTCATCGGTATGTCACAGAATCCTGGTTGGGGGGGGGGTTGGTTGGTTGATTGAAGAGCATCTGAGTCACTAAGGAGACTTTGCTCCAGAGGAGTGGCTGAAGGGGACAGGGGATGCCCCTTCCTATCCTTTGCCTCTTCAGGATAATGAGCTGATAGATGAGATCTTAGTAAAAGACAGGACAGGGCAAACCAAAGCTGTGAAAAATAGATGGAAGCAAAATGACAAGAATTTCCGGACTGACAGTTGAGAGTTTGACAGTAACAGATCAGAGGCAGTGCTGTGGTTTTCAGACTGGTCGGTTAACTAGTCAAATACAGATTGGCCTGTGATAACGAAGATTCCCCCCGACCCAGCCCTCTCCCACTGGTTATCCCTTTGTTCATGATGAATTTTAGGCCAAGGGTGGTGGTGCACACATGGAATCCCAGTGGCTCAGGAGGCTGAGGCAGCAGGATCACAAGTTCAAAGCCAGCCTCAGCAACTTAGCAAGACTCTCTCAAAATTTAAAAAAAAAAAAAAAAGGGGAGGGGGGGCAGGGAGGAGCTAGGGAAGTGGCTCAGTGGTTAAATGCCCCTGCATTCAGTACCTAGATGGATGGATAGATTGATTTTTTTTTTTTTTTTTTTGTTCCATCTCCAGAATCCCTTCCCTGACTCGGATCGATTATCTCATGATAATACTATATTTTAAAGCACCTTACTGAAAACGGTTTTCAGTTGTAAACCTTTCACATTCCTGATTTCCCCCGCACTTGTGAAAATGTGGAAGAACTAAAATTAGACCACACTGGCCTGGGTCAGAAGAATGCAGGCGGCGGAGAGAACACAGCTGGAGGGCACATCTTCTGAACAGCAGAGCCCCTGGGTGCTGGGTCTCTTTGGGGTAGTTCGCCACACCTGGGGAGACCGTCCTGGAGGGCAGGACTCACCCCTGGGCCTTTCGGGTGGATTCTAGTTGTTTGGCGCCTGGCGGGACCTCTGTCCATGGTCACCATTTCACTGCAGAGGTGGAATGGACTTCTGTCCCTGCATTGCCAGGGTTAGGAGACTCGGAACCCCTCTCTAAGACTCTCCAAAAAGGGGCGAGCTTGCCAAGTGCCAGGGGGCAGGAGCTTGCTTGAAGGGATCCCAGGTGTCTTGGGAGTGGCCGTCCACCGAAGGCTAAGGTTTTAGAAGTCCAAGAGGGGGAGTGAAGATGGGTGCTCTTGTGGCCCCATGGTTGATGGAGAAGACAGAGCGAAGCCGTGTTGGGGGTAAACAATGTCACATACCATGCTTACTGTGCAGCTCCTGCCCGCCCACGTGAGCCCAGGGAACTCTGTGCTGGCAAGAGCATCTGTGCCACGTGTCGCCAGAGTGCTTGAGCGTCTGATGTTTGTCAGTGCAGAGTTGACCCTGCTGTCTCCAGGAGCTCAAAATGTGTGGCCTCCTGGAGGATGAGGGTTGGCAGTTACCCAGGGCTGCTCTGCTCCGACTGGGAATGAAAAGGAACTGGGTTAGCCATCCTCTTCAGCACACAAAGGCAAAGGCCCATCCTGATGCACTTCCTGAGGGGACATCCTACTTAGGGCTGCCTCTGCTTCTGGCATTAGCATGGGAGAGGCAGCCCGGGTGCAGTGGCCGTGAAGTGGGCTTGAAGGTCAGGCTTGGCTCAACCATTGTTTTCCGTGTTTATTTCCACAGAAAATCATCAGTTTGGGACTTGACTGTGGCTGATTTTCATTTGTCAGAGCGGCAGTTGTCTTGATTACTACCCACTTGGTATGCAGGAACATGAGCGTGTGTGTGCTCAGCCGCCCCTGCATGTGTGTGCATGCAGGAACAGCCCCACACCCTTGTGTACATGACACCACCATGCCTCTGCATGCTTCCCCAAGCCTGTACATGCGTTTGTATGTATGCTCCTTTAGCATGTATGTAAGCCTCAGCTGCACATTCAAGAGCACAGTCGCCCCTACACACATATGTACTCATGCCCTGTATGTGTGTGCACACCTCCGAGTGTTTGTATATGTGTATATGCTCACCCTATCCTTGTGCATATGTGTGCAAACTCCCCTATGCACATGTCTGCTCATCTTTGCCATCACCCTTGAGCCTCTATGTGATCTCAGGAAGTCGGAGGCAGCCCAGTGTCCAATCTATAGCTTTTACATTCAGAATATTTTTGAAAAATGCCCATCCAGAGCAGCAGGAAAGACTCAAACCCTAAAGGCTGAGCACTGATACATTGCTTTCTACCTCCTCATCTGGAGCTATGGCAATCTATTATCTAAAAGTTCCACAGTTCAGTCATTGTTTATCAGGGTAGGAGACAATATAGGGTTGGTGCAGTGAGTGATTTTGCTTCTTTGTTTTCTCCTGTGTCTTGCTACTGGTTTTTTGTTTGTTTATACTAGGGATTGAACAAAGGGGTGCCTTACCACTGAACCACATCCCCGGTCCTTTTGCATTTTTTTTGTTTTGAGAAAGGGTCTCACTAAGTTGCTTAAGGCCTCACTAAGTAGCTGAGGCTGGCTTTGAATTTGAGATCCTCCTGCCTCAGCCTCCCAGGTCACTGGGTTTACCCGTATGCACCACCACGCCTGACCTAGCTAACGTTAAAGCAAAGTCACTGATTGATTGACATGTGGGGTTAGTCTCAGTTTGAGTGCTCTCAATCTCAGATGCATGTGAACTTGTGCCTTCTCACATGATATTAGATAAAAGTCTCAAATAGGAAGGCCAACTGTTTTTAAATGCTACCCTGGCAACTTGAATTGCATAAACCTGATAAATCCAAAACTGTCCCTTCGTTCTAATGTACTTCTGCTCAATGTGCTTCAAGCACATTATGGATTCATGTACAAATGAAAAAGAACACTGAGAGCCAGCCGCAGTGTGTGGTATGCCATAAACCAGTAAATGTGCATATGCCACATGCAAATCGGGGTCAGGTGGGGTTAAAATCAGCTACACAACACAGGAATTATACAAAACTAGATGGATTTGTGTGCACATTCTCAAGTCTTTTCTCTTAGCAGTTTAAATTTTTAAATGTTCAAAATAGAAAGTTGATCATAGAATTTATAGGCTCGGTCATAAGGTAATAGTTCTCCAAAGTTACTTTATAGGTCATTCTGTCTAGTGGCAACTTGGAGTATAAAGTTATCTCCCCACAGTCCTGTTTTCTCACTTTCTAATAATTACTTCGAATCTGACAGTAAAGCCCCATCACAGTGAATACAAATGAGAGGCGGCTTTAGAGAGTACAAGGAAATGTGGATTGTTGGGCTTTAAATTTTATCCCTTAGGCTAAGTAACATGGTCATTGTGGATGTCAGTCTCTGCAGTTTGCGCAGACAGTCTCAAAATACCAGCATAACTTTTATGACCACCTTCCTAATGCTCTCTGTTGTGCAGTAGCAGAGTGATACAGGTAGTAAATGCATTTCAGCATTTACTTTGGAAGTTGTCATCTTGGGACTAGCTGTTCATTGGATCTGCAGAGACAGTGAGGGTCTTCCATTGAGAGCTGTGGCTTAGAATTATTTGGAGTGTTTGCCTGGCCTCTGTGATCAAAAATCTTCAAAAAGTCCCAGAAATGTTCTCTCTGGGATCTATTATCTATTGATGTTATATGACCTATTCATGTGTTAAGTGAATGGGACCCTAGTATGGATCATTCACTTATTAGTAACAACTTAATCAAGATGAGCATTCAATAGTTTTTTTTTTCTTTTGAAGTATATTTTAGAAAATTAATTTGGGACTTGTGAAAGGAACATTGATTGTTCATTTCAGGGAAAGTTGACAAGAGATTGAAGCTTTATGGAGTAAGGGTGGGGGTATAACTCAGTGGTGGAGTGCTTGCATAGTGTGTAGGAGGCCCTGAGTTTGATCCCAAGCACTACAGAACAGAGATCAATGCATTGGTAAGATAGGCACATGTCGGGCCCCAGGATTTATTCCATCCTATTTATTTATTCCCTTGTACATCCATTTATTCATTCAACAAATGCTTATTAAAAGCCCACATCATGCAAGTTGTCAGCCATCACCTACTGGGCATGCAGTAATAAACAGAATTTCTGCTTTCCAGAAACTTAAGGTCTGCCAGAGGAATCGAGATGTGTGCACGCATAGCTAGACTACAAGGAGGAAGAGATGGGAACTACAGAGAGCATGCAATGAAATGGGGTGAGATTCAGAGGGGTCAGCAGATGTACTGAAATTATTTAAAATAGGGGAGCACAGGCACTGGAGATTTCTTCAGGAAACATCTTCCTATTCAGAATTGATGTACTAAGAGGACCAGTGATTCCAGTTGACATTTGTGCAGGCTAACATGCACAAGGTGCTATATTGAGTGCTTAGCCTGCATTTTCTCATTAGATTCCATAACAACCCTATAAAGCACATTATTGGTCATATATTTTATTCTATATTTTGTAGCCTGCCCTATCATATGCTTCATGGTTATAGCAAAAGCTTTGTCTATAAAAGGTCATAGGGCTGGGGGGAAAATTAGAAGGTTCTGCAGTATTATTGACCTAGTAAAACCTCTCTAATTTGGACTTTTTTTTGGATGAAGTCATTTTATATGAATTCTAAATTATGGGGTCCTTCTAAGAAAATGAGTTGTATTATCTTCAAGTCCTGATGGGCATACATTATTGACTAAATTTATTTTTTTCAATCCATAAGCACCACTTTACAGAAACTAGATAGCCATCATTTGTTATTGGTACCCCGGAGCCAGATGGATGGTGAAGGAAGCTGAGAGATGTATTGTGAATAAATGAGTTTTCTTATGATCCTGTTTAAGTTGTTTACTTAAGTACTGGCCTACTTTCTCCTTCCCTTGGATAGTTCTCCCCACTCACTTTAAAAGGGAGAGAAAAAAAGAGATTATATATTTTTCCTCCATTTTCCTGCCTTGAGACGATTTTTATTATTGGTGGGGAGGGGTCTCTCAGAACCATATTCTGCTCCACCTTGGAGCAGAAGTGTCCAGATAATAGTAGAACAGATGAGATTTGAGAATGGCATGGCATTTCCTGGGTCCTCACCAAGCAGGCAGAGGGTACATTAAAGTTGCCACAGGTACTGTCTCAGCTCTTTCCCAAGACTGGCCTAGTGGGACCCAAGACCTTGTGGGCGAGACTCTCTGCTGTTTGTTTCCTGTTATCAATGAAGCACTGTTTCCCATCTTCCCAGGGTAAACTAGGACTAGATGTTAAAATAATCAACTTTAGATCACGGCTTGACATTTAATTAACTGGCCATCCTTTTGTCTTAAAATTATTGCATCTCATGGAGGATCCAAGGTATAAGGTAATGTGTATGACATCATAGCCAGGGAAATGGACACCTCCGAGAATTGTCATATCAATGAAGGGAAATAATGTTCTGGGCCCCAGTGTGATGTCTGAGATGTGACATTCCTCAGTACCCTCAGGGCAAGACCACCCTCAGACCAAAATCTGGGGGCACTCAAGTGAGGAGGGAGGGATATCCTGTTTGCACATAACCTACCCCACATTCTCCCATGTATTTAAATCTTCTCTAAATTACTTATAACACCTAGAATAGTGTCTACACATCACTTCATTTTTGTGGATTCAGCATAGTACTTGGTATGCAGCAAATTCAAGTATTTCTTTGTCTTTTGAACGTTCTGGAATTTTTTTTTGCCCCAGGACATTTTTGAATCGGGTGACTCCAAGAGTGCTGAACCTGTAGATGCAGAACCTGTGGGTACAAGAGCGCCTAGTGTATACACTCGGCTAATTATGGCTGACATGTGCTCTAGAAGCACTCAGCAATACTTTGAGGCCATTGTGCTGAACCCAGATCCAGAGTTCTTTAAATTGTGCAGCCTTATTCATTTTAAAGAGCTGGGTAGACTCAGGTGGAAATATTCCAGTCCACTAATATATTGAATAGAAGGAAGGTCAAGGGCCATCTTCTCTTTCAGATGCTTCAAATATATATGTTCAGCATGCTGGTATCAGCTTATGAAGGCATTCCCAGGTTTGGACAGGTAAACTCAGACAGAGCCAGAATTCCCATGATCTTGGGGCTGCTGCTATCCGTTTGTGCACGTATGTGTCTAGGCCAGTTGCAGGACACTGCCTGGCTGATGAGCTTGGAGTCCAAGTTTGCACGACGAGGAACGGGCTCAAATAAGTCTAGACGTTTGGTTATCTTCTGTCTAGCGTGCGTTTGTGTCGTGGGCGGTGCACTCTGAGAATTAGAGTTTCATTATGCAGACGCTGTTTTATCTTTAGCTTCCCTGTAATGGCTGGAAATGAATTTTGAGTGGAGAGAGTGAGGGCCAGGCGGTCTAGCTGCGGGGACCAAGCCGAGATGCATGGGGCCGGTCTTGATGGTGAGCGGAGTGAGCTCGCTCTCGGGTAGTTCAGTCGGTGGAATGCTGCTTCATGGCCCAGGCTAGGGCGTGGGAAGTGGGGACGGGACTGGGGTCCCTGCCCAGAGACTGCTGTGGGGAGGGCAGAAATCCATTTCAGTACCAAGAGTCTGACACTTAATGTAAGTGAGAGCTGGTGTGAGCCCCGTGCTGTGGAAGAGGAAGGGGCCGTCGGAGGCCTCTAAGTATATAATCGCTGCCTCCTCACTTTTTAATTAGCTGCTTTAGGCGAGAGAAAGAAATTCTCCCAAATTAGGCATCTCTTCTGCAAACAATCAGTGTTTCATTTTCAAAACTCAAAGTGGAACAATGTATGATTTCTCCTAACCCACTCTGAGACTGTTTAATTTTCAGAAATATGTTATAGGAATGTAAAGTAACTTTGATTTGCCCAAATAACCACCTTTTCTGCATTTGCTCCCCTAAATTGGGTCCTTCCAAAGGGAGTCTTAGCTCTGGGTTCAGTTCTGAGCTGGTGGAAATGGGCATTGTTTGGTGGGCGGCTGGAGGTGGGAAGGCCAGACCACCACCACACCTGAAGGCTTTTTCTCCAAACACCCAACCACCACGTCACGTAGTTCAAACACAGCCCTTACCATGCACCCTTTCTTAAGGTTGGCATTGCCAGTCCAGTGTGGGTGTGTGGTTCACACATGGATTAAAGACTTGGTCCCCAGCATGGCCCTGTTGGAAGGTGGGCCTCATGGAAGGCCCGTAGGTCATGGTGTGGGTGTCCTTTAAGAAAGCCATTTACATCATGAGCCAGGAAAGCCATTTCTTTCTCTTCCCCTCTGCTTCCTGGCTCGTGATGTAAATGGCTTTCTCCTCCACATGATCCCCCCATGATGTGTTTTCCAAAATAATGAGGCCACTTGATCTTGGACTAAATCCTTCAGCCAAAATAGACCTCTCTGTATAAGTTCATTAATTGCCTCAGATACTTTATTACAGTGACAGAAAAGGCCAACATTGCTGGTTCAGGGCCTGTGTGGGTTCTGTCAGTCTTAAATTTCATGCATTTGTTATAGTTAAAGCTTCGTCCCAGGGTTTCATAAACTGACTTCCAGACCACTCACATATCATGGAATCAAGCCTTTATTGAAGCACACTGGTGGCGACTGACCAGAACGTAAAGCTGTTCCCCTGATCAGCCCCGAACAATTGCAAGGGCGCTCCTTATAAGCCTGAAAACTGCAAAAGGGATGTTCGGGGGCCTAGCCAATGCAAGCCAGCCAGGTTACAGAAGCGGGACAGTGCGGTCAAGCGGAGGGAAGCCTAACCAATCACAGGTAGCCCAATCAACCCAGTTACAGAAACAGAGTCCCATCACCCTAGTTACAGAAACAGAGCCCCATTAGGTAGTTCTGTGCTCTTAAAGGTTTCTATAGCAAAAGGAAAAAAACATCTTGCCCCAGTCATGACCCTTCTCCTTGGCATGGTTGTTTTACAGGATGAGGTCACAAAACAAAATGGAGTCACATTTGCTTTTACTATCACACATTCACATACTGTTCTTTCACGCAATGATTCACATTCATTCCTCCATCGTTGAACATTTACTACCTGCAGGGTCACTGTGAGATGGGCTTCTGGAAATTGTGCTCCATGTTACAGGAACCCACTGTACCAGAGGGTCAAACTAAGAGTAAGATGTCTGTTATAATCCCAGCTACTCGGGAGGCTGAGGCTGGAGGATTGCCAAGTTTGAGATCTGCCTCAACGACTTAGTGAGACCCTGTTTCAATATGAGATGAAATTAAAAAGCACTGGGGATTTAGCTTAGAGCATCTGCCTAGCATGCATGAAGCCCTGGGTTCAATCCCCAGTGTCTCAGACACAAAAAGATGTGACAGCCCAAGTCCATAATAACAAGGGTGGGTCTGAGCCACGCATGGTGTCCCATGCTAGTAATAACTGGGATAGAGAAGCCTGAAGAGCACAAGTTCTGGGTCAGCCTGAGTGATCTAGCAAGACCTTGTCAAAATACAACTAGAAGGACTGGGGACGGGCTCTGTGGTAGAGTGCTTGCCTGCCTTGCCTTGAACTTTTGATTCAATTCCCAGTGAGTGCATGGGTGTGTTGATTCAGGGAATTGTTGAATTGTTGATTCACAATTCAGGGAATCGACATTTGTATTAATCTGGTTGCTGGTTAATCCTATACCATCTCCGAATTTGTCCACAAGATCCAACAGCGTTTCTCCTGCCTTGCCCTAGCAAACCTATATTCCACGTGTTCAGTGACTGTTTCTTGAGTGGCTTCCCTGAGCGAGATAGGGGTAGAGATGGCGAGGTAGGGACAAAGATGAGGAAATGAGTTGGAACATTCAAGCACACGCACACACACACCATGGTTTACTTGTGCCTATCTCCACGCCTTCCGCAAAAAAAAAAAAAAAAAAAAAAAAAAATTCTCCTTTTGAAAAGCACTAGAGCATGTGGTAAGAACACACATGTAAGAACCAGACAGGTCTGGGTTTGAATCCTGCATCCATAATGTGCTTACTGCCGTTTCAAGAAGTCTTTTTGGAGCTTCAATTTGCCTTTAAATGAAGTCATCATTTCTGCTTTGTAGGGTGGTAGGAAGATTAAATATAAAACACGCAACATAACAATTGGCACATTTTTTAAAAGTACTCAGCAAGGGCTGTTTCCCTTCCTGCCTCCGAAGGGGTGACTCCCCATTGTCATGGGTGGAAGCCCCATTACCCTGAGAGTGGAGGACCACGGAGCTTTCCTACCCCGACAGTCCCCAGGGCCAGCACATGATGCAGAATGTGTGGTTGGTTCAGGGCCTCCCAGCACCTGGTAGCAGGTAGCTGGCATTGTGCCAACCTCCCCAGAGGGTGGGGTTCCTGCGGCTGCCACCTTCATCCACTTTGATGACGCCTACAGCTCCGGAGAGAGACAGTAGCCCCATGCGTACACGACTGAGGGGACATGCTCCGTCCCCAGGCGCACACTTTGGGATTGCCTTTTTATTGGAAATTTCCTACTCTGTAGGGGATGGAGGAGGAAGGGGAGACAAACTCAAGACCAGGCTTTTTTTTTTTATCTGTAAAGGGCTTTTATCGAGATGGTACTGAATTGGGTTTGGGTTTTGTGGACCCTTCCGATTTCTTAGGTTGTGGGTGAGGGGGTCCTAGGAGATCTCATTGGTTCCTGGAGCGTCACTGAAGTCTGTGACACTAAGGTCCACTTTCCTTTCATGGTCAACGTGGAGGACCCTGGCAGCTGCCCAAGACTGCTCTTGTGGGTAGAACTGTGTAGATATTTGGACATAGTTTTGCTCCTTAGTGGATTTTTGTTTGTTGTTTTATTTTTCAGGAAAGAGAAATATTTAGAATAAGTCCTAGCGGAGGGAGCTTTCTAGTTACATGCCTTTATGAACTTCTGAGAAAAGGCAGAACAGGTTGTGGTTTGGTGGTCACCCCTGAGGACAGGCAGCCAAAAGCACTGCATCCATCTTCATAGCCTGTCCTTGGGAAGACCCCACTGATTCCAAACCGAATTCTTTACCTTTGAGCTTTGAGGTGCAAATAGGGACTGGCTGCCTAGGGTACGCACAGCAAAGGGAAAGCTTTTTGTTTCTCCGCTGTTGGCAGGGCTCGGATACACATTCACAATTCAGGGGATCGGCGTTTGTATTAATCTGGTTACTGGTTAATCCTATCCCATCTCCGAATTTGTCCACAAGATCCAACAGCGTTTCTCCTGCCTTGCCCTAGCAAACCTATATTCCACGTGTTCAATGACTGTTTCTTGAGTGGCTTCCCTGAGCGAGATAGGGGTAGAGATGGCGAGGTAGGGATAAAGATGAGGAAATGAGTTGGAACATTCAAGTGAACCTCAAGAAGTGACAGTGTTCTGCAGGAGATAAGACATATGTGTGGACAACCTAGACACGGGGGAAAATTATGGTGTCATATCTTATGAATCAAGTGACTTGGGGACTTCAGGGGGTAGAAAAACTACTTCCTCCTGAGGCAGTCTTGGGAAAGCTGAGATTATAGCTCAACAGGACGTTGAATGACTGGAAACTCGGGTTCCCTCCCCGCACGGAGCCAGCAGCAGTCACATTACAATGTCAGTAGAGAAATTCTGCTAGTTTGGGAAGAGCTCGCTGAGCAGTACCTGTGTAGAGGGCCCACCTTTTCCCATGCAGTACCTACTAAATATATTACAGCTCTATCGCTGGATTTAATTCAGCACCAACATTGAAGTAACATGGTAATAGTAATAGTGATGGTCACATCTAAGGGTCAGTAAGACATGGAAATTAGTGATCTTATTCACAATCAACAATAACATGTATCAGTGTCTTCAAGAATGCAGACTAACAACTTCAGCAAGCATCCTGTAGGCCTTTATTTTCCAAGTGTGTTACCTCTTTAGCATTGGCCTTTCTCATTCTAAAGAAGCAATGCTGATAAACGTCATTTGAATTCACTTTGCTCCACAGACGTTATTGATGACCTGAATTTATGTGATTCTAATATGCCTGGTTCTTGGAGGTTCACAGTTTGAAGGAAGAGTATGATGGAAACTTTAGAAAACAGTCATTTACTAAAGCAAATCACTGAACTATTTTACCTATTTGGACTTTTCTGTATTAATTACGTATAAAGTAAGAAATGATAGATCAGAAAACATCCTTGGACAGGTTTGGACAAATCACTGCTTGAATCATCAGAGAAAGTCTGGTGGAGGGAATGAGGTAAGCGTTGGTCAGAAATCCCAGTGTCAGCCCTGGAGAGGAAAGTCCCCGCTTCTCACCTCTGTAGATCAGGTCAAATCTTCAAAGGTAACTGACGCTTCTCCTCCTCCAGAAAACACTTTTCAGCACCTGTTTTGTTCTCTAATTGGCTTGTGGTAGTAGGTCTTGTGTCATCAGCCAAATTATAAATTCCTTCCAGGATGATACATCAATGAAATGCATGGTAGACTCACAGTAGTTTAAACTTGGAGGTAATAATAAGGGGTGCAGAAGGCGGCTAGCGGCTGAAATTTGCCCAGGGTCACAGAAATTCAGAGGCTGAGGTAGTGCTAGCACCCAGGTCTCCTTACCCTGCCTGCAGCCGCCACTCACTTCCAGAGAGCATTCAAGCCCAGTCTTGAAGGGTTCATTTTAAGTACCAAAGGCGTGCTTTAGAGCAAACTTAAATCCTTGCTTTACCTTCTCATTCAGCATCCTGCTTGGCAGCCCAGACAGCTCCCACCAAAGGCCAGCAGGGGGCGTACAATTTCATGAAACTTCTGAAAACTAGTACAGAGTTGCTTGAAAACCAGGGACCACCGTATGTGAGTGAGGTGGAGAAGCAAAGAGGAGCCTGGATTCTGCATCTCTGGGAAATTTATTTTTCTCTTGAGAGCTTTTAAAATCATCCGAAACAACCTTAGACCTCTATAAACCAGCTTTTTAAATCACATGAACTGCAAGTCAGTCTTACATTTGAAACCTAGGTGCTTATAACTAGAACTCCCATGATTTTGAATTTTTTTTTTATCACTGTGCTTTGCATGAAGAGAACAAAAACAAAGGTAATTCTGCGATGCATGGTGACCTTTTTCTGGGTAACCATTGTATGCTGATTAGGAAATGTCGGTGCAAAGCTGAGTTAGTTTTGGAAAATATATGTCAAACAAGTCAGGGCATTTTTCTTCTTAGCAGCAAATATCATCTTCTGTCATTGTTTGATTATGATCGTTTCTACTACATGGGGTGATTGGGTTATGGTTAACCAGTTTAGGTGAAGGGTGAAGCTAAGTGCATGCACTGTTTGACTACACCTGTATGTTGTATTGGCCAGTTTATTCATTTGGCACTAGCATTTATTAAGCACCAACTGTGTGTCCCTCTGAGTGCCAGGGCAGACGATTTTAGAACTTGACATGACTGTGAGAATTTGAACAAGCTATTTAACCGCATTATCCTTATTTCCCTTAAGATTTAAAGCCATAGGATCATTATGAAAATTAAATGACAGAATACGTGCCCTAAACTCGGTGGCTGTCCTATGATGGTGAAGCCACTGTTTTGAAGAAGCATGGCTGGTTTGAAAGGGGCCCTCTGGTAACTTGGATTTCTCAAGCCCGCTCTGGGAGGTCACATCAGTTCCTGTTTCTGTCCTGTTATGACTGAGGGCTGCTGATTGGCTGATCCTTTACCCCCCAAGTACAACAGGGAAGTGTGTTCCCTCCACCCCTGAGTGCACGGGTTCTCTGTGCAGCTCATGTTCTTTGTGACCCTACTCTCCCTTCCCAAGGTGCTGGGTTGGTAGGTATTCCCAGGTGGTATTCCTGTCTACTGATTCTCCTCTGCCCACATTTGGCAGCCCTGTCAGTTGCCCTTTGACCCCTCTGCTCAGGGTCAGCCAGCGAAGAAGGTTAAAGAATTCGGAACTTCAGATGCTTGTGTGGCAGTCCTCGGAGGCTTCCTGTCAGCAGCTGCTTCTCTTTCTCCCAGGAGGCCCATCCACGGGCCTCCACGTCAGTCAAACCCATACCGTGGTCTAACTCGCAGGCCACCCAGACTTGCCCAGGAGAGACCTGATGTGCAGGGACTCACCAAATGTGTGCAGCCCGGTCCTTCCAGATGGGCTGCTAGCTCTGTTGAGTCCTCTCGGGGAGGCCACTGCCTGGGATGGTGGAGCACATTCTGTAGCAATGACAGTGTTTCAGTCGGTCATGAGCCACCTGCAAGACGGTGGTCCCGTAAGAGTAGGTGGTGACGTCATAGCTGCTTGGTTTGGGTACTTACACTCTGTGAGGTTCACCAGGCGATCGACTCTGCTAAAGTATCCCTGTCATGAAATGATGCAGGAGAGAGCTTCAAGCCAGACTCTCCACTCACGGCATTGTGCCCTGGGGCCTTCCAGCTGCTTCAACTGAAGCATGGTTTCCCACCGGCACCCTTCCACATCTAAGTGTGGGTCGGTTTCTGTTACCGCTAACAAGATGCCTGGGGTAGTCAACAGGAAAAGAAGGAGGTTTTTTGTTGGGTTTTTTGGCTCTTGGTTTCAGCCCAGGGTTGGGGGCCCCATTGCCTTTGGACATGTGGGGGGCAGGTGGGAGGGGGGGCAGCAAACTGCTCACCTCAGTTGCCAGGAGGCAAAGAGAGAGAGAAAGGGAGGAGCCAGGGGTCCCAGTGTCCTGTCAAGGGCACACCCATGACCTCACTTCCTCCCAGTAGGCCCGCCTCTTGAAGTTTCCATCTGCCCGATAGCGCCAGGCTGGGGACTGAGCCTGATGCTCCTTAAGGCAGACTTGCCAACAGAGGGTCATTGGTTATTGATCCGTGTGCCACTGGGAGAGGAGCCTCCACTGTCCAGCGTCCATCAGGCCTCGGTTCCACAGCCACATTCCACTCCATCCCTTCCTTCCATGTTATTTTGAGTCATAAAGGCCTGGCCTATGGGGGGGGGGTGGTTTTTTAAAAAGCGCTTTAATAATGCACTTCTTTCTGGAGTTGAGGTTTGGGGATGAGAGTGGTGTTCACAACGTGACCCCTTAAAAGGGATCCAGGTAACTGTCACCACTGCTTCCTCTTTAACCCCAGCACCTCTTGATCTCCAAGCCAAGCTTCCTCAGAGATGATCTCCCCCCTCCTTCTGTGTGAACTTCTGCAAATCTGATTCCATGTCGCAGACGCTAAGGAGGCCGCGCCTCGCAAATCCTAGTGCAGCCGTGAGTGCAGAACGCATATTGGGCCGAGCCACTGAGCTCCGCACTACCGTCAAGAGGACTGTTATTGGTTGACTGTCAATCTAAATAGAGGTTATTAAAAGTTCTCTTAAGATTCTTGAAAAGAACATTCATATCTTGTGTTCTCTTTGGTCTGAATGAAGAAGGAAAGTATCTAGAAAATTCTGTTTACCTCCTCATTCCTTCAAATGTTGTGTTTTTTTCCATCTCTTGTTTTTGTTGGATGAAGGAAAGTTGTAGAGAGAGAAAAGAAGCAGAAAGAAGACCATGTGTAAAAAGATAGGTTGTTCCATACCCTCACGTCGAACAACCAACTGAATTGGCAAAAGAGAGAACCTATCCCAAACACGTTGGCATCTTTCCATCCTGAAAACCAACCCATGGGAAAAGCTCCTTCCCACGTGACAGTTATGGTCATTTGTGAAGTAGTGGGCGGCAGAGTGAAGGCCCCGTGAACACCAAAGCACAGATCCCCCTCCAGTCCCTGCCCAGCACCCCTGCCCAGCGCCCCACTCTGCTTTCACCTCCCATTAAATTTAATTTCTTCATCTGCACACTGACCCCCTGAGTGTTCCATTAAGGACATTAGCTGGTCTTGGCACATGTCACACACTAACATTAGCCAAGACCAGAGGTCTGTGTGCTGCCAGTCATCTGTGATAAGAATAGAGGAAAGGTGTGTGTTGTCAGGGAGGATGCCACGGTCCACCATGGCCACCGGCCACCTTGGGTGGCTTCTCTGACAAAGAGCACCCAAATAGTTCATTTCCCAGGTCTCTTTCCTCCCCGCACCAGCGTTTGTATGAACCTTGTGCTTTCACGCCGATTGTTTGATGGCTTCCTGCACCACCAGTCTGTTTTCTTTCCATGCCCGGCTGGCCTGAGAGCATTTTGAATTATAGCACAGATCATGACCATGACCAAGGCATGTGACCTCATAGTAGACATGAGGGCGGCCACTGAGTGGAATTGAAGGGAGACAGGCTGGAAAGCTTAAGGTGACCCAGGATAGAATACTAAATACAGATCGTTCCTAACCCTCACCCTGTAGTGGATTATAGCACGCAGCTAGGAATTTGGACTCCCTAATATGGCGTGAGCAGACCACTTCATAAAGTTAGGGATGTCTTTCATTAAAAGTTGCCTACACTATTTTTTGTGCCCACGCTATAGTTGTTAATCCAAAGAAGATTTATAGTCTTCCGCGTATACTGAGGAGCATTGATCAAAAAACACTTAAACGTTCGTGTGGGACTCTTTTGCAAAACAAGGCGAGACACTGAACTGTGGACACTTGTGGATAGATCATGTGACATTCCGAGAGTGCCACGCAAAGCAGGCTCGCCTCTGAGACGTTGCCAAACACCAGGACATCATCCAGGCCGTGTTTGGTGCCTTCAGTGTTTAGGTGCTAAATGAATATTGCTGAATGAAAGAAGAAAGTTTCCCAGGTTCGAAACAGGTGACCAGGGATGTGATTATTAATACGAATTCAGGCTTGAGGCGTCGGGGGGACACTCTTGCCGGCCTGCACCTGCAACCCCTCCCTCTCAGTCAGACCCCTGGAGCAGAAGGACAGTCTGGAAAAGGAACCCTGGCTGACCACAGGAAGTGCCTGCTTGGAGAGTGCTTCTGTGTGTGCGGGTTGGGGACTGGGGACACGGCGTGAACATGACACGAGAATGCTAACCCAAAGGGTCTGTGCTGCTCCAGTGACCTTGTCCTCCAAAGGGGAGCAGGAGGTGGAGGGTGGCAGAATCCCTGGTGGTGTCAAATGTCCCCTTACCCATCTCTCAAGGGCCGTTGGGTCGGAGCTAGTGCCTAGTTAGAATCTGGGCTTGTGGACAGATGTGAGCCCGGTCCCCTCTTATCACAGGGGGCTGGGGGAGGAGAGGTGGGGTGCAAGGGCAGATTCCTCCCAAAGGACAAAGCACCTTTCTGTGGAAAATGCAAATAAAAGGTGCCCAGTTGAGCCAGACTCGCTTAGGTCTGTCCTCCTTTGGGTATGTTTCCATCTCTTAAATCCTTCTGCTTAAAAGAACTCTGCAAGAAGAGGTTTCCAGGCTGTACCTTTTTTTTTTTTTTTTTTTTTTGCTGGGGAGGGGATATGTACCAGGGATTGAACCCAGGGGCACTTAACCATTGAACTGCATCCCCAGCCCTTTTTAGATGTTTTATTTAGAAACAGAGTCTCCATAAATTGCTTAGGGCCTCACTAAGTTGCTGAGGCTGGCTTTGAACTCACAATGCTCCTGCCTCAGCCTCCTGAGCTGCTGGGATTACAGACATGTGCCACGGGGAGACCGGCTAGGGCTATACTTGTATGAGGTCATGTGGGAGCTGCACATGATCGGAGTCTTAATTTAAGGATGGGGTATCTGCCCCCACCCTCGCCCGACGTGCACACACTTGCATTGATGTCATTAATCATCTGCTGCTCTGCATCAGTATTAAAGATGAAACAATGATCAGGAAAGGCCAGAATTCACCACATTATCCCCCCAAACAGTTAACTTTTATTCCATTTTAGAGTAAATCATTTCAGCATTTTTTTTTCCCCTAGTGCCGGGTGTTTAGAGCTCCCTCCAGTGTCTCTAGGTTGCTACAGTTATTTTAAGCTTTTTGAAAGATGATCACAGAAATGCCTTTAGCCACAGCAGGGAGGAGAGTATGTAATTTTCTTTACACTTGCTTCAAAAACTGCATGTGAAGCCCAGAAATGTTATGTGTGGCACTATATCCTAGGGACCAGCCATTCCTATAGTCTGCGCTGCTTCTAGGACCTGAGAGTTTGGGGGATGGCAGAGGGAGAGGGGATGAGCAGAGATGGCATGGTGAACGTGGCTCGGAAGTCACTCAGCTCAGGGTGCTCCACAGCGCCTGCTCCTGCTGCTCGGGAAATGGAAGGAGCCTGGTATTTCCGCTGGGGAGCCAGGTCCTGGGAGGCCTCTTCCTGCTGCCTTACAGGGCAGCACTGAAGGCCTGTACGTGGTTCTAGGGCGAATGCTACGGTGCAGGTCCAAAGCGACTTGTTCTGCTACCTTTGGGAATTAACAGAGTTCTAGTTTATGCCAAAGTCCAGTCTTCCTGGCTGTATAAGTGTGTACACATGTGTACACATTGTGCATAATGCTTATATATTTATAGTACCTATACGCACACTATAGATGCATGTGTACACTCTGACCCTCCATATCTGAAGGCTGTGTATCTGTGGGTCCCCCATCCATGAATTGCACAAAACCACCTACTGAAATATAATTATTTTAAATCACATCTTCTCTGAACATGCGACAGACTTTTTTCCTTGTTATTCTCTGAACAAATCAGTTTGGAAAATACTCACACAGCGTTCACATGAGGCTTTGAAGTGTGGTTTATGTGTAGATACTATACCATTTTATATAAGGGTCTTGAGTATCTATGGATTGGGGTTTCTGGGGCAGGGGGTAGGTCCTTAAAGCATCCTTCCTGGATGCTGAGGACTGCCTACATACAATCCACAAGATGTTCAAAATCCAAAGTGTTTCAAAAAATTGTTGTTGTTTTTTTGTTTCGATTGTACAGGTTTGAATTTGGATGGGATGAAAACCACTTCCCTCATTTGGGTGGCCAGAGGAAGTCTATTGGGGTCTGTGAAACTTTCCTGTAAGGTAACCTTTGGTGTGGAGGCACAGAGATGATCTCAAGGTTGGCACCACTAGGGTGCGTCTTCCACAAGGCCTTGCCCTCTGGGACCACAGCCTGGAGCCCAGCAGGGCTGTCCTGCCATCAGATGACCTGACCTATGCTCCTGCTTAATGTCAGTGAGAGCAGGAAGCCGAGAAACCAGATCCAGGCCAAGGAAGCGATTCTCCTTGCAGGGAAGCAGCCTGGGTGGTGTGCTGCCGCGCAGCCTCGCCGGCCTGAGGACCCGATCCGCAGCGGGGGGAGCAGAGGAAGGATCTCATAAGTAATGTCTCATGGACTCTCCATTCCTGTCTGTTGTTCTTGGCTCATGGGCTGTGTGCGTTTTGTTAACCAGAAAATTGCTATAAGCCAGTTGTCTTTAATTTTTTTCAAACAAGTTAGAAAAACCATAAAATTGTGCTGGCTGACATACACCCTCTCTGCTTTGTGAAAGTCTGCTTCAGGGTGAATGAGAAGAGGAGGAGCAACCAGTGCCATCGAGTGTGCTGTAATCTGGGGCTCAGGGGGTCGAGTGAGGAGCGAAAACCCGGCAACGTGGCAGAGTCTAACTTTCTTCAACCACATGGGTCAGCTGGGATTTGGGGATATGTTGCAGCCTGAGAGGAGAGAGTCAGAGATTCCTGGGGTACAGCTCTTGGCCTCAAAGAGGGGAAAATACTCGGTTCCACTCAGGTTATTTAAACAGGATGATTTGTTGCAGCTGCTGGGAACTGGACTATTGAATCGATTATTTTCCTCTTGAACGTGAGACTCAAAATATTCTCACCAGGGGAGGCATCCTCCCCAGTTGAGGCAGAATCCATAAGGTAATTTTGTTGTTCAAACTTTAGACCATCTGACTTGCTGCATGTGCAGTGAACAGTCCCCTTTTCAGGACTTGGTGACAATATCAATGCTGTACCCTAGAAGCAAACGCGCCATTGCTGCCGGCATGCTCAGTGTGAAACTCTTGGCAGGGTACCGGAGCGTCCTCGGCACCTGCTTGACTTGGGGAAGTAGCCACTGTCCAAAGAATGATGACACGGTTCACACGTGCGGTAAAAGAGAGACGTTGCCCCCGTGCACAGAAGTACCTGTAGCTTCCTGTGTAACCAATACATTGTCTGGAGGGCTGGCTTAGCAGTTAATTTCAGGTCCTCTTTACCCCCAGGTGGAACATTTTTATGGGAAGACAGAGCTCAGATATCCTGAGCAACCTTTGGACTTTGGCAGAGAATTTTCTTTCAGTACAAAATTGACCTTTTTTCTTCGATTCCCAGAGGATTTGGGGAATATCTTTCACATCTTAATTTGAGTTAGAAAATAAGATTTCTAGAATGAAGTTGTTTATTCAGGAAAAAAGTGTATACGTTCGTGGGCCCAGCATATATGTAGACACAGACGAATGCGGATGTTGAGCGCCTGGACTTTTGAAGACATTCTTGTAAATCATCTTTTTGTTTATGTGATTTCGTTTAAATCTTAAGTGGTAATTCTGTTCTCTTTTTCTACAAGGGGCATGCCACTGGAGTCCTGGGATTTGCAAACAGGGGGCAATAACAGGCCAAGATGAGGCTGGATCTATTTTGGACATTTCAGGGCTTTGGAGACAGAAGAGGCAAAATGTGGGAGGTGGATAATGTGCTTCTGGGGGACAGTGACATGGGAGCCTGCAGGACTGCCGAGTGCAGAGGCCACCCAAAAAGACCAGGCACGATACACGTTAGCGCAGGGGGGACCCACAAGGAGCCACTGAGACAGGGGTCAGTGAGCTAGAGGATCCAATAGAGTCTCTTTGCAAGGAGCAAGGAGACCAGGCACCCAGGCTGAGCTACAGGAGCTCCTTGGGCCCTTCCACACTAAGGCCTTCACCACACCCAGCCTCCTCTGCCACCTGGCCCACGCTCACACTCCCGCCACCTCCCCGACATGGAGACACCCTAACAGGAGAAAGGAGAAAGATAAACCCAAGGCCTAGCCCACCTGGGTAAGCTCTCTTTCCAAGGCAGCCCCAAATTAGCACCAGCCAAGGGGCAGGAGCATTCCAAAGGGAAGGCAAACCTCAAAAAAAGAAAAATGCTAGAAAAAAAGATAGTAGCCTGTGTTTCCAGGGCTTTTCTTCCCCCTAGGGCTGTTAACCCCTTGACTTGTCACAATGAAACTTCAGCCACTGTCCCCAAGGTCCTAAACACTATTTTCTCTAGAAACGAGGCCAAAGACCTCTTTCTGAACCCTGTGTGGATGCACAGTTTCTCACATTGTACTTCACTGACAGCAGTGCCTGAGGGGTGGCATGGGGGCACTTAAGGGCTCTCATGGTGTGGACCCGTGCTCCTCCTCGTGTTTACTAAGAACAGTTGGGGATGTCCCTATCTTATTTGAAGAGCACGAAAAAGTGCCTTCAAAGAAAGTCTAATTCGCCTCCATTACAATCAGATCATCTCCGTCCCATGCAGGTTCCTCTTGCATACACTAGGAGAGCCAATACCGCATTTCAAAGACAACTTTAAAAATATAAAACATAAAATTATTGGGGAACTGACATATATGTGTAGACTCTGTACACTCTTTCAAGTGTAAGGACACTTGAAGATAACTTTTCCAATCCTCTGAAAAAGGAAAGGCCATTTAGTTATCATCCTCAAAGTGAGATTAATGGACTCTCACAATAAATTAGAGACATTTAATGTGATGGCAGACTTACTCTGTTGTCTTTATTTTTCTTTGTTTCCATGGATGGGGGCCCCAGTTCTCAGAGCAGCGTGTGGGAACTACTGGGTTAGATTGCTGGCCAACAAAAATGGCCAAAAAATGGAGCGTGACCTTCTTGGAGCCTTTCTCTGGCTCTTAATTCCTGAAGTTCCTTCTACTGCCAAAATAAAGAGTCTCCCCTCCCTCTTTTAGACACGAAGCTCTTTGAGAACAAGGATAATACTGCCTTCTTCTGAGCACAGAGTCGGGCATTGAAAGGGACCCGCCATAGATGATTGACAAGTGAATGAAGGCCCCGCAGCAGGAGAAGCTGCTTGGTGCTGATGTAAAGCAGGTTAAGGAACCAGAAATCCCCATGAGAGACAACCAGCCCCATGGCCACTGAAGAGTCCCAGGGTTGAGGTGACGGCAGGTAGGAACGCCCTGGCACAGGTTCCCAGGATGTCCATAAAGACGGAAAAGGGCTTGGAAACGGGTACCTTGCAGCAATCAATAGAAGAAGCACATGGCGATGTGGTCTGGGCATGGCCATAGGGTGAGAAGAGACGAGAGGAAAGAGGAAGCAGCCGTGGAGCCCTGGCCAGGGGTGTGGAGATGAGCTGCCTGTGGGACAAGCACAGAGCCTTCATGAGACAGAATGTCTTGAGAACAGGTCTTGTACTGGATCTGCATAATGAGAGGGCAGTGTGGAAAGAGTGAATGCAGAGTACGCAGGGGGGAGACAGATGCGGGAAGGAGGACCCCAGGAAGGGTGTGGCCCGTGCTCCTGAAGCCTGACAGTGCCCGGGCTCCTGGGACATGCACCTTCTGATACTGCTGGTCGAGGTGGGACCCAGGGTTCTGTGTCACTCGCAAGCTCCCTGTGATGGGAGGGACCGCTCCGAGGCCAGCGTGTAGGCCATGGAAGAAGAGAAAGGTGTTGAGAACATCCTCCAGGAAGCCTGGGAGCCAATTAGAATGTCACCGGAATATTCTGCTGCGGCCGACCATTGCTGTCTCCCTTGAGAGCAGGGAATGTCAGAAATGGCACTACCAAAATGTGGAGGCACTCAACTCTTTTTTGAGTATGGGGAGGACCGTTCTGGGCAATGTGGGGTGTTTAGCAGCATCCCTCATCTGTACCCACCAACTAGATGCTGGTGACACCTTGAAGTTGTGACAGCCCAGAATGTCTCCAGACATTATCAAGTGTCCCTTAGGGAAGGGCATTTCTCCCAGTCGAGCAATCCAGTGGTTAGAAGGATGAGTAAGTGAATGCCCATAGTGTCCCTTCAACCTTGAGTCTTCTAGAACCGTGAGGCAAAACTGCCTTTAAAATGTGCCATGCCTTCCGCTGTTGGTCTTTGGGAACGCTGAGAGTGTGTTTGCTGCTGATGTGACAGCCTAATTGCTTTAAGGTGTCCTTGCTCTGACCAGAACTGGCATCGCTTCCATTACATACAGTTTTAATGGCGCAGCAGGGAGGATTCCTTTCCAAGAATATTGTTGGTGGAGGAACCTAGCATGGTTTTAAGTTGTCACCGCACACTCACCCCGATTCTGAGATGAAATGGAGCTCTGTACTCTATAATCTTGGGGAAACGGTATTAGAAATTCACTTGTGACCTCTAAGAATGTCTGCACGTCCCTTCCGTGCCATATTTAGCTCTGGTTCCGGAACCTCCAGAAATCTTTCCAACTGTAAGATCAGCCAGTTGACAGCCTCGCGGCTCCTGAGAGGGGGAGGGCACGTTTACTTTCTGCCCGTTGTTAGTTCTTTCTGCTTCATGTGTTCAGGAAACACCCCCCCGGGTTCGCACCCTGGCTGCAGTCTTGGGACTGCGGCCTGTTTCACCGAATAGCATTTGGTTTGTCCTCTCCTGATGGACACCCGCCAGAGGGCCTGGGAGGCCCACAACTTACAGTCGGTTAAACTTTCTCTTCCAGCCAAAGAAAACTTCTGTCCAAACAGGATTTAGTCTCGAGCTAGAACAAAAATGTACCTCATGTTGAAAAGACGTCTCCAAGTGCCACAGTTCACGAGCAGTGTTGTGTTTTTACTGGAAAAGTGCACATCTGGCCAAGCATTCTTCACATTTTTCCCAGGATTTAGTCATAAAATCATTGTAGACATATTGCAAGGGTAAAATGTGTACATATCTGATAAAGGGCGATGTTTTTCTCTTGCTGTATAATTTCTTGAGGGGAAACAAACTAGACAGACACGTAATGTGTGTTTGTGTGTACGAGTTTGCATATGTGTGTGTATATAGCTTGCTTTCCCCCTCATGAACTATGTGTGTATAAAACTATGCTTACATGAACACAGATACACACACACACACACATATACACATACCCCTACCTTCATCCCTCTGCATGTGTGTGCTGGATTGGTTCCAGGACCCTTCCCCTGTAGATACCAAAATCCTTGCATGCTCAATCCTTTTCGTAAAGTGGCCTAATTTTTTGCATATAACCTATGCACGTCCTCCTGTGTACTTTAAATCATCTCTAGATAACCTAAAATACCTATTAAATTATTACTGCACCATATTGTTTAGGGAACAATGAAAAGTCCGTACATATTCACTACAGATGCAGATTTTGTTTTTTCACGTATTTTATCATCCTACGGA
Organism: Ictidomys tridecemlineatus; assembly: GCF_052094955.1. NCBI lineage: Eukaryota > Metazoa > Chordata > Mammalia > Rodentia > Sciuridae > Ictidomys > Ictidomys tridecemlineatus. The sequence continues at coordinate 147,937,369 of NC_135484.1, read as the reverse complement.
GTCGATCTGTGGTTAGTTGGAATCTGCAGATAGCAGAAACTACGCACGTGGGATCCAGGGATGTGGAGGGCCCACTCTATATCTGTTTTCACTACTAAGTGCAAGAACCTAGCTGTTACTTCTAAGTCAATTACATACCTTAGGTCTTTCTCTTAGGTTTGAAAAATTCAAGTACACAGTATTGAAAAACTTCCTAAACCTGTCCATGTGGCTAAAGTTGCTGGAAGCGAATTAGGGTCTGATTTGTCTAACACATCGCACTAGTATAGAGGCAATTTCTGCATTGGACAGGAAGGGAGCAGGGGAGAGCAGGTTGGTCTCTAAATGTAGACGTAGGTGCATCCAAGTTGCCTACTAACTGAAGGAAGGAGATAAGTGAACCCAGATGTTAATCTTTTGAAAATAATTCACAAATTAAATTCAAAACAGATTGCATGAAAAGCAATAATCTCTGGCGGGAGTTATTGAAGCACTCTGGACTTGGACATCTGGGTTTAAGTCCTGGTTCTGCAGTCTGTAGGTATGTGGCCTCTGTTAGATCACCTGCCTTTTCAGCCCCCATCTGTTGGATGGGAATAATGAATCTCAATGTAATGGTGATCACAGGAGCTCAATCACATGCTCCATCAGGTCTGTGGATGTGGTAAAGAATTCTACAAATGCCAAGTGGTATTTTTTTCTTGAAGATGCTGTTTTTGCCTGAGTTCTTGCCAACACACACAATTACATCTGAGTCAGACTAATCTTAGTAGCAGATAATGGAGATGGCAAATCAGCAGCAGATTAAGTGGAAACTCCAGGCAGTCAGGATTTGATGCTATGTGGCTTTGTGATATGGATGTGCCTGCACATGTAGTCACAGGGGCTTGACGCCCTCACATTCTCCCCTAGTGCTATTCTCCTTAAGAAAAGCTGGAATGAACCCAGCAGTGTACTGATAAAAGTTTAGCTACTGGCTCAGGGACGGTGGACGTTCTGATTTATAGCATTTCCTGATTTCTGTGATGTAAATACACTCACTGTGACCAGTTCCAAATAATCTGTGATGTTACTAGAGGTTGGAAAGATTGTACAGATAGCCTATGGTATTGTATTCCCACTGTACAAAAAGACCTGGGTGCCTAATAGTCAAACAATTAGGAAGTGACAAGTTTTTAACATTAATTTTAAATTTGTATAATTCGACATTTAATAATGGGATGTTGGCCATTTGGCTTGTGGATTTAACAGTCAGTTCTCATGGCTCTGGAATGCCGCTGTTTCTCTTGAAAGGCACAAAATCATCCCATGAATCAGCAAGTTCATGACCATTCTGGAGAACCAGCATGAGAAATGCAGTCATAAATGCACTTTTCTTTCTGGTGATTTTGGATGCACCACATACTCTTGGTTTCACCTTCGTCCCTGTGTTTCCCTTTGGCTGACAAAGTAATTATTGAATACTAGTTTTTGAGCCTAGTTATTGGTGTGAGTATTTGAAATAAATTTTAACTTTTTAAGATCGTGGGGAGCTAAACAGACCTGAATTTCACTGAATCTTTTATTCTCTTTGTTGGTCATGAAGCGAACACTCTAGAAAATATTCCTAAGAAGAGAAGACTATTTTTTCTTTTAGCTATCCTGAAAGTCCAGGACAGAATGGATGTGGGAGAACAAAGGATTGAATTTTTAGCCCATTCATGATGCTTGGAAAAAGGACTTACAGTGACCTGTGGTCCCTTCTAATAATCACCAGGCATCTGAGGGGTGACTGATGTCTGGTCAACTACATTGTGACTAGGGAATTTGAGAAGCCTACTTAGAAACAGAGACAAAAAAATTAATAATTCTTAAAGTAGCCTTTATAGTCAAAACCATCAAAGGGTCTAAAAGCCAAAGGCACTGGGTAGTTTAGAATGGTTAAGTTACTCCTAGATATGATCCAGCCTTCATTGCAAGTGTCTGAAGAGACCCAGGGACAGAGACCCATGATGTGTGGGCCTAGCGCAATTTGAAAGGGGGACAGGAACAAAGTATAGGAAAAAGGATTGGCTCCGTGTTAGAGTCCCACCTTGAAAATGTATGACACTTTGTGGTAAATTAATTGTTAAAAAAAAAATCTTATTTTATAATTCAGTCACATATGCAAACAGAACAGTGCAGTTTACTTTCCTGAATAGGACTTCAAATACCAGTGTCATAAGTTCTTATATTCTAGTCATAGATTACGAATTTGGTGAACATATCTGTAGGCAAACAGTATGGTAGTAAAGTCATCCATCTAAAAATGTAATAACCCCCCATGATTTTGCTCTCAGATCATTTTTAAATAATATGCTGTGTAGTTTTGGGAAACAGGTGATTTATTACTAGTTCTAGGAAAATAGTCATGAAGCAAAACACAATAACATTGACTTATGAATGCAGTCAGTTAAAATGATTTTGAAAGTTTTGAAGGTTTTGGTGTGGGGGGGCAGTACTTGTTTCTTTTTTGGTGTGTTTATGTTAGGGGGACCATGTGATATTTTGCCATAGTGACTCACATTCTGAGCATATTGACATCACCCAGAGGCCTTCACACCCAAATAGGGGGCCTCAGTAGGTCTGGAGCAGGGCCTGAGAATCTGTTTTCATAACCCACTTCCTACTGATGGCAATGTGGCTGGCCCCAGGTCCGCACTTTGACAACCACTGACTTGTGATTTTAGAAACCAAAACTGGTTTGGGGGGGGAGGGAAGATCCTGACCAATCAGTAATTACAAAATGACCTTGAATAGCACACGAGACATTCATGAGCCTAAGGAAGACGGGAGAAGATGAGGCTGTGGAGCAGCAGGTTATGACTGGCCGTTAGCTGACGTGCAGTGGCTGCTCTGCTCGGGGCTCGAGGATCTGCAAGACCAGCCCTGTTCCGTATCCACAGGCTTCATCTGGGGAGAATGGGTTCATGGTGCGCTTAGGAGCCTTCCCTGTGGGATACGTCTCTGATGGTGACTTTGGAATTTCCCCCCCATTGAACGACCCATAGTAGCCATCGGGAAAGACGGGTACAAGGTTTTTGCTGGTGGCTGGCTCCTGCTGCTTCCACTGCCCACCTAGCAGACCATCCTTCCAGCATGTTCTTGATCACCTCAGGGAAGAATTTCCTTTTTTCTTTATGGGATTTGAGTTTTCTGCCCCCAGCTCTGCTTCTCTGCCTCCCAGTTCCCCCCACTGGAGTCACTGCACAGTCGTCAGTGGTCCCGGTCGCCTGGTGGCTGGGCTTTCATCCCAGGAGCCTCTTCCTGGAGTGCTGGCTAGAGGACATGCTTGACACCGGAGGCAGAGGGAGGAAGCATCAGGCTGCCTCGATGGCACTGACTTCTGTGGATAGTGGGTCCTGAAGGGCAGAGAAGGAAAAGCTGTGGAAGGGAGGAGAGGCTGGGGCCACAGTGGAGCTGTGGAGTTGCGCTCTCTTTTCAGGACCTCCCAGTGCCTTCCAACGCCAGCTTGCTTCCTGAAGACCCCCTCAGTGAAGTCGTCAGACTCCAGAGTCGGTGTTGAAAAACCAGCAGAGAAACCGATGTCTTCTGTAGAGGGAACGAATAATAGTTGGTTAGTTTTTCATGACTGTGAAAAATTACCTGAGAAAAAGCAATGTAAAAAGAGGAAAGGTTTATTTGGTATAAGAGGTTGCTTGGCCTTGTTGCTTTGGGCCTGTGGTGTCAGAGTCATCATGGTAGGATAATGTGGCTAAGGAGGCTTGTTGGCCTCATGGAAACTGGTAAGCACAGGGAAGGATGGGACCAGGGTCCCACCAAGGTACACCCTCAAGGGTAAGCCCCAGTGACCGACCTTCCTTCCACTAGACCCCATTTCCCAAAGGTCTCACCACCTCCCCATAGCACCACAGGATGTTGACCAAGTGCATAGCGTGTGAATCTTTGGGGGACATTCAGGATCCAAATTCCCAGGAGAGAATTCCCTCCTCAGTCTAGGAGGGCACAAAGGGGAATAGCGGTGGTTTGATTAGTCAGCTGTTTAGCTGCTGTGACTGAAAGGCCTGAAAAGAACCATTGTAGAGGAGGAAAAGTTGATTTGGGGGCTCACAGTTTCAGAGGTCTCAGTCCATAGACGGCCAGCTCCCTTCCTTGAGGATCCAGATGACGCAGAACAGTATGGAGGAGGGAAGCAACTCCTATGATGACGAGAAAGCAGACGGAGAGAGTCACTTACCAGGTACAAAATGTATCTCCCAAAGGCACACCTCCAGGGACCCACCTCCTCCAGCCACACCCTCCCCGCCTTCAGTTACTGCCCAGTTAATCCTATCAGAGGATTAATTCACTGATTGGGTTAAGGCTCTCCTAACCCAATTATTTCTCCTCTCAACCTTCTTGCATTGTCTCACACATGAGCTTTTGGGGATACCTCACATCCAAACTAGAGCACTCAGGAAGGTGATAGGGTGACAGACATTGAAGAAAGAGAAATGCGTACACCAGGCTTCTGAGAAGTATTCCCATGGTCAGAAATTCTGAAAAATCAAAGGAGTTTGGGGCTCTGGGTGAAAGCTTATGATGAGAGCCCTAGATGAGAATGGTCTTAAGCTGCAGGTGGGGAGCTAAGCTGCTAATTTAAGGCCTGAGAAGCCCACATTAGGCAGACACATATATTCCTCATTGCCTGGAGCAAGCTTCAGCACCCTTATCTGTGAAATGAGGAGTAGGCAAATTAATAATCTGTATGCGCGCCTTGCAGGAAGGAAATCTATTTTTGGCAAACGAACAGCAAGAACATGGCTTTGCACCGTGAGCCGATGAGAGGGTTTGCAAAAGGTGAGCACACATAGGTCTCTTTAGCACCGAGCCTAGGTTAGTCATGTTGCTGCAAGTGACACCTGCTCTTGGAAGGAACAGATTGAGCAGTTAGGTACAGCACACACCACCAACTGTGAGCCCCGTGGGCCAGTGGCACTCATTTGAAACAGTAATGCGCTGCCCACGCAAGTCATCGGACTCCTGAATGTTCAGTTAATGCCTCCCATTGACCCTCTTCTCTTGGCTGCTTTGTTTTCTGTCACTCCAGAAGGAAAACGCACAGAAGGTGTGTCACTCGTTAGCTTATCATCTGCCGTGGTGTTCTCGTAGTGAGAGGGTTGCCAGTAAGTGCAGAAACCAAGACTACTGCTACCTCCCTTCATCCATTCAAGAGTTTTGCAGCCTAATGGAGATGAGAGAATTAGGGGCTCTCGAGGAAGAAGGGAGCCAAATAAAATTGGGAAATGGGTCTACAGTAAAAAAAAAAAAAAATGCAGCATGTGACACCTGCTATTTAGAGTTCTCCATAGTTGCTTCTGGAACAGCATCACTTCAGAGACTTGGCACGTATTTGTTTCCAAAGGATGCTATTGTCTTTTTAATGTATGCATATAGTGCTCAGGAAAAGAAAAGGATTATGGGTGGTAAGTCAGTCACTGGAGTGCCATTGGTCTGGCAGGCAGGAAGAACAAAAGCAGGATAAAAATTCACTAGTTCTGTTTGTTAAAAACAATCATGATGCTAATACATTTTTTTTTACAATTGTATATCCAAGACCTGACTTGAATATACAGCAATTATTTCACTCAAGTTTGCAGTAAGCCCTATAAAGTAGCTATAGATCCCATGGAATACGGCAGATCTCAAAATAGAAGTTTAGTGGTTCACAGAGGCATAGAATGTTCAAGCGAATTAGTGAAGGTCATGCAGCATCCCACTTAGCTAGGCCATAGTTAAATTCATGACTTCTAGGGGCTCCCAGCCTGTTGAACCCTTTATTGTATGGTCTATAATATGCTCACAAAAAAACTGCTTGTGAGATTCCCAATGGTGATGTGCAACTAACTTTCTTTAAAGGATGTATACGAAACTCGAACTAACTAATTGAAATAGCAGAATTTACCTGACATCCATGTTTTAAAAGCAGGACCCTTTGGTCCCCTTGGGTGTTGGGAGAGTCCATATATCTATGGAAGGAGACACGGTTGTTGCTGCACAAAGGAACTGCCATGCACACTTGAGGGTTTCCAGCAGTTTCATGTGAAGCACTGTTCTCGGGAACATTCTCTATTTTGGTAGCAGAGATCCCGGCAAGGAGGCTGTCAGTACACTTCACGAGCTCGCCACTGTTGCTGCTCATGGAATTCTCCCCAGGTCTGCAGCAGACAGCATTGCACAGGGACCTACAGCCACCTTCCCCTTGTCTGCAGGCTCTTTGGTTAGAGGGCTCCAATGGCGGTGCAGGCTCTGCCCCAACTCCTTGAGATCCTCATGCTTCCTTGTGCATACCTGGCTTTGGGTGTTGCCCATTATGAAAATCAGGATCATTATTTCATGATTCTCTCTATGGACTTGGGGGTCAGAGAAGCCCAGGTTCACATCTCGGTGAGCTCTTCCACTTAATAGCAGGTTTCATGGATAAGTTGCTTTCTCCTCTCTGAGTTTACTCATGGGAGAGTTAAAGATAGTGCCTACTAAATTGGTCATGATGGCGGCTGGGGTTTAATTCTGCATTGGATTATGTGATCTGGTGTACAGTGAGTGCTCGATAAATTTTGGCTATTAAATTATTGCAGACATCCTCAGAAGACTCTTGACAGGATGTCTGATAACTTGATTAGCGGTTTTATATGCAGAAAAAGATTAACTACCAGAGGACCTAGGTCAGTGCCATCTGTTCTAGAAAGTGTTTCCTGACACTTGCAGTATTCCGTTGAGGAGGCGGGCTCTACACACTCTGCTGTGCTTCACACACGACACAATGGGCACTCTTGGCCTGTCCCCACCACTCGCTCCAGAAATATTTCCAAGTTACTGTAACAATCCAGAGTGGCTCCACTCCTTCCAAAATGGCCCTGGGAGGGTAATGCTCACCTTGGTTTTAGAGTGACTGGCAAGCATCACATGAACTTGACTCCTGAACCTAAGTAGCAGGACACCGTCCCCACCTCAGTGGCCAGTTGGGAGGTCATACACCCTGAGTCTACAGGAAAGAGGTTCCTGTCGCTCAACCTTGTCTGCTTTACTCAGCACTCGGGCTCCTGTGGTGCTGCCGCAGGGGCTCTGGCCCTGCTTTCTGATGACCCCACAGAGAGCAGTGGCAGCTTAATGAGGTGGGGAGAAAGATCTGCTTGACCTTGCTTCTGCTTCATCCTTATGTTCATGCTCCAAGCAGAGTTCTCCTGGTTAGTTTAGAGCCCTGGTCCGTGACCACCATGGAGCCATTGATCTCTTTTTAGTGCTTTTTTTTTTTTTTAACTTGGTATTAAACTACTCTCCACTGAGCTGCATCCCCAGCCCTTTCAATTTTTTTATTTTGCAATAGGTGCTTGCTAAGTTGCTGAAGCTGGCCTTGAACTTGGAATCCTCCTGCCTCAGCCTCCCAAGTCACTGGGGTTACAGATGTGTGCTATACAAACTGGCTGCCATAGATGTCTTGGTCTTTCTAATCTGTGATTCAGGGATTTGCTTTATCCCTGCTCCAGATGCATTTGTTTAGCAAACATTTATTAAACATTTGCTATTAGACCCTCATACACGATGACTAAGGCACGGTTCTCGTCTTCAAATACATAGTAGCCCAAAAGATTATATGTATAAGTGATATAAGGGAGTGTATTCAAATCATATTTAGAGGCATTTAGATATCAATCTAAGTTGTACTAATTGCTTTCTGTGCATTTTTTAATCTTAAAATGCATTTCTTTTATTTTTGTTCCCAAAAAGTATGAACTTTTTTTGGGGGGGGGTGGGAAGACAGGGATTGAACCCAGGGGCAGTCAACCACTGAGCCACACCCCCAGCCCTATTTTGTGTTTTATTTAGAGACAGAGTCTCACTGAGTTGCTTGGCACCTTGCTGTTGCTGAGGCTGGCATTGAACTCACCCTCCTGCCAGCCCAGTGGCCTGGTCCAGCAGTCAGAACGGCCAAGGGAGTCCTCACGTTGGTTCTCCTCCCTCTCTCGGGGAGCACAGTCTCCCCACTGTGTCATTTTATCATAAATGTCTCCTTAGGTCTTTGAGTATAAAAGTTTTAGGTTGAGGACTCAGTCTTACCGGAGTGGGAGTGTTTAAGTTCTCAACCCAGAGCTTTGCTGACTGTCTAGCACCTTTGCAAGGTCCTAAAATGTTCTCAGCCCCTCTGATCCCGAAGCTTCCCAGTGACCCCTGTAGCAGCCCCAAGTGTAGTGTGGAGGCGTGGACATAGAGGATTAGATGGCATCCCTAGCAGGTGGCATGTCATCTCAGGAAAGGCAGAACAACAAGGATGGAAACCTGGTGGAGCAACCTTTGCTTAATTACTTTTGCATAAATTCTAAATTGCGGCTTCTTTGCCCCCCCCCAAAAAAAAAACTAGTAACGCAGAATACAGACCACTGTCGCAGTGACTAGAATGTGCTGCTATGTGAAAAGGTCACCGTTGTGCTTTCAGAGCCCAGGCCTCCTCCTCTACCTGGAAGTTCTTCATCTTGTTGGAGATAAATAGTTTTAAGGATGAAGAAGAGGACAGAGGAATGATTGGTGATAATCAGATAAATGTCCCACAGTCTGAATCGGGACAGAAAATGGGTATGAGATCAACACTTTATCAGAAAGCTGTTTGCACTCGATCTTTGAATAAGTTACAAGAGGTTTCTCTTCCTTCTCGGAGGCAGAGCGGAGCCAAACCTGTAATCACAACAGGTCAATGTGTTCTCAGATAGAAGAAGTTGTTTTGGTGCCACTAAGTGGCCATGTCAACTAGCATGTATCCGGTACCTGCTGGGTGCAGGGGGCTGCAGAGAGACCCTGTGCCATGGCAGAGATTTTCAGCTTTGTCCTAGAAGCACAGTGAGAAAGGACAGTCCTGAGTTTCATGGTGTTTCTTCTACAGTCTTCATGCCAATGGCGCAGCCCAGTCCTGCTCCTCCACAAGCCCAGCCTTTGTGTGACCCCCACACTGACTCTTCCCATGTGATAGCCACAGGCGTTGCAAGATTCTTTCTGCTTGTCGTATTTGGTTCCTTCCTATCCGTCCCTTTGTCTGTGACCAGGGTGGCCCTTTCAATATACAGATGTCTTGCTTCACCCTTCAGAGATGCTGCCTTGGGTAGAGGGAGCACTCCTCACCTCCTTTCTCCCCTCCTGGCACACACCATGTTTGTACTTCCCTGAATGTGGAAGACTCCTTTATGTGACAACAGGTGCCTTTGCACAAGTGCCCACCTCTCCCTACAGCTGGGCTCTCCCTGGTTTCACATGGTAGTTCCTGTGTGTAATCAGTGTGTTAATCCACTGAGAGCATTAATTAGGTGATTGCTCTAGGCAGGTAGGTGTGGCTGGAAGAGCTGGGTCATTGGGGGTGTGCCTTTGGGGTACATATTTTGTATCTGGTGAGTGGAGTGTCTCTCTGCTTGCCGATCATCATGTGAGCCACTTCCTTCTGCCACACTCTTCGGCCATGATGCTTAGCCTCACCTGGAGCCCTAAGGAATGGAGCTGGTTGTCCTTGAAATAAGATTTCTGAAACCATGAGCCCCCAAGCAAACTTTTTTCTCCTCTAAAATTGTTCTTTTCAGGTCTTTTGGTTTCAGCAATGAAAAAAGCAGACTTGAACAGAATGGATCGGAAGAGATGCACACGCCCGTATTCCATGTCATTTGTGCCATTTGTGCCAGGGCATATTTCACGGTCACACCACTACACGGAAGGCCAGATATTATTTTTAGAGAATGTTCTGAGGACTCATCCCATGTTCTGTTTTTAAATCACAATTCTCTATTTTTCCATTGGTCCATGTCCTGAATGATCAAAGGGAGAATATTTTTGAAAGCCTTGCCTAGGATGGCCACATGGAGACAGTCAGAAAGCGGCAGGTGTATTGAAAGAGGCAGAGATGCAGCTTTCTGATAACAGAAGGGTTTGAATTCTGCCATTTAAGAGGTATCAAAGTGTCACTAAATACATTGCAGTAGGTGCCTGGGACCTTTGACTTGCCTGGATGTGCAAAATAGGATTTAAGATGGGCACAGAGAGAACATAGTCACATACCTTGTGTGACCTTGGCACGACAATTTGGCCATTACTGTCTGGAACGCACGTCGCTACTTTTCTATTCACAGACTAGAAAGGTTGTTCGAGATTTTTCTCTTTAAATGGATAACTCCTTTATTGGCCAAAGTTTCTGATTTTAAAGTGAAGAGCCCCACCTAATACTGCATTCATCACTTTGTCAATGGCGAGTTAATTTGTTCTATATGTGATAGCTACTGGCTTTTACTTCGCCAGCCAAAGGAGTGCCCCATGTCAGACTAAATTCTGTCTCCATCCATCATCCATCTGGCAGGAAGAACAGCACCCATCTTTGCGGGTTACTACCTCAGTGCCTGGTGTCTAGATGTTAAGTGAAAAAACAGTGTAGGCAAAGCTATTAGCAGAATGATCTAATGACAATAAACAGAAAAGTGTGTGTAGGCAACTTGTATAATAAGAATTTCATTTTAATAAGTGGTAAATTATTTGAGTGCAAATCCAATATTAATTATCCTCAGTAATGGAGGAAATATATGGAACATTTTGCCAGGAGCACCGTGTACTCCTGCCTCTGCCGTTAAGTGAAAAACTAAGTATTGTAATCTGAAAGGAAAAAGGAAGGAAATATGACTGTTTGCTCGTAAAGGTCTCAAGGAGGAGAAAGCTGGAATGATCAAGTATTCCCAAGTCCAAGTCCTTCCCGCTCTGTTTGCATTCACAGGGAATGGGCCATGGAAAAAAGCAAATCATACACATTTGTGGCTCCCTCAGGGAGGACAGTTCTGTGCTTGTTTGGCTGCTGTTTTGGAAAGTCAGAAAGGTGAATTATTAAACGGAAGTCAGGCCAAATTGCCCTTCAAGAGAAATATGGCGGCCACTGGGGAAGGACCTGAGAGGACCAGTGGGAGTGGAGGCCTGCCCTGGAGGAGAGGGTGGGGTGCAAGCCCCATGTGAAGTGGGCACTGGGGGAGGGGAGGAACAGGTCTCCGGGAGTCTTGGTGGAACACCGTATGTGACCTTAGACCCCTGCCACTTCTGTGATGATATGTCTGCACACCCGCCCGCCCCCTCCTTGCACTCGCCCACCTGAAAACCTTTTACTGAGAACGGCACACTTCTCTTCCTGTTTCCCTGTTACCTGTTTTGTTCTCGTGACACGTGGATCGTGGGAGAGCAGCCTCGACTTATACACAGAGAAACTGAGTCAGCATTGTCATTGTCATGGAGCAACGAAAATGAGAAACCTGCCTAAAAACAGTCCTGACTTTTAAACATTGTTTCGGGCTTCTCAACCTGCTGGAACCTTAACCTCTTCCCATTATCATTGTGTGGTTGTTTTTTTAAGTTAATCCTGTTTCTTAAAATGCAAAAACTTCCAAGGGGATTCTTAGTTCCTGATTGGATCAAATTACTAATCATTCGTGGAGCCTGGATTGGGGATGTTTTGATCCGTTTGGAAGAAACCTCCATTCTGTGTCACCCCGTGTTTTAAATCTCCATGTGCAGACACGTGTCGGCGTAGAATGACTGAGCCTCAGGTCCCACGTTTTAATACTCTGCGTGTCCACTGTGGACCTCTCAAGTGGGCAGGGGGTCTGTCTCATACCCGAGTGCGCGGTCATGCTCACCAGGAAGAACCCGATGGAGGTGAAGCCGTGTGGCTCGCGGCCCGATGCCGCCTTGACCTCGCCGTGGAGTTCTGTGTGGGGTTGAGTGGGCACAGGACATGCCAGGAGAAACCGAGTGCTGTGATACCTGTGAGTCGCCTTTTTGTCTCTGTGACCCGGGGAAATGGACTTACAAGGAGGAAAGATTGATTTTGGATCGTGGTTTCAGAGTCCACGGTCACCTGGCGCCACGATTCGGGGCCTGTGGTGAGGTAGAGCACAGTGACAGAGAGCACATGGGGGGACGGGGGCAAGGCTGCCCACCTCCTGGTGGCCATGGAGCAGAGACAGCTCTTAGGACAAAATGTGTGCCCCCAGCCCATTAAGTTATGAATCCATAAGTGGATTGATGAAGTCAGACCCCCTCAGGATTCAGCCACCTCCCAAGGACCCACCTCTGAACCCTGCCGTCTGCGTGGGGGACCAAGCCTTCAACACAAGAGCTTGGAGGGAGCATTGAAGACAGAGACCATGACAGTATCATTGCATCGTACCTGAATTTCATTAAACGAAGTCATTCCTTCGCACAAAAGTGGCATTACGTGCCTCTAAGTTTGCCACATCAAATATCACAAACTCAGTGACTTAAGCCGCAGAAGCTTGGTGTCTTACGGTTCCGAAGCTGAAATGAGAGACCAGGTGTTGCAGGGCCAGGCCTCCTCTGAGGTTGTTGTGAAAGGGTCTCTTGCAGTCAGTCCCGGCTCCTAACTCCTGGTACTTCCTTGGTTTGTAGCAGCCCAACTCCGGCTGACATGACGTACGCTGACATATCTGAGTTCAAATTTCTCCACTTTTTTTTTTTCGGTACCAGGGATTGAACTTTGGGGCACTTGACCACTGAACCATATCCCCAGCCCTATTTTGTCTTTTATTTAGAGACACGGTATCACTGAGTGGCTCAGCTCCTCGCTGTTGCTGAGGCTGGCTTTGAACTCGTCATCCTCCTGCCTCGGCCTCCCAAGTTGCTGGGATTATAAGCATACATCACTGCATCCAGTTGATTCATCCATTTCACAAGGACACCAACCATAGAGGATTAGGGGCCTCTGGTGATCCAGGATGACTTTTTCTTAACTAATTATATCTTCAACAACCCTATTTCCAAATAGGGTCCCATTCATCAGTCCTAGCTAGGGGTTAGTATATGAGCACATAAATTTGGAGGGACACATTCAACCCATAACATACCCCAGAAGGGATCATTTGGGACTGGGTTCAAAGTGAGTCTAACAGCTGTTCTTTCAGCCCTTTGGAAGAGATAAGCATCAAGCCTGCACTGGTTTTAGGTAACGGGCCCTCTGAGGATGTGATGTAATCTCACACTCCCTTAAGAGCTATTTATGGCCCAGGAGCCTGTGAACATTTGAATGTGTGTGTGTGGGAAAGACAATGAGCCAGACAGCCTGCTCCACCCACCCAGGAACGCTCACAGGGATCCGTCACCCGCGGGCCCCACAGTAGGTTTGATGTCTGAAGCGTGTCTGGCATTTCAGGTAGACGAGCCTTTTGAAAACATCGCGTGGATGCCAGCTCCTTACTATCTCCCCATATGAGCCCAACAGAAATCCAGACATGGGGTCCCACAGGGATATTAGATCCACTCCCTGGGCACGGATCTTAAAGGTTCCTGCGTTCAGCCCCCTCTCCTGACTCTAAGAAGAGGGAGCCAGTTACGTTGTTTCTGGTGTATCGTCGACGCTGTGTGCTATCTGGGCAGATCACAGGCGCTTAAGAGGCAGCAGTGAATACCTGGCTGGCATCCTGAACCACGTAACAGACTTGCCCACCCCAGCATCTTATTTTTGGTAGCAGGGATTGAAGACAGGTGCACTCAACCCTTGAGCCACATCCCTAGCCCTTTTTCATTTTTTTGTTTTGAAACGGGGTCTTGCTAAGTTACTTAGGGCCTCACTAAGTTGCTGAAGCTGGATTGAACTTGCAATATGCCTGCCCCAGCCTCCCGAGCTGCTGGGATTATAGGTGTGCGCCGCTGCGCCTGGCCACCCCAGCGTCTTGAGAAACTCCTTTGAAGAAAATCCTATAGCCAAACCCATTCATGTCCACAGGAAGCAGAAACTCTTTGTGTTAATCAACTTTTGTTGTTTTGACCAAAATACCTGACAAGAACAACACAGAAAAGGAAGGGTTTATTTGGAGCTCACAGTTTCAGAGGGTCAGTCCATGGTTGAGCGACTCCATTGCTCTGGGCCCAAGGAGAGGCCGATCGTTGTGGTAGAAAGACGTGGTAGAGGAGTGCTGCTGTCTGTGTTCATGGCAAGCAGGAAGCAGAGCAAGCAAGCGGAAAGGACCTCTGGAAAATGACACCCAGGGACCCCCTCCTCCTGCGTACAGTCACCACCCAATTCGCTCATGCTAGGATGGACTGATGAGCTTACAGCCCTCCTAATCCAATCACTTTACCTCTGAATGTTCCTGCACTGACACAGGAGCTGCCTCATATCCAAATCGGAACATGCTTCATGCCTCATGAAGCAGAAATGCACTCTCCACGCAGGCTCACCTGATTTCCCCATTTTATTCCTTCCTTCTTGTTTTTACCTCCTTCCTCTTTATTGAATTTATCCTCTCAAGACCCATCTCAAAGATATATTCGAAGACAGCCCATCGGGAGGCATCCTCTGCACTTGCGACCTTCTCTTTACTTCCAGCATCTTATAGATATTTTCATACCCTGCGTTATAATGGCCGCCTTTCTCCCAGAAGGACATGAAGTTCCCACTGAACTTGACTTATCTCCATTTCCCCAGTACCTAGCCCACTGCCTAGCTGGCACTTACCTGGCATTCAGTGTATGGTTGTTGACTGACTGGATGAAGGAGCCCCTACTCTGTGCTTGCATAGCACGATTATGAAATGTCGTGAAGGGCACTAAGAAGTGACGTGGTAAGTCAGTGTTCCATGCAGCTTGCATTTCTTTTTCAAAATAATTGGCATCATCATAATCAGGGAGGTCGATGCTCCTGGGGTATAATGGAAAGAGCCCATTTCATTGACTCAGTAGGTTGGCTTCCGGTCCAAGCTTCACAGGTTACATGCTCTGTGGTCTTGGGAACTTCTCTTAACTGATCTGAGCTTCCATTACTGACCTGAAAAGGGTCTCCTCTTTAAGAATTTTGAGGGGCAATGTTGAAGGGAACGATGGTTGGGAGATGCTTTGTGAATGAAAAGATGATACGTAAACCTCAGCTCTGTTGTGGTGAGGATAGAAAGCAGCTCTTAAGTGGGACAGGCCTGCAGGGTGGAACGGGCAGTTGGTGTTCTGAGTTCTAGATAGGAGCGGGCAAACACAGTGTGCACAGTAATTAGCACATGAAGAATGAGGTTTTCCTGGGTAGGCGGAGGGAGAAAGGTGACTGAGCCACTCACAGGAGCGCAGAGTAGCATGAGAGGCACAGAGGGAGCCCCATGGCTGCTGGGGAGGGCTGGCATCGCCCAAGATGGCTCCACCATGGTGGAGGAGGTAGGAGGTGCTTAGAGGTTAAACTTCCCAAATGGAGTTCAGTGGCTCCCCAGGTCCTGCGTGCAGGCTGTAGTGTCCGATGACGCTGTTGTTCAAACACAGCAGCAACTGATGGAGCCACAGGCAGCCTCTGGCTATTCCCTGCACTCACTGCGAGCTCTGGGGCTGCTGCTGTTTTGCACACCTCTCATGCTTAGCAGAAAGCTGTCCTGTCTTCTGTGGCTGCTGCTCTTTGAAGACTGGGTTCACACCTGATCTCTGTGCTGTAGTGCTCCTGGCCACACACCCCTCTCTGCATACTCGTGTGCACACACCAGCATACGGATAGGGTTTTTGTCCTCTGCGCTCTTGGATCTCTGCTCTGCCCCCTCTCCGGGGTTGCTTTTTCACTGTACTGGGAATGGAAGCCAGGGCCTCACTCAAGTGTGCTAGGCAAAGGCTCTTCCACTGAGCTGCTGCCTGAGCCCTTTTAAATATGTGTTCATTCATTCATTCGTTGGCCTTTGGTCTCACTGAGTTGCCCAGGCTGGCCTCAAGCTTGCCATCCCCATGGGAGCATTTCCCCATCATGCTATGGGGACTCTTTGGTGTCCCTGGAAACCATGCTCAGAGCCCCTGCTCAGCCTTCACTCTCCAGAAGAGACTCCTGTGATCTGACCTAGGCAGCTGCTCAGTAATCAGCAGAGAGGAGGAGCCTCTTCTCCAGTTTTGCATGTTCTTGACACAGGAAGGCAGGTCCTTGTGTTGGCCAGTCCTGGGTTACCCTCTGGAATTGCGCTGGAGGGGTGAGAACTGTAGGGGCCACGTGCCCCCCACCAGCAGACTTATTCTCCAGACCTGTTAGAGAAAGGCCTTGGTCAGTGCAGTGGAACAGTTTCAAACTTGCCTTCCTGCAGTTTATGCAGACGTTTGGCTTCAGAGTGCCTTAACCCATTCAGGATGCTAAAACAAAATATTACAGATCAGGTAGTTTAGAAACAACAGAAAATCATTTCTCATGGAGGTCCAAGATCAAGGAACCGGAAGATCCGGGGTCTGGTGAGGGCCCATTTCTGGGTTCAGAGAGGGCACCTACTTGGGACCTTGTGTGGTGGAGGGGTGAGGGAGCTCTGGGGCCTCTGCACATCCGTGAGGGCTCTGCCCTGTGACGTAATCTCCTCCCAGAAGACCCTGCCTCCTAACTCTGCCACCTTGAGGACTAGGATTCCAACACAAGAACTTTGGAGCATATTTTAGTCACCTTTTTATCACTGAGACCAAAATACCTGAAAGAACAACTCGGAGGAGCTAAATTGTATTCGGAGCTCACTGTTCAGAGGTCTCAGTCTAAAGGCAACTGAGCCCATTGCTTGGGGACCAAGGTGAGACAGGACTGCATGGCTAAAGGGTGTGGCAGAGGGAAGTGGCTTCTCTCATGACATCCGGGAAGCAGAGAAAAAGGGAATGGAACAGGGCCACAGGACAGATGCATCCTTCCAGGGCAAGCCCCAAGGACCCGTTTCCTCCAGCCATACCCCACCTGCCTGGAGTTACCGCCAGTCAGTCCATTCAAACTAGGTTGGGCTGATGAGATTTACCTCTGCTAATCAAGCCATCTCACCTCTGAATATTCCCATGTTAACACAGGAGATTTAGGGGAACACCTCACTTCCAGACCATCACAGAAGGGGATAACCAACCTTCAGACCATAGCAGGCAGAAAAATATGCTTTGTTACCCTTTGTTGGTAATGATGATAAATACAATTTGTTTGATTTTATTCCATTAAATCTACAGGTATTTTTTGGTAGAATTCTTAAGGATACTAGAAATTGATGGAAGCACTCCTGTCAGTGAATTACTTAACTAATTAAATAGTTCTGAAACTAGATTGCTAGGACCCGGCAGGTGTTGGGCACTCCTTACCCTTCAAGAATGGCAACAGGTGTCTCTCTATAGAAACTTCCTTGAACAAATGTGACCACAGTGTGGTAGTGCTCTTATATTGAACAATTCTAAGGATGAGTTGACACTAAAAAGTATTATTGGAGTCAACAATCAATTTTATTTTTAAAGGGAATTCTGTTTGTCAACTATTCAAATGTCATAAAAAAATGTTAATTATGTGTTTCAGACACTCCTTTTTGTGTTCTTGGTTCTTGTGAAGGGAAACTGTCTTGAAAAGCAGTCTCCTCCTCTCTTCTGGCACCTTCTGGCTTCCACACTCCACGTCATCTGTTTCCCCTGTACTGTTGCTATGTTTGGGGGTGACTGTTGCTTTAAGGTACCATTCATCCAAATTCATAAAAAACTAAACTGATGGATAAGAAGTTCTGCCAGATTAGGTGTGATTCTGCAGGTACACAGACCAGTCCAGATGCAATCCCCACGGATGCTAAAAAAGCGTTTCTTCTCATTTCAGATATGCCCTTGGCCCTAAGAAAGATTTAGTCCAAAGTGCTGTGGGGTTTTGGCTCAGTGCAGAGTGTAATTTTCTCCTCTTTGGCCTGTAGCCATTTCTGTAACATTACTGAAAGGACTTTTTTCCTAATGAAGCATGAAAATTGATTGTATCTTGCCAGGAGGGTTCGTCCTAGGTTTTGAGATATTAAAGATTTCATGAGAACCCCATGAAGAATATCTTCTTGAATCATTTACATTTTCCTCTTTTGTGGGCTTATGTAACCATGCACAAAATCTAATAAGTGTGCTATTACTGCACTGTGTGGCTCCTGCAGGCAGCTGTGCTGTGGGGTGGGAAACACCAGGGGCCAGGGTTGTAGCATGCAAGGACACAAGTTTCTGCAGGAAGGCCCTGTTGGAAAATCTATAGCTGATTGAACACAGTCAGTTTCTATCAGGCTCCCCTCCCAACCCTTTCCCCATTCAGTCTTGTCTCTTATTATAGCAAATGGCAATACAGAGCTGTGCCCTTTCTTTAATATGGAGTAGATCTTCCAAACCTAATAGCTCAGACTATTCTGATTCTCAGAGCCACTTTGGTGGGTGCGGACAGCCAATTGAGGGTAGAGAGAACCCTTAAATTAATTTCACAGGAAGGCAACAGGAAATGCCAAGACATAGGCATTATCGTGAGATGGAATTGACCCAGCTCACGTTTGCCAATGGCCAGGAGTTAGTACTGCCCAGCTTTCTCCTGGTTCCAGAATATTCTCTTCAAATATCCAGAAACTACTGTAATCATCAGGGAAGAGAAAGACTGAAGAGCCTTTTTAATTCCCTGATTTTTGTCATCTGGTATAAAGGGACATTTGGTGGCCTCCGGATGTGTGGTGGCATCTGTGGGTGATAAGCCATTGCAGAGTTCACAGCTGTTTCCTCAGAGAAGATTTTTCTGAAGATATTTGCTTTGCACTCCAAATAGCGAGGAGGCCATACATGGT
This sequence comes from Ictidomys tridecemlineatus, assembly GCF_052094955.1. NCBI lineage: Eukaryota > Metazoa > Chordata > Mammalia > Rodentia > Sciuridae > Ictidomys > Ictidomys tridecemlineatus. Next base: position 147,918,827 of record NC_135484.1, on the reverse strand, counting down.
TCTCTAAGTTTAACTATTCGGATTTGAAGAGTTTTCTGTTTAAAAGGCAGCACAGTAGTGGGAATGGGCAAAGTCAAGACTGGGCAATAATTCCATTTCCTTCCTGATAATCTCAGAGCTTTGGTTCCTCCTCCTCCCATCTGCTCTTCCTCTACTGGGCTGTTGGGGCCTGAGCACCTTTAGATTCTGTTTGCAGGGTGAGGGGAGACTGTGTTGTCTTACCCAGCCCTCGCCTTCCTCCTCCTGTTCCCCATGGTGGCAGAGTATGTGTGTGTGTGCACGAATCCTTTCTCCACCAGTGCAAACCCAGTTCTTCTGAAGGGAATGAATAGGGCTAGCCGCTGCTGCAAAGCAGGTCAAGCTGATTCTGTCTTGCACCACTGCACAATGAGCCATTTTCAGGGACTCGGGTTAAAACCATGCCCTCCTCTTGTTGTTGGAGAACTATCGCTGGGCTCGCAGGTATCATATGTTACCTAGATGTATTACTCTTCTTTGAGTGGTGCTGCTTCGGTAGTATTCCCATAATATTTACATGCTGGCATATTCTCCTTTCATGCTAGGCCCCAGCTGAGCTCCATGACAGGCAGAGGTGAGAGCCACCGATCTGGAGGGTATCCCTGCCAGGCAAATCTCCCCAGCCTGGCAGGTGTTCTCTCACCACTGTGGTCCCGAGTGCTTGCCATTGATGAGACACCACCATTTATACCTTCTGAGACATCTGCTCTTTAATTGATGCTCACTTGGACCTGAGATATTTCATTAAGGTCCAGAGGTGCTCATTAAAACGAACATTGGATTGTGTGGTAGATGCAGCTCATCATTATGAATCCAAGCAAGGGCTCTGTGGAACTTGTTATGTAAGGCATTTATAGATTGTTAAATTAAAGGATTAGTGTTGTGCTAAACCATTTTCAGGTTAATCAGTTGTGGGAAACCAGATTTGATGTTTAAGCAGGCTTGAACTATGGTTTTATGGTAAGAAAAGTTGTTAAGCCACTTTTATTTCTAATAAACCATCTAGCCTGCTAATTGAGCGTACTCTGCAATTTTGCACTTAACTAAATATGGTCTTGTTCCCTCGTTTTGTTATGTGCGAGACATTTTTTTCCCCCCCAACTGGTCTGTAAGCTCTTTTTCAACAGGGGCAAGATATTTTTTTTTTAATTGTCGCCTCTCCAGTAAGCGTCTGATATAATTCTAAGCAATAACAGGTGCTAAAAATTTGCTTATTGAGTGGCTGCTACATTTTAGAAGGTCATTACAATGGATCGCCACAAGGTTTCCACCCTGGCCTTCTGTAACCCTATTTTCAACAAATGATTGATATAACATGTTGATCTGTAGCCAGGTTGTTACTGGCAATTGAAATTGTGGCAGGAGAGTATAAGCAGGTCAAACCTGGGTGTGCCACCGCCATCTGACAAAGACACAGCAGCCAAACTGCCCCCTGGAGTGGCCTCAATTCCCTTACCAAGAACTGGAGGTGGACAGATCAAAAGGTCTATTTGCCGATCATCTCTCATCTGGTAACTGCCATGAATTGTCTGTTGACCCCACACGTTACCCTCTCTGTGAAGCAGATGGGACGTTACGTAAGCAAAAAGGATGTGTATGAAGAAACTAAGGCAAATAAGACATTTTCAATTATTTGTCAAGCCCTAAAAGATGTGAACATACAATTCATTAATTGCAGACTTCCAAGAATAGAAGGAGCCTTGAACAGAGAGGCTCTCGGGCAGCACAGACCAGGACACGCCTTCAACACTGAAGTGTGAGGTAGCTGAGCCCCACGTGCGTGGGCCTCTTGGTGTACCCTCCCCCACCCCACCACAGTGTCCCCTATCTGCCCCTCAAAGCCCCTGTTCTGACATCCCCTATCACGGCCACGTTTTAAAGCATCCGAGCTACCAGTGCTGCCATAAATAAGTGGATTGATTGCCTGCAGGGGCCCCCAGCGTTTCACAAATGGCCATGCTGGCCAGCCTTTAGCAGGAGGAGTCCATCTGTGGAACAAAATGGAGTCGTGCTGCATTTCTGTGTTGGAAAATTAACTCGGCTTGTGATTTCTTCTTGGCTACAGTACCTGTCACCTGTGAGCACCTCGCCTGCTCTGTCTCAACTTCTTCTTCATTTTCTTTCTCCATCTCCTGCTTCTTCTAATAAGACTGTTCCTTCCTTCCCATTGGCCTGGCTCTGGGTCCAGCAAGGCCAGGGGCATGGGAGGGGACAGGCACCATGCCAACCTTTTTTCCCAGGAAAAATTCTTTGGAATTCATTGAAATACTCAACTTCCTGTTTTGGTTTGTGTGTGTGTGTGTGTGTGTGTGTGTGTGTGTTCTTTCTAACTTTATTTAAAAAAAAAAAGTAGATTTGAAAAAAAAATGTATCAGCAATATTATATAAGCAAACTGGCCTATTGTCTCTTCTCCACCCTGGATTTAATCAGTTAGTAATTATATTATAGAAATGTTACAGTATCACAAGGCCCAATAGGTAAAGAAGTCAAAGAAATATGCAAATTTTTGTGTTTCCTTAGACACTTGGGATTATATTAAGACATTAAAATTCAGCTCAAATATTGGTTTTATTTTTTTAAAAAAAGCAAATTGGCCTCCTATAAATATTTTGCCATCGTGTGTCTTCTTACCTGGCCAGCTGAAGTGGGACTAGTATTAATTAGAAATATTAACATCTGTGAAGGTCGTAAGGTATTCATAAATCTTCACTTCTTCACACTTTGGGGAAAGTTCAGTCTGGTTAAAGAAAAGCACAAAAGAAATGTAACTTCATCATTTGCATCTCATAAATGTGCTCATACTTAATACATTTAGGTATTTGAACAGATACTCATTTTTAATAAAATATTTGCCAGTCTAATTGGGTATTTTTAGAGCAATTAGAACATTCTTTAAGTAAATTAAATGCTATTCTTAGAGTATGATACACACCATTCATTTGCTTTTCAATAAACAGTTCTTTCTAATTGGTGTAAAAGCATATTCAGCTTGCTTCCTCTGAAGTTTTTTACATTTCCAAATTTCTGAAGTTGAAGGGTGTAGTCCCAGCAGCAAGGACATTGACTGGCCCGGCACCATTCCCCAAGCCCTGGCTGCTACTATTTTAGCTGTTTGGGATTTAATCAGCTTTTGCTAACTGATTGAGCTCCATCAACTTTTATGCCAAAATCATTTCCCACTTGCCAAATGCTTTCGGAATTGACAGTTAGAAACTGGAGTGTACTTTCTTTACTGTTTTGTTTTATCCTTCTTTTAAACCAGCCTAAAAACAGTTGATTTGCTGTCCTATAAATCTAATTATAGTTAAGTGTTAAGAAATTAGAACTCAAAATTTCATATTCAAAATTATTATGATTTTGCAGTTACATATGTGAGCTTTAAAAATATGTATATTTACATATATTTTATATCATATATAAAATACAAATAATGTAAATATAAATATCAGAATCAGAAAATAAAAGTGCTACGGTTGTAGCTTAGTGGTAGGATACTTGCCTAGCACATGTGAGGCACTAATTTTGATCCTTAGCACCTCATAAAAATAAATAAATAGAATAAAGGTATTGTGTCCATCTACAACTAAAAAATACTTTTAAAAATCAGAAAATAAAACATAAATGGTAGATGTGTCAGGTTTCTGTAGTATAAATAAAAGCAAATGAAAATTAATACAAATTAATGAAGTAAATCTAACTGACAGCTGTGGGGTATGATCTCTGGGATTTTGATCAGTTTTATGTTTTTTAAATTTCCAGTATTTCCAAGTATAAGCATATTTTAATCTTAATTTATAAGGCAGAAAATTTCAAGTCAGGGCTTCAATCCTGGTGGAATGAAATGGAAGGGGAGTTTCTCTTTAATGTAAGCTACGATTAAGCAGGTGTGGGGTATTACCAGAGGTGCTCCCGAGGGGGCAGGGAGTATTGAAGATGTAGGCCGTTTTGCATATCTCTGAACATCTCAAAGTGTTCACCTGGAGCCAAGAGTGAAGGAGTGGCTGTGTGCAAAGCTGGAGGTCAGCATTGTGTGTGGGCATTCACCAAATAGGTTAAAAACTGACCACAGAGTGTAAGGCTATGGCTCTGTTGCTCTGAACCTCATCCTGTGTATTTGACAGCCCATTGCCCTTCCCAACTTTGGCGCCATAACTGGGGGAGGGAAAGAATCTTGGGTTGGACATTGGGTTTATCCATATGGTTGGAAAGAGGTCTTACGAAGGGGGAAGCAACGGGGAAAACTACATGCTGCCCTTCTCCTCTTTATTATTTAGAAAGCAACATTAGTTTTTGGAAGATGTCGTAGGTAACTTCAAGATACTGTGTTAGTCAGCGTCCCATCACTATGTCCAACTACCTGAGAAAATCAACTTTAAAAGAGGAAAGATTTGTTGGGGTTCACACTTTCAATATTTCCTTTCTATGGTTGCTCGGCTCTGTGGTTTGGGGCCTGAGGCAAGACAGAACATCATGGTGGGGAGCACATGTTGGAGTCATGGTGTGGGGCTCATGGAGCTAAGCTTTTAAGGCAACCGAGTCCCATTGTCCTTTGATCAGCCCTCAGCGAGCTTTCTTTGTGAGGACCTGGATGTTTCCGATTGCAGGAGGGATCGGGGGTCATGACATCGTTTGGGTGATAAGGGAGGATGCAGGTCCCCATCGGGTGTGACCTGATGTTGAAACAACAGTTTTCTGAAGGGAGCATCCCTCATTAAGACTGGGGGAGGTCTTGACGTACCAGGCCCCCATCTTCCAGGGGCCTGTCTGTCAGGTAAGGCTCCCTGTGGCTCTCGGCCTCCCTTTCCCGCTCACCCATCGGGGCTGATGAGCTCCCTGACACCAGCAGAGCCTCTGGCTGGGGACTCAGCTTCCCCACGTGGCCTCCTGCAGACAGTCCAGGTCCAGACCTAGCACTGTGGATGGAGGAGGCCAGCTTCCTCCACGTCTCGGGGCCAGGAGTGATTGGTGGCAGTGCCTTCATGGGAGGGGGCCAGATGTGGCACCAGAAAGAGACAGTTCGTTTATTTGTCCTCATTAATTAGACTTAATAGTAAGTTTTGTCAGTTTCATAATATCCATTAGTCTCCAAGGGTGCTTCAGGATTCTGTAAAAGCACCTACGGGTGTTTGATGGCGACAGCCTATTGATTATTTTGCGCACACGCCGAAGCGAAGATACCTTTTAACATTCCAGATACTGACTCATGGCCCAGATTTGAACATCTCCACTTAGCACTTTCTGAAGCCTCGGTGAAAATTAATATAGTTTTATAGATTTCTCTACTAAGAGGCCGTTGAAGACATGTGGAAGCTAATGAACGGAGCAGGAAAGAAAATTTTGTCGAGTCTATTCATTACGTTTTTTATTGTCTAATAGCGGATTCCTCGAATATGTGTGACTTGGGATTAGATGTGCCAATTGAAGACCTCAGAGGCTCAGATTCAGACATGTGAAATATAAAGCCAAGTTCATTTAGCAGAGACTGAGAGGCATGTAAAATAGAAGCTCCGTCATCTATCTTTAGAAGCAGAAGATTAAACAGAAGTGTAATTAATTTGCCAACCCTGCTCCCCCGAAGGAGACATTTATCAAAGTTGACCTTTAATCATCAGTGTCCTTGTCTGTAAAAAGAAGTGTGGGTGACCTCTAAGGTCTGAGTAGGTTCACTATGAATGAATGCTAAGACAGACATTTATTTTCCTTAACCTAAGAGGTTGAAAGGCAGACCAGGATGACAGTGGCAGCTCAAGGACCTGGTCGGCAATCTTTTTGTTCTGCCATTCTTGGTATGCTTCTCATTTTATAACGTGGCTGCTTAAGTGCCAGCCTTTATATCAGCTTTCCAGAAAGGAAATGGGAAGAAGGACCTATCCCTCTTTTGAAGGATACTTAAAAGATGTAATATGCCACATTTGTGTTTGCTTTCAGTCAGACTGAATTTAGTGTCAGCACGCCTGACTGCGAGAGAGGACAGAGTTAGGCCTTTCAGTTGTAGCTAGATCAAAGTTTCTACTTCCAAGAAAAAGTAGAGTGTGTATTAGGGAAATTGAGGATTATCCACAGATTTTGAGATAAAAAAGCGAGGATCCCGTATTTCTGGGAAAGTTTGTTCTATGCAATCAACCTTGGATGTGCTGAGTTTGAACAAATCAACCTACTCAGATTCTAGCCTCCACCAAGTCTGCTTTTTGTGTAGGCCTGTGGTTGGATGTTCAGGCCTCGGTTAGAATCCTCAGACTGGTTTTGTGTGTATGTCAGAAACAGAATCTTTGCTGCAGGGAGCAGTGAATAGAAACACAGTTACTCCGTCATTTACAGCTGGCCTGTCCCTCCCACGGTCAGCCTGCCCGTCACCCTGCGTACGAGTATAGATGCACCAGTTACACACCTGTTCAGGTTACGTAAGGTCGCAAAGGCTACTAATAGCTGCAGCATGATTGTATTGTACTTCATGGCTCTGTTAGGACAGGCAGGGGAGTTAAGTTCCCTCAGGATACCGAAGGGAGAAAGTCACAAATCTTTGGGGTCCTCTTTTTTTGGGAAAAAAGCTAATTTCTTTAAATTCCCCATTTTAGTAGCTAATTGAAACTAGACTTTTCTATTGTGGGCCAAAGTCTCTGAGGGATGTTTGTGAATGTGTTGCATGTGGGTTGACGGGAGGATTTAGACGGTTTTATTTTATGCACATATATTTTTAAGTGTTTCTGAGATTCTTGATCCAAGAATCCAAAAATCCAAAAGCCCCTTTTATTACATTTTCAATTCATTTCTGCTCCCGAGGGTAGCAAAGGGGTCAGCTGGTGGATGCGATCAACCGTGGATGGCGAAGCGAGGACTTAGCCAGGAGGTGCATTCTGAATTAGTGTGGCATTCTGTGTGCTCTGGTGGCATCCCTGGGAAGCTGCCCAGCACCTGACCAACCTCTAGGAGGACAAGGGTCAGGAAGGGGGGAATGGCATCATGTTGCCCAGGCTGGCATGCCCTGGAAAGTTGTCTTTGAGGTCCCTTTTCCATTTATCAGCAAGGCTTCCGAGGTAATAAAAGGTAGCCATTCGGGACGGTTTTTTTAAATGTTGCTATTGGTCTGACCAAGATTCAGCCCCAAAATAAACATGGTCCCCTAGAAGAGGTGAGAGCAAGTGAAAACACAAGAGAACAAAGAAATAAGCACAAAAGAAAATGTTTTTCATATTAGTAAGCCTAGGGATCCTACACCTGGGTCCCAGGCAGGCATGGAGGTAGGTATGATTAACATGCAGATGGAGACGGAGCAGTTCTGCCAATGCAGAGCGCAGCAGGGGGTTCCTGTAGCTGGGAAGAGAAGGAAAAGGTCATGCAGAACACAAGGCCATTACGGATCCTCTGGGCCCAGATGGAGAGATGGATTCCCATTGTCTTCTCACACACTGTGTGTAAACACTTGGCAAGGCTGAATGTGTTCTTTGTAGTCTGCGCTATAAATGACTAAAATCGTAAAGCAAATGAGAGCCCCAGCGTGGTGGAAATTTCCTGGGATCCCAGCCCCTTGGGAAGCTGAGGCAGGAGGTTCGCTTGTGCACATGTGTTCCTGGCAGACCTGGGCAACAGAGATGATGCCCTGTCTCAAAAAAAAAAAAAAAAAGTATTTGATAATATTGTACTTTTTTTTCTACTGAAATGGGGCCAAGATGGAGATGCTCCATCCACAGACGTCATTGAGATGTTTCCATACTTTAAAGCAGAAGGAAGAGGAAACCCTTTGAAAACCAGAAGTTCCATTGTAGTTCTTGCTCTACGATGGTTTAAAAAATTGGGGCCAATTGAGGTGACCCACGGTTTTGCACCGTCTGTGCATGTTGCTAGCTTTGCCCCTTCATGCTGGGAAAACGGGTCCAACCATGTTCCAGCTGGACCTGCAGACTGTGCCTGACCCCCAGGTCAAGGGGACAAGACACAAGGGCACATCATACCTCATACCCTGAGACCATAATGTGCATGACACCTGAGACATTTGTTGAATAATAGGAATGAATGAATTATTTTTTAGTTTTCTCAGGTTTCATCTACTTACGTTAGTTACATTAACCAACTACGCATGTGGACTTCATGCTTACACCTACCCCTTTCTATAGAGCTAAAAAACAAAACCCTGAGTCCCTGGCAAGGGAGAGAGAGAGATGTCCTTGGCAGTGGGGAAACCACATCTTGGTTTTACAACTGCAAAATATCTAGACGTTCTTCCCGAAACCCATTAAAAAGTAGCACACCCCACACTTGGTCAGGTTCAGGCAGTTCCACCTGGGGATTGTTCTTTGTAAATGCAGAGATGGGGGTGGGAGCTCTGGCGTTGGTTTTATCGTCTTCCCAAGGGCCAGTGTTTCCCGTATCTGAAATGTCCTGGGGCCTTCAGGCATCCTTTGGGGCTGCCTTTCATGCACACCAGCCCATGAACTCAAAGATCCTGACACGTCCACGTGCTGAGCTCAGCAGGTGCAAGGCAGCTCCTGGTGCCGTGAGGCATTGTGTTGGCCTCAGAATTGTGTCTCCAGCCACTGAGTGTGGATGCCCGAAGAAATTCCCAGGGGGTGGTAGTTTAAGGCCAAGACGGCATGTCCCAGTCACTTGCGGAGAAGATTTCACCAGGGTCCTGGCCCCGGTGTGCATCAAGGGATCCTGGGTCAGGTATTCATCGCTGGTGCGCGTCCTCTTTCCCCCCAGGTGAGGCGAAAGGCTTACAAACGCACCTCTGACCCCATGTCATTCCAGCAAGCCAATCCAGACCGGGGAGAGGCTGGATGAGAGGAGAGAAGTGAGGGACAACAGGACACACCCGAAGGCAGCTGGCTCTAAAGGGTGAGGGTGGGACAGCCCTGCAGTACTGGCCCACTCCAGCGCTCCCCCAGGGACTCACAGTGCTTCAAAGAAAGCCCTGCTCTCCCCTGCGGTTGGACCACGGCAAAGGGATCGATTTGTGTCAAAAAGCATCAGCCTTTGTTTATTTAGACCACAGCTTAAGTCCCGCCTCACACTTTGTTTACTCTTTGCCGAACTTGGATCGAGCTGTGATTTTGTTTCGTGCCCTTCTGGAGAAGAGTAACCAGAAAACCACAGTCAGCAGATCCCGAGTGCTCGGCCCCCCTGTCACAAGATGCTCTGAGCACACCCTGGAGCCAGTTCCTGGGGCAGATGTTTAGCACACACTGTCAAGTGTGCCCTAGGTACTGTGCCAAGGTCAGGATTGGGAAGAAAGGGACCTTGCCTTGCCCTCGAGGGCAGAGAGTCCGGAGACGCGGAGATCTTGCTTTTCTGTGTGTCTCTACGCGTATTTCTGAACTTGTGAAGAGCCAGCCTATGCCTGGGAACCATGCATAGAAAAACGGTGTAAAGGGCGAGATAACAGAGCGAGATGATCCAAAAAGCAGGTAGGGGAGGGATGGGGATGAAGGAGATAATTACAGAGGAGCTACCTGCGTAGATCTTACGAAGCTGTGTATCGTGGATCATCTCATTTAATCAGATTCAACGTTACCACTGTTGTCATTGCTATTGTAAAGTGATGCCGCACGTGTTGAAGGCTTTGTCCTCAGCTTGGTGTTATCCAGAAGTGGGAGAACCTTTTGGAAAGTCTTGAGGGAATATTAGGGTCCCTGTCCTTTCTCTTTCACATCCAGCCACGATGAGCAGGCTTCTTCTGCCACATGCTTTCCCACATTCCCAAAAGCAACCAGGCTAAGCACCCATGGTACTGGAACCCCATAACTGTGAGCCAAAATAAACCTTCGATTACCTCAGGTATTTTGTTACAGTAATGCAAAGCTGACTAATACACATGAGCTGTTCATCTGAAGAAGGGGCACACAGGAAGAGCTTTATAGATATTAGTTCTTATTCTGTTACTTGTAACTAATCATGATAAAGGCAGTCAATAAGGGTTTGGAAATGAGCAGATGGAAAATCACATTAATGTAATTCCATTAAATTAAAATTACTTAAGTGCTGTAATTTAAGCCTGTGCCAATTTTCATGTCCACAGGAGTAGAGAACCTTCTATAGTGTAAGAGCAAGATTCCCACATGGCCTTCCGAAAAGAAAGTGAGCTTCAAGCCCAGCTTCACCTCATGGGCTTCAAAAGTGTTTCCATGTTGTGTTTAAAACAAACACGGCACCTCCACGGGACCACTGGTAGGACGAGCCACACTACTGTGGCTCCCTGGCTTCTCTCTGAGGGACAGGTGATGCAGGACAGGGACTGGAAGGCCAGGAGGGCACTGGGACAGCATGAAGATGGTGCTGTCACCAGGCACCAGGTGACTTCCCTGGGCCCTCCCTATCTGAAATGGATGACTGCCTCTTTTTTCTAAATTATAAACATAGAATGAGCTTCTTGTTTGGGGGGTGGAAAGCTCTAGATTTTTACAAGCAGAACCTCAGAGCTGGGCCTTCAGTATCCCACCTTCTCGGGAGGACCACATGCCCTGTTTGTCCATCATCACGAGCAGTTGCTGCAGGGGAGGCAGAAATAGTGCCTGTGATCATGGATTTCTGTCCTCGTGCGGAACAGCCCCCTGGAGTGACACGGGGCACCGGCTGTGGAACATCTGGGCTGTCCCGGCTGGCTTGTCCAGCACACTAAGGCCATCTACAGGCAGATCCAGCAAAGGGACCCAGGGACTTTTCTAGACCACTGATTGGGACGGGGAGTCTTCCACACTCATCCCATCATGATGCAGCGTGTCTTCGTGTAGCAGATGGCCTAAGACCACAGAAACATTGGCCCTTTAGATTCACAAGACCCTCACACAGGGTTGGCCTTGCAGAAAAATCAAATGGAATGATTCACATCATACATTCAAACCAGACCGCTGAGTTATGAGTCTAATAACCGGGGGGGGGGGGGCACCAGAGGAGGAGTCAGCAAGAGAGGGTAGTTTAATCTATGGAACTAAGATTTATTGCTGGACAGTAAAAGAATCTGCACATTAAGATGAGAGACATTTTGTTTATACCCGAAATGCTGCAGTGTCCTTTGATTTGTGTACACAAGTCTTGGGGGCAAGTTACATTTTTAGCACATAACCTACATTTACTCCCAGCATGCTGCCCCAAAGACAATTCATCAGATATTTCCTCAGGGCCCTGGAAAAGGGGATAAAAGGCATATTTTAAAAGGTGGGTGTATATGCGCAAAGCATGTTTGTTTTAAAAAGATCTGTAATGCTGTAGAAATAATTAGCCATGTGCACGAACCAAAATAATGAATACCAAATGGCACAATATCCTTCCTGAGGCCTGCCTCAAAACAGAAGGGGAATGAAACATTCGGTTCTATCATTATTCCATTTTTTTGCCCCTGATTTCATGATAATCACTATTACCCTCTTGGTGTGAATTTAATATCCCTATATAAAGTCGTCCACCTCAGGTTATTCAGACCTTTCCAGGGCTCCGTGTCTTTGACTGTTATGCCACTTGCTCCCCACAGGGTCCTGGAAATGGTAACTCTTGAGCGTTCCATTAACTGAAACAGACGAGGTGCCTGTTTAAAGGTGCAACACCATTGAAAAGCTGCTCAAGCCACCTCACCCCTGGGAGCAGTTGTTCCAGAATAGGTCAAGGTCTCACTTGCTCCCTTCACACTTCTTCCCTTATTGTTCTTCCTTCATAAATGGAGGGGACTCTGCTGGGATGCAAGTTTTGAATTTAGAGGAGGACTCGGGTTTGATGGAGACGGGGCTAGAAGTCGGGCGTGTGTGTTCTTCGCTGAATCACTTCAAATAGAAGATTCCTGGATCACATTGCTTTCACACCATGGTATCCGTGGGGAGTTGGTAGCAAAGCCCCACAAAGATAACCAGAATCTGAAGATATTCAAGTCCCTTACAAAAATGGCATAGTCTTTGCATATAACCCATGCACATCTTCCCGTAGAGTTTACATCATCTCTAGGTGGCTTTGTAAATGCCGTGTGAGCAATTGTCATACTGTGTGGTTTAGAGAATAATGAGACAAGATTCCATCCAGGCTCAGTAGAGACACAATTTTTTTTAAAAAATGTATTTTTAATCCATAGTTGATTGAATCCGAGGATGCGCAACCCGTGGATAGGGAGGGCAGCCTGTGCTAATAATAGCTTGCTTTACCTTATAGGGTTTCCTTCCTCGCCCTCAGAGCAGTCGAGATTGGCTAAAGGACTTTTCACATGAGCCCTGGTCTTAAAAAGCAGTTGAGGAGCAAGCAAACAGGACGTACTGTGTTTTCCAAAAGGCTTAATTCTCTGAAATTGCAACACACTCCTGTTCCCTGGCTCTCGGGGACGTTGCACAAAGCTCATATGTTTGTTCAAACACTAGCTTGCTGATGTGGGAGGCTCCCCAGGCATAATCCCAGGCATGAGGTTTTCAGATGCTGAACGTGTAACGCAAGCACATTATTTCCCGTCGACATATGTAAATGTAAGATAATCAGTAGTGCAAATGGATACACATCAGAAAGTGGGCTGGAAAACACATTTAAGATGTCACATACTGCGTCAGTTTCCTCTCATTGAAATGAGGACCGGGGAACTGCTCTCTTTGAAATCATCTGTGGCCAGACAGTTTAAGCCAGTGGTCATCGGCCCTGATGCTGGGCTAGAGTCTTTCACAAGCTCTGCAGTGCTTGTGATGACCAGTAGAGACTGAGAACCACTGGTCTGCTCTGGTGTCCATTCTTAGTTCTGTTCTTGCGCGGTTTCCCTGCTGTATTTAACAGAGCTGACGTCTTTGTTTTCTTCCCCTTCTTGACTACTTTTCCTCTGACATCCAAAGTCCTCTTGGTGGTGTAGACATCTTCCCTCCAGTGGCTTTAGCCTAACCCAGCTTGATCCTGTGGTTCCCCAAGCCATGCCACCTTTCTACCTCTCCTCTGTACTCACCGTCACTGCCTGAGTCTAGGGTCATTCATCTGCAGCCTCCCTCAGCTCGGGAAAGCCTGGCGAACTCAGAGGTAGGTGCAATTCTAGACCGGAGTATGCATTTAACAAAGATGCTTCCAAGCTTATACCTCGGTGATACCCATCATCTCTCTGGGCCCCTGTTTTACCACCTATAAAATAAGCTGCAATTTATAAATGGAATAACTATAAATAGAGATGTAGGCTTTGCAGAAATTCCATACAGATTTGGGTTTCTTGGCCTTAGGCTGAAGCTAGCATCAAAGAATGCTGGTAAAAAGGATAAAAAAAAAAAAAAAGATGGTACCCAGATATCATGTTCCATATTGCATTTGTGTTACCATGCCCCACAGATCTGTCTATACAGATTTATCCCATGTTCCCTGTTCAAACCTAGACCACTGAGATTTTTTGGTGATTTTTAAAACTTTGCTCAAGGGCTGGGGTTGTGGCTCAGCGGTAGAGTGCTCACCTAGCACGAGCAAGGCCCTGGGTTCAATCCTCAGCACCACATAAAAATAAATAATAAAATAAAGGTATTGTGTCCAGCCAACTACAGCTAAAAAATAAATAGTAAAAAAAAAATACTTTGCTCAAGATTCATCTTGCCAAAAATGTTGGACAAATGCCTAATCTGAAAATTGGCTTGCCATCTTAGAGCTACCATTAGGAGAGAAATTTGGTCCCAAAGAATTCTGTAAGCAGTCAGTATGCTGGGATTAAAAAAAAAAAAAAAAAGAAAAGAAAAAAAGAAATCAGATAACGCTGGGTGGTCTGGGGTTAGTTGTATGCTTTCCCCTGAAGCATTTCAAACAGTTTTCCTGGTATCATCTCACTTGTCCTTAGGGTTCTTTAGTTTCTGGACAGTTTATATTTTCCTTGGCAGCTTGCAACGTGAGAAACTGAGGTACTGCCATTTGATCGACTTCTCTTCCAAGGAAAATTGAAAAACTCTGTGGGGAAAATACTAACAATTATTTGGGCCCTGACTGTGGATTCTGAAAAATTTATTCATGGAAGGGCAGAATACGTTACTATTTCCAGAACATTGCCAACAGCAAAGAGATTATGCCCGGAATTAAGTACAGCCCTGTTTCCTTTCTCCTGTGCTTTGAAACTCAGTGTGAGAAAGCAATGGAATCTTCCCCCACTTCAGGCCAAATTAGGTCAGAAGACTTTTACTGTAAGCCTTTAAGTCATAGAAGGCACTGGAAAGGAGTAAAAAAACACCTAGGATCTGTGCAGTACTTAGTCGATTTTTGAGTGAGGAGCACAGGGTGTATCTTGCACACTGTGGCAGGGCATAGAAGAGAAGAGAACCCTTCTTGGAGGTTGCCTTATGTGTCCTGAGATAGGAATTCTAGGGCTTTGCTTGATTTGCTAAGCTCAGAGCTCAGTGGAGGAGAACTGGAGGATGGTCACAAGCAAGGTCAACAGCACACCCACAGTCAGCCCTTCCTCTGCTGTTTTTATGAGGTGGTGGTTGAGGCCAGGGGTGTTGGTCATAGGAGACAGCAAGGGAGGGCCGCTCAAGCTGCTGGCCCTAGTGTGGGAGAGTATTCCTGCAGCCGGGAGAAGAGAATGCAGAGGGGAAAGAGTCTCCCCTCCCCAGCATCGAGCCATCTCCTCCCTGAGGGGGGCCTTGTCTGTCAGGGGCAACACTGCTCTTTCTGTGTGTCTTAACTTAGAAGAGTCTGCTGGAAAAGTGGCAGATGAGTCACCTGTCACTAGAGGAGATGTTCTCGGCACGGAGGAAAACAAAGGCAGCAGTGAATTATGGCTGCAGCTTCCTGCACTTGGATTGCCATTGCTGAGCACCCCTGATTTCAGGCACTCGGCGTGGGAGACGGCGTACAAGTCCAGGAGCATCGTGGCCTGGGTTCTGCCCTCTGCAAACCGAGGCCAGACTGGTGGGGGCATCCAAGGGAAATGGCTGGGGACCTTCTTTCTGAGTTCAAGGCACTCAAGTGCTCCCGAGTTACATTTCTGCTAGACATACTAGATATCTTCACAATAAAAATCTCCACCCAGAGAGGAAGGAAAAGGAAAGAAGTCTGTGCCATAGGATTTGGAAACTTGGGTCCCCTAAATTCAAATGTGCTATGGGACCCAGTGATGTGGCTGATGCGGCCTGTGCCCCAGCTCTGTCTGTGCTCCCAGCAGCTGGCCACTGAATGACACCCCTCCGCTCTGTACTATGGAGTTTCCTATTTGCTCCCATCACAAATACAGGGAATAGTCCAAGGACATCAGGTGCCACTTGGTCTTCTTGATTTACATGCAGCCTCTGAGTCACTTGGGGCTCTTTATAGAGCTCTGACCCCTGGGGGTGAATATCTATTCTTTTTTCCAAAAAGAAGAAAAAAAAACCCAAGTTTCCAAATCATATATATATGAAATTAAATATCCTCTAAACAAGTTAAGAAAAAGAAAAGATGAACTTGTCTTTTCTGGGAAACCATGGTTTAATAAATACAAATTCCCTGTGAGCCAACAAATAAAATTTGGAGCACAGTGCATTGGAAGCTTGGCCTGGAATTCGGTGCAGTGATCCTTGGTTTTGCTTCCTGTGGTTTTAATTAACCACAGTGAACCATGGTCTAGAAATATTACGTGGAAAGCTCCAGAAATAATTCATCAACTTTAAATAACTTTTTACAGTATTTTTATAATAATAATTGATCTGTTATTAGCAGTTAATCTTTTACTGCCCCTAATTTATAAACTAGACTTTACCATAGGTACATACGTTTAAGAAAAGGCACTCTGTGCATATAAGGTTTGGTCTTATCCATGGTTTCAAGTATCCATGGAGCATCTTAGAGCATATCTCCTGTAAATAAGGTGCAGGGGGTGACGATTTCTTTGGGACTTTTCTACAGTCATAAATTTTTAGGCTTTAAAAACCAAGTGCACCTGGCTTTATTTGTAGAAGTCCTACTGAGAGGCTAGCCAGATCTTCCTCTGAGTTCCAGGAAGAAGGGGAGCACACATGAATGGGTTCCTCCCTCAAGGAATGTAGGAACTTAAGGTCTGCCATGGTGACTCTGAGCCACAGCTGCCCACTCCCTGCCCAGAAACTGAGTTTATTTGTGTGAGTTCATTCGATTTAAAAACAGGGATTTAAAAAAATCTCCCCTAATATGCTGCCAAGGTTAAGATGCACATGTCTAATGTAGCATCAGCTGCCAATCAGAATTACCAAAGGAATTTTTAAAAACTTAGAGACTATCTTGGAAAACTAAGGAAAACTGTGTCTTTACAATGTCACATGTATTTCTAATAATCCACCCAGTGGATGGTCACTCCAATCTCTGGTTGTGCAGTTGTGATCTTGAACAATCATCATAGTTTCCACTTATTCATTTTTATAGACAAAGATATTTTTACTGTTTCAAGCTTCATGGCCAAGCATGCTTATACAAGTTGAGCATCCCTAATCTGGAAATCCAAAATTTGAAATGCTGCAAACTCTTGAAACTTTCTAGTGCTAACTTAACACCGTAAGTGGAAAATCCCTTAGCTGACTTCATGTGGTGGGTCTCGGACAAAATGCAGGTGCACTAAAAATATTATATAAGGTGACCTTCAGGCAAGGTATATAAGATACATATGAAACCTAAATGAATATCACTTTTAGACTTGGGTCCCATCCCCAGTCCCCATAACATCATATTATGTATGTGTACATATTCCAACATCAAAACATTTCTGGTCCCAACATTTTGGATGAAGGATCCTCAATCTATAGTCACTTCTAATAAAAATCTTAATGCCGTCTAAAGCCACCAACCACCCAGCACTGTTCCCCATCCTGTTTTCCTTCCACTTTCCTGCCACTTTCTGTCTAGAACTTGATCTCTGCCTGGAGATACCCCCATCTGTGTGGATTATTTCCTTAGATGCCCACACTAGACTTGCCTGCACCCTGGTCTGCGATGGACATCTGGCTGTAACCGCCCTCACATTTGTATTGGGCCACAGAGTGGGCCCATGGGTGCTCCTGGCTGTGTTCAGTTCCTTTCCATGCCTCTAGCCAGCCAGAGAGTTGTTGGCCACAAAGCACAGCCCTGCGAGGTGCTGCATGACTGTGATTCTGGCATTTAGTGTCAGAGAACTTATAAATCCATGATTTAATTCAAACATTATCTTCCACGCTGTCCTTGAGCAAAATTTCAGCTCAGCTGTGAGATAGAGAAAATCCACCCATCTTCAGCATCTCCTTCCAGGCTGTGTAAGCCTCCTGGGCTGGTCCCTGGGGTATCTCCCATTGAGAGCATTGTGTGACGTTATCGGGAGCTGTATATTTCACTGGATGTGGTTGGTACGGGTTTGTTTTATCATCTGCATTGGAAATGTTACCAATTGATTCAGTTCCTGCCTTATGGCTACTCTTCATCGCCCACCCACCATCTATGGCCTAGCCAGAGCCAAATGGAGGCAAACTGTGGATTATGCAAACCATCAAAGGGAGAAAGACCCTGATTTGGGAAACACGTCTTTATGAAAAGATGAGACTGTAACAGACAAGATACCTCAATTTTGAGAGGGTGCTTCTATCTACTTACCATCCAGATGTTTGTCTAATGGAAACCTTCTCTTTCGTGTATTTTAGAGAAAAAAAAATAACCTGTTTTAAGAAATTATCCCCTATAGGAATCAAGCTCCCATTTCCCAGTCCTAAATAAACTCTGTTAAATACCAGGAACACAGTAGCCTGAACTGGCACCCTGCTTATAGCTTGCATCCTGGAATTGGGGGATGCTGGCAGAGGTGAGCCCAAGCACAGAGCCTCGTTTACCTTCTCACGCTTGTGATTGCATTATAAGGAAAAATTATTGATCCTATGTACTCAAGAATGAAGCAAGACTTAAAAAAATCAATCAGGTAAAAATAAATGGTTTCTTAGCAAAAGAATACTAGCAAAACCAAAATGGAAATACTTGGCAGCAAAACATGAAGCCTGAAAATGTTGACAGAATGCTTATGGAATATTCTGACCATTTCCTTCACCTTCCCATAATTACAAAAAGAAAAAGAAATGAACATTTATATAATTCCTACTGAACATGAGAAGCATTTTTAGCCACCCTCTGTGGAATACATGCTCTGTGCTAAGTTACTGTACTAAGTGCTTAATATACATTACCTTAGAGCATCTCCTGACCCTGCAGGGTAGCTGCTGTGATCCCATTTTAACCTGATGGCACTAAGGCTTGGGCTAAGTAGCCTGCTGTGACTCAAGGTCCCCACTCCCCAAATAAAGACACTCCTATCAGATACTCATGGATCACCTCCAGAAGTGAGAGCAAAGGCCAGACCTCACCATGAGGAAAGCCAAATTCTTTGCTACCCCAGCTAGAGAAAAGGAACTGACTGCAGACCTTGTTCCCAACAGTTTGAAACTTTCTCAAGAAAGACCAACAGACTAGTGGAATATCGGCGTAAAAACTCAAGTGATGGGGCAGTATTAAAAATGGCGCTCTGGCTGTAGGCCTGGGGAAATGGGGCAGACTGCTGGCATACACAGGGACCAGACTGGGTGCTGGTCTGAGAGGGATGATTAGGGGACATTGAAGCATCCAAGTGACAATTCCTGACAGTCAGTTGGGCCTTGTGACTGAAGTCCTGGAAAGAATTGGGATTTTTTTGTGCTAGACATGCTCTCTGGTAGATGACCTCTTGTTCCACCCCAGCGATCTCTTGAAAATGTGTTATTGTCCTTCACGTGTTACCAGTGAGGAACCTGAGGCCCAGAGAGGTGAACTGCTGCCGTGTTCTGCAGCCCAGGGTCGTGTGTTGGAGGTTTGTTGCCTGGGTCGTGCTGTTGGGAAATGATGTGGGCCTTTAAGAGGTGGAGCCTAGTGGGAGGACCTTAGGTCCTGGAGGGCCCTGCCCTCAGGAGTGCTGCTCTCCAGGGGTGAGGTGTTACAAAAGTCTGAGCTGACCTCTGGATCCCTCCAGCTTCCTGCTTGGGTCGGAATCCCTTCTTTCCATAGGCATTCCCACCAAGGTGGCACTACTGCCATGAGGCTCACACCCGACCAATGGGGCTGCCTAATTATCTTGAACTTCCAGCCTCCGAAGCCATGAGCGAAATGAAGCTCCTTCTTCAACAGTAGTCTGCCCTGGGTCTTTTGTCGTAGTAACACAACACTAGGGCATGTGTCTTCCACGGCCACAGTGCTTAGAAATAAAGTTGACCTCCTTGTGAACAGGCACTAACATACTTGTTTGCTTTTCCATTTATCTATTAAACGTTTTATTGACTATTTAGGTCATAGCCATTTGATGTTTACAGCAGCATTATTTGGTATCTTTCATTTGTTATTAGAGCCATATATAAAACGGCTGGCCATCTTTAGTGTTTTTTAGGGTGGTGTAGAGATTTGAGTTAGGTCATTGGTGTTCAGTTTCCTCTAAAGAGGAAAGGGATTGATTTAATTTGTAATGAGTGTGTCTAAGCAGTATACAGTGTCCTCTTGTGTTAAATAAGTTCAAAAGTCTCTATTTATACCATATGAATAAACAACAAATGAAACAAACAAATTTTAAAACATAAGCACATTTAAATTTTATCTTTGAATATAGATGTAATTGACCATTTGTTCTGCAGAGAAAACTTTAGTCCAGTTTAGGGGGAAAAAAAAATGCCAGTGTACTCACATGGAGGATCTTCTAGAAGACAATTGGAAGAAGAGAGTAAACTTTCTGAACTGCCCAGACTTGAGAGGACTCATTAAGGGAGTGAGGCAGGGAACCTTCTAAGTAGAGAGAGTCTCATCCAGTCTTTCTCTCTTTTTTTTTTTTTTTTAATGTTCAGAATTGTGTGATCATCACCACAATCCAATATTAGAACATTTAATATTTTTTTTGAGAGAGAGAGAGAATTCTTTTTAATATTTATTTTTTAGTTTTCGGCAGACACAACATCTTTGTTTGTATGTGGTGCTGAGGATTGAACCCGGGCCGCACGCATGCCAGGTGAGCGCGCTACCGCTTGAGCCACATCCCCAGCCCTTATCTAGTATCTTTGCTGGAGCTGACTGGTGCGAGGGATGTGGGAACTTACTACAAGCCTATTGGGTTAGTGCAGGTGTTATTCCCACTTTAGAGACCAGGAAACTGAGGCACAGAGTCATTAACTTGCATGGGGGTATGTAAAGGCACCAGGATTCCAACTCATGCAGCTTAGACCCTGCCCTCTGCCCTCTGCCCTCATCATGACAGTAATGGGGAAACCAGTAGTTAGATGATAGAAGCAGCCTTGGTTTCCATGCCACTGCCTATGAGCTGGACACTGTCCCACACAATTCCCATAACCCTCCTGCCCTCCCCCCCAGGAGCTGGGACTTCCTGTGATCTCTGTTTTCTTGGAGAGGAAATCAAAGCTTTGAAAGTTGAATGTCTTTTCGTAAAGTCCTCAATTACCAGATGCCGGAAGCCAAAGCCCCCCTGCCCCAGAGCCTGCATGACCCCAGAGTCAGCCACATTCTGGATGTGCTGTGCGGCAGCAGGCTCTGGAGCACCAAGTGCATTTAAGTGTCTTAAATGCAGAGATGAGGTAGAGCTGGTGTTTGACTGGCTTATTAGAACTTCCCTTTCATTGTGTGGCCAAGAAGTATCTCATAGTGGGGGATTGCCGCCTTCCCAGAACCTAAATTTAAATGTAAAGAATATAAATCAGCCTGCCATCTCCTGCTGGATGCAGTTGATCAGAAGGTGTGCCTGGTTCAGACTGTTACTATTCATCCAGGGAGAGTGTAGATTTGTTGTTGTAGAGTGAATACCTGCTTAAGCCTGAGGCTCAGGCAGGGTGAAGAGGAGCAGCCTGGCAGGCAGGGTACAGGGTTGCTGGCAGCTCATTCAATGCCCTTCCTGTTCCGCCAGCTTCGTGCTGGGCAGCATGTGAGCCCTGGGGGAGGCCGTGGTCATGACTTGGCTTTCCAGCTGAAAGCAGCTGCAGGTGGGGCAGTATCCCATTGCCCATTTTAGGGGTGACTGGAAACCATCGGGCATCCTGGGCTCCACTGCGTAGCCTTGCTTCCAAATAAATGGAGGTAGAAAGTGGGTTCTGCGTTCACAGGCTTTTCAAAATGAACCATTCATCTTCTGAGGGTCAGAACTCAGCCATCCATTCATGGAGCATGAGTCACACCCCTACTTTTAAAACAAACATTTATTTCAGAGAGAATTCTTACCCTGGTTGACTTTTATGGCTGGTCTCCCTGTCCTTTCTGGACTCAGCTTAGGTTGATTTCAATAAAACTTTTGTCTTTGTAAATATATACTCCTTCCAGTAAATCCAAAGGTTAAAAAGCATTTTCTTGAGATGGAGGGCAAGAGTGTTGGATGGCTGGAAGTAAATTTTCAGAGACCTTCCCTTGTAGCCCACATCTTCAGGGCCACCTCACACGGTGCACTTGAACTTCCTGATACAGGAAGTCTGGGGGTTAATAATGTCCCGTGCAAGCGCGTTAGAAATGGCATCTCCACGTGCAGATTCTTTGCCAATGCACAGTATTTTGTGTCCTTCTGTGGCGAGTTCAGTGTTTGATCAGCATCTGTCCTCACGTTCACCATCTAGAAAACAATCCCCAAAACCTTTGCTTTTCGAGTCCAGCTTCTGAGGAAGACAAAGTATGATGGATACAGGATAAGAACACCGTGCCCAGAAAGAAGGGACAGCACCCCTGGAGTCCCAGGGAAATGTGACATTCAGTCGAGACCTCTAGTCAGGGAGTTGACAGTATAATGAGGACACATGAAAACAGGGACAGAGTGGCTTCCACAGCCTTGTTGTGAGTTTAGGAGGAAGTGCCATCAGGGCACCTGGCCCAGGCAGAGGCATGGAGTAGGTGGCCAGTACTCGCCCAGCTGGGAACTGAGAGTGTAGCAGAGGCCACAGTTACAAGAAGATAAAGAAGAGCGCCAGGAAGGGCATGGGGTGTGGGGCCAGCGGGGAAAACCTCAGGTAAATGACATCCTGAGGGAGACCTGGGAGTCGGGATAGACAGAACAGGCTTCTAAGGGAGGTCCCCAGGGCCGCAGCAGGAGCAGCCTCAGGAATCTGCAGATGACTGATGCATGCACAGGTTTAAGTCCAGACTAATTCTGGAAGGTCTTTCAGGGATCTGGAGAGTTCCATGGGGAACTGAGCGGGAACGAGGTCCTGTGAAATTAAAAAAAAAAAAAAAAAAAAGGCAATTTGTTTTCAAACTTTTTTTAATCACAACATGGAATTTAATCTTTGTGATAAAACATACATCCTTAAAATTTATCATTTTAACCACTTTTAAGTATACAGTTCAGTGACATTCGTACAATGTGATATTTTGTCATTGGTGTGGCAAAATCGCTAACCATCCCTCTCCAAAACTCAGCCCGCATGCCAAGCTGAGCCTGTGTACCCATTAACTTCCAGAGCCTCCTCCCCAGCCCCTGCTACTTCTGCTCTACTCTCTGAATTTGACTGGCCCAGGCACCTCATCCAAGTGGAATCCGATGGTGATGTGCTTGGTGTCTTCCATCTTGGACTCCTCGGCATAATGTTTCAATGTCCATCTATGTTGCAGCCTGTAGCAGAATTTCCAACCTTTGCAAGGAAAGGGAACTGAATTGCAGTGGATGATTGCACCACACTTGGCTTATCTCCTCCTGTCTTGATGGACACATGGGTGGTTTTGCCTTTCATCTGTCCTGAATGATGCTGCTGCACAGTGCTGTGTAGTGTCATTTGAGTCCCCACTGTCAATCCTTCAGTGTATTACCTAGAAGTGGAATGGCTGGGTCACACAGTAATTCCATGCCAAACGGTTTTCCACAGTGGTGACATCCTGAATCCTCAGCCGTGCACGAGGGTTCCAATGTCTTCACATCCTCACTGACGCTTGCTCTTTTCCATTTCTGCCTTTGGAACACAGTGGCCACCCCACGATGGGTGTGAAGTTGGTGTCTCGGGGCCGACATGTAATTCATTTTTAAAGCGCAGTTCAAGGCAGTGGTGAAAACACTATTTTTGTGTTGACAGGGGTGAGGGAAAGGATCGGAGGCTGGATTTTAAATCTCGGAGGCTGCTGCTCAGGAGTGAGCGAGCTGAAAGGGCAGTTCAAGATGGTCCACCCCAGCAGCCGGGATTCTCACCTCTGACTGCACATCAGAATCCCCCGGTGAATTTTTTTCTCCACCCGTGGAGGTCCCCACCTCCAGGGATTCTGACTCAGCTGGTCTGAGTGGGCTTGACAGGCAGCCGGCCTGGATTCCTCATTCTGCAGGTGAGGAACATGTGGCCCTAATGCTAAGGCTCCAGAGCTTCTTGTCTCGGCCCAGAACTGTGCCCTTTATTTATCGAAACCAGGAATTTCCCAGGTACATACTCGTCTTCCTCTGGGTTCCGGGGAAAGGATGTCCTCAGAGGTTGGGAGAGCCAAGCGGGTTGGAGCCGTGTCCTCCATTGGACCCTCTGGGGGATTCAGTGTCCAGTAACCACAGCAGATTTCCAGTGTAGTTGGTCCTGAAGCTCAGTGGACTCCACTGTAAAGGTGGTGGCAAGTTCCCGGGTGGGTTGCCCTGGTGCTTCAATGCTTTGAGTGCTGTACCCAGAAAACTGATCTGCCCAGCACTTCTTACACACTCAGCACTTGGCACAGAGCGGCTTCTCTGGGGCTTGGCCGCAGCCTCGTTGCCCTGTGTGACGTGAACTCCTGACCCTTTCTGTTCCACTCTTGTACCTGTTCATTGGCCACTGTGGGGGGGATGCACAGATGTAGAGAAATCCTTGGTTCATGCTGCATTCTTATCCCAGAACCTCATGGACCTTGTTTATTCTGTTTATTGTATCGTCTGACATATTTGTAAGTTTATGATCAGCATCAGTTATAAGGAGGAGTTCACGGGAAAACTACAAAGTTAGGACAGTTCCACAAGACCATTCTCATTTCTGACAACATCGCAAGTTCGGGGTATTCCCCAAACCACCCTCGAGCTCTGCAGGAACTCAGGGATGGAATTGTGGACAGCATTGCCCCCTCCCGCCATGAAGTGTAGCAGTGTGCCCAGAACATAGCCAACGGGGTGCCCACCCGTGCCTCTGAGTCCAGCATTTTTATTGAAGCTTGAGTGCCCTCTGTCCTCATGACTGACCTTTAGGCCCTAGCCCCTCCCTGATGTCAGGAAAATTCCATTAATCCTTAGTTCCTCAGAAGTTGGAACTGATGCTTTGGTGACGCAAACCCCCATCATTAGCGGTCCAGTGACCGAAGCTCCCTGGCAAAGAAACCTGTGTCTGTGAGTCAAGAGACCTAGCAATCACTTCCCTGTAGCAGAGGACAGAGGCCAGACCTCTGTTTGGGTCAGGGTAAATTCTCCCCTAATACATTTGCAATCCCAGTGCACAAGCCAAGCAACCGAAACCCAGGGTTTTGTTGGAGAGGAGCCAAGATTTTTATTTTATTTCTGCCATTCATTAACCATGTAATATTTGGCAAGTGATTTACACTCTGAGCCTCGGCATTCTTGCCTTACAGTAAGATGGGCATGCCCTGGCCATTGTATGTAAAGCGTTGCTACAGTTAAAATGAACATGGGTGACTCGTCCTGCCTGCAGGCCATGAGAAGGCTGGCCACAGTAGGTCTTGTGGCCTTTGCAATGAAGAAGATGGCTAAGCTATTTAATGTCACGGTGTCTTAATCCATTCTGTGCTGCTATAACAAAATAGAGACTGGGTAACTTAAAAACAATAGAAGTCCATTTGGCTCACGGTTCTGGAGGCCGGGAAGTTCGAGATGGAGGGGCTGTGGGAGCTAAAGGGACTTCTTGTCATGCCACCTCCGTAGTCAGAGGTGGAATGGCCAGACAGCATGCTCCTGCAGGAGAGAGGAATGGGGCCAGCCCACCTCTGGATAGCAGCATGAATCCACTCATGCGGGGGAGCCCCATGGCCTAGCCACCTCCTGAAGGTGCTGCTTCTCAACACCTTCACATGGGGGTTACATTTCCAGCACTTGAACTTTGGGACACACATTCAAATCATAGCAGCCAGAGACCACGAAACCACAGTGGACGGGAAGCCAAGGGACAAGGGCCCTGGAGGAGTGGCTTCAGAGACAGTGAATCCTTCCAACGACTCGCTGGATGCCTCCATTCCAGAAGGCAGTTTCTGACCTGGGGGAGATTGTCAGGACCTCTGTTGGTAAACTTGCTGCACCTAGTGTCTCAGGAACGCCGTTCCCCAGTGACCAGCAGAAGGTCCTTGAGCTGGTGCAGGTGGTTGGCTTTGGGGGGTGTGGAAAGCCTGGAGGCGTGTGAGCCGTGGGCTGGAAGCCTTCCCTGTGGACGCGGAGAGGAGAGTCCGCACCTCCCCGCTGGGCCTTTTGAGAATTGCTCATCTAAACAGTATTTGTAGAAAAGTAGGCAGAGGGGAACACGGAGCCTGGCCCTTAACCCTTTCCAAGATAAGCCGAGTTAGAGCTGAGCCGCTGGCTTCTCTGTGTATTTTCTTTGAGGAATTGCTGTCGTACTTTACGGTATGAAAGGGGACCTGTGTGGGGCACTGTCACAAATACAGTCTGTAAGGCAAAGAAAGAAAGAAAATAGTTTCTCAAACATCCACTGTTCTCTTTTGCATAAATCACAGAGATTTGAGAAAATGGGTGGTTTGAAGGTGGTGTGTTGATGTCGTCATGGAACTAGGAGGGAGGGGCAGCAGAGAAGTGTGGGTGATGGCCAGGAAGCCAGGAGGTGGACTGGTGGAATGTAATGACGTTGGCCACCGTTTATGGAGTGTGCACAGTATTTCTGGATGTTGTATGTGTTAATTCTTCCCCGTTTAATAGGCAGGGATGTGAATTCCAAGATTCTGCATTGTTGAACTACTCGCCCCCTTAAACTGGGGCACATGTAATGTTGAGTAAAATAAAAAGTACATTAAAAGGGAAAAGAAAAACAATTACATATGCAGATCGCAGTAAAGCCTGGATTTGAACCTGCCCTCTCCCTAACACCATAGCCTACCCTTGTTTGCTTTTTGTGGTGTCAGGGCATCGTGCATATGAGGCAAGCACCTACCACTGAGCTACATCCCCAGCCCAGAGAAGTTCATAGCCTGCCCTTTGAGCAACTCTGCAGGTTTGTTCTCTTCTGTTCTCTCCCACCACCATTTATTTATTTGTTTGTTTGTTTGTTTATATATTTTAAGCTGCTTAGGACCTTGCTAAATTGCTGAGGCTGACCTTGAACTTGTGATCCTCCCGTCATAGCCTCCAGAGCTGCTGGGATGACAGTTGTGCGACACCACACCAGATGGTAGTGATAATATTATATTTTACGTTGATATTCTAACTGTACCACTGGCTACGAAGGAATGGCTTTATAAATTCTGCAATGAATCTGTCACTATAGGGATAAGGACTTTATATCAAAAGTGCCAGGTCCTCATCCTCCCAACCCTGATTCCAGCTATGCCACTGTGGCCAGTTCTCATGTTGTCACAGTAGGCTGAGGGCTGAGGCCACCAAGACGGCCACCTTCCCTGTCCTTAGACAGTTTACTCTGGACCAGGGTGAGAATCTCAAAGTGCAGGAGTGGTGGGCCCCTCCCTCTCCACGGACCTGTTCCCAGTCTTCATCCCGAGTGGTGCAGGAGCCGTCATGCCCACAGGAAGCTCTTCTGCAGGAGCGTGACTCGAGAGCAGAGAGGTATTTGCTCATGTGCTGAGCCGGCAAAGGTCTTGACGGACGGGCATTTCCAGCTTTTCTTACAACCTCCAACTCCACCTCTGCTCGACAATGCACTTGGGACCAGTCTGGATCCAGATAGTTATTTTTCTATCTTGAGCCTTTCCAGGAATTCCACCGTGGGCAGGCCGCCAGAGGACACTGGCGACGCAGATGCTGCAGCCACGTCTCCCTGTGAGCTAGGATCACACAGCCCCTGGGCCTCGCCCTCCTCCCTGCTGGCCCAAGCCGAGCCTCCTACATTCATACAGGAGTGCCGTGAAGCCACGCCCTGGACTCTGCCCACAGGACAGCTGTCCCCCTGTGCCGAAGGTGGCAAAACCCACTACGAACACCCCAGTGCCATCCTCTTGTGCACTGGGAACAGTAATGGCAGAAGGTCAGGAAAGTTTGCCCCAGGCTTGATAAAGGCCACCTCCCATTAGAGGTAGCAGCAGACCACAGAGCCCCAGGTAGGGATGGGGGAGGAGGCCGTCCAGCCTCCCCAGCAGAGGGGTCCAGTGGACACACACAGCCGCAGCCAGTGTCCCGAGGAATCCCCTCCAGCCTCTTCCTCAAGGCCTTGACCAGAGGGACAGCTCTGCCCCAGAGGCAGAGGGACCCTGAGCCAGTGTGCGTCCAAATAGGACTGTTACTTGGGAAGGATTTAAAATTTTTGATCATTGCATTGAATTTCATTGCCAAAAAATTCTACAAATATACAGGCCAAAAAAAAACTCTTCACCGTGCCCACAATGTCTGCAGTGAGGGCTCTTCTGCTTTGCCCTGACCCACTGAATTCCCAGCTGACGCTGGTAGCACTGGCCCAGCTAGACCTTCCCTGCACTGTGAGGTCCCCGTGGTGGGCACCACTGCCACCACTGTGGGGAGCCTGGGCGGGTGCAGACTTGAACTTTCTGTCACTCTGGAGCAGGGGAGCCTGTTTAGAAGGAGCTTGGCTCTCACAGTTCTCAGCTCCCCACTGAGCAGGAGGCACCCCCTCCAGGCCCCTGCACAGCTGAGACTTGGATTGCAATTTGGTGAAGTGGCATGGAGCTTGGTGGCTGGGCCTGGGGTCCCCAATTTGCTTGCCTGGGAAATTCAAAGAGCCAGTTCTCTCTTCCTGAGTCCCCCCCCCCCCCGCCCCCAGCCTGTGTGATTCTCAGTCAGTCTCTATATGCCACGGTTCCTTTGGACATTTTTCTCCCACTTATGCATTCCATTCCTTTTCTAACCCACCCCCCAAAATTATTTGCCACTAAGCTGTCCTCACCATAGTGCACCTCCACATACTAGTAGTCCCTGCATCAGGATTGTGGAGGGCTTGAAAATGGCCCATGCTAGTTTTACCTCTGATTCCGTCCTTGAACAAGCCTCAGTGTCCCCAACTAGAGGAGTAAGTGGCATGTTGAGGGTTACAGCATATAGTAGTTTATCAGTTAATAGAAGCCATTTGTATTAGTTTCTTCAAGCTGCTACAGAGGGTTAAGATAACAGAAGTTTATTCTCTTGTTTTCTCTTATGCTTCTGGAAGTCCAAGGTGGTGACAAGGCTGTGTTCCCTCCAAGAGCTCCAGGGGAAATGCCTTCCTTGCCTCTTGCAGTCTGATGGCTCTGGATGTCCTTAGCTTGGGACAGGACTGCGTAATTCCAGTCCCTGCCTCTGTCTTCACAAGGACATTTCTTATGCATGACTCAGATCTTTCTCTGCCCTTCTAAGGAGGCTTGTGGTTGAATTTAGGACCCATCTGGATAATCCAGAATGATGTCATCTCAAGATCCTTAGTTACATCTGCAAAGACCCTTCTAAAGACACCCTTTTAAAGTCACCAGGTGGCCATGACTTTGGTGGGGGAGGGGTCTCAATCAATCTGCTACTGTTAATGATGAAATGAAGATATATTCAGTATTTCTCTCTTCTTTATGTCCCTGGGCACTTGGGTGGCCATTCTCCAGCATGGATTCCAAGGTGCATGTCCTTTCTTGCTTTTTCTCTTCTCACTTTCGGTGATTTTGGATGAACAGGACCTCGGGGGTACAGTCGGGGTGGAAAACCAAGCAGCGTGCTGTGGGGAGGCTTGCAGACAGCCTGCTGTGCCAGCTCATGCAGCCTCCTATCCACACCTCCGCTGGCCCCAAGTGTACCTGGATGGGACCTTTCTCCCTTTCAGTGTCCCTCCTGGACCTGGGCTTGCCCCGGGAGGCTCCAGGTCAGACACAGAAGATAAAACCAATAAGCGATTTCCATTGAGGACACAGAAGAAAATGTGAAAGTAGGCCATTCTCCCAAGAAAGCCATCTGGAGACAGGATGGAATCTATGGAGTCTCAAAATATTCGTAATGGGGAAAAAAATGTAGAATAAATCGTTCAAACACCCAACCAGGGCAGGGTCCCCCCATTCCTCCCGACAGTCTATACCCATCCTCTGCATGGCACAGGGACGTGCCTCACTGGGCAGCCTGCCCGTTTTTAACAGCTCTGACTCTTTCTAATGGTGCCACGCTCTCTGTACTTAGACTCCCTGCAGTCTCAGCTGTCAGCAGGCTGCTTTGCCTCCAGACCCGTTGCCAACCTGCCATTCCACCCTGGACACACCCCATTGTCCAGTGTCCATGGCCAGCAGTTCATTAGTGAGGATGTGACCAGAGCCATCATTGATCACAGCGTTGCAGTGTTTATTCATTAGTTCTGAACATTATGTGCTTTATGCTTTTTTTTTTTTTTTTGAGACAAGGGATTGAACTCAGGGGCACTCGACCACTGAGCCACCTCCTCAGCTCTATTTTGTATTTGATTTGATTTCCTGCCTCAACCTCCCCAGCTTCTGGGATTACAGGCATGCACCTCTGCATCCTGCACATTGTGTTTTTTAAATGAAACTTATAATTACTTCAGCCATTTAAGAATCCTGCCTAAGTGCTAGTTGATATTGAGTGTATTGTGGAATAGAAAATTCCTGAGATTTTTCATTTGAACCATCCCTAAACCAGATCGCTCCACCCCTACTACCAGACTAATTGCGCTATTGAAACCAAGAGTAAGCACTTGTATGTATTCTCATTAATCTTAATTTTCTTGGTTCTGTGCCATTGCTTCCAGCTTCTGAGGATATATTTGAATATTAACCGCAACACATTAAGCATGCCTTCCAGCCTTCTGTTACCTCTAAATATGATAACCAAAACACTAATAAAATGTTGAATAGAACACAACTAAAAATAGAGTTGTAGCCTGCCATTTGCTTCACGCTGACATAAAACAATTAAGGTCCACTGTACCTCCTAGAAACCCAGCATTTGATGGAGGAATGTGTGATCCACTTCCTTTGGGGCATGCTCTGCCAGTCAACCATAAGGTGTCTAATTATGGCTGTCATCTAGCCCACCTTTGTCCACCCTGGATACTCCAAGGATGCCAGGGTTGGGCTTATTTTCAATGATTAATCAAAATGAGGTGCCTTCTGCCAGGGTGCTACACACATCTTCCTCTCTGGTGAGATGCTGAAACTGGAAGGGGATTGGTGAATCAGGACTTCAAGAGCCCTTGCCCTGTCCTGGTGACCTCTGGCATCATGTCCAGGTGTTCTGCCTCTCAAGGTCATACACATTTTCCAGTACAAGTATCCCTTACCCAAAATGCTTGGGACCAAAAGTTTTCCAGGTTCTGGATTTTTTTTTTTTTGGAATGTTTGCACACATATAATGAAATACCCAAGTCTAAACATGAAATGTGTTTCACCTACACCTTACACACATCTCCTGAAGGTCATTTTATATGACATTTTTAGTGGCACCTGCACTCTGACTGCAACCTGTCACCTGAGGTCAGGGGTGGAATTCTCTGCAGATGGCGTCCTGACAGCCCTCTGAAAGCTGCAGACTTTGAAGCATTTCAGAGTCCAGATTTCCAGATCAGGAAGGCACGAGGGCATCTGCTTTTCCTCCTAATTGTGCAGGGACAGACCTGCAAGCAGCCATGGGTTCACTTCCACTGAGAAACCCAGGGTTGTGTTCGTAGGCAGGACCACTCTGTGGATCCCGCAGCCTTGGAGTGCCTCGTTGGGGCTTTATGCATCAAATCCTGGGGGTTCCTCTCTTCTGAGCCGTTGTTTACCAGGCTGGGAGTCAGTGCGCACAGGGCCTCACTTCCGTAGCACAGTAGTTTCTCATTTTCCTTTCCCTTCTCCGTCTGGATCCGTGATAGAAGCGAAAACATCTTTGAATCGGGATGATGGCAAAGATGTAAGTAGGGGCTTTCCTTGTTAAACAATTCCATTTTTCTTCCTGGAGTTGATTGAGTCCATAAAATGCATCATGGTCTTTGAAAAACACGTCTCTCTCTAGTTTTTTAAGGAACCAGGAGAAAAGGGGCAGTTATTAGGTAGACTTGTGTTGGGTTTGATGATCCCAAGGTCAAGAGCCTGGGAGGCTCCGTCAGCCCCAGGGTACGCATGGCACCTAGTGTGGCTACCTGTGCCTGCTCCTTTGGAAAGGGGACAGCCGTGTTTAATTTGCTTATCAATTTTCAATTAGAAAATGTATGGCGCATGCCTGTCATCCCAGTGGCTTGGAAAGCTGGGGCAGGAGGATCGAGAGTTCAAAGCCAGCCTCAGCAAAAGTGAGGCCCTAAGCAACTCAGTGAGACCCTGTCTCTAAATAAAATACAAAATAGGACTGGGGATGTGGCTCAGTGGTCAAGTGCTCCTGAGTTCAGTATCAAAAAAAAAAAAAAAGAAGAAGTAGAAAATGTACTCTTGAGTTTCTTTTTACTGTCCCTCTGAATCTCCTGGAAATCTTGTTAACGTGCAGGTCCTGGTTGGGGCCATAATTTTTGCCTTTCTAAAGAGCTCCAGGATGCTGGTGTTGCTGATCTGAGGATAAGACTTTGACTAACAAGGCAAATTACCACCGAGCTAAATTTAAAAAGTACTTACTGATAATGAAAAAAAGCACCGGGCTAAATTTAAAAATACTGATAATGAAATAAATATAAATGTAGAAGCTACATTTAAAAATCCACAAGTGCTTGAGATGAATGTATTCAGAACACTGATTGCCAGGCAAACCATAGGTAGTAAGCTCTAAATAAATTGGTCTTGGTTCATCTATTAATTTCCCTTCTGCTTTCCCTTTTCTGATGGTGTTTAAGCAGTGTGATTCGCATGTGGTTTGGTAACTTAGTGTCCATAGCGCTGGCCATGTTTCAAAGAAATCTTCCTGTTGTTGGCAGGTGCACTCAGAGATTAGCTCCAGGACCCTTGAGAGTTCAGGACTCAGAGGCATTTTGTCTGCAACTAGAAAGAGACCCTAAAGTGAACATCCCATTCTCCTTTTTTCTTTCTCTTTCCTCTCCCTCTCCCCCATCCCCCACTACTCTACTTTTTCACATTCATAAATTACCTCTTCTTTCATCCCAATACAGTAATGCTGTGCTGGTGTACTATGGCGCCCTCTGGTGGTTCGTTGGAAATATAGCAAGATCCAGTTCCTACCTTCAGGTTTCCCAGAGTGCGCAGAGAAGTGACACGTAACCTAGAATTAGAGAGCTCTTGCTCCTCAATGCTGCACTGGCCAACAGTTCTAAACTTAGGAGAAGGCCAGGTGCGGTGGTGCACACTTGTAGTCCCAGCTACTTGGGAGGCTGAGACAGGAAGATCACTTGAGCCCAGGAGTTTCAGACCAGACCAGTGAGACCCTATATCTTTTTTTGAAAAACACTTTAGATTAATAAATTTAGGAGGAGATGAGTTGAGATTTATATAGTTCAACCTGGGTCACTCTAACTTCTTTTTAAATATATCCTTGACTTATCACTGGCAATCTCTAGAAAAGATACTGTTTATTAATGGATAATGTTTAAGAAGAAGAAATCTGAATTTGTGTGTCAAAGCTGATATGTCTTCATGGTCCATTGGCAGAAGTCCACCCAGTTAGCATTTAGGACCCATGAAACCAGCCTCTCAAATGAATAAATAAATAAAATCCTGTGCTTCTGAGAATCAAGTCAGCATTCTTTCCCCAATTTATGAAATCTAGGTTCTTAAAAGTACTTTTCAAGGGGTTTTCTAGTTTGGTTTGTTGTGCATTCCTTGTACTGACATTTTACATTTCCATTGCTAATGGGCCCCTTCCTGAATGTGTTTGACATTTTACTTGGCTCTGAAAGGACTTTTATGCTGCTGTTTTTTCTTCCCTAGAGCTGCCTTGAGCTAATTAACCTATTCCCTTACTGGCTGGGCCTACTGTATGCAAATGTTCTCATTTCAGATTCTGACATATCACTCTTGCATGAACGTTTCTAATGAAATCCTGTGGGGGTTTTATTGGATCTGTTCTCCTGTGGAACCAGCAGGGGGCGCCCAGAACAGTTCTCTGAGTACTCAGAAATGAGTATTCCTTGCTAATAGACATGAGAATGGGGGGAGGGGGGGCTTATCCAGTTCCCTTTCTTAAGAGTGGCTCTTTGAGTCACTATTAAAAGGTTATTATCAATACTTTTCAAGGGGGCAACTTTCTTGATACTTTCAGAGTTTAATTTTATTCTGTCCTCGTAATTGATTTGTAAGTACTGGGTATAGATTACATGCTATGCTCTTTCTAAGAGAGGTTGTACGTAATGAAGTTATTTAGGATCTGCAGCTTGGGAGGGTAAACTCCTAGGATGCCAAGATGGTTCTTCACTTCCTGAGCATTAATATTTCAAGTCTTTTTAGTTTTTGTTGCGTAGTCTTTAAGTGCCTCTCTTGTCGTGTGAAATACCCTTTGATGTTGTGACATCAAGTTCCTAAAATTCCTCCTCCTTCTATTGCTCAAAGTCATCAAGGAGAGGAGCTTTCTGTCATGTCATTTGTCATTTTATCTTGGTGTCTGTTGCTATCGAAGCACAATCAGCAAGAGTCATTAAACTATTGCCCCCCCAGAATTGCAAGTTAGGATGGAGGATTGAACACCAGACAGGAGAGATTGGGGATTCAGGTGGTTTATGGAGGGGCTAAAAGAGTGCTGCCTGCCGTCAGTAGGGATCTCACTGTTGCTTCAGCCTGGCTAAGGTTGAAAGCTAAAGGCCATGGCCTTGTTGCATTTTTTAAAAATCTGATCATAGGAAAGAAGGTCTGGAGAACCCAAAGGCGTGCGATTCTCAAAGTCCAGCCCCATAGCTCTTGGGACGGCAGCACAGGCTGTTGCTTACCTCTACAACCCCCCATGAGGGAACTTGCACCTTCTCCTTGTCAGTGTGTTCATCTTGGTTCCAAAGATGCACCAGGCCAAGTGGGCACTGGTTTATACACACAGTAGTGGCAACTGGAGTCCAGTGTTACCAAGAGACTGAGATATGTGTCAATAAGACCAGACTCCAAGGCCACTGTTTATATGGCCAGGTTCGAACACAGGAGTCAGATTTGTTGGAAAGACATCTCATTTCTAGTGTTACTAGTGAGTTGCCCTTTCCAAGGAGAAAGGGAGGGGGTGGCATGAGGAGAAAATTCAAAGACGGCACAAAAGGGGAGAGAGCTCGGAGGATGAAGCGAGTACGTAGCCCTCATTAAGAAAACTTTCAATGCCTCAGCCCTATTATTGTATTTGGTTTTTTTTGAAACTCTAATCAAATGCATTTTTTTTTTTTTTTTTTGCCTGCCTCACAGATTTCTTTTGGCTTTCTGTTTCCATGAGTGGCTGCACAGGGAATTCTTTTCAAAGTTATAGAGAACAGAACTATTTGGGGCTGCTTCTGCTGAGCCAGTGGGTGTGTATGTTAGGGATGGCATAGATCCTGTCTGGACCTAGAGCCAGGTGAATTCTTGAGAGTACTGGTGCTGGCGGGTGAGAATTCAGAAATAACCAGGAAAGACTACTCAGCACTTGAACCTGCTCTTCCCGGAACCTGGCTGCCGGGGATCAGGGGCCAGCTGGCCACCTGGTGGGTCCTTCCTGTGGGCTTCATTTGGCTGTATCACCCAGGGAAAGAAATGCATGGTCTGCCTGCCCTTGAAGAAAAGGGAGGAGAAGGGGGAATTGAAAATGAGTTAGGGGAGTTGTTAACTCCATAAAGAGTGTGTGCTTTTAAGTTTCTACCAGCTCAGTATGTTAACAGGCCTCATCTAGAACGTTCTGACCCACGTGGCTTGTGTCTTACCTGCTGCAAGCCTGTGATCAGGTTTTTGGAATTCATGTGGAGTCCAGGGGCTTAGTCTTAATCTTGCTGGGACGTTTCTTTCCCAAGGCTGATATTTTTGCTTCCTTCCCCTCCCTCCCTTCCCCCCTCTCTCTCTCTCTCTCTCTCTCTCTCTCTCTCTCTCTCTCTCTCTCTCTCTCTCTCCTTTTTCCCCCTGGCTGCCCTCTTCCTCTTCTCAGAATCCGGAACCGCTGTTGGCCGAGTGTACCCACGGGGAGATGATTCCTCATGAAGAGCCTGGATCCCCTACAGAAATCAAATGTGACTTTCCGTTTATCAGACTAAAATCAGAGCCAGCCAGACAGTGAAACGGTCACCGTGGAGGGGGGACGGCGAAAAATGAAATCCAACCAAGAGCGGAGCAACGAATGCCTGCCTCCCAAGAAGCGCGAGATCCCCGCCACCAGCCGGCCCTCCGAGGACAAGGCCACCACCGCCCTGCCCAGCGACAACCACCGGGCAGAGGGCGTGGCATGGCTCCCCAGCAACTCTGGTGGCCGAGGCCATGGGGGCGGGAGGCACGGGCCCACAGGGACTTCTGTGGAGCTTGGTTTACAACAGGGAATAGGTTTACACAAAGCATTGTCCACCGGGCTGGACTACTCCCCACCCAGCGCTCCCAGGTCGGTCCCCGCAGCCACCACGCTGCCCACGGCGTACCCTCCCCCGCAGTCAGGGACTCCCGTGTCTCCCGTTCAGTACGCCCACCTTCCGCACACCTTCCAGTTCATCGGCTCCTCCCAGTACAGCGGGCCCTATGCCGGCTTCATCCCTTCGCAGCTGATCTCCCCATCGGCCAACCCTGTCACCAGTGCAGTGGCCTCCGCCGCGGGGGCCACCACTCCATCCCAGCGCTCCCAACTGGAGGCCTATTCCACCCTGCTGGCCAGCATGGGCAGCCTGAGCCAGGCACCGGGACACAAGGTTGAGCCGCCGCCTCCGCAGCACCTCGGCCGGGCTCCGGGGCTGGTCACCCCGGGGTCCCCCCCACCCACCCAGCAGAACCAGTACGTCCACATTTCCAGCTCTCCGCAGAGCAGCGGGCGCGCGGCCTCTCCTTCGGCCATCCCCGTCCACCTCCACCCGCATCAGACGATGATCCCGCACACGCTCACCCTGGGGCCCCCCTCGCAGGTGGTCGTGCAGTACACCGACTCCGGCGGCCACTTCGTCCCCCGGGAGTCCACCAAGAAAGCCGAGAGCAGCCGGCTGCAGCAGGCCATGCAGGCCAAGGAGGTCCTGAACGGGGAGATGGAGAAGAGTCGGCGGTACGGGGCTCCGTCTTCGGCCGAGCTGGGCCTGGGCAAGGCGGGCAGCAAGGCCGTCCCTCACCCGTACGAGTCCAGGCACGTGGTGGTCCACCCGAGCCCTGCGGACTACAGCAGTCGAGATCCCTCGGGGGTCCGGGCCTCGGTGATGGTCCTGCCCAACAGCAGCACGCCCGCAGCTGACCTGGAGGTGCAGCAGGCCACGCACCGGGAGGCCTCCCCGTCCACCCTCAACGACAAAAGCGGCCTGCACTTAGGGAAGCCCAGCCACCGGTCCTATGCGCTGTCACCCCACACGGTCATCCAGACCACGCACAGTGCTTCAGAGCCTCTCCCTGTTGGGCTGCCCGCCACCGCCTTCTACGCGGGGACTCAACCCCCGGTCATCGGCTACCTGAGCGGACAGCAGCAAGCAATCACCTACGCCGGCAGCCTGCCCCAGCACCTGGTGATCCCCGGCACCCAGCCCCTGCTCATCCCCGTGGGCAGCACTGACATGGAGGCGTCCGGGGCAGCCTCTGCCATAGTCACGTCGTCGCCCCAGTTCGCTGCAGTGCCTCACACGTTCGTCACCACCGCCCTGGCCAAGAACGAGAACTTCAACCCCGAGGCCCTGGCCACCCAGGCTGCCTACCCAGCCATGGTGCAGGCCCAGATCCACCTGCCCGTGGTGCAGTCGGTGGCCTCGCCCGCCGCGGCGCCTCCCACGCTGCCGCCCTACTTCATGAAAGGCTCCATCATCCAGTTGGCCAACGGAGAGCTCAAGAAGGTGGAGGACTTGAAAACGGAAGACTTCATCCAGAGCGCAGAGATCAGCAACGACCTCAAGATCGACTCCAGCACGGTGGAGCGCATCGAGGAGAGCCACAGCCCAGGCGTGGCCGTGATCCAGTTCGCGGTCGGGGAGCACCGAGCACAGGTAAGGCTCGCCGGGGTTCCACTGGTAGAGGGACCCCTGCCACACTGCCGCCATCACCCCGCCAGCCGAATTGCTTCTGCCAAGCAGGATTAAGGGGTCTCCCCAGTTCCTAGACCTTAGACTTGGCCTATCCCCACTGTGTTAAGACAATTTAAGCCCTAATTTTCCATGAGGGCTCCTCTTTGTGACAGACTAATCTCCATGCATCCAGAATGGGTCTAGTTGTATGCCGTCCTTGGGACAATTAAGAAGATGGCCACTGTATCTCACACTACAGTTATGTGAGACATTGCCCCTGAGGGAAACTGGGCTAAGAGGATATGGTCTCTCTGCATTGTTTTTGGAACTTCATGTGAATCTACACTTATCTCAAAAATCAAACTTGATTTTAAAAGATTCGATAGTTATTTTTAAGTTAAAAAAAAAGAAAAAAATTACCACTCCAGTTTTTTTTAATTTTTTTTATGGTTGGAATGAGGAACCCAGATTGAGAAAGACTGACTGGCTCAGGCGCTGGTAATAATCATCAAAAAAGACAGGCTGATTTGGGGAGAAGAGGACCTTGAAGTTTAGTCACTGCCTACCATTCCAGCATCCAGGTTTTAAAATATAGATTTTAATATTATATAGGTATGGAAAGGCTGGCAGATCAGGAGATGACTTGCTGAAAATATAGTTTTGCTAGCACTCCCAGATGCTAACTAAGAACAGGGAACACACCACATCATGGAGATGGGGCGGGGGTTGTCTAGAGGCACCTGTGTCTCCAGGCAAAGAAAGCAGGGAGAACATGGTCAAGAGCCCTAATTGTGACTCCCATGGGAAGGCATGGGCGAGGCAGGGTGAACAGGCTTAGGGTGGGTCGGTGTGAATGATTTTGGTGGATTCTGGCAGAGGATCTGTCCTGGTTATCTGGGAGCCAGCCTTGTGGTGACTATTGAAGGCAGACAGAGGCCTTGAACCAACATAGGAGGTGATGGGAGTGTGGGCTTTGCACTGATTGGTATGCGTAAGAAAGGTGCGCTCTCAGGTGAGTTGTTTTCCATCTCTAGGAATTAGCTAGTCCTAGGAGAGACGGATCCTGCCAGCAAGACCCTAAGATGTCAGAGCATCAGAAAGTGAGCAGCAGGTTCAAGCCCAAGTTCACAGGCTTGTCCTCAGCCGGGTGCTTCCCTGGCTGTGGGGCCCTCCCTCTCTGGATATGTTCTCTAAGGACCTAAAAACACTCAAATGTGGCAGAGCCTGCGCCAGGTGTGAAATGAAAATGGGATAACTGATAGATTGATTTGTTTTTTATTTTCTTTGAATATCCCAACTAACAGTTTGAATTGCTTAGAGCACCTTTAAAAGAGCAAATAAAGATCATTTCCCAAAATGTTTTCAGAACTGCTCATGAATGACCAGGGGCCCTGAGATACTTTTTTAAGCTGAGATGTCACTGTAGGTTGACAGTCATTGGTGAAACCCAAGAAAGATTTCTC
Organism: Ictidomys tridecemlineatus; assembly: GCF_052094955.1. Classification (NCBI taxonomy): domain Eukaryota; kingdom Metazoa; phylum Chordata; class Mammalia; order Rodentia; family Sciuridae; genus Ictidomys; species Ictidomys tridecemlineatus. The sequence continues at coordinate 147,880,344 of NC_135484.1, read as the reverse complement.
AAAAGTTCTGATTTTTTTTTTAAAAAAAGCCAAATATCAAGATTGTTTTAAAATGGCATAATTCTTCAGAACTCACTAACCATCTGTAGTTGCTGCTCAGAACTTTGCAAAATTAATGCTTCTATGATTTAAAAAAACCAAACAAAACTACCTTCCATGTAAAGTCGAAGCTCTGCTCTCTTTTCTTTCCCATGACCTGATCACTGAGTCTCTGTGCTGACAGCCAAGGTGCAAATCAGCAGGTAGGCTTGTCGGGGATCATCCACAGTCTGCAGGGCAGCCCCCGTGCTGCTGTGCTACATGCCAGAGAGGGATTCTGGAAAGCAAGGCCAGAGAACTATGGTCTGCTAAAGAGCAGGCTTGGCTTCAGGCCTTGGGGAAAAAAAGTGCAAGGCCCAGGCACTGCCAGCCCAGCCATGTGTCATCTTCTCCAGCAGCCTATCAGAGACGGGCTGACGTCATCGGAGCTCAAACACTCCACCAGCTGTGTCTGCCTTGAGGAGCAGGTTCAGCTTCCGAGTAAGAGACTGGAAAGGCGAGAAGGGATGGGACAGGGAACTGAAGTCCCAGGGCTTCAGGCTGCATCTCCCCAAGGGCTTTTCTCCCTAGCCTGCGGGATGTCCAGGTCTTCTCAACATGGCTCACACCCCCCCCCCCAGGGAAATGTAGATGTGCACATTGAATGTCAGGAAGCTGTGGAAGAAGACGTTGTTTTCTACAGGACCCGTGGCTTTGTGATCCAAGCCACACGCATTAATGGAAAGTCCAAAGGATGCCCAGCCTCTGAAAACCAGGGTCCTTCCCAGAGAGGGCATGTGGTGTGGCGAGGCAGGCAGAGCACCAGGAGCGATTCCTGGGGTTTGTGTGGACCGGCTGCTTCACCTCTCCCAGCGGCAACTGCTCCCATCTCTACAAAAGGAAAGTGATTCCTTACTAAGATGATCTCTTGGGGCCAGGACTAGTGGCACATGACGAGTGGCTATTAATTTTTTTTTTTTTTGTACTGGGGATTGAACCCAGGGGTGCTTAACCCCTGAGCCATATCCCCGGGCCTTTTTTGTATTTTATTTGGAGACAGCATCTCCCTGAGTTACTTAGGGCCTCTCCAAATTGCTGAGGCTGGCTTTGAACTCACGATCCTCCTGCCTCAGCCTCTCGAGCCTCTGGGATTACAGGCATATGCCACTACGCCCAGCTTGGCTATTACTTTTAAGGAACTGAATTCCTAATTGCTCCTGTGGCAAGATGCCTCTAGCATCATCTCTGGCTGATGCTCTAACAAGGCGGCAAAGGAGAACCATGTTTTCACATACCTGTCGCTGGTGCCTGTGACTTCACCGTACCTAGCACACTACTGCCATGCACATACGAGGCATCTTTGTGTTTACAGTGCCTCTGGCCTGATGCTATGGAAGAAGTAAAGGAGCTTCGGGTGTTCTTTGTCACTGTGTGTGCCCAGTGAGCCTCCATCAGCTGAGGGACAGGCGACACATGCCACCACAGGTGGGACAGAGTTGCTCCACCTGCCATCCCTTGGTTATGCTTGAGAGCCCCATGGGACAACAGATTGCTTCCCTTGGGCCTCACTCCCAAATATAACCTGCTCGGCATTCTCCAAACGTGAGGACCTGTCTGTGGCGAGTCCTAGGCGGGACTCCCAGGCTGTGGCATCCGCGAGGGCACTACAACATGTTCTTGGGTAGGAAGCAAGTTAGCTGCTGAGAAAATATGCAGGACTGTCTCCACTGGGACTCACTGCAACATGAGTTTCCCTTTCCTGCTTCAACTCGGGGGCTGTTGGCCCTGAATAGAGAGTTTTGCTTGTGAGAAGTAAATATAAGACCTTGTACTCTGTCTCTCCTTCCACGAACTCTAGAACTCTATTCAATCTCTGGAAGCCTAGTAAGATGGCTGAACTTTGCCAGCAAATACCTTAAGGTACTTTTCCCTGCCTGAATCCTCTTAGTGCCTTCCATGCATGACCAAGGAGACCTGGAATTCCCGTTTCTGCCAGGCCTGCTGAAGGACTACCTGCCATCCTGTGTGAGCATACGGGATGTGCTTTCCTGAGCATGATTTGGACGTCAGGGATGGATCCGTAAGAGCACCGCGCAGATATAAGGGGCTTGCCAGTTCCACTTTTGCAGAGATTGTTAGCCATGTGCCCTCCGGGAGAGCCCCAGCCCAGGACAGCCCCAGCCAGCAAACAGAGTCCATCTCACGAACACCCTGCCCGCTCTGTCTCATGCTCCCTGGGTTCTGCTCTTCTGAAGAGTACCCGGGATTCGCTCCATGGACTTGTAGTAAAATTGATTTGTGAAGCACTCTGGGCTGACACTTCTCTTTGGCCGATGATTTCCTAAACACCGAGCTCCATGTGTCATTAGAGCTGTCTCTCACTTCCTGGATCCTGCCGAGGTGACTGCTTCCCTTGCCGCCTTGGTGGCTGCTTAATATTCAGTGCCATTTCCTTGCCCTGCCTGTCCTGGTGTGGGCGTGTGTGCCCGCTCCTGCAGCGTGTTATAATGATGTGCTTACCCCACGTCTACCGGTGGCTTTGCTTTCATTCCACTATTTTTTAGTTTGACTGCTGGGGCTCTGAGTCATGGTGGCAGCGTTATGCATTGAATGGATTAGCTGCAGCCTAAAAATAGCCAGGCACTCATGCGAGCAGCAAATAAGCCCAGAGAGTCCTCTCTCAGCAGCCAAGGCAACCTCCTTGCCAACATTTACCATGCAGGGCTTGGCGGAAACAAATCCTAATACATCAAAAAATAGATATTTGGTCACTGCCCTGAATGCTGGGCCTGCGTCCTAATCTTAGTCATAAAAGGTCATAAAAGTCCTATCAGTTCTAATAATGAAAAGAGAACACCTCTCTCTCTCTCTCTCTCTCTCTCTCTCTCTCTCTCTCTCTCTCTCTGCATGCACCTACAGTCCCAGCTACTCTGGAGTCTGAGGCAGGAGGATCCCTTTAGCCCAAGGGTTTGGGACCAGCCCCGGCAATCAATGTAGCAAGATTCCAACTCAGAAAAAGAAAAAGGAAGAAGAAAAATGCTCTTCTTTAATCTTTGTGTAGCATAAGTGCCCCCAGATGGGTGATCTTTTATGTATTATTGAGGCATGTGGCCATGCCTCAATAGGTTATGGTTTATAGCTTTCTAAAAAAAAAAAAAATTAAGACTTTATTGTTTTAAGCTGCTTTAGGTGTATGAAACATGGCACAGAAAGTAGAGTTCCCCCGTTGCAGTGTCTTCTATTATTAAAATCCTGCACGTCTGTTACGATTGATGAACCAGTATTGATACATTATCATTAACTAAATCCCACGGTTTCCACTAGGGTGTGTCTGTTGAGCATTCTGTGATTTTGTAGCCAGCGTCACGGTATTATTCAGAGTAGGGTCACCAACCTAAAAACCCTCGAAGCTTTAAGTGTTCTCCCCCTTTCCAACTCTTTGCCTCAAACCCCTGGCAGCCACCAATCTTTTTACCTTTCTCTGGAGTGTCAGAGGGCTGCAGCGTTTTTGGATGCAGTGTTTTGGGACTGGCTTCTTGCACTTAGCAATATGCATTTCTGGTTCTTTGTCTTTTGGTGGCTTAGGCAGTGTGCGTCTGTTTTTGGCTGAGTATTTTGTCGCCATTCTTTAAGGCACACAGTTTAAGACCCTAAGAGACGAGTGTTTGCAGGGAGGAATGTGCAATCCATGCAGAGCCTCATGCCACCATGCCAGAGCTGTCGTGGTTGCTGGGTAGATATTTTGTCCTTCCTGGCCAGCCCTGAACTGAGCCTCTTAATGGGATCTTCCCACTCGAAAGTTCTGCAAGCCAGGCAACAGTGTGAGAAGACCCCAGCTTGAAGTTGGGAACTTGTGTTTGGAGGCGTCTCTGTGCTGGGGGTGGGGGGGACGGGTTTCCTGAGCAACCCTGCAATGCTCCATTGAAGGCTGAGTCAGGCTCGGCGTTAACATGATGGAATGTTTTAAATAGAATACTCACAGATATTCTTACACTGAACTGAAGAGTTTTGACTATTTTATTAATGATTTTTAAACATTGAAGTAAATGGTCTCTTGCTTTCCCCTCTAGTCATCGCTAAGAGGTTTTTCTGTTTCCCTCACGTTGAGAACAGAGTCGTGCAAACTGTTCAAGAAAAAAGCACATTGGCTTCTCTCTACAGGTAACACAGGATCCAGAATCTCACTTGTAGACAAAGTTAAGGATTTCCAATCTAGTAATTTCACAGAAAAAAAAAAGCAAAACATATTCATTAAAAACCCAGCATCTGAGAGATTGCATTGTTCCCAGCTCCAGGCAGAGTTTGTATGTTTGGGATGGTGTCATGCAAAAAAAAATAAATGTTTTTTAAAGCAGATGCCCTTCTCGGTTGTGAAAACGGGGATTCTTGCAAAGGAAGAGGAGACTCATCTAAACAACAGACGTCTTGTTTTCCTTTATCCTGTTTTTGGTGAAATGTACATATGTGTATATAGACAGAGCACCAATCTAAGTAAAATATACACCCAAACAGCGTAAATATGTGCATACGCATAGAGTGCTTAGATGCCGTAATTGACTAAGTAGTTAAGGGAATTATATTGAGCTTTCACATAGAAGAACTAAAAACAATCTTAAAAGCCGGTCATTAGCCGGGGTAGGACGATGTCGAATACATCATTATCAGCCCAGAAGTGAGGCTGTGTTGCCCCTCTGTCTAGAGGTGGTCGTTTTAGTGGAGCAGATGAGGGGAGGAGGGAGGCAGGTGTCTCATCAGAGCGGTGATGAGGGGTCCCAACAGGGCCAGGAGGGTGGGAAAGGGCGGAGCTGGATGGCAGGAGATCTGCCCCTAAAAATGAAAGGTGGTAGCCACAAGGTGTCCAGAGAGGAAAGGCAGGGGAGTTTCAAGCTGACAGAGGACAAAGGCTCTACCTGCTCACGTTTGATCTTGCAGATTACTTTAAGGGTTTGGAAGTATTTATGGAATGAAAAGATGGTCTGTGGTGACTGCCAGGGGTCCCCTAATTGGCTCTGGTTGTTCATGGTCCTGCGCCCATTGATTTATTTTCCTTGGCGTTTAATCAGAGGCCATCCTGGGAAATGTTTGGCACCCTGAGGAGAACATAAAACGAACTAATGGTGATCAGCCGAAGGAGCTGGAGTGGACAGGAAGTAACCGGAGTTTGATTTTGTGAAATCATGAGTGCAGCAGCGTCTGGTGGAGAAACGCTAAGCCAGACAGCTATGGCTCAACCCAGGATGAGCCAGTCCTTCCCATTCCTCTGGAGGGCACCAGCTCTTTCCTTGGAGAGGGCCTTAAGGCTGGGGTGTTGGCTGGTTTTTTTAAAAGGGGAAGGAAAAAAAATGGGTTGGGGGGGGGGGGCGGCAGAGCCTCTTGGTTGACTCAACATTGCCCTCTGCTGGCCAGTTGTGCCATTGCAGTGACTTTCTATCCGGGAAGCAAACTTGAATGGTATCCTGATTCTGGGGATAGAACAGTGGGTCTAGGGGAGGAGAGAAACAGACACGTGAGTAAGTACAAACACAAGGCATCAAAAGTTCTATTGAAAAAATAAAGTATTATGAAAAAATATAAGGAAACTAAGGTTGGAAGGAAAGTTGTTCCATGATGTGGGCAGCCAGGGAAGGAGCTCTATCTGGGAAGAAGGGGTGGAGGGGGGGCAATGACTTAGGGGGCAGAAAGGTTCCCCGGAAGAGGACTTGAAGGGCATGTTTCTTGGCAGTTGAAGGACCAGCAAGGAGAGACCAGTTTACTACAACATGTGAGGACAGGCTTGTTCTGGAATTTTTTCCGATAGGATCGGCCAATGATTTGGATGCATGTGGTATGATAGAGCAGAAGATACCGAACAATTTGAAAAATTAGTGGAGATGGGGAAGAACCCTCCAGGGCGTGTTGGGAGGTCTGCTTCCTCAGTTCAAGTTAGAACTGCTGGGTAGACATCCAAGTGGACCTCATGAGATGACAGCCAATACCCAAGTACACCCTTGTGAAGTGGCTGGGTATTTTGCAGTCCTGGGGATTGAACCCAGAGCCTCACACATGCAAGGCAAATGCCCTGACACTGAGCTACATCCCCAGCCTTATGAAGTTACTTGTTTTGCATGTATAGATCTGTCTCCTCATGGAAGGTAAGAAATTGTGTCCTAAATAGTAGTGGGATTTCTTCATTAACTATCAATGATCCCCACCTCACCAGATACCCTGGCATTGAAAGCAGACTGCCATTTAAGCTTTAAGAATCTATGTCTAGCCAGGCACAGTGGCGCACACCTGTAATCCCAGCGGCTCCGGAGGCTGAGGCAATTTAGCAAGGTGCCAAGCAACTCGCTGAGACCCCATCTCTAAATAAAATACAAAATAGGGCTGGGGGTGTACCTCAGTGGTTGAGTGCTCCTGAGTTTAATCCCCAGTACCAAAAAAAAAATACTTATGTCTATATGACAAACTAATTACAAAATAAGATTTGTTGGAAGTACTTCTTTGAGATAGGTGCCACCAGATTTTTTAAAACTTTCACCAACAATGGGGGGAATGCTTTTTAAAATTCACAAAGATTCAGACAAAAAAGTCACATTATTTAGATAGTTCAGACTAGCTAGGAGAAAAACAGTGTCTTCCTGAGCCATCCAATCAAACTGCCTACAATGATCAATCATTGGAATAATCCCGCTCTTAACTTGGATTGCACACACCCCACTGAACTTATCTGCTGATAGATAACCTCTGACATCTTTCCCAGGATAACACAGGAGGCAAAGCCAGAATTTAAGCAGAAGGGACCAGAGACAAGCTCATCGTGATAAAGGTTAAAATAAATTCCATTAATATCGACTCCTTTTAGAATTCATTTCAAATATTGCTCCCTCCCCCCGCTTATTATGTTTCCTTCATGAATTTTTTTCAGTAGACCGTTCTAGTTGTGGACCACACTGCAGAGTTTAATTTTAAGGCCTGTCTTTGGAGTTTTGATGAGGGAATAAGAAAGACTTCTAAAATGCCCCAAAACATTATAATATCTTTCATGGTAAACATACACATCGATATCATAGCTTTTAAGCCAGTCAATTATGGAGACTGTTGTAAAGGCCCTGGAGACATTTCCTCTAAGTCTACAGATATTTTGGTAACAAGTGAAACATATAGATTTATCTGTGTGTCTACAGTAGATGTTATTGTTAGAAAATGAGCACCAGCTGCTCCAAGAAGCATACATGAGCCGGTGTACACACCAAGGACCTGCCCATCCGTAGGTGTCGGGTTGTCTGCCAGCAAAGAGGCAGTATGTCCAAGAACCAGGAAGCAATAGTGAGTGGTGCAGGGCCAAAAAGAGGCATCCATGTTTGGAAATAGGACCTCTGGCATCAAAATATCACATTGCCTTCAACTGACCTTAGGTAGAAGTGAGCAGACGGTAAGTCTGGTAGATTCTTAGGAGACATTGACACCTGAGAACTTTGTTTTGGAAATGCAGCTAAATAATCCCCATTTGAAATAGGATTTTGTTCCTTCTACACATCTTATGTTATTAGTGGCTCTAAGAAGTTAGGGAGAAGATATTTGGAGTCCCCTCCAGCATGATCTTCCCACTTCGAACTCGGTGGAAAGTTTTGACACTGTAACTGGTAACTGTTTCACATGCACACATGCAAATACAGGATGAGTATCTGTAATGTGATAATTGAAGTTTTGGGATCACCAGACATTTTGGTTAAGAGCTAATCAACATGTGTACATGTGCAATATGAATGTGGTTTTGAAACTGAACATCAGCCTTGTCAGACACACACATAGGATGACTTGAATTGTAGCTATGAGACACCATATCACAATTTTAGGTACTATGAAATAATCCTGTGAGCTCACACCATTGAATCCTACTTACTTCAAGTCAGATTCGCTGCTGTTGGGGGTAATGAGAATGTTAAGTCATCCCTTTGGTATTCTGAAATGTCTTTGTTTGCAGGGTATAGAAGTCAGGAGGCATAGGAAAAAGAAGGTTGGTTTGGGGGCCAAAGGACTGGGATTAAATCCCATCCCATCAGCTAATAGCTATGACATTAGGCAAGTTATTTAATGTCTCTGAAACTATTAATAAAATTGGAATAACAATACCTATCTCACTAATAAATTATGAGCAGTAAACAAAATACTTTTTAAAACAAGTTTGTCCCCTGAGTGTTTGGCAAAGAGTAGGCATTAGAAAGAATTTAACTATCTTTACAAGTTTAAAAGGGCCCAGAATAGTGCATTTCCCCCAAATAACATGCACATGTGTATGGGCTCCTGTTAATAGTAGAAGGATTTCCATGGAAATCCACCACAGTTGTCTCTTCTAGAAACACAGCTGTAGACCTAATAGCCTGTCATTCAAAGAGTTTATCTGGGAGGATGTAACTCAGTGATAGAGCTTGTGCTTAGCATGCACAAGGTCCGGGGTTCCATCCTAGAGCCACACACACACTTAAAAAAAAAACACACACACACAAATAGTGTGTGTATCTATAACTACCTTTGGGTTATCAAGGAAGATTAAGAAGATTAAGTTCTACTTTTCTAAAGCCACAGTCCATATACATTATATGGAAATTGACTAATTTTAAGAGTTTTTAAAATTTCAATTATTTGTTTCTGTTTGTATGCATGTATACAAAATTCAATAGAAAGTTTGTATTCATTTTGATTTACCCACACACCTACCACTTACTTTGTTCTTCATTCTTCCCCAAATCGACAAACTGTTATCCAGATTCAGGGTTTTTTCCTACCTAAAGAATACTCTTTAGTATTTTCTGTAGTATAGACTCATTGGCAGTGAATTATTTTAGTTTGCAAAAAAAAAAAAGTGTATTTATATTGCTTCGATTTTTGAAGGATTTGTTCTCTCCTTGTAGAATTTCTAATTGGCGATTTTTCTTTAGTACTTTAAAGGTATTTTGTAGTCTTCTGGATAACATTATTTTTGTTGAGACATAAACTGAGTTTAATCGTTGCTTATTTGGAGGTAACATTTATTTTGTTCTGGAGACTTTGGAGATGATGTGTCTTTAGTTTAAGGACAGCCTACCTAGGTGAGGATTTCTTTTTACTTTTCTTTCTTTGAGGTCAATCCTTCTTGAATCCATGACCTATTGTTTCTCATTTGCTTCTGGAAATTCTTAATCATCATCTCAGGTATTATATCTGTCCCATTCTTTCTCTCCCCTACTCCTAGGATTCAAGTTATTATTAGACCTTCTTGAATCTCTTTTCTGTATTAACCATCTTTTTGTATCTGCATTTTATTCTAGGTGGTTTTTTTAATTTATTTTTTAGTTGGACACAAGGCCTTTATTTTATTATTTATTTGTTTGCTTGTTTGTTTGTTTATTTATTTATTTATTTATGTGGTGCTGAGGATCGAACCCAAGGCCTTGCATGTGCTAGGTGAGCACTCTACCCCTCTGGGCCACAACCCCAGCTGTTTTATTCTCTATAGTTTCTTCTAAAGCTCTTACTAGAATCCAGTTCACTAATCTTCTCTTCAGCTGTGTCTATTTCATTTTAAAATGCCTTGCATTCTTAAGGGGGGGGGTGTTGTTTGAATTTGAGGATTTCCAAGGATCTTATAAAAATAGATTCTAATTCTCCACCGTCATCCTCAAGCTCACCTTTAATCTTAAATATTGTAAGCATAGTCATTTTTAAAGTCTATATCTGATGACTCTATTTCAGAAGCTCCTATGAGTCTGATTTTTTTATTGTCTGCTCTCCTTATTGGTTTTCATATTATCTGATCTTGCTTCCCTCCCATCCCCAACTTTTTACAAAATTTATCAAATCACTTGCAGAAATAATCTAAGACCTTAATCTAATTTTAGGGACTGAAATGATTCAGATCTGAGCTTTAGGACTTGAAAGGCCTGTCTGCTTCTTGGTCATCGTTCCTTCTAAGGTGTGACGCTCTGTGGCCACCACCCAATAGTGGGTTTACCAAGAGCCTTCTCCCTTGAGGTACCCTGAACTCCTTTCCCTGCCACTTTCCCTTTTGCGATTATCAGAAGCCCACTTGATTTCACAACTGCTCTGCCTTGCACTGTATAAAACAGGCCCCCAAACAGGGTTCTGGGTTGTCGGCATTTCTTGATCTGACTCAGTAAGTAATTCTTTACTCTCATTTTCTGTCCAGTGCCATATTTTTAAAAAAAAAAATGTTTTTTTTTTTTTTTGGTGGTGGTTTTTTTGTGTGTATGTGCAATTTTTTTTTTCAAATTTGTCTTTAACAGGAAGGTTGATTCAAACCATCTAGTCTTCTCCATCTATAAGGACCATTGAAAATTTGCTTCTTAAACTATTTAATTTCATCTTCTTTTGAAAATAAAGTTGAAGACATAAAATGCCCAGGAGAATTAAATTGTTAAAAATCTGAAGTGCGTCTCATTCTAACGCAGTGACAACAGTGAGACTGTGGCCGGTTCACTGTCCCCTTCTGTCCTTTGTACACAGAGCCCTACTCCGGGGTCTCTCTTCTTCACTGCCATGTCTCTACCCTCAGCCCAGCATCTTCTCATCCAGTGAAACTTCCTTAGGCGCCACTTCTCCTAGACTGGTGTGTGTCTTTCTCCTTTCAGTGACTCCACACAGCTCTGTCACCCCACCACCACCACCACGTTGATTGGCAGTTATTGATCATGTGTTTCTTGGGCCCACTTGGTTGTGATCTCCTTTGGGACTGGAGCTGTCTTCCTGTGGTCTCCTCAGCATGGTGGCTGACACAGTGGCACAGAGAAGGGGCAGCTGTGGATGGGATCCTGGGATTCTGATATTGGCTTTTAAAACCAACACAGACTGGTCTGGTCTAGGTGCCTAGGGCATGAACTGAAGGATGGACTGTGCCCTTGGGTGTCCTTCCAAACCCTAACCAACCTTTGGATCCTGGGAAACCCTTCCCTAGTCATTCAAGCCCTTACTGACAATTCTGAAGTTTCTAGAGCACATACTCATTTAGCCAGTAAATATTTGTTTTGTTCCAGCGACATGCAAAGTCCCCTTCAAGGGGCTGGGGTACAGTGATAAACATGGTGCCTTCTTCACGGAGCTTGCAGTCGCTCGGATCTGTATTAAACTAAGTCTTTTTTTTTTTCCCCATTCAGCCTGTGCACATGTGTTAACCAAAACGGCAAATGGTTCTCATGATCCCTTCCTCTCCCCTCTCTCTGTCTCTCCCTGTCTCTGCAGGTCAGCGTTGAGGTTTTGGTAGAGTACCCTTTTTTTGTGTTTGGACAGGGCTGGTCATCCTGCTGCCCAGAGCGAACCAGCCAGCTCTTTGATTTGCCGTGTTCCAAACTCTCTGTTGGGGATGTCTGCATCTCGCTGACCCTCAAGAACCTGAAGAACGGCTCTGTTAAAAAGGGCCAGCCCGTGGATCCTGCCAGCGTCCTGCTGAAGCACTCAAAGACGGACAGCCTGGCGGGCAGCAGACACAGGTATGCCGAGCAGGAGAATGGAATCAATCAGGGAAGTGCCCAGATGCTCTCTGAGAATGGTGAACTGAAGTTTCCAGAAAAAATAGGATTGCCTGCAGCGCCCTTCCTCACCAAAATAGAACCCAGCAAGCCCACGGCCACGAGGAAGAGGAGGTGGTCAGCTCCGGAGACCCGCAAACTGGAGAAGCCCGAAGAGGAGCCACCTTTGACTCTTCCCAAGCCCTCTCTCATCCCTCAGGAGGTCAAGATCTGCATCGAGGGCCGGTCTAACCTGGGCAAGTAGAGGCCGACTGGGGAAGGAAATGTCTCTCCCTAACCATCCGTATCCAGATTACTGTACTGTAGGCTAAGAACACAGTATTTACATGTTATCCTCTTACTTTAGGTTTCTGTTCTAACCTTGTCATGAGAGTTACAGCAGGTGTGTCACGGGAGACTGGTGCATTTGCTTTGTCTGAGAGTGTCTGTCGGGGAGCAGGCGGGTGGAGGGGGGGGGGTCAGAGCAGTGACAATCCAGGCTCCAGGCATCCTGGGTGGAAACGAATGTGGCTTCACCAGCGTCCGCCTTCTCCAGCGGCACCGAGGCATCCAATGGGCATGGATTCCCTCTCGTTTCAAGAGAGAGTTCCATGGGAAGGGACCTGCCAGGGTGCAGGGTGCGTGCCTGTGGGGGTGCACGCCTGTGGGGGTGCACGGGTGCGGCGGTGGAGAGCGGGCGTCTCTTTTTCTCTGCCTCTCGCTGTCAGCATGGGAATGGGGGTCCCCAGCAGTGTCCTCCTGGGGTTCCCTGTGTGCAAAATCCTCATCAGGAACCCAGCTTCAGGGTGTCTTAGGGAGACATCAGATGGCAGATAGAAAGCTGACAGTTTCAAAGAACATTTTTCTCTCCAACCTATTTTACAATAAAAGCAACTTTTAATCATATAGATATATATTTCCCCCTATGGGGCCTGACTGCACTGATATATATAAAAATATATATATTTTGTTTTTAAAAAGAGCAACTGCCACACGTGGGATTTCCTTTCTGCTTTACAAGTGCAGTGATGTCACCAGGGTGTCACCGTGGGCAGGGAAGCCCCTGCTCAGGTCGCTCCATCGGGGTGGGTGGGCGGGAGCTGGTTTCTGAGCAGTGTTAGGACAACTAATCAGGTTATTGCATTGACTCAGCTCCCAAGAGGTGGCTGCAAACTGCCATCCAGCGAGAGCAATGAGGCTCTCCCAGTTGAGTTTGCAAAATCTTTTGTCTTTTAACTCTAGTACTGTTTATAGTTCATCACTATGGACAACCCGGGTGCCACTTTTTTCAGATTCCAGTGGGATACGAGGAATGAGATTTGGAAGATGAGCAAATATTACTATCTCTAAGCACTTAAAATGCTGTTCACACTTTACTACCAAGCATCTTGGTCTGTCATTTAATGAGTACTGTATCTCACTTAAAACTCTTTGGGAAGAGGGAAAAAAAAAAAAGGAAAAAACTTAGTTGCTTTCTTTCTTTTCTTTTTTTTTTTCCCCCAACACTGTAACTGCATTTCAACTCTGCAGAGTTGCTCACGAGCAAGATACTGAAAGTTTCAATGTGGTTTAAAGGGATGAATGTGAATTATGAACTAGTATGTGACCATAAATGACCACCAAGTACTACCTGACAGGAGACACTTGCCACTTTGATGTTGGAGAAGGAATTCAAGGCATATGCAGAGTTGGCAGAGAAACTGAGAGAGAAGGGATGGAGAAAAGAATACTCATTCTTGTCCAGTGTTTTTAAGATGAACTTTTAACGAACCTTGCAATTTGCACATCTTGAGTTTATAATTTGTGTGATATTCCTGCAGTTTTTATCCAATAACATTGTGGGAAAGGTTTGGGGGACGGAACGAGCATAAATAAATGTAGCAAAATTACTTTCTAACCTGCCTAAACGCTAGGCCATTTTATAAGGTTATGTTCCTTTCAAAAATTCATTTTGGTCTTTCTACCACATCTGTCATGAAAAGCCAGGTCTTAGCAGGACAACTCTGAGAATTTTCTTCAGATTCATTGAGAGAGTTTTCCATAAAGACATTTATATATGTGAGCAAGTTTTTTTTTTTAAAAAATTACTTTATTATTGTTCTTAATGTTATTTTCAGAATGACTTTTTTTTTTCTATTTGAAATCAAATCAAGATTTAATGTTTGGTACAAACCCAGAAAGGGTATTTCATAAAGTTTAAACCTTTCATTCCCAGAGATCTGAATCATCATTTGTGGGTTTCAAGTGAATCCTAACATGCTTTACAAAACAACGACAACAACAACAAAAAAAATGTTTTATAAGTAGGGAGAAGTTTTTAAATATTCTTACTTGGATGGCTGCAGCTAAACAAATATACTTATTAGATTTTTCTTTTTGCAGTGAAAGTAGTACTTCTTCCATTTCACAAATTAAAAAAAAAAAAAATCCTAACATCAACCCACAGGTTAGCTGTCTAGTATTCATTCACATTTAGCTCTCAGCAGGACTAATGATTTTTATAAACCAGTTTCTGGGGTGTACCAAAAACATTTAAATAGGTTTAGAAATAGCTAAACTCCTTCCTTGACTTGTCTTGAAACTTCATTACCCTCTCGGCATGCTAGCAAAGCTAGGTGGGCTCTCCGCAGTCCTCCTGCTTAGTTAGTGCTGTTTTTCTTAAACGTTTCTGTTCAGAGAACTTGCTTAATCTTCCATATATTCTGCTCAGGGCACTTGCAATTATTAGGTTTGGGTTTTCTTTTCTTTCTTTTTTTTTTTTTTTTTTTGTTTTTAACCTTGAATAGTGAGAGGAACACGGGGCTACCCCACGGACTCTGTTCTCATTCATACCACTATTTACAACAGCTCACGTGGGCTCAGAAAAACACACCCCACCTTCCAGGCCTGCTTTGCGAATGGAACTGACCGCATCCACTCAACCAACACTAAAACGGGAAAAAAAACACATTTGGTTCGAAGCAATAGGAGTACCATCGCGATTCCGTGGTCCTCCCCTGGGTTCCCATCGCATCCTCTTGCTCTCTTAGCATGTGCAATACTTTCTGTGCCAACAGAGTCTGACCTGTGTGCTTTCTAGTTAAAGCGCATTTCCTTTTGGCTTTTTTTCCCTGTGTGGTTGGTGGATCTTCCCCATTCTGGCCAGAGAAGGGCTGGAGGGAAGGAACCAGAACGGGGAGCCCTCCCGCCTTCCCCCTGCTGTGGATGCTGAGTGCTTGGGCGGACGGGGAGCCTGCAGGAGCCCCTCGTGTCTGTTGCCATGTCACACAGAGAGCCAGCCCAGGAGATCTGGGGGAAGAGCTTCAGTCCCCCCATCGCCCCGTGAAATAGTGAATGGAATGGAGGAAGGAGGCAGATCACGTCCAAGACGCACCCTGGAGCCACACAGGCTGGAGTCACCCATTTTCCATGGCCATTTCTGCCAACAGGCAGGCCCCTCCTGGGGGTTCTGTGTCCTTGAGACCTGGAGCCCTGGCTCTGAGCATGGGCAGCAAGCGTGGTGGCCCTTGGTGCACCGTGCATGCCATCCGAGCGTGCCGGCCAGTGGCTGTGGAGGGGAACCACCTGCCAACCTGGTCACTGCTCTCTTGTGGCAGCTCTCCTCTTCAAGTAGGAAGAACACGCACAAGACGGGAGCCTCCTCTGGTTTGCAGACAGGCGAGTCCGGAGCAGCCTGTCGTCGCTTCTGTGTAGCGAACCTAACAATGACAGGGGTAGAAACTCTTCGGTGCCGGTCAGTGTACGAGGATCAGCCACGTGCCTCTGTACTGTCCTCTTGGCAATATTCACCAACAGCCGTCTTTCTTTCCTCTTTCTTTCCCGTTTTCCATTTTTTTAAAACTTAGATAACAGCAGGCCTTTTACGTTTACAACTGAACACAATCACCAAGAAATTAGTCAGGGCGAAAAAGAAAAAATAAATAATAATAATAATACTATTAATAAGAAACCAACAAACAAGAACCTCTCTTTATAGGGAATTTCTCAATAGATAAAAATGACTGTTCCTTTAGAATGTTGAACTTGGGAATCATTTCAGTTTGTCTGGGCCACAAGGCGGGCAGAGGGGGAGGGAGGGGTACAGAGACGGCCACCACTTACCTCAAACCTTTAAAAAAAAAAAAAGTAGAAATACAAACTGCATTTCATTGGGACTTTGGGGATGGTTTTTGACGTTGGTTTTTGTTCTCCCCGGTTCACCTGGTCTGGTCTGGGATGATATGATTTATTTCCCCCGCTGTGGCAGTGACGGTGGCTGATCCCATTCAGTGAACTGTGACCCTGTGTGTTTTCTGTTCGGTGAGTGTGTCGGGTCCCCCCTCCCTCTCCCCTAAAGGAACTCTGCGGAACTTTCACACCTCTTACTCAGGGACGGGGCTGGTGTGTGTGGAACACTGAGGTCCAGCAGCGGCACTTTGCTGCTCTGGAGTAGGGCTGTGCAACTTCCAGGAACGTTTGGGTTTCCTGCATCATGTGATCACTCCTTAGATCCTGCATAGACTGCAATAGAATGCTGCATGTTCAAGACGAACAGTAGCTCCTGGTATTCATTAAAAATCCACTCTTTGCACATAGTTTGAAACCTTACTGAAATAAGTTGCCAAAATTTATTTTTTTTGTTGTCGTAGCTTTGGATTCACTTTTGTTGTTTTTTTTTTTTTTAAGGAAACAATTGACAATACCCTTTTAACATCTGTGACTACTAAGGAAACCTATTTCTTTCATAGAGAAAAACAAAAAAAAAATCTGAGATGCTTTTGAAGACACTAATGCTATGCTATTTCAGACATGGGTGGGGAAGCAGAGCTCTGGGGACAGAAAACCGGGCTTCTTGAGCCGCGCTGGTTGTCATGGATACTGTTTCCTGAATCAGGAACCGCTCAACGAACTGGCCCGGTCTCTCCTGAAACCCTTGGCACTTCCGATTTCCTAGTCACCCTCGATAAATCCAGGTGAAAACGGGGCCGGAGGTCTCCCTGGCCCAATCCAGTTTCTTCAGTGAATGAAAGAGAATTACACTTTTTGGTTGTTTTTAAAGTGGAGTGGAGGCCGTTGCTTCTACCTTTTGTGTTTTTAACCCAGAATTTCTGAAATAGAGAATTTAAGAACACATCAAGTAATAAAAATACAGAGAACATACTTTTTATAAAGCACACGCGTATGGTGTATTGTGATGGGTTGGTTTCCTCTCTTTTCCACGGACAGTGTTGTGTTTCTGTTCATAAGGAAACTCCAAACAACTTGCACACCTCTACTCCGGAGCTGAGATTTCTTTTACATAAATGACCTCGCTTCAAATATGTTACCTTACTGATAGGATCTTTTCTTGTAGCACTATACCTTGTGGGAATTTTTTTTTCCTTTAATGTACACCTAATTTGAGAAGCTGAAGAAAAATAAAAAATTTAAGCACTCACTTTGAGGAGTACAGGTAATGTTTTTAAATAAAATTGCACAAAAGAAAAATGAATGTCGAGATGATTCATTCAGTGTTTGAAAGATGTGATCTGTTGAAACAGTGAGTTTCATACTTGTTTGTAAAAACGGAGAAGAAAAAGCGGAGAAAGGTTGAAAGTTACATGTTTGGAATTTTTTTTTTTTTTGTATATAGAAATTTGTCATGTCTAAATGATCAGATTTGTATGGTTGTGGCCTGAAAGAATTATTACGTCATAGGCTCTTAAATGACACCTATGCTTCCTGTGATGTGTTTGTTACATAGCCCTCGGCCGAGGGAGAGAAACTCTGCGTACCGCTGTTTGAGAATACTGTTCATTCCTGGCTGAAAGTACTTCTCAGAGCTCCCTTTTTAGTCTAAACTCTTCTAAGCCACTTGCAACTACTTTTTCTTCAGAGATGATGTTTTTGACATGTTCAGCACTTCCTGTTCCTATAAACCCAAAGAATATATTCCTGAACATGAAGTGTTTCTAAAAGGGATCCTAGCTACCAATAAAACAGGACTCATTCTAAGGATAAAATTATATATATATATAAAATTAAAAAAAAAAGGTTAGCCTTCTTGCCCCTTACACACACACACACACACACACATTTAAATGGAGGGTAAAATATGAATTTTAATGTATATGCCTCATTTTACTTTTAGTTTCATTTTGATTTTTCTTTAATAGAGGCCAAAAACAAATGTAGAGGGATTTCTCAGAAGTCATATTTCTGTCCCCAAATCAAGCTAGACAGCTGTGGGGATATTAAATGTACCCAGCTCTAGTTCTTAAATTCAGAATCCCAGCCCGTCCCTGATAGTTCAGTGCAACTGTCTGCACAAGCTGACATTCACATGTACAGGGTGGGAGGGACCCACAGCTTCCCTTTCTCATGTCCCCACGGCTTGCATTACAAACGGTTCAGCTGTATTAAAAATCAAGTGCATTTGGCCAAGAGGTGGTATCTCTATGATAACAGTCTCTAAGGATTCCCATAACTTTTCTTATCTGAAAGGACTCCAGTCTTCCACTGCAGATAAATTGGAGACTTCACCAACCCACGTTTTCTTTCCCTTTAGTTTGTCTGTCTGTGTGCTGTTTGGATGGTCGGTGACCTGTCTCCTTAACCGTGGCCAATCTGAAGGCCTGCGTGGGAAGAGTTGTTTACAGTAATTCTTAGCAAGATGACAAACATAGTGTCCTCCAGAACACCAGGTCCAGGTGACTCTGGCTTAGAGCTGTTGTCTTGAAAGATCACTGAGAGGGTGGGTGCATAGGTTTTTCTCTGGTTCTCACACAAACCCCCTACTCTCTGTTATTCTCTGGCTCAGGAGTGGGGTGAATTATTGAGTCAGTGAATCCTAAACTTGATACCTGTGCATCCAGGTGTGTGAATATTGCTCTTGTGGCCAGGATTCTTCCTCCCACTCTGCACTGCTCAACTATAAACCCAATTAGTGTCAACAGAAAGGTTTCCATAGAGTCCTGTGTTTGCAGTGGCCTTTGGATAAGACAGAGTCCTCATTTCTAGCCAGTGGGGTGCTGACCCCCAGAGCCATCTCTGAGATTAGTACCATTGGATGTTTAAACCTTGGATAAGTACCCACCAAACTTCCAATTGGATGCCTCCCACCGGCCAAGGGAAAATAGACACCAAAACTTGGGTCGAGGGCATGACCAGAAAGAGCCAGCCAGTATGGAGAAGAACTAGGGAAGGAATGATGTTTTGCACCTTACTGAAAAGAAAATTTTAAGTGCATACATAGTTAAGAGCTTTTATTGTGACAGGAGAACTTTTTCCATATGCGTGCATACTCTCTGTAATTCCAGTGTAAAATATTGTACTTGCACTAGCTTTTTTAAAACAAATATTAAAAAAAAATGGAAGAATTCATATTCTATTTTCTAATCGTGGTGTGTCTATTTGTAGGATACACTCGAGTCTGTTTATTGAATTTTATGGTCCCTTTCTTTGATGGTGCTTGCAGGTTTTCTAGGTAGAAATTATTTCATTATTATAATAAAACAATGTTTGATTCAAAATTTGAACAAAATTGTTTTAAATAAATTGTCTGTATACCAGTACAAGTTTATTGTTTCAGTATACTCGTACTAATAAAATAACAGTGCCAATTGCAACTGAGTCTTTGCCTTCTGTGGGTAGTTCTTCCTTCTGCCACCAAGTGTCCCGTGACTTTCCCCCCGGGGGAGTTGGGGAGGTAGCCTGAGACTTGGTTTCCCTACTCATTTGGGGGAAGGAGGCCCTTGAGATGAGGTTCTGAGATAAGAGGTTGGCGTCCACTCATGATGTCCTGGTTGGTTCAGATCCTGCTTGTGTCTGAATCCTGTGGTTCACAGGTTTTGTTGGTAAACGTCTGGCAGCTTCCTGGGCTCGCACAGCATAGTCAGTGTGTCCTCTGCGGTTTTGCCGTGGCCCAGTTAGTGGTCTAAAGGTGGAAAGACCATCTGTGTGTCCTGCAGCTCCACGATGATTGTTGAGGAGCCCGGTGGGAAGGGGTCTCTGGGCACGAGGAGCTGCCCCGTGTCTGTCTCAAGTTCGCACGGGGTTGTCTGGGGAGGATGTGGCCTAAAGTCGTTTCTCAAGGACCTGAGACTTTCTGGGGGGGGGGGGGGCGGGATTGGAGAGGGGTCCCCACCCTACCTGTGGACACAGCTGTGACAGGTGTCCAGCCTTGTGGTTCCATGTTGCAGAAGAGAACTTGAGAGAAACCCAGGAGTCCTGGTGTGGTCCGGGAGGAGGGTCACCCTCCTTCCTCTGTCACCTCTGCTGGGTTTGCTGTGGGCATCAGCTACCCTCTTAGGACTGGAGTCGAGGGCCTGACACTGTCATAGTGGGAAAGAACTGGCATGGAGCCACCGGTGATGGGGGAGCCAGAGGCCAGGCCGGGCGGCCCTTCAGTGGGGCCGCTGTCCGGGCAGCTGTGTGTGCCGCACGTCGTGGGTGGGCCTGCTGGAGCTAACTGACCGCTACCTTGTCTGCTTCACTTTTCTTTGCTGCTAAGGGTCCTCACAGGTCTGGAGTCCGATGGCTGTGATATCCCCAGGGGTTCAAAGCACAGCTTCCAGGGCTGCCGTGGGGCAGTCCCTGAAACCATTTGGATCGTGGTCCAGCCCAAGGTGAGTGTCAGGGTCACAGGCTGTGCCCTCGGTGGCCGCAGGGCTGCACACTATGCCTCCATCCACATCCTAACTGATGCGCCTGGTCTCTGGGGCTCTCAGGTGGTGAGGCTCCTCCAGGGACAGAGATGAACTTGCTAAGGGGGATGGGATGCCAGTTCTTTTTATGGTGCCTCTTTCAATCTGACCCTTTGCAATGACTGTCTTTACTTCCCAGAAGCGGGATTGCAAACCCCTGCCTTTGGTTGTGAGGATGAAGAACTCGCCTTTCCACAAGATGGTAAAGCAGCGTGGATCGGGGCCATCCTGCTCCAGGGAACCAGTGTACTCCGAGAGCCAAACTTGAGAAAGGAGACACTGGGTCACAAGAGCAGGAGTTTGGTGAGGGTCACAGTCCTAGAGGAAGTCCCTGTACTATGGCAGGAATTTTTAGTGGATTTGTGATTTTCTTTTTTCTTCACTTCTCTCCCTTATCTTGCAAGAGTCTCATTAAAACAAAGTTCAGGACTTGAGTGTGAAACACTCCTCCCACAGGGACGGCCGGAGGCTGACACTTCACCCAGACAGGCGGGAAGGAGGGGTGGGGGGCCATCGAGCGCCACCTTTTTCTCAACAGGAAACATCCTCTTGACCCTCAAGCATTCTCCCAAACTGAGCCCCTCGTGTTTCTGCAGGTAAAGAGCAGCTCCGTGGACTTCAGGGTGGGGAGAGGGGTCAGTTACTCTGGTATTGGAAACGTGCCTTTAAAAACAAACGGGGCCTGTATTCTCCCAGTGGTGACAGTGTGGCTGGCCTTGGACGCTTGATGGGCTCATCCTTATTTAGCAGCACAGAGGGCCCCCTCTCTACTCCAGGGACCTAGAGGGAGGTGGTTGCCTTTTCAAAGAAACTCTGCTCCTGCCTCATTAACACAGGAAGTGTCACATCCTGGAGTGTGTAAACCTGCCGGTCCTCAGGAGGCCCTGGGCCCTTCTGTCCAGACAAGACCGCTGTCACCAGCCAGCCAAACCCTCTATGACAGAACCACGTGGTCCTTCCTCCTTGGGTAGGGCTCAGTCTCACATTTTAGAGCAATGCTTTTGAGGATGCTACTGAGTCAGGCCAGTTGCTCTTCCAACAGGACTCCACCCGCTAATCTCTTTGAAGCTGGACCAGATGTTAAAGGTTAAGTGCAGACTAATGTATAATAACCTCTTTGAGAAGGTCCAGCCTGACAAGTTGGGACTGAGAAGGGGAGGAAAAAGGATGGAGAAAAGGAAAAGGAAACCTGTTCAGGCCAGCTGCCTAGCAGCAGCTCCAACAGGTAGCCAGAGATGGCCCTTGGAAGGCTAGTATGAAGGACACCACCAAGCCCGTGAGCCCCGGCAGGGGACCAGACCTCATGTTCTCCAGCAGCCAAGAACAGGAGAGAGGGGTACTGGTTATTCTGACTCCAGCTCTGCTCTGCCCACCCCTCTCAAGGTACCTGGTATGGGCATAGTCAAGCATGCCACTCATTAGGCTGGGTAGACAGCCCCCAAATCTCCAAGGACCCCCGTGTGGCTCCTGCAAAGGCAAACCCCAGCACTCAATCAAATCTCAACAGCATTGTATTAAAATGATTTTTTTTTCCAAAAAAGGTGCAAGTTGTTGGATTGAACAATAAGGCTGTGCGCCCTGGGCAGCTGGGATCTGACTGCTGGCCCAGCGGTGCCCTGCTTCTGGGCCCCAAGGCACAAGGGAGAGCCCCAAAGCCTCCAGGCAGGAGGGGGAGGAAGGACGCAGCACACCACCATTCGGAGCAGCGAGAAGCCGGGAGAGGTGGGAGAAGCAGGTGGCACGGGGGCTTCCGCTCCAGCGGGATGTCACTCCATCTCTGCATTAGCTGAACACCGTGTTGTGCTGTTGGGTCACCCGGATGAACGTCGCTCTCCTGCTGAGCTCTTTGAGTTTGGCGGCCCCCACGTAGGTGCAGGTCGACCTCAGTCCCCCAAGAATATCCAGAATAGTGTTTTCCACACCCCCTTTGTAAGGCACTTCCACCGTCTTGCCTTCAGAGGCTCTGGAAGAGAAAGGAGACATTTCCTTGTCCTGGAGAGCCCATGCAGAACTGTTCCCAGCTGCAGCACTTTCAGCAGCCCTCCCCTCCCCCTCCCCCATAACTGCCAAGCAGACCAGGATGGCACTGCCAGGGAGATGCAGCCCTCCCACCCCAAGGGCACCAGGGAGAAGTCTTGGTTGACATCACTTGGCACTGCAGACTCCCACGGTTCCACTTGGCGATGTTAGCAGCCTGCACTCTGCCCCACAGAAACCAACACCACCTCTCCATATGCACCAGCTTCCAAATGACCAAGTGCCCACATGCCCACGGGGGAAAGACCTGGTGGGTTACCTCTTGGAACAGCCTCCTGCACCAACCCAGGGCTTTGCTCTACCTAGCACCAACTCTACGGTTGGACAGCCAGGAAGAGGAGATGGAAACGGACGAGGCAGGCCCTCCTAGGTCACATGGGAAGCTCCACCCAGGCCAGAGCCCAGTCTGACAGCCCGTCTCCAGGGCACCCAGCACCAGCTCAGCTCTCTGTGCTCTTACAAGTCAGCACACCTCCTGCCAGGGCACGGCGGGTCCCAGCTAAGAACCAGCCTAGTGAGGTGGCTTCAGAGCTTCGACCCCCATTGCTGACGTTTTCAGAGGAGTATTCAGACGCAAGTCTGGCAAGTGGCACCAACAGTGAGCACCACCTCACTGTCCCAGAACCCCTGTCCCTGCCTTAGCTTGATTTCACAAGTCAGAGTGGTGACACAGTCCACCCCACTTGCAGAGGCATCTTGAGAAGGAAGTCTCACTTCTCCTCTGGCCCTCCTCCTCTGAGGCCAGGCAGATTCCAACCTGCATTCTAGAACTTTCCATGGTCGTTATTATGGAAGAAATATTCTCCCTGGAGAAACAGCATGTCTTGATCAGAAACTTGTTATGCAGAATTTCCAAAGGATATTTGCTTATTGGCCGAACGTGCCAGACTCTCCTGGGGTGACACCCAGGAGAGTCTGGCTATCAGAACCATGGGCTGGATGAAGGGCTGGCCTAGGGACTGGGTTAGGTCACCAAACTCGGGAAACCAGAGTCACCCATGCCACAGCTCCAGTCTGATAGCCCACGTGATCTAGCAGGGTGGTTCAGGTCTCAGCACTCTGTGACCGCAGTCAGGTGCATACACGGCCCTGCAGTGATTTCCCCCCGTCTTCAGACACTTCCCGGACCTTTCAGAACTGGCTGGAAATTATTCAGGTTCTTGTTGCTGCCTCTATACTAAATGTTAATGTCACATTTTACAAGTCAACTCACGGTTGATGCTGAGGTCTGCTCATCTGTCAAATGAAGGTGCCCTGCCTCCTGGGGACAGTGTGAGGATGGGATGGTTAATAACTGGGAAAGAACGGCAAAGCGTCCACTAACAGCAGTGCTGTAATCAAATACGACGTCAAAGTCAGAATCACTCCGTGACAAGATTGTGGTCACCAGACTGCAAAGGGACGGAGGCAGGTTCAACTACAGAGCTCAGGCTACCTGTGGGGCAAGATTTAACTCCTTCAGCACCTTCTTTCTTGTCGGAGATTTCACCCTGCTTCCTGGTGTTTCTGTGATGGGTGCTCCCTGCTGAAATCCCAAGCGGAGGTTTTCCTCCTGGCTCCTGGGCCTGTGCGTGGCCGACGCTAGCCTTCCCTGTCCACGGCATGTGGCGTGTCTGAGGCCCCCAGACAGCTGCAACTGCTCCGCCACACGGCTGCACTTCATTAGGGCAAAGGGCAGACACTGCACAGGCCTAGGCTGGTGGCCACAGCAGCTGGTTGAGCAGTCAGCTTCTTGGCTGTGGGACCAGGTTCACACTGTGCAACCTCCCCCTCCAGCTCCCATGAGAAGCTAGGGCCTCAGGGGCCACCCTGGAAGGCCCACCTGCCTTCCCCTACTTTACAGAGTCCCCAGCCCTGTCAGAGGAAAATGCCTGGGAGGAGACGGAAGTCAGCCCACCAGAACCCTACAAAGAACAGAACTCTGGAAGAACAGGCCCCAGAACCCGGAGGAGTTCTGCAGTTCCACCTCTAGTTGGGCGGAACCTGACAGGACGCATCTGAAGCTCCAGTCCACCCCGTGGGCTGCAGGAAGGAAGCTTTAGCTTCCTGGAGAAAGGCCGTCCGCCTGTTCCAGCTGATGCCTCCCCAGGCCTCCAGACCACTGGGCCGTCACTGGCCATTGGCTCTGGCTGGGTCAGGTGGGAGGTGAGGCAGTCTATTGGGCAGCCGGGGTCTGAACGCACAGTTAAGAAGGAGGTGAGACGAAAGGCCACGGGGCCTAAGGGGTCCCGGGTTTAAAAGTATCAGTGGACAAGAGCAAGCTGGCTGCCCGGTGACAGAGCCAAAGAGCCTGCACCCGC
This sequence comes from Ictidomys tridecemlineatus, assembly GCF_052094955.1. Taxonomy (NCBI): domain Eukaryota; kingdom Metazoa; phylum Chordata; class Mammalia; order Rodentia; family Sciuridae; genus Ictidomys; species Ictidomys tridecemlineatus. The sequence goes on along the minus strand of NC_135484.1, from coordinate 147,855,843 downwards.
CCAAGAGCTGTGGCCTGGCCCCGCAGCCAGAGATCTGCTGAGCCCCATTCCTGCAGCCTTATGGCCGCGAGCAGCACCGTGAAGGCGCTATTGGAAAGCCAAGGCGGCCTCCCCTCCAGGCTGCTCCCTGCTCACCCTCACCCCCAACCATCCAGCCCGGCCTCAGGTGCTTCTGTTCTGCACTGCAAATGCCAGCTGGATACAAGTCGGGGCTCTATTTTAAAAAGCTGCCAGAGGTGCCTTCTAGGCCCTGCCCAGAGTCCCTCCACACAGCACTGCTGGCCAGGCCTGTGGCTGAGGCCAGGCAGGAGGCCTGGCCGGGAGGCGCCAGGGCTGGACCCACCTGTACTCGGCGACGCCCCCCGCGTGCTTCTTCATGGCCGTCTCGGAGCTCATCCCGTAGAAGAGCTTGAGTTTCTGCCCGTTCCTCTCAATCACTTCCCCTGCACACTCGGTGTGGCCAGAGAACATCCCTCCCAGCATGACAAAGTCCGCTCCAGCTCCTACACGCAGAGGTGGGGAAGAAGAGGGGGAAGTTAGGGAAGTCAGAAGGTGAACTCTGCAAAGAGCCGCTGCCCCCCGGCACTGGCCACATGCTCCCAAGCGCTCTGCCACTGAGCTACGGCCCCAGCCCTGACTCCAGGAAGGTCCAAGTTCCTCCCCAGCGCACCTTCTCCCCTCCTCCCCGGCTGCCCTGCGGGGGCACAGACACTGGGAGAAACAAACGGAGCCTGCAGAAGGTTTGTAGCCAAGGTACTGGAACGTGACCGATGGTTATTAATGACGGACACCTTCAAAACAGAGAAGCTGTTCTCTTAGATGCAAATAGATGTTAAGAATCGTGCACCATCTTAGGAAGCATGTCATCTAATCTCCATCGGGTAACTAACTCCTCTACAATGTCCCCAACAGGCACCTGGTGTCCTCCTGAAGTTCTCTGTGCTTAGAGATGGGGACCAGCCCTCAAAGCAGATTGCACCTCTCCACTGAAGACTGGGCATGGAGGAGAGGAAACCCCTGCATGAATCCGTAAAACTCTACCTGTCCCTCTACTGGGTGAGCATTAGCCCTCGGGTTGATAATACGCCACATGCGTCACCAAATGACATGAAATTTCCAGGGAAGCCACAGAGGAGACCGAGCTATTGAGGTTGGCTCTGTTTACCCCAGTGTGTGGCACAGGGGAGACACGAAATGACTAGCTATCAAGAAAATAACAAGTTGGAATAAACCACGTGGACAATATAAAAATGGTTCCATTCCTCATCCTGCTCCTGGTTGACTATGCAAAGGACCCTTCATTAAATGTTCGGTGCCATGGCTTGACAGTGTCCCCCAAAAGTTCATGTGTCGGCAACACTCTCCAATTTCATCTGTTGAGGTGTTCAGAGGTGGGACCTTTGGGGAGGGCATTAGGATTACAGGAGGTCATGAGGGTGGGTCTCCTTTAAGATATTCATGGATCACAAGAAGAGAGGCCTGAGCTCGCAGCTTACTTGCTCTCGTCATGTGATGCCCCCTGCTATTACCAAGAAGGCCCTCCCTGTAAACCAAGAAGCACATTCTTGGACATCCAGGCCTCCTGAACCATGAGCCAAATAAACTCCTGTCCTTATACACTACTCAGCCTTGGGTGTTTTGTTACAGCAACAGAAAATGGACTAAAACATTAAGAAACTGTACAACTTCTCCTGGGAGCAAGTCCTACCGAGGGTTCACATTGAGAACAGGACAAGACAATAGCAGGGTACAGATGTATTAAATAAGAGGAAGGAAGCCAAGCCCTCAGCAGGAGAAATGAAAGCAAGCCTGAAAAGTAGCCCCGACATCTTGCATCAAGTCATTTAAGAGGACCCTGGAAGGTGCAGGGTTTCAGTCCCACTTGGCATTATTACAGAATGGCCTGCTCTCAGGGCTGGCCCTCGGCCTGGCACTCCACCAGCAAGACACACATGGTCTACACAGCAGGCGGCTGTGCAGATCTCCCCAGGGCCCCAACCCCAAGGCCGGCTCCCCAGTCCTGCCAGGATGTTAACAGGACAGAGGGTAACGGATGGTGTCGCCCCAGGAGTCTACAGAAGGAACACAGCAGACCCACTGGAAGCCCTGCTCGAAGCAGGCCCCCGTTATTTTCTAAACCCTGATAGCTTTCCCCACCCAGCATGTTCCCAGCGAGGTCCTGGAGTTCCACGGTCTACGGTCTGCACAGGCAGCCACGCTCCTGGAAGGAAGTGGGAGGGAAAGACATCGGAAGGAACTGAGCAGAGGGCGAGGCGAAGGGCTGGGGCTGGTATCTCCCGGGCACCTTTGTGACCAACCGTCACCTCAAGGTCTGTTCAGCTCTGGCTCTGCAGAGAGCACACGGGGGATGCGAAGGGAGCCCGAGATGGAACGCCCCTCGGTACTAAGAATGTCCTTGGCTGGAGACCCTTACAACAAGGCCTGAGGGCCACGGTTAGTGAAGGGCCCAGTCTGTCCCGCCCTGGTCATTCACCTCGGGGCCATGTGCCGGCTGCTGGAGGAGGTCGGGACTCTCTATAGTCCTCCTGCAGCTGAGAGCTGTGATGAGAAAGGGACTGAGTCCTACTTTTGTGACATTCTTTGGGTTGCTACTAAATTGCTACGAAGACCACAAACCCATGCTTTGTTGTCACAAGCTAGCAGAGTTTTTGTTTAAAAAAAAAAAAAACAGAGCCAGGTGCCGTGGTGCACGCCTGTAATCCCAGCAGCTTGGGAGGCTGAAGCAGGAGGACTGCAAGTTCAACCCAGCCTCAGCAACTTAGTGAGGCCCTGAACAACTCGGACTCTGTCTCTAAAAAAGATTGGAGATGTGGCTCAGTGGTTAAACATCCTGGGTTCAATCCCAGGTAGCCCAAAAAGCAAATTCCTAAGACATTTCCTAATTTACACACACACACACACACACACACACACACACACACACACACACACACAAAGGAGTGGCCCCATGGGAGCCCTGCTTCTGCCTCCTGCTGGTACCCACAGCTCCCACTTGAGTTGGAGCCACCCCTCTGTGCAGTCAGCTCTGACTTCTGAATGCATTTGGCAGATTAAGTAGTCAGCATCAGCACAGGGTTCCGCAGCCCTGTTTCACTGCCTCTCAGGATGCTCAACCTCTTAGAGCTTTCTCAGGAAAAACCCAGGACACAGCCGAGCCCTGCAGCATCATCCCCTCAATTGCAATGGACACTGCTGCCTCCTAGTGGGGAGCAGGCGCTTGGACTCTCCCTTCCCAGGGAATTCAGGTGGAGTGAAAGAGCACACCTGGGGCTTGGAGTGTGGTCAGTGGTAGAGCACGCGCCTGACGTGGGTTCCACCCTCAGCGCCACACAAAAGAAAAAGAGCCCAGGTTCCCAGAGTATTCTCAATCAAGAGCCCAAGGCGTCACCCACTCCAGGCTTGCAGAACGTCACTGCCAGATGCATTTCCTGAGCACCTGGCTTCCTCTGCCACAGACCAGAACCAGACCAGGGCCAGGACTTAGGACAACTGGGAAAGGAACACAGGGAGTGGAAACACTGGCAGCAAGAACCTCCCCTCGGCCTCTTCATCCCAGTCCCCTCCCCCCTGCCCCCCGCCGCAGAGGGCACCTCCCTCCTCCCCACCAGGCCATCCTTACCAAAGGCTTTGGCGACGTCTCCTGGACAGGTGCAGCCTCCATCCTTCACAGAGGAAAGAACAAGGAGAGGACGTGAGTATCAGTGGGAGCTGGCCCCTCCCCGGATGATGAGGAGCTCACACCCCCGGGCTCAGCCAGGCACCTGGACCAACAACTCAAACTGTTGCTTTCTGGCCTAGCTGACTCCCAAAAAATCACATCTCCCATTCCCCCAGCTGCCACGTACTGCCAAATACCCATGCGCCACCCCCAGGCTCAGGTGCCCCTGGCTAGCCCTTTAGGTAGCACCCCAGCCACCCCTTCAGCCCCGATCACCGTCCGTCAGGAGCCACTGTTCTCTCCGTGCCTGGGGTGAGGCGAGATCTATTTAGTTCAAGGGCTGCATTATTTTAAGAGCTATGGAAAGAACACGGAGTTAGTTCCTTTATCTCGGAGCCACCTCATGCCTCTCATGTCCTTCCGGTGCCAATCCCAGTTACCTTAAAATTCAACACATCCACTCTCTACACCTACTTTGCCTGCACAGAGCACAGGTGTGGGGCTGGTTAGTCCCAGAGGGACACGGTTACCTTGGGCTCTGGGGGTTGTCTCCAGCCCAGCCACATGGTACAAAGTCCCCAGCATGCAGCAGAGCCCACTGTGTTTCCTTACAAACAAGACCCCAAAGGCCCAGGCTGCTGCCTGCTCCTCCCAGTGTGGCCTGGGTGAAGGGGGACAGCAGTACCATGGAGTGGCAGCCAGCCAGGCAGGGACAGCCAGGAAGCACAGGCCGGAGGGGAGAAACAGCACACCAGTGACACAGTCCAAAGGTCACTGTGGGCCTAGGAGAAACACCGAGGCCCCTGAGGGGCCACCTGTTCCCAGGAACACAGAACACAGGCCACTTGGTGCTGCCCTGGGTGACAACCTGCAGGAGTGTGGCACCAGGATCAATGGAGAACTGGGATGGACCACTTTGCAAGGAGCATCTGGATCTGAGGACACAGGCCTCGGGGACTCCGGCTCTGCTACGGCTCATCAGGCCTGCCGCTCTGAGAGCTGGAGTGCGGCTCCACTTGTCACTGCCCTGCAGTCCTGACCTGATGGGAGGGAGATGTGAGGGCGCTACCAACTCCTCTTCCCTGTGTAGCCTCCCTGACCCCAGAGGGCCACAGGGCACAGGGGCTCCACCAGTTCAGCGGCAGTCTCTGCCCTCAAGGTGTCCGGCCCCAGCCCTCCCTGGGAGGCAGGGGCTGTGGTTCCAGACACCTGTCACCGCTTCCAGCGCCACAGATACAACCTCAACCTGCCCGCCACGCATCCGTCAGTTCACTTTCTAGAGCTTTCTCAAAACCAGCTCTGCACCACCGGGTTTCAAAAGGTTTCAAACCATAACCTCAAATGAACAAAATAAACTCATGCTCCCATCAGAACAGGTCTCGGAAGTTCTGACTGGGAAACAGGGTATCTCGTGGGGGCTCCTGAAAACCCCCAGCTGTGGTCAGTGATGAGGCCTGATGCAGATGTCCCGCATTACTGGGAGCATAAAAAACCAGCCCCTCTTCCCAGGATGAGCCAAGAAGGCCACAGTCAACTCGGCTGCAGACTGTGCCGCAGAGAGGAAACCGGTGATGGCGTCACCTGCCCCCATTGTGTGTATGCATCTATAAGATGCCCCCAAACGAGCCTGTCTGCAGTTAACCGCATGCAATCCATCTTGACAGGAAGCCTTAAGACAAAGCAGTCTGTGCCCCTCTGCCAAGCAAAGCATCCTTTCATGTTCCCAGGGGATGGGGCAGCAGGGCACCCTCTGAAATCTAAGACAGGCATTTACCTTCACAGAGGTGCAACTGCTGGAGAGTTTTTTAAAAAGGGGAGCAGGCTGGGTGTGGTGGAGCATGTCTCTAATCCTAGCAGCTGGGGAGGCTGAGGCAGGAAGATGGCAAATTCAAGACCAGACTCACCAACTGAGCAAGGCTCTAAAGCAGCTTAGTGAGACTCTGTCACAAAATACATATAAAAAAAAAAAAAGGAAGGAAGGACAGGCTGGGGATGTGGCTCAATGGTTCAGCACCTCTGGGTTCAATCCTCAGAAACTGAAGCCAGCATTTTCTAAGTGAGGGCAAATATGAGACTCAGAAAGACTGAGTGACTCTCCTAAGGCCACATAGCTATAAAAATGGAAACATAAGATTAGAACCAGCAGCTGTCTTATGACAGCATTTCTGATATTTTCTGGGGGGTGGGTGGGTTCTGATCCTTATTTTTTAACGTTTGTTTACATTTCTAGCTTTTCCTAGATTGAGCATGTTGGGGGGACTTTTCAAGGCCTTAAAAAAAAGATTTAATGAGTAGGTCTTTCTAAATCACAGTGTGACAAGAAGAAATGAACTGTTCATTCCTTAATCTTTGCCTGCGTGGGGCTGTCTTGAATTTTCCCACACTCTGCCCCCTGAAGCCTACAGGGACCACAATAAATAGAAACCTAGCTCCGGCCCCACCTGTTGGCCCCCTCTGGTGGGGCTTCCTGAGAACTGCAACAGCACAGATGTGCTCATTCAGTAATGCATGTGTGCAAGGAGACAGCTGGAAGGACACAGTGACAGGCTCCTAACATCTGCTGGGTTCGCTGCAGGTTCCAGACTCTTGGCAATTGGGAGAAGCCATCCTGCGAGGCTGCGTGACACCAGGCAGGTGGGAGCAGCAGCTGCTGTGAGCCTGGGCGTGTGCAGCTGGTGGCAACTGAGGAGCCAGTGCAGGGTCCACTCCTGTAGCAGCTGTGAACTGCATCTGGTCTCCTGGCTGCAAACTGCACTCCTGACCCCATCGAGGAACTCTCCCACCAATTCTGGAAAAATGAATACCTTGGAAGCACTCAGGTAGGCTCCTAAGGGCCACCTTCCCACCGCAGGAGCCCACAGGCCTGGGCCATCAGCGCCCCCTACTGACATCAGCACATGAAGGCTGGCCCTGGAATCCAGCCAGCAAGGCCGAGTTTCCCCTAAGTAAGCCAAACCTCAGGACACATCAGAACGACCCAGAGGCTGTGTTCATACAGAAGCTCGGGCCTCACTGCCTGACTCAGTAGGTCAGGCCTAGAGGGGGACCCGGGAAATCTGACGAGCCGTTAGTTGATGCCAACGCTGCTGGTCCGGGCACCACACTCAGAACTGAAGCAAGTTACCCACTGGGACATGCTGTGCAGAGAAGCTTAGGTGATTTCCACCGGAGTCGGCTGGGGTACCCACAGAGCCTCCAGGACCCCCACCCCAACCTGCTCAAGCAGTCCTGTGAACTGAGCAAGTCTGAAGTTTCCGGAAGGACATCAAGTGTGGTGTCTCAGAAGAAGCTCGGCGTCAGACTTCACCCACTGGACTTCCACTCTTGGAAATGGTGGTCATTTGAGGAAGACATGACGTGGGGCCCAGGTTCTGATGAAGACTCTTGAAGGTGAGCATGATTACATAACGGGGACTGGCAATTCACAACCCATGAGGCTCTGGGGTCCAAGACTAAAGAGCCTAATTCTCTGGGATGGGGTCCAGCGACGTCCTTATAACAGTTCTCTGGTGGTCTTCATGCAGCCAGCCCAGATGACACTGAAGCAAGCATCTGAGACCCACTGGCAGACTGGAGCATGGGAGTGCTGCTTGGTGGCTTCCATGACAAGTGCCCTGACTCAGCAAATGAAGACTTGGGGTCTATATCAGTCTTTTCCACCCCAGGTGTTCAATGAATGAGTGCTATATCTTCACTCGGGGAAAAGATGAGTGGACAGCCTTGGAACTCTGCATTCACCAATAAAAATGTTGGTCATTTATTCTAGTTTCTGGCACCCAGTAGGTGCTCAATGAATATCCACCGGATGAATGGGTAGAGAGATGAAGAAACTGGTTGAGGAAGGAGAAGGAGCCCAGGCAACCCACACTGCACTGACAGCCCAGGGCCTGGAGCCTAGCGTGCGTCTGAGCTGAGAGTCACGTGGTATGGGGCGGGGCCGGCAGGGCTCAGGTAAGACTCAAATGAGACCCAAGCACAGAGGGGTTCTGACAGAGTAATGGCACCTTGAGAGCAGGATGAAAAGCCAGACGCAGACCTCAGCAAGCACTGAGGCCGAGACAAAATCAATGAGGAAGCCTTCCACAGAGATGACCACATCAATTCTCATTTTTTAACAATCACCTATCATGGGACTGCAAACTGGGGCAACCACTGTGGGAAGCAGTATGGAGATACCTCGGAAAACTTGGAATGGATCCACCGTTTGACCCAGCTATCCCACTCCTCGGTCTACAGCCAAGGGACTTAAAATCAGCACACTGTAGTGACACAGCCACATCAATGTTCATAGCAGCTCAATTCACAATAGTTAGACTATGGAACCAACCGAGGTGCCCTTCAACGGATGAATGGACAAAGAAACTGTGGTACATCTACACAATGGAGTATTAGCCTTAAAGAAGAATGAAATTATGGCATTTGCATGTAAATGGATGGGACTAGAGAATATCATGCAAAGTGAAATAAGACAATCCCCCCCAAAAAAACAAAAGCTGAATGTTTTCTCTGATAAGTGGATGCTGATCCATAGTGGGGTGAGCGAATAGGGAAGAATGAACGAACTTCATTTATAGCCGGAGGAATAAGAAGTTGTACTCGGTTTGTGTACTATATGTCAAAAATGCATTCTACTTTAAAATAAATAATAAAAGAAAAAAAAACACTTATCCATGATTTAATGTGCGAGCTTGACCTTGCAACAGCAGAAGTGAAAGGTCTGAAGTTTTAATTTACTCGACATAAGTCAGCACTGTAATAGAAACACCAAAAACAGACCACACTTCCAATCTATAAGATATGTATGTGTATGCACAGGCACATAAAATACACGGCCTGCCTTCCGTATCTGTGAGTTCCATACCATTGGATTCAACCTAACACAGATGAAAAATATTTTTTAAAAAATTGCATCTGTACTGAAAGTGCAGACTTTTTTTTGGCATTAGTTCCTAAATAATACAACTATTCATATTGTATTTACCTGTACCAGGTCCTGTAGTCATCGTAGCCCATGGTAGGGTGTGTGTAGGTCATATGCAAATACTACACAGTTTTACACAGGGACTTGGGCACCATGGGCTGTGGCTTCCACAGGGGTGAGACCAATCCCCACAGACGGCAAGAGGCGATTACGCACACCTGTGTACACGCCAAACACCCGCAGAGTGAAAGCCACAGCTCTGTCGGCACCCACCAGACCTGACACCAGGCCTGCTCCGAGCATCTCATCTCACAAAACTCCCTGCAGGGGGCTGAATGGCCGTCACATGTGAAGGCGGACGAGGTGCCCGAGAGTCAAAGACAGGCTGTAAATCAGCGTTTATTCCTTAGTCACCTTTAGGGGCACCGTCCCTCCAGAAGCTTCTGGTGGAATACTGCCTGCCTGTCCCCAACTCCCTCCTTCCCACATGTGCCACCGAAGTCTGCTCTCGCCTGTCCACAGGGGGCCACTGGCAGCATCTTGCGGAGGCACCCTCCCCAGGCCCCTGTGGTCCAACCTCCTGGGCTGCATCAGCTCCTCGGTCCCTGCCCAGGCTCCTGAGGGCAACCCCGGGCTTCACCTCTCACTCCCACATGCTTCCACTCCCGGGCTCCCGCGATGGAGGAGCTGTTGGCTCTGATCAGCCGAGATCGGGTCTCCAACCGTGAACCCAACCCTCGAGTGCTTTGAAACCTACAGTCCCCAAAATGAACCCTAGACCAACCCCGACCTCTTCCCCTGCAGCCAGTACTCATCCTGGAAGAGCAGCTGGCCCCTCCTCTACCAGCTGCCAAGCGGCTGCTCCATTGCCCAGGCTTATTTAACTCTCCCCTGAACATCCCTTGGTTCTGCGGAGGGCTCCCAAGCCCCACTACCACCCTAGTGGAAGGCACATCAGATCCTGCCTGAAGCACACTGTCCCTTCTTCTCGGCTTGCCCCTTTCCCATCCTTCCCAGGCAACTCGTTGGATGTTTCTGCCAGACACATGGATCCACTGGGCACTCTCCTGCTCCCCAGTACCCTTGGGAGAAGTCCCAATCCTTAACAGGCCACAGCATTCACAGCTGCCCTGAAGCTCATCTCCTGCCCCCTCTGCTGCCCACTTCCAGCTCCCTCCTCTGATGGAGTGACTTTGAGGTCTTCAGTCAGTCCCTACGCTCTTCAGTGCCCTCCCCTCCCCTTCATCTGAAGCCTGCCCTGGGCACTTCCTACCACTCACCCTAGGAGGCCCACACCATGCATGCTGTAGCCTGTTGGGAGTCAAACCGCATCCCCCTCAAGAGTCACGTTGCCATCCTAACCCCTAGAATGTGACCTTATTTGGGAACCAGGTCACTGAAGTCAAGGTCATCTTGGAGCAGGGTGGTCCCTAGGCCAAAAGGATCCGTCTCCTGATAAAAAGGAGGAATGGTCAGAGGCACCCAGGGAAAAGGCCACATGGACACCGGAGCTGGGCTGCCAGAAGCCAAGGACACCGAGTGACCATTGACAGTGGTCCACCTGGAGCCTGGAATACAGCCCCTGCGGCTCTGCACTCAGGCCCATCGGTGTGCTTTCTATCCCCCTCCCTAACCTGGGGCAGAACAGGGTGACCTTATTCCCCACCTAGGCAGAGCCATCTGCCTTAGAGCACCTGCCACCACAGGAATCCAGTAAGGCAGACTTCAGGGGTGGCACCAGAAGATCAAATTAACAAGTGGATCACAACCAGGGAACACCTGATATGAGGCACTGGGAGAGGTGCACGCCTGGTATCCCAGCAGCTCGGGAGGCTGAGGCAGGAGGATCACGAGTTCAAAGCCAGCCTCAGCCAAAGCCAGGCCCTACGCAACTAGAATAGGAGTCCCCTGTGGTTCTCCTTTGCTGGCAAAGCCACAGATCTTCTTTTTCCTTTTCCTCAAAACTGCATCCTCATTACTAAATGGGCATCCGGGATGAGGACGGAGCTTTGGGTGCTCAGCCCACACCTTGTTCTGGGGAACTTTTGGCCTCTAGAACTGGGAGACAGGAAATGTCATTGTTTGAGTCTGTGACACTTGGTTAAAAAACATCCCTAGCAAAGGACCACATGCCCCTGCGTCCTCAAGGCTGCCTGCGATCCCCATCACACACACCCCCCACCTCCTTAGTGACTGCAGGCTGGTGGCCCCTGCAGAAGATGCGGGCAGCCAGGTCTGTCTCTGCTGAAGGTCCCTGATGTAACCACAGGGCCCCGTAAGGCAGCCAGCTCCCTCAGGGTCAGGGTCAGGGTCAGGGTCCCCCCTGCCGTCTCAACCTGCTTCAGCCCCAACCCCAGCCTCGCCAGAGACTCACCGAGATGATGTGCCCCTTGAGGCCGTGGGCGGAGTCCGCACACTCGATCACCGCACTCAGCTGCGGGTAGCCCACCCCGGTCTTGGTGCGGGTGGTGCACACGGAACCTGCGGAGGAAGGGGGGGGACCCCAAGGAGAGGTTACACGTGAGCAGCACGTGAACGAAACGCGCCCCCTCACCTTCCCACCACCTGCCCCCCAGAAGGTGGACTGCCCTCTGCAGGGGGTGCATGCTTGGGAGGGAGGGGCTGACTGACCAGGGCGACAGAGGTGGCCATGCGCCACCCCACCTGCCCAGGCATGCCCTGTGGCCCTGGTCACCGTCACCACCGATGTTCAGGATGTCGCCCTCCCCCCGCTCTCCCCTGCGTGGCTGAGCACCGACCTCCCCCAGTCCACTCTCCTCCTACCCCTTCCTGTCTCAAAGGACTTCCCAGAGTCCTCCCACAGCCTCTGCACCCTGAACCCCAAACCTCTGTCAATCTCCTAACCTCCCCAAGCCTCAGAAGTCCCTGCACACCTGTGACAGGAACATAAAAGCACACGCCTCGCAGGTTGGGACCTGGGTCAGACGGCACAAGGAAAAACCAGCTTGGCCTGGTCTGGCCTGCAGGGGGCCCTGAGGAAGGGGGGCCAGGGCAGTGGTACCCCTCACTCCTCCTCAGCTCTGCCTCCATGAGACCCTTCACCATCTCGCCGTCCACCTCCCACCTGAGCCGCACTGCCCCAGGTCTCCAACCAGCCTGCCCCTGCGTCAGCTTCCGTCTGGCGCCTACCTCAGCTCCGCGGCCCACCTTCCTCCCCCACCTCTCCTCCCAGCAAGCCCCGTCCAGGCTGTATTCCCCGTCAGGTCTGGGGAACAGGGGTCTTTCCCTATGTCCCTCCCAACAAGTGAGCACCCCTTCACCCTATACCCAGGTCAGCTAGATCCAGCTCCACCTGCGACCCTCCTGGCTCACCTCATCTCTAGCTGCTACTTACCCCAGACTCAGTCCCTCTGACAGAGGGGGCAAGTTTCTCCCCCACTTAGGGATTCTCTGTGCACCCCCCTCTGCACCACCCCTCTCCAGGCAAGGCTTTCTTCAGGCTTCATCTTAAATGTCAGCGCCCCGGGGAACTTGTCCGCCGCAGGATTTCTTCCAAGCAGCGGCATTTAAATCATTATTTGTGCAAGCGCGTTGAGGATCTGTTTTCCTCTGCCGGGTGGTAAACTCGGTGGATATTCACACTGCTGTCTATCCCACGCTGAGGAGAGCCTGGTACATAATCAGGGCACTATAAATAGCCACTGAGAGGATGCACAGGCCAGGAATGAGTGTGTCACCCACGTCCCCGTCTCCACTGCTCCGCCACCCACGTAGCTGCTCCTGGATGTCCATCTGGGCTGCTCTGGGGCCAGCGTAATGGCAGACCAGAGATGCCATTCCTCCTGCTCAGAGCGTTGACTGCCCCCCCCTCCCCCCCCGTGATGGCAACCACACTCTGAGACACTGGAATAGTCGAACTGAAGACCTCCCAAGAGGTCTAAGGCTGGTTATTCTATAGGTCCACAGGGCTGTTGTTCCTCTTTTCCTCCATGTCCTGGTCCCTCGAACCCTCCCCTCTGCACCAGGCCAAGTCACCACCCACCGGAGTCCTGGCCTCCAGCCGTACCCTCCGCAGACTCCTCTCGTTGGCTTATGGTCCACTGCCTTTTATCATGGTGTCTCTTGGGTGGGAGGTGCTTTTAAACATCTTTGCTGGTTTTTTTAGTCCTAGTATGAAAATGGACGTCTTCTTTCCTGCTCTCTAATGTTGGCATCTGATTAATAACTGACATACAGGGAACTCGTCACCAACACAGCAGTGGATTCAGCCTCCCGCATGGCACATGGGAGGGCGGACACCAGTGGACCCAGGAAACCACAGCACCACCCAGCACAAGGACCTCCACCTCTCTCCTCCGTTCAAGATGCCAACGGGTGGTCCTAGCAGAGAAGGCCTGAAGGGGAAATGGGCGAAATCTTGCCTGCCGGCTGCCAGGTGAGGAGCCAACAGTGATGCGTGCCTGGTCACAGGTGACGTTCAAATGTGGATTCACAGCCACACGCCGATCTGCAATGTTTGGGGCTCTTCAAACATCCCTGCTCATGAGCCATCCTTGTGCATTAACTGTCCTCTCCGTCCTCCCTTCCTCCTCTCCGTCCTCCCTTCCTCATTAGAGCACTCAGCTTGTTAATGAACTCTGCCATCCCCTCTTCCACATGGATGCTCTGGAGCCAGGACCCCCTATTCCAACTTCATCTCTGCTCCTCTCAATGCCGTCCGGAGGCGTCACAATGAACTCAAGGACCTCTCTTCCCAGGAGCTCTGTCTGGAAGCTCAATGATGCTTCCAGAGGAGATAGGCTTTGGACCCATGGGTGAGTTGTTCCTGTGTTCCCATCTGGTCATTCCCAGGGCCCCCAAGCCCCAGGCCCGATCCTCCCCACAGACGCCCTCCAGGGGCTTCAAGGTCTTACCTGGCCCAACTCCCACTTTAATGATATCCGCTCCCGAGAGAATGAGCTCCTCCACCATCTCGCCTGTCACCACGTTCCCTGCCTGGGACAGAAGGAACAAAGCTCACAACAGTGAGGACTCCCGGGGGAAGGTGGATGAGGAGCCCCACACCTGAGCATGGGATGTGCGTGGCCCGTGAGTCACCAGGCCACCACTGGGGGACAAAAGGAAAAAGAAAACACTGGTCCCGGTTCCTGAGTCTGTTCAAGTCTGAAATTGGTGAGCCAAGGTCTTCCTTTGGTTCCTTTCATTACCTGGAAAAAGGTTTCCCATATTCATTACCTGGAAACCACTCTTGAAGAAGCGGCCAGGGATCACTGATGCGTGAGAAGGGCCTGAACAAGATTATTCAGAACCAGAAGAGATCGGAGGGTGTCTGGGTCAGGAATATTCTAAACACGTCAGCAATCAACAAAGCAAAAACTTCCAAACACATAAAATCAGCCACGAAACACATTCAAACTGACTGAAATTCTTATCCAGGTGCCTAAAATACTTCAGAGAAGCCGTGTGTAGAGGTGTACGCCTATGATCCCAGCAACTCTGGACGCTGAGGCAGGAGGATCGCAAGTCGGAGACCAACCTGAGCTTAGTGAGACCCTGTCTCAAAATAAACTTCAAAAAAACAGTTGGGACTGAAGCTCAGTAGTTTGACTTGCAGGTATGAGGCCCTGGGTTCCAGGTGGGGAGATTGGGGGGAGAGACAATGCTTCAGAGTTTGCCAAATCTCTGAAGAATCTCCATGAACTCCAGAGAGCCAGGACTGGAAAGTTCCCCATCTTCTCAAAGTCGAGAAATTCCCCGAATGTCCTTGCCCTAGGGTTGGGGTTCCCCTCTGGATATGGAAGGACAGATCAGTCCTTATGGATCACATAGCACTGGCATGTGCTCCGTTTACCGAGCACGAAGCTTTGGCCCTAAGAATAAACACACAAGCCAGGAAATAGCAGAATCTATCAACCAGGAGGATGCATCTGGTTTGGAAATAGTTCTAGTTCTTTCGCTGCAGGAGTCTGGGAGCACAAAAATAGCCCTTTATATTACAACTCCTTGCCCTGTGGATCCTTCAGCTGGCACACAGGATCCTGGGCAAGAGGCCCAGCTGAGTTTTCACGACTGCGCAAAGACCTATTTTACAAAGTTCACCCCTGTTCCATCTACTCACATGGACACCAAAGGGGGGGGGATTTTATTTTTTTAACCTAGACAAAGTGACTAGCACTTCCTAGAAAAGGTTGCTAGAAGAAGGTGGTGAGGTGCGCACAAAGATACTTAACTACAAACAGCAGCTGACAATGGAAGGTGACAGGAGGACTAGAGGGGGTCAGAGTTGAAGGACAGCTGCAAGGAACCCCTGAGTACCTGCAAAACGTCAAAGGGAAAACAAAAAGCTGCCCCCCGTGTAGAAATGAAATGCACACATGCAACAGCTCCAGCAACCACACCAACCTGGCAGAGAAAAATACACTATCCCGTCGAAGGGGCACCGTCCCCAACATAACAAGAACAGAGAGGAGAAAGGCTAACGCCTCACAAGTACCAAAGGACAACAACGAACTAATAGGAATTTTTAAAAAGTGGCTAACAAAACCTGGGGAAATGTTCAACTCCGCTAATCATCAAAGTAAGAACGCCAACGTGGTTCTACTTTTCACGCAGGTCCTCAGCAGTTGTGAGCATGAATGCTCAAGTCGACGCATCAGGAGATCTGCTGGACGAATGTCTATTTTGGTCCAAGTTTTCCTCAAAAGCAATTTGTCCATAGAGAAGAAACGGGAAGACAGACACATCTTTTGATCCAGTTAATTCTCCTTTTAAGATCCTCTCCCAAGGAAATCATCAATGAGGACAGAGGTATAACTGTAAGGACTATCATGTGTCACAGTGCAAAACTGCAAATGCAGTCCCCAAAATGGGAATGGTCCAACAATCAATGGCCCACTCACGTGATGGTGGAGACTTCTTTATTTGGGGGCACAGAGCTGGAGATCTGATCCAGGGCCTCTTGTTCATGCTAGGCAGGCGCTGTCCCACTGAGTCACACCCCTGCCCCATAGGATGCTTTTATGAAGAGTATAATGGCATGAGAAATGCTTAAACCGTTTAGGGGAAAGCAAGATCTCAACTTTGTTTATATTTTTTAGATGCACGTGTACATGAAAAACAAACAAACAAAAAAACCCACCAAGGTGCTAACCAACTGCCTGGGTGAAGAGACTTTCTGAATTCTATGAATTCTCTCCTTCTAAACTTGTCTGGATTTTATACTAGAAGCACATATTTTTTTAATGGGGAGCTGGGGGTGGGGCTGAACTGTTTTCTGTAGCACAAGGAAAAGCCTGAGCTCTGGTGGTCAGGAGGCTGAGAAGACTGCGGCTCCTGTTCTTCCTGGCTGCGTGACTCACTAGGACAACACCTCCAGGAAGCAACTCCAACGGCCGCCGTTGCGTTTTCAACGTGGATCTGTTTTTCCCCACTCGGGTACCACCCACAGACCATTTTATTTCCTTCTTCAGGCAAAATAACTCAGCTCACAATAGACGGACCGGGTCCCACCAGGTAAGGACAGTGAGTTCACACAGGTGAGGAAGGCCGGCCCTGGTTCTGAAACCAAGAGCTTCCACAGTGTCATCCCCTCTGCTCAGCCACCACGTGGCTCTGTGGTCAGGACACCGTCTCCGATGCCAAGTGGAAAAACCCAAAGTGACCATGAAGTGCCTCTAGTGTGAGCCACAGCATAACAGTCGAACACCGGGGACCAGGAGGGGACCAGGGGGTGGTACGGACAGACGGGCAAAGCCGTCTACTCAAATTTGAAACCAAGAAGAGCAAAACCAGGGAACAGAGGACAAGACCAGAGCAGAAATGAGAACGGTGACACAGCAGTTGGGCTCTGGTGACGTCCCTGGCCTCTGGTCTGGGCATGGTGTGAGGCAGCGGAGCGGGGAGGGGCTGGCCGGGGAGATTAAGTGAGGAGCTGGCCTTATCTTGGCAGGGACCCGCCTGGCACGGCGGATACAGGCCGTCAGCACTCAGGGTGCCGGTGTCTGCCCGCAGATGCACGTCAGGCCGCTCCTCTCCTGGCAGCCAGGACGGAAGATGCACTATGGGGCTCCTGGCATCAGGCACAGGGGCTCTGCTCAGTCCCCCTCGCCCAGGGAGACCAGGCAGCGCCCTCCCACTCTGGATGGAGCCCCCACTCCTCTGCGTCAGAGGTGTGCGAGGACCAGGGGAAAGACACGAGGTGACAAGGCTTGCCGCGGTCTGAGTGTTTGTCTCTCTCCAGACGTCAGGTGTTGAAACTCTCCCCCCGAGCGAGGGTGCTGAAGGCAAGGCCTTGGGGGTCATCAGATTATGGGGAAGACCCTCCAGGATGGAGCAGTGCAGGTAAAATCAAAGCAGGAGAGCCCAGGGGTCCTCACCCCCCCACTACACGAAGACACAGTGACGAGACCACGCCTGTCAACCAGGCTCACGGCAGGCACAAATCGGCCTCCGGAGCTGTGCGGAACAGACTTACGATATCCATAAGCTACCAGCTCATGGTACCTCGTTCGAGTGACCCAAAGAGACCAAAATCCTCTGTGCAAAACCAAAACTCAAAACCGCTCGCTCCCATTTTTCCAGCTTCCCTTTAGACCCCCACCCGTGGCAAACACAATCCCAAAGACCTCCGAGTCCAACACCAGATCTCCCTTTTCCTGGGTAGTTTGGGGCAAGTCCCTTCAACTCTGAGTCTCGGTTGATCCTGCTACAAAACGGGGCCAGGCGTCCTCACATGCGGTTATTACAAGGTTCACAAAGAAACTGTCCAGTTCTCCGCCCGGCGCCCAGCAAGGCCCCGTCAATGTCGATCCCTCCCTGTAACAGTGATCTCTGTTGTTACTCTTCTCACAATCGTTGAGGTCTGAGTGAGTGAGATCTGTGATCAGGTTCACTATTTTCAATATGTGGTCAGCATTAAATCCATTCACACTGTAACGCAACCGTTGTTCATCTCTAGAAGTTTCCACCACCCAAATTCATCAATGTCTACCCTGGGCACTGGCTGGCCCTGGGCCAAGGGAAGACCTTTCCACAGAATGAGAAAAGGGAGGGGATTGGGCCTAGAGGTTGCAGTAGGGCACCCCCAAGGTGGGGGTGAGGACCGCCTCAGGCCCTCTCCCACCCCCGTGCACAGCGCTGCTCTCGCTGCCTGTGCAGTCCAGGTGGCCGCCGGCCTTCAGAAAACAGAGCTGAGTTGATTATGTGGTTCCCAGAGACACGCACCCCCCCTCCCCCGGACCTCTGAGGCCCTTGGCAGCTTTCAGTGGGTTCCAGAAAGAGAATGAAAACAGAAAACCCGTGGGCTGGGCCTGGGGCTCAGCGGTGGAGCACTTGTCTTGCATGTGTGAGGCCCTGGGTTCCACCCTCAGCGCCCCACAAAGATGAACAAAATAAAGGCATTGTGTCCACCTACAACTAACACACTGACTGGCAGAGCCACTGGGTCCATGCAAGGAAGTGTCCCCCTCTCTGGACAGAGGTGTGGGGCATGTGGCTTGAGCCCTGTCTCATGATGACAGGTGGAGAGAGAAGGCCGCTGACTGAGGCTGGGCCGGCCTCTGGTCTAACACGAACGGGAGTGGCCATCTGCACTGAAGCCCTCCCCAGAGCCCACAGCGGGACCTCCATGTTTAGATGTGACCTGGCATAACTGCAAGATCACAGGCCCCGAGGCAGGTCACCTGGCCCTGAAAGCCAGGCCCACCTTTCACAGAACCCCTGGCTTCTGTGAGACTAGGTTTCACATCAACAGAAGTGAGGGGCATCATGCCCACTCTAAGTGGTAGTATTAAAATAGAAATGCTGGGCTGGGCTGGGGAGTGACTCAGGGCTAAAGCACCAGCTTAGCATGAGTGAGGTCCCGTGTTCTATCCCCAGCACCACCACCAACAAAACCCAAACCCAAATAATGAAAATACAAAAGAAGTGCCTCTTCCCACAGTACCTAGAACATACCCAAGAAAACGGGGTTCTTTGTCCTCTCTGAAAGCCACCAGGCCCATGCCTTAACACTGCTACAGTCTCCCAACAGCCAGACCCTCCACAGGGTCTCTTTTCTGCCAAAGATGCTGCTGAAAAGTCCCCACCTCTGGCAAGGCTCACCTGAGGGGCACGGCAAGAAAAACCCGGGCAGTGAGACCACCCCAGGTCATGACGCAGAGGCGTGGCCAGCTCTGTCCAGAGTGCGCCTGAGCTCGCCTTCTCCTGGGCCTTGTATTAACACTCAGGACCCCACCCAGCACCTTTCGGCTCCCAAACCCTGGGGAATGTGAATGCGCCCTCAGTCCCCACAGCGCCTCCAGAAGCCGCAGGGAAATCACGTGTGCAAGACCACAAGAGCCAGGGGCAAGAGTGCTGGGGCCTCTGAATGAATCAAAGATTTCAGGGGTCAGCAGAGGTGAAGAATGGCTCAGCCACCAACAGCCACCTCTGCCAACGCTCCTGCCCATTGCTGAGGAAACCAACAAGGGCAAGCAGAACACCTCCAGGGCCAGCCAACGGGTGCTGGGTGGAGAGGCCCTCAGGAGGAGGCCATCCGAGGGCCGTGGGAACTCTGCGTCCACCCTGCACCACCCCTTAGCAACCCCAGACCCTGAACTGGCCACAGTACCCTTTCCCTATCCCACCTGGCCACGCTCCTTCCTGCGGGTCCGTTGCTCCTGGTCTCTGTCCCTGAAGGGAGGCACACAGGCCCTCTGGGCTAGGCAGCGGTCACCTACCGCCCTTCTCAGCAAGGCCAGCTCTCTGGAGCAGCAGAAGGGAGGTCTGGGAGCCACCATGCGGAGAAGCGAGGCTCACTGCCCCACCCTCTCAACACAACCCCCAGCCTCTCCCAGCCAGAGGCGATCCTCAGAGCACACGCCCTGGGTAGACTCACTGCCCACAGCACCTGCTGGGAAATGCCCCTCTGCCTAGGGGGACCCCAGCACCCTCCAGCACCCTCACGCGAGAGGACAGAGAGAGCTGGACACACACAATGCCCCCAGGCCGCTCAGCTCCTGTGCCCACCCTGACTGCAGAAGTGCTGCCTCTGAACGTCTGTGTCCTCCTCAACTTCATCTCTTGACACCTAGTCCCCATATTGGGAAGTGGCACCTTTGAGAGGCGACCAGGTCATAAGGGCACAGCGGCCCAAATGAACTAAGGGGAGCCAATAAGTCATTTTAATGGCCTGAAACCAGCTGCAAAGGATAGAGACAGGAAAAGAGCAAGGGAGGCAGCTGGGCAAGAGTATTAAGCTCAGCCCCAGAAACCATGGAGTACTATGCAGCTGAGAAAACACCCTGGGAAATCTCAAAGGCACCATCGAGGAAAAGCAGATTCAAAAGATGTAGAGATGAACACTTAAGTTTCAAAACCGGGCAAAATCTAAGTGTCATTTAGGACTGCAGAAGTAAGTGGCAAACCACAAAGAAGGAAGAGAGGACCACAGTCGGGATGGGTGTTTCACTTGAGGCAGGAAGTCACGGGCTCCTGTGGACAGGTGAGCTGACGTGTGCTTATTTTATGATTCTTTATTAAACCTCCATGTTTTATATGCTCTTCTGAATCTCATATTTCAATTTATAAAGTCACTGAAGACATAAAGTGGAGCTACTAAATCACCTGTGTAATTTCTGGTTAGTGCTTCGAAACCAACCCGGGGCCCTGATGTCAGGAGATGGAGAGTGTGGCTCCCCGTGTCCTAACCAATCCCTGCGTCTCCAGAGCAACTAGGCCAGGAGAGGCCGGGGAGCAGAGAGGACCCAGACCTCAGACAGGTCGGTCAACAGCAGCCCCCTCTCCTCCAACAGGAGGCCTCCTCCGCAATGACTGGTGAGGTCTGGGGCCAGCCTGGGCAGGGCGAGAGAACCGGAGTTCCATGACGGATGCCGTTTACGGGCCACCAGGTCCAGGCAAGGCCTGGAAGTCAGCTTCCAGTTCCTTCTTTAAAATGTCCCAGGAAAAAGCTACCACAGGGGGGTGTGGACAGAGAAACCCAGGGGGGCCTCAGGACCAGGGGCAGGAGCCATGCCTTCCACTGCCAGCCCAGAGGTCAACTGTGTGACCTGGGGACCAGGAGGCAGGGAACTGTGCTGGGGGAGGTGAAGGAGGGCAGGGGCGTGTCCGGCACACCTCAACGGGCAGCTGGCATGGCCTTCAGACTTACGTGGATGTGTTTTATGAAAATTCCCCAAACCCAGAACAAATCAGAGTTTAAGATTCCTGATCTGTAGTACCTGCGGGATGACCCTTTCTATCTTTGCAGAGATCTGACAAAGACGACAGGAGATTGACATGAACCCCCTGAAACCAGCAGGTCCTTGTAAAGAAAAAAAACCACACACACACACAACACGCACCTTTTTCTTACTCCTCATATTCGACACAGTAGAGAACACTTCAGGGAACCATCCCCCACACACACCAAGCCACTGTCCCCCCAGGCACCCTACCATTCAACTCGGTTCTGACCTCAGGTGCCAGACACAAGGAGGTTACCCACAAATCCTGAACCAACTGGCGGCTCCCGTGAGCCCCTTCCCAAGGCCTCTGCTGGAGCTGCTCAGACCCAGGGAAACTCTGGACAAGGAAGCTCAGACTTACTGGTTTAGGATGCGATGACGAGACACCCAGGGGAGGTCCTGGGAACTCAGGTCCAGGGCCAGATCTTACCACAAAAGACTCTCCAGGCCCCTTACCTAGAGGACTGCTGAGGAGTCCGTCTCAGAAGCAGACTCCTCGTTCTGTCACAGAATTGAACCCACTCTTTTTAAAGTGAGCGGAGCTCTCACGCAGGGTGAGAAGAGTTTTGCCACTTCCTGCCCACGCCTCCCTGGCCCAGCTGGCCAGCCTCAGCTCAGTTCTTACCTCTTTCTCCTGGTGGGCTGGAAGAGCATAAAAAGACTTAAGGATCCTCAGAAGTCCCTTCACAGAAGACTAAACTCCATTAACCAATAATTGGGGCCCCCCGACTTCCTTGCCCCCGATGAAAGGTGCGGAGAAATCAGGCTCCGAACCCCACAGAGCTGAGGGCAGGTGGAACACCCAGCAGACCACCTGTGATCACTGCGGAAATCGAGACCAAGGAAGAATAACGACGATACAAAGTTTCCCCAAGGCCCAACTCTAGAGATTTCAACTTCTTTTTTTCTGCAAATCCACCGTTCCCACAAGTCACGAATACGCATTCTAACTGGTGAGGGTGCTAGTGATCGGGAGAGCCAGGAAACAGATCCCACGTGATAAAGCAACACACCCATCAGCCAGCCACGGTTGTTGCAGGAGATTCCCGCGGTGGAGCCCAGTGCTCACGGCGGAGTCGGGTGCAGTGTGGAGGACACAACCCTGCAGAGCTGAAACCCTGCTATGTGTTTCCTACTTTAACACGTGCTCTTTGCTGAAGGTGGCAAGACCCTTTTGCAAAGGTCTCATCTGGTAAGAAACACTAAATGATATTTAGCAAAAATAAGAAAGTGGGGTTTTATTTTTATAGTGGAAAGTGAGTTTCCAGATCTTCCAAGGTGGCTACCTTTCCTTTTTGGGGGGGTTTGGAGGCAGAGGTGTGCAGAGGGGTAGCAGTATTACTACTACCCACATCCTCAGCCCTTTGTGTTTATTTGGAGACAGGGCCTCACTAAGTCGCTGAGACTGGCCTTGAACTTGTGATCCTCCTGCTTAGCCTCTCGAGTTGCTGGGATTATAGGTGTGCACTACCACACACGGCTGCCTCTCCTTTTCCTAATGATTCCAAACTAGCCTTTTAATAAGAGGCTATGACAAGAACGCAGGTCCCCCCCACACTGAATCCCTCTGCCTCCTCACCTTGAAATATCCCGCTGTACTTACCATGATGGTGTGCTCGGGAAACCTGGCCCGGACCAGTTTCACGAACTCCACAAAGTGTTCGGAATAGCCGTTGGCCACATCCAGGCAGATGAACTTCACCTGCGGCACGGCTTCCAGGATGCTGCTCATCTTTTCCAGATCATTCTGTCCACTGCCCGAACTCACAGCCATGTGCTGTACCAAGATGAAGCAAGAATGTCGGCGTGAGCAGGAACATTCCCGGCAGACCCCCCTGCCTCCTCCCAGGTGGCTTCTCTGGGGACAAAAAGGCGTCTCTGGCAGGTTCCACCTGATCAAATCACAGCGGGTCTGCTCAGGAGACAGAGGAGAGCTGTGTCCCTAAACCAGCTCAACTTCGATCATCATCTTTTCTACCTTGGCATTACACATATCCTCAAACCTGGGCCTCAGCCACTAAAACTTTTCAGTAAACAGATTCTTAAATATGCAGGAGATATTGTCCTTGGCTTTCATATCATTTTCTCCAGATTCCTGTGTGGAACTATAAACAGTGGAGCCACCCGTTCAAACATATCATGGCACAGAAACTCGACAGGTAAGAGGGAGGATGTTTCCAGCAAGAACAAAGTGGGGACACTCAACCTGGAAGAGGGACTTGGAGGTGCTGCCTCTGCTAACCGCAGTGACTTCACTTGGGCCTGCAGATGTCCTATGGGAAATGGAAACAGGACAAAGCTTGGCGACTCCGCCTCCATTTTGTGACCCGTCCTCTTTATTAGCTTCGACCCACGGTCAGGCCTCTGCCCAGCTCTGCGCACAGCCATGTTAATCACTGCAGCAGGGCTCTCTAAAAACCAGGACTAGGAGGTTTCCTAGCCTCACATTTACCTGGCCTATCTCATCCCCCTCCAAGACTGAGCTCCAGGGACACCTGTCAGCTTCTACGCATCCAGCTCCTGGTGTGGCACCTAGAACTTCTCATTGTCCTACAACTTCCAAGAGCTCACCCCACAGGACTGTTCCCCTGAAGGCAGGGACAATCACCTCATGGGAACTAAACCGCCCCCTTCAGGATCACAGTGTGATGGACAAACACCCTGAATGACAAGTGGAGATTGCCCCTCAAGCCACAAGGCCTTCCTGGGAGCCACCTTGCAGAACAGAAGCAGGTATCAACCTGCCACCTGGATGGAGACCACCCCCTGCGCAGACCTCACGCCTTCCTAATGAAACCCGAAGCTGCAGGCAGCACCGACCCCAGGCTGAGATGCTGGGTCTCCCTGTGCCTTCCCAAGGTGGCCCGCCTGATGGCAGTGCTTTGCCTGCTCTCCCTATTACTTTTCTGTTTTGCTTTTTGGGGGAAGTGACCATGTCGGTTTGCTGGGACCTCTGGAGTCAAGCCTCTGGCCTAGGGCTCCAGTCTCTGAAAAATTCAGGTAACAACTGTCTACAGAGCCTGAGCACTCTATCAGGCACGCCATCTAGAGATGGGTTAATGGTGCAGGCCCAGCACATCTGGTCTGATCTCAAGTGTGCACGAGGATGTGCCTAGTTTATATGCAAATATATGGATACACTTGTGCATTCAAGAAGTTTGGTATCTGCGGAGTGGTCCTAGAAGCAGTCCCCCCCACAGCCAGGGACAATGGTCTAAGACATTTGAATACAATTCAGCAAAAAATGAAGGTCTTGCTGTTGACCAAAATGATTTCCTCTCCAAAACCACCTTCTCAATAATGAAGCCCACCCCTAACTAAAGGAGGGTGGGAGCATCAGCACAAAGAGAGACCCCACCACCACCACGCAGTTAATGTCCCAAATCCTCTTCGAATCACAAATGAGCTGACTGTGGGGAGGGAGAACTGTCACCCTGGGAGACCTCCCTGCTGCATCTGGGTCAAACCACCTGTAGGTTCAGGAAGGACAGTGCTACCCTAGGAATTTTTATTGCTGTTTTAAAATTGTCCTTTTTTTTTTTTTTTCCTGGACACTTTTCTGAGATGGGACATACCCGGAGTGCACAATTCCATGACTTTTGGCAAACTCAGAGTTGTGTGCTCACCACAACCTATTATTTTCTACTTTTAATTTTTTTTTTTTTAGTTAGAGATGGACACAATTATTTTATTTATTTTTATGTGGTGCTGAGGATTGAACCCAGGACCTCACACATTCCAGGCAAGTACTCACCACTGAACTGCAACCCCAGCCTCATGGCAACCCATTTTAAAACATTTTCATGATTCCCGAAAAGAAACTCCCACACTTCTTAACCATCACCCCTCTTCTGCCTCCTGCTTCCTCTAATCCATTTTATGTTTACAGATTTCCCATTCTGGACAATTCATGCCAACAGAATCACTTTGCGTCTGGCTTTTTGACTTAGGAAAACATTCAGGCTTCATCCACTCGGCCACATGAACCAGCCCATTATTCCTTCTTGTGGCTGAATAATACCATCTGCTATCACATGGCTACATCCTAATTTGTGTACCCCTCCAGCTACTGGTGGATATTTGGGCTCTTTCTGCTTTGAGGCTACTAGAAATAATACTCCTATGAAAACACATCAGCAAGTTTCTGTGTGTGTGTGTGTGTGTGTGTGTGTGTGTGTGTCTTCACATGTGCTAGAGCCACACCTAGAAACAGAACTGCCAAGTCCTGCAGCAACTCTTAGGTTTCACCTTTTGAGAATCTGCCAGACTGTTTTCCAAAGCATCTCGCATTCCTGCCAGCGCCATACGAGGGTTCCAATTTTTCCCTGACCTCAATGGCACTTCCTATCTGATGACAGCTGTTCCAGCAGGCATACTGCTCACTGAACTCCAAAACGACTTGCTGCAAAGGAGGGTTTTACACGGGCTGGATCTACCCTGAAACACCTGGCCGGAAGCACAGGTCTCCCTGGGAGCTGATAGAAAACACTTCACCTCTCCAGGGAAAGCAGGTAAACCCTAGTATTTACATAAGGTGCCACAGAGCAGGTGGAATCAGCAAGCCCTTGGAGTGACACAGGGCTGGGAACCACCACCCCAGTGTATCTATCTGCTGATTCACAAGCTTCTGACAACTCTCTCTTCCCAGAGGTACTTGGAGACAAATCCTAGCAGAGTCTTACCTGAAGACATTCCGGGTGCTTTGAGGCAAAAACCTTCCACTCTTCCAGGGTGTAATGCTTATGAACCGCTGTAAACATGGAGTGCTAGGAAACAGACGGTGACAATGACATTAGGATGAGCAGCCACAGGAGCCCTCTCCCCTAGAGCAGCACCTAGATGTCTCCAGCCATTTGCCTGTTCCTTCCTGGAACAGCAGGCTCTACGGGAAATCAGCCAGATGAGTCTCCCCCGACCCCCACCCCAAGCAGGAGCAGTGGTCTCATGAGAACCAAGCTGCCTCCTGCAGAGTGGAGGCTGCCCCCTATCAAGCAATAAGGGCCTCCCAAAACCAGAACCAAGAATGACCAACCAGACCGCAGGCTCTCCCAGACTGCCTCATGACCCAGCCCTCTTGCCCGGATCCCTTCCTCACTTAACCCTCAGGCCCCTGTCAACACCCCTAGACAGGCTGACATTGGACCTATTTTGCTTTCCCAATGAGGCGACATAGATGGAAAGTTCCTTTCCTGCTTTTCACCATTACTTTTTATGTTTGTTTTTTGGGGTGAGTGGCCAGACCTGGTTTTGGGGGTTCCTCAGAGTAGGCCCTCCGACGTGGGACTCCAGTAACAGTATGTGAAAGCTTTTTCTTGTGTTCACTCTTTGCTAACTGCTTCTTGTTACAAGCTAAACCCATCGGACAGTTGACATGCTTAGGGTTACACAAACTGTAACCCTAAATCTCTGCCTCTCGACCCAGCCTTTACTATCGTCGTGCCAGTGCTTGGCAGGCCTTATTTCATTTCCTTCTCCGAATACGTTTGGACAGTATTATTAGCTTCGTGATCTCATTCATGGGGAAACGGTCATGGTGAAAATGGGGAGGGCACAGCAAGTTCTAGGTTTTTAATGGACTAATAATAATTTGACACGTGAATTAACCAAGCAATTTATTATTCCCTGATTCTCTTCATTTTTACACTATGTTAGTTAGCTTTCTGTGGCTATGAGAAGACACTTGAGACAGTTGACCTATAAGGAGAAAATGTTTATTTGGGTTCACAGTGTTGGAGGTTCCAGTCCACGAACAATGGGCTCCACTATTTGGAACTGTGGTGAGGCAGCACCTTATGGTAGGAGCAAAACCACTTACCTCATCACAAGCCAGAGAGCAAAAGGGAATGAGGAAGAGGCTGGATCCCACAATCCCCTTCTAAGGCAGGCCCCCAAGGACATACTGACCTCCACCTAGGGCCCCCTCCCACCCCCTGTAAAGGCTCCAACATCATCTAGTAAAGCAAGTCTTTGGGGGCCACTTATCCAAACCATAGCATACACTAATAGGTTGTTCATTAATAGCAGTGACTAATGACAGCAGAGAAGGGAAAGATGGAGAGAAAAAATGCCACATCCTTGTAGCAATTAATTTATTAGCCTCTGGCCCAAAGCTCCCTGGGGACTGAGAACTGACAGAGGATACAACAGGTCATACAGTCAGATGGACAACCCCCTGCTCTGTTTTTTGAGCTCATAATTTGTTTGAGAATCCTTTCACTCTAATCACTGCCTAATCATGAGTCCCGGCGCCTCCTGCTGCTAGACTTGCTGCCCACCGTGAGAAGCTCTGTCGACTAATTGGATTTACCCTTGCACTTGGCAGGCCTGATGGACAGAAACAGACACTCCACCCCATACACATGGGCAAACGTCTCAACACGGAGGCCCTGGAGGCTCCGCACGTCAGACACAGCCATGCAAGACCCAGTCTTGCCTACAAACGGCATTTCCTTTATTTTCCCAAAGCTACCAGTTCTCCGTATTGGCAATTAGATGAGTAGTTGGCCAAAAGGAGCCTTAAGATTCTCCTGAGAGCTGTCATTTGAGTGAAACCCCTTGGATTCTAGAGTCAGTTTGGATTAAGTCCTGCCTCTTTCTACCTGGCTAAAGGCCCCGACGCAAGCTACCCCTCATCCCTCCCTCCCTCCCTCTGCCTAGGTTTTCTCATCCATAAACCTAAACTGTGGAGTTGTGAATTAAGAATAATCAAGACACATTATATCCAGTGGGGCTTAATCATTATGTAGCACCGACTGCAGACCACGTCCCCCGGTCCTAACTTTAAAAGCCATGTCCCTCTTCTATGACACTTCTCATGTTCTAACTCATGTGTGAATCTCTAATTTCCAAGTCTCTCCCGGGCATTCTCACAGAAGTGGGTGTAGCAACAGACAGACTCCAAGCCCAAAGAATGCGAGTCCAGGGTGGGCTCCTGCCAACCTCACCATACCGTGAGCCGCAGAGGCAGGAGGACCTTCCATCTCACCTGTGACATCACGACTGCCATCTCAAATGTCCCCACGGTGTCCATGTTGGCCACAATGATGGGAATCCCTTTGTAGGTCTGCTTTGAGTTTCGAAATGTAAAGGTACGCTCAAGATCCACCTGTGGGCCGAGAGAGTGAGGAGTGAGTGCTCTTCAGGACAGGGGCAGCATTTCTGTGCTCAGAGAAAGTGAGAAGAACACAAAGGAAGCAGCAGACCCTCAGCCCCTGGATTCTCTTTGGGCTCTGACTCCGGATGTTCTGGAGAAAGGAGAATCCCTGAAGAATCCAAGTAACATGTTGTATCCAACTGCAAAAGCTCAAACGGTGCCTGGTCACCCCCAAGCACCAGTACAAGGCACTGGGCATTCTTCCACGAAGCCGAAGCTCCAAATCAGAAGCTTTCGCTCCTCTATTAGCCTCTCCTCCCCGACTGCTGCCTCTATTCTCCACCTGGCTCATGCTGGCCCTAAGCATCCACATACGTGATATCCTTTCCCAACTTTCAAGCACGGGAGGGACCATTCCGCTTCTGAGAAAATCCATTCCGCTCTCCCCTGCCAATGATGACTTTCCTCCCTCCCTTGATAATCCCTGCAATGCTGACCTTTCACCTGGAACCACTACCCTGCAGTGAACTCCCAATCATCAATCCCTTAGCCTCTCAACCTCCGCAGCTGTTTTGTAATTAGGAGCATCTTTGAGTGAGCTGGAGGGACATTCACTGCCACCATATGTCCACGCATATAAACATTTGTTCCTTTGACATGCAAACAGCTGGAGGGAGGCCTCCAAATCCACTGTCACTCTGACTTGTGGGCTTTTAGGACTATCAGCGGTCAGGAACCCAGGATAGCCGGCTAGCAGGGTGGGCTAGCAGCAGCAGTGTGCAAATCAAGGGACTCATACAAAGCTACTGGAGTCAATGACATCTATGACCCAAAGCAGGTCCTGGCCTGCTCTTATCACAGAAAGGTCACACACTATGGGTTCCATTCTGAGTTTGTTTCTGACCAAGTTTGGCCAGTGGAGGATCCTGCAGAAAAACCAAAGGATAGTGGTTGGAGACGGGGGACACCGGTGGTTCTTCCAGATCCCTTTTCAGCAACTTCTCCAGAATGGCTGTGCATCCTTCAGGCCCGGGTGCTCCTGGTTCCAAGTTTCTCAGAGTGAGCCAATCTTTCACCCTAGAGGAGGAGCAGCTTCTTACCCTCGCCATCTCTGGGGCCTGAATATCCCATGTGGCATCTCAGCTGTATTAGGAACCTGCACTAAATTCCCTGCTTGAAATAGCCCACATTTCTGTCTTCCATGGCTGGACCCTGAGAGATTTGGATCATAATGGAGGTGGGTGCTTGCCCGAGCAAACTGGCAGGAGGGACCCAAGTATGAATCTTATGCTTCTAAAATAATTCAGACCTACATGACTCCAGCTTCCTGAGAACCCCACCAATAATCCTTTCCTACCAGTGTTTATCTAGAGCCTTTTATTCTTTTTCATCTGAATTCAGTTTCATTTCACGCAAGCAGCAAGCAGAATCAAGTCAGAAAACCCCGCGGGACATCTCAGACGCTTCCGCTTTTTCATTCCTCCTGCTTCTCCACCCAGGGCTCCGTGTCCAGAAGGCGTCCTGGGTGAATGATGTCATCAATATGATTACACTGGCTTTAAACTACAGTCAACAAGGGGAAATGAGACTCTGTAATTGCTCGAATATATGTGGCGTTGGGTCCCTTTATCTACTTCCTTCATGATGACTCTTGGTTCTACACCGGTGAAGCAAGTTTTATTGACATCCTGCAAAATGACTGAGCGAGTCTATTAGCTGCAACCTTCTGTGCTGCTAATGGCCCTGTAACACTCTGGCTCAGGGGCTTAAAACAATCAGAATTCCTTGGCCTCAAATTCTTCTTCTACTCCTCCAAGAGGCATGGGGAGAGCTGTTATACTCTGCATCCGGCTGAGGCCACAATGGCTTTTTCTTGGCACACCAAGACCTGTCAGCGGTACAAAAACAAAACAAAACAACCAGCACTTCACAGAAAAGGTTCCCTGGCCTGGACAATGAATGTTGCCCTTCACTTCTAGTCTTCTCCGTAAGGCAGATGCTTGGGGCTAGGGGTGTAACTCGGTGGTCAGAAGTGCTTGGCATGCACAGACCCTGGGTTCGATCCCTAGAACCCCCTGAAGGCAGACTCTTCACAATATTTCATTCTGAAAATGAGTAATGAAATTATCTTTCCCCAGCCTTATTCACCCAGACACACACACACCCAAAACAGACCAGTTGTTCGCTAAGAGATAAATACTTTAAATATTCCAGCCTCCCAGGAACAAAACTTGGCGTTTAATCTGCCACAGCTGGCCCATGTACCAAATATAGCACCTGTAAATTCCCTCTCTGTAAACCCCATCTGAAAGGGAACAGAAAATAACAGATTCCCCCCCTTCACCTGAGAAACATGTTTCTACTGCTCTTCTAAATACAACTTTATTGAGTTGGTTTGGGGGGCTCAAAAGTTCAAATAGAGAGCCACAAATCACATTCCAAATAATCCAATGTCATGGGTCAAGCTAACAATTTGCTGCATACAATATGCTCAATCCTCTTACCCTGACACAATCAGTGACACCTATGGGCCAGGAAGGTCACAGTAGAGTGGGCATCCAGCCCACAACCCTGTCCCTTCTCAAGTCCTTATGTGCACGTGTAGACACCTCTGCAGGTGAAGTTTTGTGCACATGCACACATTGTCACTCAGCCACTCTGGGTGGGAGGGACACACCCCTGCAGCGGTTGGTCCTTGGGAAAGCACACCTGGGAGGGGTGGCCCATGCAGGCCTGGGGACAAGCTCATATCATCTGGGGAGGGATACCAGGAGTCTGAGAACTTGGAGCCCAGCCCTAGAAGGAACCATAGAGCCCACAGGCCCTGCCCAGTGAGGAGAGTCATCAGAGGACAAGAAGGGACCAGGGCAGGAGACACTTTTCCAAAATCTAGGGATGATAGTGAGATAAGCTGTTCTTTCATTAGCTAGACTGTTCATTACCTGTCTCTCCTGAGCACAGGGGGCTTGTCTTTCATCTTTGTAGGCCTAGTGACCTGACAGACATAAAATAATGAATGTCTCCCTTCACTTCCAGTCTTCTAGAATAGGGTACAGTTCAGGGCTAAGAGTGATCCTGTGGTTCGGCCCCAGCCTTTTGCAAGACAGTACTTGGTGATCCCAGCCCAGTCCTCTGGATGTGAGCCCTCAGGCCTCAGAGACCCTCGCACGGCTGCCACATCACCAGCCAGCACAGGTTCCACAAATAGAAAGGGTATCAGCAGCAACCATGTGCACAGCCGAATCCTTTTAGGATGATTTCTGAGAACATGTCCAGGCCACCCTAAACGTCATAAATCAGAACCTTTGTGTTGGAGCCTTCTAATTCTACGGAGGATGTTGCAGGCTGAATTGTGTCTCCCCCAAAAGAGGTTGATGTCCTAACCTCCAGGACCTGTATCTGTGACCTGACTCTGGTCAAGTTAGAATGAGGTAACTTAGCGAGGTCCCTAGTCTAGTATGACTGATGTTCTTACAAACAGGGAAATTTGGACCTGGGCACATGACACTTATTGTAGAGATGAGGTGAGGGCAGAGGTTGGCATGATGTATTTGCATGCCAAGGAATGCCCAAAGCTGCCAGTCAAACACACAAGAAGGTGAGGAGAGGACGGAACTCACTCTCCCTCTGAGCCCTTGATCGCCTTGGTCTGGGACCTCTAGCCTCCCCAACCAGGAGACAATAAATTTTTGTTTATTTAGTCACCCAGTTTATGGTATTTGGGTGCAAAAGCCCCCAGGAAACCAATACCAAGGTAACAGGGACAGAGCTTAGACCCAAACCCTCTCCCAACCCAGTGCCTCTCACTGCCCTGGGCCAACCAGTGACAGAAGGTAATAGCTTCTCACTGGACTGCTGGTGACACTTACCACTGAGTTTTAAGCAGAAGGAATGTCAGTGGCATCTTCTCCACCTGAGGGTAAAGGGGTGATTTTCTGTACAAACTCTCTTCAACGCCACACTTTCAAAGTTAGGGTTGCATTTGATTGTTTAATTTTTTTCTTACTGAACTCAAAGACCAGGGTTGATGTCGAAGCCAGGAATGGGTCCCAAGGAAGAAAATACTCTGGAGTCACAGGATGTGAACTCCCCAGTGTACCAGGAAAGGGCAAAGACTTGACTTAACAAAGTCATCCCCTTTGAAAAGATTATCCAAAAGTCCCCACATAAACCTATGGCACTTCCTTCTCTGAACCAAAGCTGGACGGCCAACAGATGACTGTCTAGCTGTAGCACCTACATGAAGGCCACCTGTGTCACCTCTACCTGTCCTGTTGCTTCTGAGAGCTGACCCCAAATCATCGTGAGCCTTGGGCAGGAGTACTGAACTTCTAAGCGGGAGATCACGTTCCCTCTCTGCTTCCTGCTCATTCCCTGATGATCCATTTGGGACCTCATTCTTAGCAAAACTGCCCCAGTGATCAAACTGGGTGACTGACAAAATACTCTTTTCCCAGCCAGATACTGTTTCCAGGTAGGTTTTCTCTCTGGGATCCCCTCAAACCTGCTCTCTGCTCAAAATCCTTCATCTGCTATTTAGTTTCAAATTTGTATACAGTATTACTTCCACCAGGGTGCACACATTGTAAGCTTCTGATTGTGCAATTAAAGTTTGTATCTGGCACATGAAACTTCAGGCATCAACCAGCAAATTGAGAATCACTAAGAGGGAATTAGAAAGGCCTAATTAAATCCCTCAACACCACTCAGGCAAGTAAAGTCAGACCATGGGGAATGGCCAGCCATGCAGCAAACTCATGCCCCAGGAAGCTAAACCATTAGAAGAACCAATCAGAAAGGCAACACCAGTTAACTGCAGCTTCCGGGCAGGTAGCTGGCAAATTCCTACAAAGTTGGAGACGTGGAAAACAGTCCTGAAGGGCACCGACCTCTCACTATAGGTGCCACTGTATATTAATAGCAGCAATCAGTCCAAATTACAAAACCAAGGGTGGCATGCCATATTGTATTGTTCCCTGGAAGAATTCATTCCGTTATGTAAATTTGGAAATGCTTTACCTTCTTAAAAATATTTTTCTGGTTAGAGAACACATTTATCCTTGTTTTGAAGGTATTTTTCTTAGAAATAATTTCTCTTCTAAATTAATTTGGAATACTTAAAGAATACTGCAGGTTGCTAAATCATTACTCCGCCCAGAATGCCCACTTTTATCTTGTCTGGCCTCAGGTACTGCCTACAGCTCCTACTTCCAGAGGCCCAGGGCTGTTTTCCAAACTTTATTTTTGCTCCAAGAGTTTGCCCACTTCTTTCGTGCCTTTGAAAAGAACAAGATGAAGGACAGGCACAGAGGCATCTAATCTGGGGTGATAAGGGTCCGTCAGTCCTCCCCCACCGCTTCCTGTCCTGTCCTGGCTCCAGCCGGCCAATGCTGCCACTTGGGGAAAGTGACTTGATGAACTGTGAGAGGCTGTCCAGATCCCAACAAGCCCTCAGCTGGCAGCACCCCTCACTGCAGTCAGGCCTGGGCTCTGGAGTGGAGTTCTTCTCCGAGGGGATTTATTTATGGTCTTGTTTGCGGAGCTGGTGAAACGAAGCTGGGCACGCTGGCTCAGCGTCCTCCACTTTACCCTTTCGGACCCAGCCTTCCAGACCCTGTGGTTTCCCGTTTCTCAGCTCCCAGAAGACAGGCAAAGTCAAGGTCCCTGGCCCATAACTACTCCTGTGGACTCTGCCTTCCCCTCAAACTACTTTGTCCTTCAGGGTCTGACCTCCCTTTTCCCCAGTCCCTGGCTATGTCCAGGCCTGACTCCACCTGCTCCTGGAAGCTTTGATCTCATTAAGGCAAAACAAGCAAACGGCTCCAGGCTTCCAGTTCGCCCTACCACCCTCAACCCAGCGCTTTCTGCTTCTCGCTGGGGCTGGGCTAGGACTACGGCGCGGCGCCACCAAGAACCGGTCCCCAAGCTCCGCTCCCGGCAAGGCCACCTTAACTCGGAAAGTCAACCGTGAACTTGCTTCCGGGGGCTCCCGGTTTTCAGCTCTGTTAAAGTCCACCAAGCAGCAGCAGCAGCAGTTCTCGGCACGGCACGCGGAGACGCTGCCAAAAATCGCAAGGATCCGCGGTTGTTTTGCTCTGGCTTTCCACCCGGCTCCACCGTTTCCTTTTCCCCGGGAGTGCGCCTCCCTACCCCCACTCTAGGTCTACTGGCCACTTGATCTTTGCTCCTCTGAGGTCCAGTTTCAGTGTAAACTTCCCCTTGCCCATCCAACCGGACTGATTTAGAATTTTAGGCCCGAACCGGGCCCCATTCTCCCTGTCCTTACAGACAGCTCCAGTCCTGGCAGGGCGCCGACTGGCCCTCCTCTTTCCCGGGGGAAAGGTGGGCAGCACCCAGCCTCCGACCCAGAAAAGCAGGATGACCCATTGCCACCCTTCCCCTACCTCCCCCGCGGCACCCAGAAAACAAATTCTCAGCCCCGGGTCAGGTTTCAAATGGACCCCACCTCGGATCGGCTCTTGAGGCTGCTTCGCTTAGGTCGGAGCAGGACATCCTTGAAGTCGAGCTTGAGGTCCGCATCTATGCGAGGCATGGTGCCGGCGCGGCAAGGCGGCCGGCTCCTTCCTGCGGCGGAGGTGGCGACAGTGCCACGGCCTGCGAGGGCCAAGGGTGGCGCGGGGCGCGTGCGTGGCACGGTCGCCGGGGCTGCTGTGCCGCGGCCCGGGCTCCCGCGGGCCCGCGCGCAAGCCGGCTCTCCAGCGCGCCCGCCCCGCGCTCCCGGCCGCGCTGGTTCGCCCCGCCCCGCGCCCGGTGGCCACGCCCCCGGAGCCAGGAGGCGGGTGGAGAGGCCAGGGGGCCGCGGACGTCTCCCACTTCCCCGGGCGTACAGTCCTGCTCATTGCTACCACGAAATTGTGCACCTGTGCACCATCTAGGCTATTACCGAGGATCCCCTTGGAGAGGAGACCTGGCGCATTACCGCCTTATTGAAGGGTAAAGGCCGATCCTTGAGAGGTTTGACTTCTCATTTCTCCAATTTCAAGTCCAGCGTGCGCCAAGCGCTGGCCTCTCACATGCCAAAGAGGGAGAGACCCTTGGGAGCGTGGACGGAAACACAGGAAACCAGGCCGGGCCCGTGCGAGCCTGAGGTCCAGGGTTCCATCACTGTGGAGTGGGGTCAGATATCAGTTTAACAGCGCTGGGTGGTTTGGGCCATTTTTGGATACCTTTTAGATTTCAGGGGGCTTTTGCTGATTTTTATTTAAAACAACAACAGCGAGGTCTATAATCAGCGCAGATCCTGGGATTTGAGGGACCTGAATCCTCTCCAGGGTTACCAGTGACTCGAGTTCATTTTTAGTCACTTGTTGAGCTTACTGAACCTCTGCTGTAGCTTGGAATGCGCTTAAGGACTTTGCCTGCACCTGCTCATCCACCCTCAAAACAGCCCATCCACCGGAGCTATTTTGCAGATAAGGAAACAGTGAAGTTCATGCAAATGAAATACCTTGTCCAAAGCCCCAGAAAAGTTAAATCTAAGTCTGTCTGTCCTGGAAACTTAGGTCAACCTTTTGCCACAACTGCTTTTTAACCCTGGGGACCTCTTTTCTGTGTGGATGGAAAACCCGGTTCCACCACTTTCTAGCTGGGTAACCTTGAGGGAGTTATTTTCTCTGGCTCATTGTCTCATAGGTTAAAGAAAAACTTAAAGCTACCCTCTCCCAGGTTTTTTTTTGTGAGAATTAAATTGTGTGTGTGTGTGTGTGTGTGTGTGTGTGTGTATGCAGAATGTATGTTCCATTGTAGTTGTTCAATAATAATGGTAATTATTTGGGGTCACATGTTACCTCATGTGCATTGTGTTTTAGGATCTCAGACTACATTGCTAACTGCACAAAGCCAGGAATCACTTTCCTTTTCTTTCCCTTCTCAAAAGGCTCTAACTGTTCTCAATGAACCCTGTGGCTGACCATAAAGACTTAGCACAATGTTCATTTTAACACAAAGGACTGCCAGTGACAAAAGTCTTCAGCCATTCCACTTGATGACATGATTATCTTTGCCTCACAGGAATTTTGAAAATTTTCATGGAAGGAAGTGAAAGTTATCAGAGAGCGGGAAGATAACCACAATTAGTCCAGCCAACAAATTATTTATGACCCACCCTTATCACATCGTTGAAAGCTGGCCAGATGTGACACTTACAAATAGTGGGGATCTCAGTTCCTTAATTAAAGACTAAATAAAAGTCAAATATCACCATGTCATATAGTAATATAATTACTATATGACATGGTAATTATTCTTCAAAAAGGGAAGAGAAACCAAGCTTATTAAGCATCAGCTTAGAGTGAAGAAGTGCAGAGGTGGTGGAGGGCTTTATCCTCAAGGGCACACACACACTGCCTTACGGGAAGAGCCTCCTTAGCTAGCCTGACCTCATCTCCAGGTAGTATCTCTTCTCTTGGTTTACTGCCCACCCCTCCTCTATTGGAAGAGACAGAAGTTCAGTTTACACACTCCATTCCCCCTCCTATTGAAATATTCCATCATAACTATATCTTCAGACGCAAAGTCATGTTCCTTGGTGAATCACTAGGAGTCCCTGATTCTCTCACACCAACAGAGACTCTACTATCCTGTGATCTGTGCCCCAAAGGCCCATGGGTTGAAGGCTTGGCACTGATAGGAGCAGGTGGAGCCTTAAGGAGGAGGAGCCTAGTGGCAGGAAGTTGTATCATAGGGAGCATGTCCTTGGAGGTCCCACCCCTTCCTCCTTGTTTCCTAACTACCATGAGGTGGGCATCTACTTCTGCCAGGTGCTCCATGATGTACAACCTCCACCAGAAGCCCAAAGGCAATGGGGCCAAACAACCATCGACTGAAACCTCTGAGTCTGTGAACTAAAACAAACCTTTCCTCCTTATACATTGATTACCCCAGGTATTTTGTTACAGCAATGGGAAGCTGACTAACAGAATCCTTTAGGCAGCCTTTACACTGTGTACAGATTTCAGCTCCTCATCTCACAAATAATAACAGTGATAATTTATATCGAAACAATGATTTTACGAAGAAATTTTGACTAGACGAAGCCATAAGATATATCCAGAATCCAACCTGAGAACATTATCTTTTTTTTTTTCTGAGAACATTATCCTAACTAAGGGTAGGGTGATTCCAAAAATTACATGAGAAGATAAACTCTAAAATGATGTGGGATAAATTCCACATGGTGACTGTTCTTTTATATATCCATGGATTCAGTTTGCTAATATTTTGTTAAGGATCTTTACATCTAAACACATGGGGTACATGAGTCTGTAGTTCTTATGTCTTTAGCAGGATTATGATGGCCTCATAAAATGAATTTGGAGTGGGGCGTGGTGGGGCACACCTGTAACACCAGCCGCTCAGGGGCGGAGGCATGAGGGTCACAAGATTGAGGCCAGCCTGAGCAACTTGGCAAGGCCCAAAAGACTTAGTGAGATCGTGTCTCAAATAAAAAGTAAAAAGGGGTGGGTGAAGGGGAAGTGAGAAATGAAAGATGGAGACCAGGCAGAGACACCCACGGGAGTTTATTTTTTCAGAGCTGACAAATAAAGGCCGTCTCTCTAGAGGAGAGAGAGGCAACACAGGCTTGAGTTCTGGGACTTTTATGGGGCAGCTCAGGAATCAGAGCCTGGCAGGTCCTAATGTGGGCAGTTAGGGGATGGGTTGGTAGGAGGGAGTGGTGAGCCTTTCTCAGAAAGGCCTTTGGGTGGGAAAGTGAAACTTTTTCCTTAAAATGGCCATCCAGATGCTAAGCCCCACCTTATAGTAGGGGATGTGACTCAGTGGTTAAGAGCACCTATGTTCAAACCCTTGTACTAAAAAATATAAGAATTGGGGAATGTTTCTTGATCTATTTTCTCAAAGAGCTTGTAAAGGATTGGGATTCGTTCTTTAAGTATTTCATAGGATTAATCAGTGATCTATAACTATGAAGGATAAGAAAATTGTTTTTTGATAGACAAATGTCTCAAAACCCTAAAATAATTATAATTGAATAGTAATTGAAATCCTTAAAATGATTCAAAGTCACAGTATTTAGTATAATGGGAATAAGAAAGATTTTGCTCATATTTAATGTTTTGTGGTGTTTTGCATTCTTGAGAAAATTTGTCCCATTAGATTAAGAAAACAATCTTTTAATACCTATTCAAAATGAGCTTTTGGGTACACCTGTCATCCTATTAACAGGGGTTCGCTTGATGCTTTGACTATATTCCTTGTGGCTTTGAAACTTACATATTTTTTTCCTTTTTCCCAATCTTCTTTTCCCTAAATTTCTCCCTGATCTTCTTTCCCTCCCTGATCTTTTCCTTGATCTTCTCCTTCCCGATCTCTCCTCCCTAACCTCATTTCTCTGAATCGCCTCTATAAAACCCCCCTGTTCGTGCTGATGGACAGAATCACAGCCTTTGGGACAGGGGTCCCCTGGGTTTCCCCTTTGCTAACAAAGCAATAAACCTTTTTCTCAAGACTTTGTCTTTGTTATTGGATTGATCCCAAGGACCAAGCTTTGGATTATAATCCCAGCAGCTCTAGAAGCTGAGGCAGGAGGATCACAAGTTTAAGGTCAACCTCAGCCATTTAGCCTGGCCCTGTCTCAAAATAATTTAAAAAAAAAAGGTCAGGGGATATGGCTCAGTGATGAAGCACCCCTGGGTTCAGTCTCCAGTGATAAAAAATGTTTGAGTGAGTGAGTTGAACATGAGGATAAGGTGAAATGTATTCAGGAACATCTTAAGAGAACATAAATTTCACTTAAAGTATTTATAAAAGCAAATAAATTATGCTGGAAAGTTCCCCTAGCTGGTGAGTCTGCTGTTTTGTCATGCATGATGATTGCTGGGAATCTGATGAAAACGCAAATGCTCCTTCAGAGGTGCTGGGTGGGGCCCAAGGCTTTTCATTTCTCACAAGTGTCTGGACGAAGCTGGTTCTGGGGACTGGCACTGAGGAACAGGGAGTTAGACTATTAGCATATTTCAAAAGGAAATCTTGTTCCTTGTATTTTTTTTTCAAAGCA
Organism: Ictidomys tridecemlineatus; assembly: GCF_052094955.1. Lineage (NCBI taxonomy): Eukaryota > Metazoa > Chordata > Mammalia > Rodentia > Sciuridae > Ictidomys > Ictidomys tridecemlineatus. The sequence continues at coordinate 147,816,930 of NC_135484.1, read as the reverse complement.
GCTTAAAATACTTGAAAGTATTTAAGTTTGTAAATGTGACCTTGTGTTATCCAAAAGCCTTTTCAAGGCGTTTGCTACAATTTACTAAATAGAATTTTTAAGTAAAAAAAATTTCTAAGTGAATAGACAAGTTGTTTTTAAAAAAAAAACTTTTTAATTTGTTATATATGACAGCAGAATGCATTACAATCCATATTCACATGTAGAGCACAATTTTTCATGTCTCTGGTTGTACACAAAGTAGAGTCACACCATTGATGTCTTCCTACATGTACTCAGGGTAATGATGTCCATCTCATTCCACCATCTTTCCTACCCCCTGCCCCCTCCCATCTCCTCCCTCCCGTTTGCCCTAACAAGAGCTCATCTAATCCTCCCATGCCCCCCCACCACCACATTACAAATCAGCATCCTTAAATCAGAGAAAACATTTGGCATTTGCCTTTTTGCGGGGGACTGGCTTACTTCACTTAGCATTATATTCTCTAACTCCATTCCTTTACCGGCAAATGCCATGATTTTATTCTCTTTTAATACTGAATAATATTCCATTGTATCTATATACCACAGTTTCTTTATGTACTGAAGAGCATCTAAGTTGGTTCCACTATAAGGTCCTTGCTTAGCATCTGGATGGCCATCTTAAGTGACAGCCACCATTTAAAGGACAAAGTTTCACTTTTCAGCCCGAGGACCTTTCTGAGAGAGGCTCACCACTCCCTTATACCAACCCAATCCTTAGCCACCCACATTAGGACTTGCCCAGCTCTGATTTTTGAGCCTGCCCCATAAAAGTTCTGCAATCCAAGCCTGTGTTGCCGCTCTCTCCTGTAGAGAGATGGCCTTTATTTGTAGCTCTGACAGGTAAACTCTCATGTGTATCTCTGCCTGGTGTCCGTCTTTCATTTCTTGCTGACTCATCTCTCATTCCTCGCTTTCCCTCCATTTTAATGCCGAAACCCAGGATTGGGTTTCCCAGTGTGCCTGCTCCCCTCTTTGAGGGGCACTGAGTGTCCCCAGACCCAGATCCTGATTCAGTTGTGGGACCAGGCCCTTCATTCTGCCAAACGCCCTCTCTGCACCCACCACTGGACATTTCAGGTAAGACCCCTGTCTCGGCTGATCCCTACTGTCAGCTGAGACTATAGGTGGCCTTTTATTTAAATCTTGAGTTTTGAGCTCTCTCTCACCCCAGACTTAACCCCCCCCCCCGCAAACATATCCACTGTGCAATCATCAGACCTGGCCTCAATACCCTTTGGATAACGACTCTAAATGGCCACTTAATGGCACTCTAGATCCCAATATTATCAGGGATCTTTTCAACTATTGTGAGTGTTCAGGAAAATGGAAAGAGGTATCATAAGTTCAGGCCTTCTCCTCTCTCTAAGCCTCTCTCTGCAACTGTTGCTGTCCCACACAAGTCCTCTTAGCTCTCACCTCCCCTACTCAGAGGATGAGCCTCCACCATACCACAATTTTCTTCCTAATGAAGCTTCTGCAGCAACTGGCCCCCCAGCCCCTCCGCCCTTCTCTCCTCCTGCCACACGTTCATGGTCTGCTGCTGCCCAGCCTGCATCTCTGTGTCCTCTACTGCAGGTGGCTGGGTAGATGGTGTAATCCAGGTTTATGTCTTTTCTCTTTGTGGGATCCTTCACCATAGAAAAGCGGCTTGGGTCCTATACCTCAAGTCCCACCACATATACCAAAGAATTTCAATATCTGACTCGATCATATGATTTGATCTTGTCTAACACCCTCCTGCCCGAGGAGTACAGGCGAGTTTGGGAGCAAGCTAGAAATTATGCTGTTGAGGTACATCAGACTTCTCTTGCCCATTGGTTTGGCACTGAGGCGGTCCCTGATCAGGACCTGAATTGGAATTATAATTCACCTGGAGGAGTAGAAACCAATTTATGACTTGACTTATGGCAGGACTTAGAAAGGCAGCCCACAATGCTATCAATTATGCAAAGCTCCAGGAAATCTTCCAAGATAAGAGTGAAAACCCTTCAGCATTTTATATTACTAATTGTAATATACTTTATTACAATATACTAATCTGGACCCTGAGGCTCCAAATGGAAGACAACTACTAATGACCTACTTTTCTCCCAGAGTTTCCCTGATATTAAGGCCAAACTAAGGCACCTCCAGAGGGGGGTCCCTCACTCCCCAAGCTGAGGTTCTGGGAGTGGCCTTTAAGATGTATAATGGGAGAAGACCTGGAAGGAGTAATATCATGTGTGTCTCAAGTCACCGTTCGGCCTCAGCATCTGTCCCTGGTTCCACTGGCCCACTGAAGAGTCCATTAGGACTGCCCGAACCCTGTTTTAAATGTGGTCAGACGGGTCACTGCGTTTATACATGTCCCAAACCTCGTAAGCCTCCGGGCCCTGGTCCTAATGGCCATCAGGAAGGACACTGGGCTGTTGACTGTCCCCAAGCCCATAGTGGCCCCCTGGCCCTCCAGCCCTTCTTGTTCCCTTTTCCAACTCTTAGGACTGGCTGCAGGGGACTGATGAGGCCCAGGCCTCCATCACCTGACCACTACCGTCCTCCACGGGAGCCCAGGGTCACTGCGCATTTCAGTTAGGTCTGTCTCCTTCCTCCTGGACACTGGGGCTACATACTCACTCCTCAAGGAGTCTGGGGGCCTATTATTTCTATGACCTCTATTGTCGGGGTATGCTAGGAGCCACAGCAAAAGTATTATGATACATGGCACCTTTGGTTTAGGTGACTGCCAGCTAGCCATTGAGATGATATGATTATGTTAAGATTTACATTCATATGGAAATTGGACTCCTGCTGTTCACCTCGCCTGCTAGGGACTCATGTTATGGGACTCCCGGAGAGTTCCCATTGGTTGGGGAAGGATAGTAGGAGGGAATTTCCGGGGGAGGTCTGGGTCCCCAGTTCCGGTAGACGCACACACGTGTGTGGACCAGCTTGCTAGCCGGGCGCACACGGGGCACTGGCGGCCTTTTTAAAATAAAACTTTGTTTTCTGCTTGAGCGGCTTGTGATTCTGTGCCCAGCCGGGTTGCGGCAATTGGCGGCCCGGACGGGGAACGCCCAAAGCTTAGAGGTGAGTAATATTGCTCGCCCCTGAGGAAAGGCGACAGAATGGGTATTCTTGTTTTGATTTATTTTGTTTTTATTTCAAGCTCCCTAGCCTTACAATTTCCTCAGGCGAACTGGGAAAAATGGTTGGCTCAAGGTTTGAAGTTATTCAGCCCTGAGAAAGAGGAAATTGATATAACCATTCTCCTCTCCGTTTTTGTTTCATTCTCTTTTGGCTTTGTTCTATCCTATCTTATTGGGTTGCGTTACCTTTATAGTAGATTAGAATCTAGTAAAAAACAAACCAAAAGACTGTTAAGTAAATTGTTAGAGGTCCAGGCTATGGTAGAAAACGTGTTAGGTCAAGCAAAAGAGAAAGTCTCTCAAGCTAGTCAGACAGAGGAAGATTTGAAGAAAGCAAGCTCAGGGGAAGAACAGCCATCAGATAGGGAGGCTGCTACTAACTCTGTTCTATCACCAGAGGGTGTAATTCAACCAACAGCTCCACCTGCAGCTGAGTGGCCCTCAATTTCCATAGTTGATGGACAGAATCCTGAGGCAGGACCCCAAAAGTTAGCATGCCCTGTACTTGAGCGGGCAGAAGGGGAATGAGTTTACCGTGCTTTAGATTTCAAAATAATAAAGCAATTAAAGGAAGCTGTAACAACCTACGGTCTGCAGGCACCCTTTACAATAAGTATGGTTGAATTTATTATCAACTTGGACTTGACACCAGCAGATTGGGCTAGCATGTGTCGGTCTGTGCTAAATGGAGGACAATATTTACTATGGAAAGTTGCCAATGAGGAATTTTGCATGGAGACAGCTAGGCAAAATGCAGCAGCTGGTTACCCTCAAAGAAATATAGAAATGTTATTAGGGAAGGGACCTTATAAGGGTCAGAGACAGCAAATTGAATATGACCCTGGCGTATATACACAGATTGCTGTAGATGCAATTAGGGCATGGAAAACTTTGCAGGGTCAAGGAGATTTACAAGGTCAACTATCTAAGGTAATACAAGGAACTAATGAACCCTACGCTGAATTTGTAGATAGGCTTATTCAGACAGCCTCTAGGATATTTGGAAATACAGACCAGGCAATGCCATTTATAAAACAACTGGCTTATGACCAAGCAAATCGTTGCTGTAGAGAGGTCATTAGACCATGGAAACATGAAGATTTAAACACATATATTAAATTATGTAGAGACATTAACGAACAAGGGCAAGTCTTAGCAGCAGTACAATAGGCTTTAGATGCCAGGCCAAAAACATGCTATAATTGTGATCAAACAGGACATTTTAAAAGGAATTGCCCTATAGGAGGAGGGTTTAACAAAGCTAGGTATCAAAGGAATAGAATCCCGGGTATTTGCCCACAATGCCATAGAGGGAGACGTTGGGCTAATGAATGCCGTTCTCAAACCACCATAGAGGATATTCCATTATCAAAAAATGGACAAGGACCAAGTGTCTACCCATGATATCATGGAGAAAGGTATCAGGCTCCATTGCCAAAAAATGGATTGGAGGGCCCAATGCCCCGGGGCCCCAAACCACAAATATACGGGGCAGTGGAGGAACCCAGCAGCACCATCAAGGTAGTGCCCAGGACGCATTATCCATTAAATCCCTCATCAGACAAACTAGAGGGAGCGCAGGGTTGGACATCTGTGCCTCTGCCAGAGCAGTATTAACTCCAGAGATGGGAGTTCAAATCATTCCCACAGGAGTAAAAGGACCTCTTCCCCAAGGAACAGTAGGCTTATTATTAGGATGCAGTTCTTCTACACTAAAAGGACTTATGATAAGTCCTGGGGTAATTGATCCCAATTATGAGGGTGAAATAAAAATTATAGCTAGTTCTCCAAGAGGTATATCAGTAATTTCATCAGGATATAGAATAGCACAGTTATTAATAATACCCAGCCTACATGATAAATTTTCCAGTTGTAATGTAGAAAGAGGTTCCAAGGGATTAGGCTCCACAGGTGTAAATTGGGCTATGCTGTCTTTAAATTTAGATTCTCGCCCAATGCTAAAATTAAATATTCAAAGACATGACTTTAATGGGCTGCTGGACACAGGTGCTGACCTCAGCATCATATCTCGTCAAGAATGGCCAAAGCATTGGCCATTACAACAAGCCACTCAAACACTTCGAGGCCTAGGAGTGGCAACAAATCCCCATAGAAGTGCTATGGTATTAGATTGGAGGGATCCTGAAGGATGTGAAGGAACTATACAGCCCTATGTATTGGACCATCTTCCCATAAATTTATGGGGACGAGATGTCCTGGATCAATTAGGATTGACATTAACAAATAACATCAATCCTAACGCGCCCACTACTAGGGCTAAACAAGGCTTTAGGAAAGAAAAAAGATTAAGAGAACAAGAACAAGGTATGACAGCACCAATTCAAATAGATCAAGAAATAAATAAACATGGATTGGGTTTTCAAAAAGGGCCACTGAGACAATCAAAATTACTTGGAAATCAGAAAGACCAGTATGGGTTCCTCAGTGGCCCTTAACTAAAGAAAAGATACAAGTAGCCCATGACCTGGTCAAACAGCAATTAGCGAAAGGACATATACAACCTTCCGTATCTCCCCGTACGGGCCACCAATTGCCGCAACCCGGCTGGGCACAGAATCACAAGCCACTCAAGCAGAAAACAAAGTTTTATTTTAAAAAGGCTGCCAGTGCCCCGTGTGCGCCCGGCTAGCAAGCTGGTCCACACACGTGTGTGCGTCTACCGGAAGCGGGGACCCGGACCTCCCCCGGAAATTCCCTCTTACTATCCTTCCCCAACCAATGGGAACTCTCTGGGAGTCCCGTAACATGAGTCCCGTAGCAGGTGAGGTGAACAGCAGGAGTCCAATTTCCATATGAATGTAAATCTTAACATAATCATATCATCTCAATGGCTAGCTGGCAGTCACCTAAACCAAAGGTGCCATGTATCATAATACTTTTGCTGTGGCTCCTAGCAGGGGTAGAGGGTGAACCTTACCAACCATTACAGACACCTAGCCTTGTTTGCACTTTTGGCTGTCTAATCTTTACCCACTCCTTTTTGGTCATTCCATGGTGTCCTGTTCCCCTTATGAGAAGGGACATCCTCACAAAGTTGGGGGCTACGCTTTCCTTCTCCCCTCCTATACGCTTCCACCCAGACTCACCTGGCCCTCTGCTGATCCTCACCCTGACCTTAGAACCAACTCCTCTACCGTCTGCCAGTGCCTTCCCTTTACCCGCTTTTGGACCCAACTGTCTGGGATGCTTCAAGTCCTTCTATCACCTCACACCAGGAGCCCATTCATATCCTCCTCAAAGACCCCTCCATTTCATGGTCCAATCACAACACCTGCTGTCCCTTCTTGCTGCTGCTGTCCCTCTCTTTCTGTGGAGCAGCCTTGACCACATTCTCCCATCCGCTGTGCTCTCCCCTCCCGGGATTTGAGCTGCTTCGGGACCCAGGCCTGAGGGCCCAGGACAATGACCACACACCTTCTTCCATCCCCCAGTGTTCTCCTTCTCCATCCACTCACCAGCCTCATTTGGGTAAGTGACTTCCACCCTTCCCCTCCCTTCCTCGTCCTAGAGATGGCAGGGACAAGTCTCCTCTCTAGAGACAAAAGTTACCTTAGATCTTGGCCCAGCACCAAGATTCTCAATGTCCCCCTCCCTTCCCCTTGGCGAGTTCACTCCGGGTCTTGGTTCTCAGCTCCTCAGCGGAGCTCACAAAAGCCCAACCTGGCCACCAAGACTCTCTACCAGCAAAGCCAGAGACTAGGGAAGAAGCGGGTGATGACACCCTTTTCTCCGTCCCAGAACGGCTCCGGGGCCAGTGAATTGGGTGGTCATGAGCCCCTTTCACTGCTGTCCCCCCTGTCACTCTGGTTTGGCCTAGCACCAGGGGACACCTCCCTCTAGCCACTCCAGCACTCTAACTGGCTGTAGGGAGCTCCCAATTCAGAATCCCATCTGACTCACCTCTCGGCTGCCCCCTTGCCCACTCAGCCCCACTCCATTTGGATCCTGACTAATTCAACTTTCCACTCAGTCATGGCCCTTCCGTGACTTGGACAATGGCCCCCTAATGGCACATTTGATCCCAATATTTCATGGAATCTTCATAACTTTTGCAAGCCCTCGGGAAAATGGAAGGAAACCTCTTACGTGCAGGCTTTCTCCTTTCTCTGCTCCAAGCCTTCCTTTGGCTCCTCTTGTTTCCTCGCCCAGCTTCTACTTGACATGAAAGCTCTGGATTCCTCCAGAGACCCTACTTCTAGACAAACAAGGGACCCTGAACCCTCCTCCCTTTTTCTATTGGCAGAGTACTTTGCAAATCTCTGGGCAGCAAACTCTCTGACCAAAGACACACTGAAGCTGACATTGAAATACAAAGGACAGACTCAGCAGGCTTGACAAGAGGCCTAAGACTATGAAAAAAAAAGTCTCATTTTAGCTTTTCCCTTGACTACAACACAGAAGAATGGCTTCAAAACTATCTCTTCATCTCCCTGATCTCACAGGCCCATTTCACCTTTCAGTGGCTGGAAAGCAGGGATTTGCTCTAGGGGTTCTTGGCCACATGCTGGGGCCAACCTTTGCCCTGTGTCTTATCTATCAAAGGGTCTTGACCCTACTTTTTGGGGATGGGTCCTTGCCTGCCAGCATTGGCTGCGGCCTCTCATTAATAATGAGTCAAAGAAACTCACCTTTGGGGCCCCACTCACCATCCTGGCTCCCCATCACCTAAAGCAACTCCTCACCTACAAGGGCTTACATTCCTTGTCCCCCGTCACCTTTTATCTCTACAGATTTCCCTGGTGGAAGATCCAAGTCTTACTTTTCATGCGTGCCCACCTTTAAACCCTGCTCCTCTCCTTCCGGCTCCTCAGGACCCTTCCACCCCTCCTCCTCTTACCCATTCATGTGCTGAAACTCTGAAGGAGCTTCTTCCACATCCCTCCCACATACAGGAAGGCCCCTTGCTCCAGGCAACATGCATATGGTTCACAGTTGGCTCCTCCTTCCTTCAGGAGCGAGTTCGTGGGCAGGGTACGCTCTAGTCCCTCTAACCTTGGTTGTGGAAGCAGCTTCCCTCCCCAGTGATACATCCAATCAGCAGCTGAGCCTGGTGCCCTCATCAGAGCCTTCATTTGGCCAACGGAGCCTCCCTCAATGTCTGCTATCCCTTGCATTACATTTAGACTGGACTAAATTCCTTCCCTTGGCTTTTCTGAGGTTATGGGTCTTCCCAGAGAAGCCACGCATCATCTCCCCTTTTGAGGTTCTATGTGGGTGGCCTATCTCCCTGCCCAGCTCACCACCCTGATTGCTCCTCATCTTTTCTGGCCCCTTCTTGCATACACTAGGAACCTTCTATGGCAATACAGTGATGCTGTTCTGGCAAAGCCTAGTTCTGCCTCTTCCCCTTCTACACTCTGTCTCCTGGTGACCTGATACTTTTAGATCCCTAAACAGGCCCCTCCTCCTCTCAATTCTCTGCAAAATGAACTGGATCCTATCAGGTTATTCTTACCACTCCCTTGGTGGCCCACCTTGAGGGCATCCTATAGTGGGTTCATAACTCCTATTTAAAAAGTCCTCTCTGTCCTTTTATACAGTGACACCCACAGGCCCCCTCAGGCTGCATTTCTCCAAGGCCAGAACCCTCAATCTTCCTTCAGTCTCTGAAGGCCACAAGGACATGCAGAAACATGAGTTCCACCCTTCCCTTTTTCACTTTTGCCCTCCTCCCTCATTCTGCACTCCTCTCCCAGGGGTGCTGCTACCAGGGATCATCATTCCAATTTCTAGGAGACTTACAGCAACTTGCTCAAGCCATGCTAACTATGCAATCCCAGCTTGATTCTTTAGCCGCTGTGGTTCTGCAGAATCGAAGGGGCCTTGATCTTCTTATGGCTGAAAGAGGTGGACTTTGCCTGTACCTACAGGAGGAATGCAATTTTTATGTCAATCAATCTGGTTTAGTAAAGGACCAGTTAAAACAACTCCAATAGGACCTTGAACATCAGAAACAAAAGCTCTTCTCTGCTGGAGGAATACCAATCCCTCCCCCAAACTGGGCCACCTGGGAGAGCGTTCCACCACCACTCAACCTCCATCATTGCTTCAATGACATTCCAACCCCTAATGAGGGGTTCAAACGCTGCCCTTTCCCAGAAGGAAGCAGTTATAGAAGACTGACCTACGTCCCTGTTCCTTAAGTGGAAAAAAAAGGGGGAAATATAAGGTCCTTGCTTAGCATCTAGATGGCCATGTTAAGTGACAGCTACCATTTTAAGAAAAAAGTTTTGCTTTCCCGCCCAAGGGCCTTTCTGAGAAAGGCTCTCCACTCCCTCATACCAACCCAACCCCTACCTGCCCACATTAGGACCCGCCCGTCTCTGATTCCTGAGTCTCCCTCATAAAAGTCCCGGAACTCAAGCCTGTGTTGCCTCTCTCTGCTATAGAGAGACGGCCTTTAATGTGTCCGCTCTGACAAACTCTCGTGTGTATCTCTGCCTGGTCTCCGTCTCTCATTTCTCACTTACCCGTCTCTCGTTCCTTGCTTTCCCTTCATCCACAGTTTAACTATTGTGAATTGCTACAAACATTGATGTGGCTGTGTCCCTGTAGTATGCTGTTTTTAAGTCCTTTGGGTATAGATCAAGGAATGGGATAGCTGGGTCAAATGGTGGTTCCATTCCCAGTTTTCCAAGAATTCTCCATACTGCTTTCCAGATTGGCTGCACCGATTTGCAGTCCCATCAGCAATGTAGGAGTGTGCCTGTCCCCCACATCCTTGCAAGAAACAAGTTTTTAAAAGTGAACATTGCCTAAAAGTGAATAGTAATTTTTTTAAAAAACCCACTTGGGATGCCCACATGGATGCTTTTGTGAACCAAAATTTCACCCAGAGACCCCAGAATCTCTTGTTTAACATAACTCTCCTGTGCCACGCTGTGCTAGGTGTTTGATGCATGCTTCCTCGCCTCATCCTCCCAGTCCAGGATGACACAGTCCCTGTCACTAGGTCATCTGTGCAGGTGAGGAAACTGAGGCTCATCAAGGTTTCCCAGGTCATATAATTAACTGGGGTGGATCAGCTCTGGCTTCACCTCCCCCAAACACACTACCCCACCATGTGACACCACAGCCTGTGCTTCAAGCCAGGTTTTTGTTGCTGTGATACCTTCATGAACAACTCTAAGAGGAGATTCAGAGGTCTCAGTCCCTGGTGAGCTGGCTCCATTGCTCTGGAGGTGGGGCAGAGCATCATGGCAGAAGGGTGTGGTGGAGGAAAGCTACTCCCTATACAACAACCAGGAACAGAGAAAGGGAAGAGGGGACCAGGTACTGTTCCCAAGAACCTGCTCTCAGTGATGGTCTTCCTCCAACTCTGCCTCCCCTGCCTACATTTTCCACCACATCCTGATTCCTCCATCAAATATGATCTCTCTGTGGATTAAGCCACTGATGAGGTCAGAGCCCTGGACTCCTGTCCCTTCCCAAAAACGGCACCTCTGAACACTTCTGCATTGGGGACCAAACCTTCAACACCTGAGCCTTTGGGGGAACTTCCAGATCCAAGCTGCTGCTGAAAGCTCAGTCCTTGTCCCAGACGCCCATCCAATACTAAAGACACAGTGTTGAGAAAAAGGAAAAAGAAGGTTTATTGCTTTGCTAGCAAAGGAGAAACACGGGACTCCTGTCTCAAAGGCTGGAAAGAAAGCCCTGTTCCCTCAGTAGACATTCCCATGTGTGACCCTTCTTTCAGCCCCCACTTAAGTCTTGTTTTTAAAATATGTTTTTTTAGTTGTAGGTGGACACCATACCTTTATTTTATTTATTTTTATGTGGTGCTGAGGATTGAACCAGGGCCTCACACTTGTCATGCAAGCACTCTGGCACTGAGCCTCAGCCACAGCCCCCATCTAAGTCATAAGCAACCTCCAGTCTACACTCTATCCTGCGGATTTCCCTATTCTGGCCATTTCATGTGAGCAGAATCATACAGTCGTGGTATCTTGTGACTGGCTTCTTTCACTCGTGTAATGTCATCTGTGTCATGGTGTGAACCCACACCCATTCCTATTTCTGGTTGAATGACAATACCCAAATCTCCTTCAGTTCTACACCCAGATGCCTGGCTCCCTCCCACCATGCAACTGAAGAGCCTGTTCTCCTTACTCCAGGGAAGAAGATTCTACCCACAGGGGGATTATACTGTGTGGCAGTCCTGCAGGGTTTCTTGAGCCAAGATTCTGGGTGGGAGTGTAACAGGAGTTCGCTTGATGCTTTAACTAGATCTCTTGTCACTTTGAAACTTACATTTTTTTTTCTTTTTCCTGAACTTCTTCTTCTCCCTCATCTTCTCCTTCCTGGTCTCTCCTCCCTAATCTCATTTTCTCTGAATCACCTCTTTCAACCCCTCCCTGTTCCTGCTGATGGGCAGAGTCACAGCCTTTGGGACTGGAGGCCCCTTTGCTAGCGAAGCAATAAATTGTCTTTTTCCTTGTTCTCAGAACCTTGTCCTCATTATTGGATTGGCATGGGGATGAGGACCAAGCTTTAGGTCACAGGAGGGTGTGGCCTGTCTGAAGAGCTTTGGAAATTGGTGTCACAACTGTGACCTGGGAGGGGGCCAGCGCAAGCACCAGGTAAAAGAGGGGGTCACTGAATCTCACTTATGGGGTCCAGACAGGTCCATCCAACCCTACATTTCCAAATACAGTTCATGAGTGTGGCCTCTCAGGGGGTGTGGATTTATGGCCACAAAGAAATAGAGGAGGGGTGAATGTAAATTCCAAAGGCTTAGGGTATAATGAGAGGAGAATCGTTAGTGTATGACTGTCTCTCTTCACCCTTATACATCCTATGACCTCCCACGTGACACAGTCTCTCTCTCTCTCCCTCTCTCTATCTCTCTCCCCTCTCTCTCTCCTTCTCTCTCTCATACACACACACACACACACACACACACACACACACACACACACAAACTAAAACACACCTGAACGTTCCAATTTGTAAATAATGTTGCATGTTGAGCATCTCTAATCTGAAAGTCTAAAATCCTCCAAAACCTGAAATTCTGGGGTCACCAACACGATGCTACATGTGAAAAATTCCACACCTGACCTCATGTCACAGGTCACAGTCAAATTCCAGATGAACCAAAAAAAATATTGTGTAAAATTACCTCCAGGCTATATGTTGAAGGCACAGAAGAAATACAAGTGAGTTTTATTTTTAGATTTGGGCCGGCATGTCCACCTAGAGGAGGGGCCACCCCCCTGAGAGGGGAAGCCCCCCCTTTTTTTACAGGAGGGGCGCCCTTTGAGATGAGAACCTAATTTCTAATGGAGAGGCACCACTTTTCTTAGAAAGGGGCACCCTTCAATATGAGAAATCAGTCCGTAGAGGAGGGGTCCATTTCTGTAGGGGGACCCACTCCCTGGTGAAGGAACACCTGATCCTTTAGAGGACTGGCACTTCATGAGACAAGGTTCCAATTGTTACCAGAAGATGTGCGCCCCAACTCTGCATTAGAGGAGCAACCCTCCAGAGAGGATAAGCATTTCTAAATGAGGGGCACACCCTTCCCTAGAAGAGGGGCACCCCCTTAAACCCCAATCTTCATGGAGGAGCAGTGTCCCTATCCCCTAGGGAAGCCACATACTTGAAAAAGGGACACCACCCTTATTGATTGAGAACCCCAACCAGAAACCAAGGGGCACCACTTGAGAAGGTGACCCAATCCTTAAGAAGGGGCACCCCATGCCCTAAAGAATGGGCACACCTTAAGAGAAGAAATGTATCTCTAGAAAGTTGGGAACGCATGACCCATACCTGAGGAGGGTCACCCCATGAGTGGGCCCCACATCCTTCAAAATCTGAGGCAAAACCATATATAGAAGAGCCACCCCCCAAGAAGATGACATCATCACTCAAGGAGACTGCCGCAGTCCAGCTGCAGCAAACTAACGGGGGGGGGGGGGGGTTAAGAGGAACTTGTGTAGATTGATACAGCAGGAGTGGGAGCCGTTTATTGTAGGACAGGAGGGGTATATATACATTCCACACAGCTCACCTTAATTAGCATAAACTAGATACAGCAGTCAACCAATAAGGAATCTCCACACTTAATGGCTCGCTGGCGCCATCTCATAAACCACTCCCTCTGGCAAAATGCCAGGCGCCATCCAGACTTGTTTACAGACCCTAACAGGAGACAGGGTGCAGGCCTCCTATCTCTCGAGGTCTGTCAACCTGAGAGGGGGACCACATGCTACAGAGGAGGGGGAGCCCCCACCCTCTAAGTGGCAAGGTGTGTCGGGGCCCATTGCGCCCACAGGAGAGGGGCCTCCCCATCAAGAAGGAGGCCTCTCCCCCTGGGTGGGTAGAAGTGCTGGGACCCATCACCCTCAGGGGTGGGGTGGAAGGGGGCAATTCCCCTGGAGGGGAAGTCCCCCCCAATGCTCCTCTCCTTTGGGTGGCGAGGGGTGCTCCCACAGCACCCAGGGGTGAGGGGCCTGCCACCTACAGGGGAAACCCCCACTCCCTGGGTGGTGCAGGGAGCTTGGACCCACCACACCCAGGGGTGAGGGGCATCCCCAGAGGGGGCATTCCCCCCTCCCCTGCTTGTCCAGGGGAGCTCCCATCACCCTCAGACGTGAGCAATACTCCCCCCTACATGGTGGGGGAGACCCCTCTCCCCTGGGTGTAGAGGGGAGCTCCAATTGCCCTCAGGGTTTAGGGGGACTCACCACATAAAGGATGGAGAATCCTTCCCCTAAGTGTTGAGGGGGGCTCCCATCGTACCCAAGAAAGAAGGGGACTCCTCCACTACAGGGGGAAAGACCCCTCTTCCTGGGTTTCAAGGGGAGCTCCCAGAGCACCCAGCGGGGAGGGGGACTCCCCCCTTGGGTGTCCAGGGGAGCGCGGACACATCGCACCCAGGGTAGAGGGAACTAGCCACTCACTACCCTGGGATTCAGGGGAAACTCCTATGGCATGCACAGTAGAGGGGCCTACCCCCCACAGAATGGAGACCCCCTACCCTGGGTGTCGGGGGAGCTCCCAACACACCCGGGTAGAGGGGCCAACCCATCCCCCCAGGGTGGAGACCCCTCTATTCTGGGTGTCAGGGGGAGATCTCAAGGCACCCAGGGTAGAGGGGCCTTCCCCCAACCCAGAACAGAGACCCCTCTACCCTGGGTGTCAGCGGGAGCTCAAACCACACCCATAATAGAGGGGCCTCCCCCTGTCGAGGTAGACCCCTCTAACCTGGGTGTCTGGGGCAGCCTGGATGCATCACCCAGTTTAGAGGGGCCTCCCCCAACCAGAGGGGAGACCCCTCTGACCTGGGTGTCAGGGAGAACACTCCTGGCACCCAGCTTAGAGGGGACTCACCAGTGCAGGGGCCAGACCCCTCGAACCTGGGTTCTGGGGGGAGATGGGATCCCCTGCACCCGGCCCAGAGGAAACTTCCCTTCTATGGGGGGACCCCTAGAACGTGGGTGTTGGGGGAAGCTGGGATCCACCCTAAGGGGAGGGGAGACCCCTTGAAACTGGGTGTCGGAAAATGCTGGGATCCCCTGCACCCGGCTCAGAGGGGAATTCCCCCATACAGGGTGGGGAGACACCTAGAATGTGGGTGTCTGGGGGAGCTCAAATCCCCCATACCCGGCCCAAGGGGACTCCCCCACTACAGGGAGCGAGACCACAAAATCCTGGGTGTCAGAGGGAGCTGGGATTCCCTGCACCAGGCCCAGCCAGGACTCAACCCTACGGGGAGAGACCCATTGAACCCGGGTGCCAGGGGGAGCTCCCTTAACCATGGCACCCAGGGTCCAGAGGTCTCCACTTTACAGGGGGAGGTCGCCCACCAACCTGGGTGTGGGGCAGGAGCTCCCCCACCACACCCAGGGTAGAGGCGACTCCCCTTCTAGGGGGAGGTCCCCCCCACATGAGTGTGTGGGAGCTCTCCACTGCACTGTGGTAGCAGGAGCCAATGTGACTCCATTTTGTTTTGTGACTTCATCCTGTAAAACAACCATGCCAAGGAGAAGGGTCATGACTGGGGCAAGATGTTCTTTCCCTTTTGCTATAGAAACCTTTAAGAACACGCAACTACCTAATGGGGCATTGTTTCTGTAACTAGGGTGACGGGGCTCTGTTTCTGTAACTGGGGTGACTGGGCTAACTGGTTAGGCTTCCCTCCGCTTGACCGCACCATCCCGCTTCTGTAACCTGGCTGGCTTGCATTGGCTAGACCCCCTGAACATCCCTTTTGTGGTTTTCAGGCTTATAAGGAGCGCCCTTGCAATTGTTCGGGGCTGATCAGGGGAACAGCTTTATGTTCTGGTCAGCCGCCACCGGTGTGCTTCAATAAAGGCTTGATTCGATGATACTGAGTGGTCTGGAAGTCAGTTTATGAAACCCCGGGACGAAGCTTTAACTATAACAGCACCCAGGGTAGAGAGGACTCCCCCCTCCAGCAGGGAGGTCCCTCCAACCTGGGTGTCAGGGAGGAGCTCCCCAATGGCACCCAGGGTGGAGGGGACTTTCCCCTCCAGGGGTAAGGACCCTCTAACATAGGTGGGGGGAGGGGGAGGAGCTCCCCCACTGCACCAAGGGGGGAGGTAGTCCCTCGGACCTGGGTGACAGGGGAGCTCTGTAGTGAGGACTCCCTCTCCAGTGGAGAGGTCCCCTCTTATCTGGCTGTTGGGGGGTGCTCCCCACTGCCCCCAGGGTAGAGGGGACTAGCCCCTCCAATGGGGAGGACCCCACTAACATGGGTGTGGGGAGCTGTGTACACCACCAAGCCAGGGTAGAGGGGACTCCCCTTTCAGGAGGGAGGTACCTCTTACCTGGGTGTGGTGGGGGGGCCTCTGGACACCACTGAACCCAGGGTAGAGGGGATTCTCTCCTCTGTGGGGACAGTCCCTCTAACCTGGGAGTCGGGGGGAGCTCTGTCCACCATCCAACCCAGGGTAGAGGGGAGTCCCCTCTCCAGGAGGGAGGTCCCTTGAACTTGCGTTTGAGGGGAGCTCTGTCCACCATCAGACCCAGGGTAGACGGGTCTCCCCACTCCAGGGGAGGTCCCTCTCACCTGGGTGTCAAGGGGAGCTCTGTCTACCATGGCACCCAGGGTAGATGGGTCTCCCCCCTCCAGGGGAGGTCTGGCTCACCTGGATGTTGGGGTGAGCTCTGTTCACCATGGAACCCAGGTATTTGGGGACTCCTCCCTTCAGGAAGGAGGTCCCTCTCACCTGGGTGTCGGAGTTGCTCTGTCCACCATGGCACCCAGGGTGGAGGCGACTCTCCCCTCCAGGGGGGAGGTCCCTGACACGTGGGTGTTGTGGGGGGGGAG